>NW_028317892.1:15060416-15692500 GCF_062004578.1 Staurois parvus | reverse complement strand
CTTTGGTGTTGAGTAAATGCCTTCCACTGGCCAGAATATTAATTTATTCTGGCCAATGAAATATATTTATGGATCACATGAGCAAAAATTATGCTCATGAGCTCCTCTCAAAACACAGCTTTGCTGTGTTTTTTTTCTGCCTTTAAACATGGATGTAAACACCTGATGTACATAGCCATAGAACTGCATTGACAAGGCTTAAAAAAAAAAGAAAAAGAAAAAGCTGAAAACCTGTAAAAACTGTGTTTTTAGGGGATGTGTGCTTGGGCCTTAAAGTGTCCCTAAATCCAGGACTCCGCTTCACTATATCCGTTCTCTCACAGAACACAAAACATGGAAAAGCAATTATTGTAGTAAATGTAAACTGCTAAATACATTTTCTCATCAGCAGTATATAGCAGTGTTCTGACTTCTATCAGTGTCCAGCTGAGCACTGGTTAATCTTGTAGGAGGACTTTTCATTCTCCTCTGACTGTCCTATGAGGCTGCATGACCCTTGACCCTCTGTCTGGACAGTGCTGACTGGCCCTGTGCTGATCAAATGCACCCTACCAAAGGAAAAAAAAAACTCTAGCAATACACACTAAACTGAGCATGTGCAGTTACTCCTAGAGTTCTGTACTATCAGCAGATGGATTGGGGACACGGGAAGAAGGGAAGGATCAGAGAAGACAGGATCAAACAGTCTTCTTACACAATGTGGATAATTAACCCCTTAGGTTCCACAGGGAGCATAGCAAGCATGCTTTTCTGCATATACAGACTGTTTTTTGTGTTGTGGGTTTAGTAGCACTTTAAACATGCATTATTTTACCATGTATCATACACAAAGGGCAGAAGAGGACTGCTGAGGAAAGTTGGCAAAGGCTCACATTTCAAACTCTATGTGCTTATATCAGAAGATACAGCTTTTATAACATGACGGTATGTTGCCAGTTGTATGTTGCAACTACAAAAGCAGCAGATGTGCATTACCTTGCACCTGGGCTGTTGGTTCCGGACTGATTTTGCAGAAGTAATTTCCTCTTCTCTTTGTCTAGTTCTGCTAAAATAGCAACTCTGTTTTTGTTTGGAAAACCTGAAGAACAAACACAAATTCATAGAATGGGCAGGCAAATTAAACTTCCCAGAAATTATCTTAGTTTGTTAAATGGAAAAAATAAAGAATGAGTGTAATTTGTATTCAAGTCAAGATAAAGAACCAATTTAACATTTACAGCTATCAGGTTTAGAAGAGAATGTTACTTTAATAAAGATTCAAAGGGCTAAAGAAATAAAAAGGATTGACAAACCTGACTGCAGTTAAACAAAAATTAAATCAATGACATTTATAATACCTTTGGTAAATGTGTATCAGTAGAATGCCAAATGCTGCAGTCATTACCATAACTGACCCACATGAGCAATGCAGCAAAGCTGGAAAGAAAATATGTAATCAAGGCAGGTTGCAAAGAGCACTCATGGAAACGTTAGATAGAGGCTATTACACTTTTACATGTTGTAACTCAAATAATTGCCTATACTTACTTTTTTTTTTAATTCTAGATTTGGATAAAGTAGAGAATAATGAGACCCTCGGTCAGGTTTGTTTTTTTCTTTGTGCTGTATCCTTGCTGGATAGATTGCCAAACCATTATCACTGAGACAGAGGCTGATCTACTAAAGAAGTTGAGAATCTTTACTGAAATAAAATTGTGTAAATACTTCATTTATTCAATTATATGAAAAGCATCTGCACATGATTGGGTATTCAAGGTGCGAGGAATTTGCATTTTCACATGACTGGATAATTGAAATTCCCAATTTTTTCTCTGCAAATATTCTCAACTTTAGTAAATCAGCTCAGGTAAGTGATGGGAAATTTAAAATATTACATTTGCTTCAAGAACAAGAAGCAAAAATAAAAGTTCCATTTTAGACAGCAATTCCAGTGACTGTTCATATGTGTGTTATGAAAAAATTAAACAATGCTCAATAACACACCTATAGTATTTCTGACGGGTTAAAAAAGCATAAAAGATAGCTTGTCAAATGTCCATGAAAGTGTTGTTTTTCTAGGAGAAGACACTAAGCCTGGGTTCACACTGATGCGGTCTGGAATTCACAGCGTTTTCTGTGCAAATTCAGCACCGCATCAGAATTGCACCGTTCATGCGAACCGCTGCAGATATGTATGTTAACAACACCCCGAAATAGGTCCGCAAAACGTGGTGCGATGTACAGAAACAGATCACATAGGTGTGAATACCCATGTGATCCGATTCTAGTGCGCACCCAAAAAAGGGTCCTGCACCTTTTTGGTGCACATGCGGTGCAATTGGAGCCATACATAATATATGGCTCAAATCGCACCGTACACAAGTCGCATGTGATTTGCACGGGAATGCGGTGCGGTTCCTGTGCGAATCACATGTGATGTATCGAACTGTATATATGTGAACCCGGGCTTCAAGAAGTGATGTAGAGGAAATGATCTGCTTTGAGGTGTGTTTAGATTGTGGAGTGATAGCAAGCATTTTTGTGATTTCTCTGTAAGATGGAGTCTTACACTTTTGGTCTCTTTCACTTGGCTTGGTCCAGCTCATGATGATCATGGAAAAATTGTCACTGTTGCTTACTGGCACCCAAAATTGCTGACCTTTTAACCTGGAAAAGTGAACTTCCTTTCCCACTACCACACAAACACATAGAATGTACACAGTACCCCTAGATGTCAGAGGACTGACCAGCCTCTACAGGCTGCATTGGGGGGGAGGTGATGTCACCAGAATGAAAAGAAAGTGAACAGAGCCCAGAAATGTATGGCTTCACCTTGCCTCCCCTCTGCATGTCCCTGCAATGGTGGTAATAGGGAAGGAACCCCCCCCCCCCCCATTGTGTGAACCTCCCCCCCAGCTCGCCAAGTGTCCCGGGCTCCGCTTGTCCATCTGCAGGCCCGGTACTGGCTCAGTGCGCGCCGGCATCTAGAGGGTAGGGAGGAGAGCGAACACGTCCACTCCCCTCCCTGTCCTGACCCAGAAGTGATGTTTGACGTCAATTCCAGGTCCCCATTCACAGACTCCCAGGAAAGAATGTAATGCAGTGTGATGTACAGGGGAGACATTCAGAGTCTTTTAGACCGTGTGTGTCTCATTACAGAGAACCTATCACTAAAACATCATCACATAGGGTATTTTTTGTGCCCTATGTGATTGAAAAAAAAGTTAAGTAGAATTTTTTTTTAATAGTAAAAAAAAAAATCAAAGTTGCACTCAAGCACATTACATCCCCTCAAAAAAATTTATTTTAGCCCCCCCCTCACATATACACACGTACAAAAGTAAAAGCACACGCCGGGGCGCCTACGCATGAAAACGTTGATTGCGATACACATGTTACACATTGCCATGCAAACCAGAATGAGAGCAATAATTCTAGCACAAGATCTCCTCCATAAAGCTAAACTGATGATCTATAAGGATCTTTAAAAAGGGTCGCCTATAAAAAATATAGGGTACTGAAGTTTGTAAACATTTCACAAGTGCATGCAAATTTTAGGTTTGACATGATGTATAAATACATCAGTGGTTCCTATAGTGAACTCGGTGTAGAGTTATTCACCCTGAGGTCATCACAGAGGACAAGGGGGCACTCTTTACGTCTGGAGGAAAAGAAATTTAATCTCCAAATATGGAAAGGTTTCTTCACAGTGAGAGCTGTGAAAATGTGGAAAAGACTCCCTCAAGAGTTGGTTGTGGCCAGCTCAGTGGATTGCTTTAAAAAAGGCCTGGATTATTTCTTAGAAACACAGAATATAACTGGTTACTATTTATAGGTAATGTTGATCCAGAGAATATCCGATTGCCTCTCAAGGGATCAGGAAGGAATTTTGTCCCCTGCAGGAGCCAATTGGATCATGCTGTGCTGGTTTTTTTTGCCTTCCTCTGGATCAACTGTAGGTGCAGGACTATAACTTTTTTTTTTTTTTTAATGGTTGAACTGGATGGACTTTTGTCTTTTTTCAGCCAAACTATGAAACTATATTGGATATCTACTTACTTAGTGGAACCTCATTTTTTATATTTTCCAAAAAAATAGGGTAATTTATTGCTTTTTTGAGCCCTAAAATAAATTTTGTATATTTTTACTGAAATTTTGCATTTCCTAGACCTTTGCGATAATATCATACAAAATAAAAAATTAGAACTACCACTATTTTATTCTCTAGGTTCTCGGATTTCATAAAATATATGTTTGGGGGTTTTGTATAATCTTCAAGCCTAAAATGATTTTTAAACCTGTGCAAAAAACGCACAAATGGCACTGGCAGCAAAAGGGATAAAGGATAAGCCTGACACTCCCCTTTCCTGACAAGCATCCAATCAGTGCTCATTGCACTGCATGGTCTCTCTCCTCCCTGCTAGTCCCCGGTTGCGGTGCTGGAGACTGGCAGGAAGGGGAGGAGGTGATAAAACGACACAATGTTAAGAAAAGTAAACGTTTAAGTCGCCATAAAGCCCCTTTTGATTTTAACAGTCCTAGACATTCCTAACACCTCAGATTTAAATATGGTTTTGGTTAAAACTGATTTTTTTTTTTTTGATCAGCTCAAGTAGAGTCATGAGGGACAAGTAGAGTGTGACACCGATTTAGTCCATGGAGAAGTAGTTTTTTCAAAAATGTTCACACCCCTGCATTAGGATTAGGCGTTTTGAAAATATATTTGAGCTTTAGGCCTCCTTCAGACCTAGGCATTGTAGTAATGTGCACTTTACCCAACAGTAACACAAGGCACTTTATGTGGTGTATTCATTTAGAACTGCACCCAAATGCACAAGTACATTAGGTGTCAACGGACTTGCACTGCAGTAAACTGTGTTTCAAAAAGCAGCAGGTCTGTTGTTTTCCAATTGCCATGCAATGGCAGCACATTCATCATGAAAGGTGTCCTAAAACGTATTTCTATCTTTTCAGCCAAATTTAAGAAACCCCCACTATTTGTATTCCTATTCAAAAAAGCACAACTAAAAATAGTTAGGAAAATGCATTTCCTAACTTTCTAAGTGGTTCTTTGGAGCAGTATTATACACAGGACTCTATGAGCAACTTAAATTGTTCAAAATAACTTGCTGAAATATATACAATAGGGACAGAATGCGTGTTCATTTAGTTTAAAACTGATAATGAAAATCTGCCAGCACAGTACACGGGATTGTTTATAGTTAACATACATACCCAGCCCCCTCCATAGTATTACATGGAATGTGAAACCTAACCAGGATTTTTAAAAGATTTCCCAGCAAAAAAAAAGTAAGCAACAAATTTTAAATATTTTTATTAACCACTTCCCGTCTGGCCCATGTAAATAAACGGCTGGACAGGAGCAGTGCAGGAGCAGGTTGCCATTCATAAACGGCACCTGCCATTTTAGTTAATCAGTGATCATATGAATAGTAGTAAGCAAGATGTCACTTTTGACATTGCTCACTACGTGTGAAATCTATGAATGATCACAGAGGTCACATGGTACAAGGCTATTCACAACAGCCTTGTACCATGTGACAAGCTGTGACCAATCACAGCTCTCACAGTATTTCTCAATGGCTGCAAGAATGCAGCCAGAGAGAAAGAGAAAATTATTGCTTTTACAGCCTTTATGGGTGTAAAAGCAATCAGTGTAAAAAAAAAAAAATCATCACCCCCCACAAGTAGTACAGTGTCACTATAGTGACACTGTACTGCTAGGGTGACAGTATGTTAAAAAAAAATTATAATTATTGGTTATAAACTAATTTGGGTTTTTTTTTTACTAAAAAGATAACTGAATACATTTTGGCCAAGATTTATGAAGTAAGATTATTTGCAAAAAATAAGAAACACTTTTTTTCAAAATTTTTGGACTTTTTCATTTATATAGCAAAAAAAAATAAAAATCCCAGTGGTGAATAAATACCACCAAAATAAAGTTTTATCTGTCTCAAAAAAATGCTAAAAAATTCATATGGGTACAGTGTTGCATAACTCTGCAATTGTCATTCAAAGTGTGATAGCAATGAAAGCTGAAAATTGGCCTGGACAGGAAGGGGGTGAAAGTGTCCAGACTTGAAGTGGTTAATGTTACACTATGTGAATGGAAACTCAGAACAAATATAAAAGTAAACGTTATACCAAAGTGGCTGCAAAGCTGGAAATATACTACAATGTAACACGTGTTAACCTGTGTGCAGTAGTGCACCACCATGAAAAAGCATAGTGTGAAAAGGGCCTTAATATTCTGATCTGCACTACTGGCCGTGTAATTTATGGTCTATGACATCTGGGGCTTTCCAAAATGGCAGGCAATATGTGCTTTCCATATGTTTTAAGAAACTTCCAGCATATTACATCTCAGTTGCTATATTAAATGTTTAAAAGGTACATTCATTTTTTAGCAAAAAGAAAGGTAGCCTGATGTTGAAATACCCAAGGGGTGTCAACAGATCTACGAGAACAAACCCCAATCGAAAGGTAGGGTCCTTCCCCTTAAGGAAGTAGACTTGAGAAATGGTCCAGTGAATTCATCTTGCGATGGTAGATTGCAATGCAGAAGAACACTTATGGGCCCCATCAGACAATTAAAAGCAATTCCGATTTTCCGATGGAGTTTGTAGCACCACATCCACACAATAAAGAGCTGCTTCCTCTGGACCTTTGGAAGAAGGGCATAGAGACAGCAAAACAATATCCTCATTTAAGTGGAAGGTAGACACCACATTTGGTAAAAAGAAGCATTTGGATGCACAATCACCTTGTCCCTAAGAAACACCAAAAAGGGTTCCCTACAGGACAGGGTGGTCAGCTCTGAAACCCATCTAGTGGAAGTAATGGCCATTTGAAAAGCCACGATACAGGTAAGATCTGCCAAGGGAATTGGCTAGACTGGTGTAAAAGAGAAGTGGGGACTTTTTTACCCATATATACTTGCCTAACTGGATGCAGCATCAGTCCAATGCTGCATCTGTCCCCCGCTGGCTCCAAGTGTGAGAACTCAGTGATCACACGAGTTTTCACAGCCGCTCTGAGCAGAGAGCAATGACTGTCAGTCACCGCTCTCTGCTCTGTCCTCCCCCCACAGGGCTCACTGGAGCGCTGGGCTGTGGAAGGGGAGGGAGCGGCTGGTCCAGGCTCTCAGCCTCTCAGTAAAGGACAAAGTTGGTACATAGTGGGCACTGACAGGCGTATGGCTGAGCAGATTGTAGTAGAGGAGGGAAGAGCCTGATGGGGAACTGAGACTAGTTCATCAGATCTGCCTTGCTGTTGATTGACAGTGCACAGCAGTGGGTGGATCCATGACCGCTATTCAATCTTACAGTGGCTTTCAAATCTACCCACTGCCAATCAAAAGTTATCTCTCAGTTCCTGATCAGTCCCTGCACACCCAGCGACTAAAGTGATTTCCCTAATTTGGCATTTGGGTAGTGATATCACCACCATCCCTGACCCCTTTGTTTACATTTAGCCTTCAGCCGCAAAAATATCCTGGCTGACAGCAGAATGGGACAGGGGATAGAAAACTGTATGGAAAGCTGTCCCAGAACAGACATGCTCCACTCTGAGCACTGGTATACCTGTGCGAACATACACTAGTTAGAGCTATCTGAATTTATTACCTGCATCAATAATGTTAGTAAAACTGGTGAAAATGCTTGCCTGAATTAGGAGCAGATCCTTCTAAATAGGCCTACCGCCAGAAAAGTATTGTTAACATTTTCTTGCATTCACCTGCGTGAATCTATGTTCAGGATCATCTAGGAGACTACATTTTTATACATGACTAAAAGCTCATGTAGAAGGTCATTGTTTTCAACACACCTTAAAGTAGTTCTAAAGGCAGAAGGATTTTTACCTTAAAGTGTTACTAAACCCACAACAGTAAAATCAGTCTGTATATACAGTAAAGCATGCTTGTTATACTCACTGTGGAACCTAAGGGGTTCATCCTCTGCACTGTGTAAAAAGTAAATTTGTTCCTGATTGCTCTGTTTCTCCCCTTGTTTATGCAACCACCTCTTATCTCCTGATAAGACAGACTGAATGGTAGGCATTTTGCACATGCTCAGTTTGGTGTGTATTGTTTTTTCCTTGGGCGAGAGCATGCGAACAGCACAGGGCAAATCAGCACTGTCCAAACAGAGGTCAGGGGGTTTGCATCCTCTTAGAGCAGAAAGAAAACTCCTCGTACAAGCTTTAGCTAGTGCTTGGCTGAACACTGAAAGAAGTCACAAGACTGCTCTAACTTCTGATGAGAAAAGGTATTTAGCAGTTTATATGTACTAACATAATTGCATTTTCATGTTGTGTGTACTGTGGGAGACCAGATACAGTGAATGCTGGGTCCTGTGTTTAGAAACACTTTAATGAATTCTCTGCATTAAGGTAAAGAACCTTCTGTGTGCAGCTGCCCCCCAGCCCTCTCATATACTTAACTGAGCCTGATTTTGATCCTCTGCTGGGTCTGTCTCCACTCTCTCTCTCTCCTCACTGAACACTGAGGCAGCAGCTGCCACTGGCTCCAGCTGCTGTCAATCACAGCCAGTGAGCACGGAGTTGGGGGAGGGGCCAAGCTGTGCTGTGTCAATGGAGGGGAGGAGCCAGGAGCACCGGCGGGGGACCCCAGAAGAGGAGGATCAGGGCTGCTGGGGGGGGGTAAAAGCAAGCGGTTAGGAGATCGGGGGTGGTAAAACCACGGTTCAAGGGCATGCAGCTGCTCAGGGCTATATAGATGTAATGGTCCTGCAAAAACAAATCTGTAAGTGGCATTTGGTGGGCAATACCGCTGCTGAACATGATCCATTTATTTGTATGGGGCCATGTCGCAACCGCCCTACCACTTGGTGGATCAGTCTTTTTAGGCTTACTAGCTGTCAAAAGCCCTCTGAAAAATGATCCATCAGACATTTAAATGAGCCCTAATTGTAAGTAAAAGCAAAAAATGTTTAACCAATGAATGCCAAGCGATTTTACTACAGCATGCACAGCTGTAAGCTGTTATTTTTCATGAAAAAGGAGAAAGGTTCGCTTTAACTGAGCTCTGTAAAAAAAAAAAAAAAAAGAGACCTTTTTCAGGAAGCAGAATGAATCTAAAATAAAATCATCTGCACTTAACACAGGAAAAACTTTTTTTTATTCTGATATTATACATATACTGTGTATATATTTCTATAAACCCATGTTTCTGAACCAGTGTGCTAATGGACGTAAAACGAGAAGTCTGTACCCTCTTAATAGCAGTATATTTGCAGCTGAGTGCCACACAAGTAGATATAATAGAAGCAGAAGAATGTTAATGATATAACAGGTCTCTTGTATCAAATTACTCATACTGTTGACATTTTACAAAGTTTACAGAAATGCTTGAGAAAAAAAAAAGCACATACTGCACCTACAAAACCGTCATGCAATAGTAATATCACAAGATGTACTCTAGCTATTTCAGAGAATGTTAAGAGATTAATCTCTGAAACCACAAAAAAAAGACAACATATTCAACTGCCAGGTCAAAAGGAAAATTCACTTATGTCTTCCCTTCTTGAGCAAAGTGGCAGGGCAGCAGAAGTGAGGATTAGTAGAGATGATCAGACCAGGAGAACACGTAAATACATCTCATAAACACTCTGTTCTTCCAGTAAAACTAAAGTCACTGAGGTTTTATCGATCCCTCAAGGTTAAAGTGATTGTAAAGTTTAAATTTTTCTTCCTAAAATAAAAAACATGTTATCCATTTGAAGACCAGGCCCATCTAGACACTTATTGTTTACATGTAAAAAATCTGTATATTTTGCTATAAAGTTACTTAGAACCCCCAAACATTAGCCTTTTTTTTTAGCAGAGGCCGAAGAGAATAAAATGGTGGTCGTTGCAATTTTTTATGTCCCACAGTATTTGCACAGCCATTTTTCAAACGCAATTTAAAAAAAATACACTTTAACAAATTTTAATGCAAAAAACCCCACAATACCCAATTTTTTGGTAAAATTGAAAAGATGACGTTATGCCGAGTAAATACATACCAAACATGTCACGCTTTAAAACTGCACATGTTCGCAGACTGGCAACAAACTATAATACCTAAAAATCTTTATCGGCAATGCTTTAAAAATTTTAACAGGTTAACAATGTATGTGATTGTGCATTAAGTGGTTATACTTACCTGCTCTGTGCAATGGTATTGCACAGAGCAGCCCTGAATCTCCTCTTCCGGGGTCCCCTGTTGATGCCCTAGGCTCCTTCTCCTCTGCATTTGCCACCATAGGAAGCCACAGCTGGGTTTTGTGTGCCCAATGACACACAGCGTGGCATGGCTCGGCCCTAACCCCTCCTTACTGAATTTCACTTATAGCCGCAGGAGCCAATGACTCGTGCTGCTCCGTGAGAGACTGGAGAGGAGAGAAGTCCTGGTGGCAAGTACAGTGATGGATCGATGTCATTAACTTACCATACACACCCGCAGCGGTTCACATGAATGGGGTGCGATTATCATATCAGTGTGAAACCAGGCTGAGGGTTAGGGACTGATGTGAATGTATAATATGCATATGTAAAGTGCTGCGTAAATTGACGCGCTATATATGTACCTTTAATAAATAAACAAATAAACTATTGAACTCTGCGAGTTCACTGATCAGTAGCAACCATTAAATACAGTTCTAGAAAAAAAAATGACACATGCACACTTCAAAGTCCAAGCAAAATCTGGTAAAGATTAAAGTAGAACTATAGGCAAATCTTTTTTTTTCCCCATTTTGGATAAAGTAAGGGAGGGTTATATCCGTCAGATTTTTTTTCACCATCTGTGTCCCATTAGGAGATTTCCCTTCACTTCCTGTCCCATAACCAAACAGTGAGAGGAAATCCCTGCGGACCCCCAGGTCACCAGAACTAGTGTCCCCATTGCATGATCTCCCCTTAACCACTGGCCGCCCGGCCTATGGTCACATGACGGCCGGGCGAAGATCTCGTCCCTCTGTGAGGGCATCATATGAAGTCCTTCCCGGATCGTGCCTTGCGTGTGCCCACAGGGCTGCTCTGTGGCGAGAACTGTCACCGGCCGTGTACCTTGGACACGGCCGATGACAGATCTGTGTACCGTCCCGTTGCCAGTACCATGTGACCTACTGTGACCAATCACAACAGGTCACATGAAAGTTGTATACAATGAGTGGCTTCCTTTCATGCCATCCATTGTATACAAGTGTGTCTAGCTGTGAATGGTCACAGTGATCACATGCACAGGCTAGGCCAATTACAACCCATCTGTGTCATGTAACTAGCCGTGGCCAATCACAGCTAATCACAACAAAAAAACCTGAATTAATCGATTTCATTCAGTTAAATGCTTGCTAATAGCAAAGAAATTCTTTGCTATAAGCAAATTGTGTAAAAAAAAAAAAATACTGATCACTTCCCCAAAGTAGTACATTGTTACTATGGTAACATACTACTTTGGTCATAGTGTAATATGAAAAAAATTGTGAAATTAAAATTTCTTAATTTTCCTAAAAATTATGACCAAAATATTCCAACTTCAAAAAACTCGCCATGCCTCTTATGAAATACATCGGATTGTCTACTTTGCAAAAAGGGGTCATTTGGGGATATCTGTACTGTTCTGACATTTTTGTGCCTCAAGAAATTAGATTGGCTGTCAGTAGTTCAGGATTGATCAATTTTCAGATATATCCCAAAGTTTGTGAACTCTATAACTTTCCTACAGACTAAATAATAAAACACTGATTTGGGTTATTTTCACCAAAGAAATGTAGCAGAATACATCTTGGCCTACATTTATGAAGAATTATTTATTTGCAAACTTTTATAACAGAAACAAAGAAATGTTTGTTTTTTTTCAAAATTTTCATTTTTTTTGTTAATTTAGCAAAAAATAAAACTCCCAGTGGTGATTAAATACCACCAAAGGAAAGCTCTTGTTGTGTGAACAAAATGATAAAATTTTAGTTTGGGTACAGTGTTGACCACGCAATTGTCATTCAAAGTGTGAGAGCGCTGAAACCTGAAAATTGGCCTGGGCAGGAAGGGGGTAAAAGTGCCTGGTATTGAAGTGGTTAATTACTTTTCTGGGTACAACCCAGAAATTAGGGATTTTCTTTTACTTTTAATGGTAATAGTAAACAGGACAAATAGAGAGGGTAAATCTCCTTAACGGGGGCACAGACAGCAATAAAAACCTGACAGGCATTCTAATCCTCTCCACTCTGTCCAAAACTAAAAAAAGTTTTGCAGTCATAAATGAAATGTATGTCCTTTTTTTCCACACAAATAGAGCTTTCTTTTGGTGGTATTTGATCACCTGTGCACTTTTTATTTTTGGCGCCATAAACAAAAACATTTTTGAAGAAAAAACATTTTTTTTGAAAAAAACTATATTTTCTTATTTTGGTCATAAAAAATATCCAAAAAAACTAAAATTTCATCATAAATTTAGGCCAAAATGTATTTTGCTATATGTTTTTGGTTAAAAAAATCCCAGTAAGTGTACATTTATTGCTTTGTGTAAAAATTATAGCGTCTACAAACTATGCTATAGATAATGGAATTTACACAGCATTTACTTTCTGACTGCCCATCACATTTCACAAGGTGCTAAAATGCCAGGATAGTGCAAACACCCCCAAATTACCCCTTTTCGTAAAGTAGACACCCTAAGCTATCTGCTGAAAGGCATATGGAGTCCATGGAAGATTTATTTTTTTTCCACAAGTTTCTGGAAAATGACAAAAACATTTTTTTTTTTTTTGTACACAAAGTTGTCATTTAAATGATTTATTTCTCGCACAAGCCATGGGTATATGTGGAATTACACCCCAAAATACATTCTGCTACTTCTACCGAGTATGAGGATACCACACATGTGAGACTTTTTGGGAGCCTAGCCACATACAGGAGCCTGAAATCCAATGACCACTTTGAAAGCCTGAAGGTGCGTAACTTTCTCATTTCACTTCCTCAATACCTATCAGAGTTTTGAAGGCCCAAACATGCCAGGATAGCACCAAACCCCCCCAAATGACTCCTTTCTGAAAAGTAGACACCCCAAGGAATTTAAAAAGAGGCATGGTGAGTATTTTGCAGATCTTATTTTTTCTCACAAGGTTTTGAAATATAAAAAAATAGAAAAAATGTTTTTGTTTTTTTTTCTTCATTTTCCAAAAACTTGTGGCAACAAATGAGATTTGCAAAATACTTACCATGCTTCTTATCAAATTCCTTGGGATGTCTACTTTTCAAAAAGGGGTCATTTGGGGGGGGGGGGTTAGGCGCTACTCTGGCATTTCACGGCCTCCGAAACTATGATAGGTAGTCAGGAAGTGTAATGAGGAAATAAAGCCCTTTAAAAGACTGAAGATGCTTATTGGATTTTGGGGTCTTTTACTTGGCTAGACTGCCAAAATGTCTCTCACATGTGGTACCCCCATACTCAGGAGAAGTAGCAGAATGTATTTTGGGGAGTAATTCCACATATACCCATGGCATGCGTGAGCAGTAAATCATTTAAATGACAATTTTGTGTAAAAAAAAAAACAAAAAAACTTTGTAATTTTCCGAAAACTTGTGGTAAAAAAAATAAACTCTTCTATTGATTCAATATGCCTCTCAGCAAATAGTTTGGGGTGTCTACTTTCCAAAAAAGGGGTCGTTTTGGGGGGTGGGGGTGTTTTATGCCCAGCATTAGAAGTTTATGCCACACATCACTCACTCTTCTAACCACCTGAAGACCAAGCCTTTTCTGACACTTTTTGTTCACATGAAAAAAATCTGTCTTTTTTGCTAGGAAATTAAACCCCAAACATTATATATTTTTTTAAAGCAAACACCATAGTGAATAAAATGGTGGGTACTACAAATTTTTATGGCACATAGTACTTGCGCAGTGATTTTTTAAACGCAATTTTTTTTTAAAAATACATTTTTTTTACTTTTAATGCACAAAGACACAATATATTGGCCAATTATTTGGTAAAATATAATAGATGATGATATGCAGAGTAAATAGATACCAAACATGACATGCTTCAAAACTGCGCATGCCCCATGCAATGGCGACAAACTGCATACGTTTTTATTATCCATAGGCAATGTTTAAAAGCCTTTACAAGCTACCATTTTAGATTTACAGAGGAGGTCTAGTGTTAGAATTACTGCCCTTGATCTGACGTTCGTGGCGATCCTTCACATGCATGGTGCAACTGCTGTTTCCATACTGGCACAGGGTCAACGCTCATGAACGCAAGTGCGCGCAAAATATCAAAAGTTTTTTGATATTTTTAATTATTTTTACACTGTCCTTTTAATTTTTTTTTTTGATCACTTTTAATGCTATCACTGGGAATGCAAATATCCCCTACAACTTCAATGGGCATTGTCATATATTCTTTTTTGAGAAATCTGGGGTCTATCAGACTCTAGATCTCTCCTCTGCCCTTACATTATCTAATCAAACCAAAATCGGTGTGACCAAATGCTTTCCCAATTTACAAATGGTGCTGTTTATATCCTGCGAAACTGAAGTGATGAAATGCTCGTAGCTTCCAAATTCTTAGGCTATAGAGATGATTGGCACCATTCTGGTCTCCAATCAGCTCCATGGCCAGCTGGCAGAAACACCGGCTGCATTCTCAGGTTCCCCTGATGGCTCGGAACTGCCCGAGAAGGCCGTAGAAGGCAGCGGGGGAGGGGGGGTATTGTCTCCCGCTGCTTGTAAAAGCAATCCTGCAGTTAATTAGCCACTAGGATTGCTTTTACATGAAAGCTGATTGCAGGCTGAAAAAAATGATACCAGGGTGATGCCTGCAGCTGTAGGCATTATACTGGTATAACCATTCAAAGTCCAGTGATGTACCAGTATGTCGCTGGTCCTTGTTGGGTGTATATTCTACGTTCTTTTGGGGGTTTTTTATGCAGCCTGTGGACTGAATGAAAAAAAGAGAAGAAATCTCTGCCAAAAAAGTGTGTGGTATGCCCACCATTAGAATATACTGCCCTGCATCCACCCACTTCTAATGTTGGACACAGATTAGGTCACACTTTGCCACAAGCTCCAGTTCCAAGATTGTACAAATGTCTAAATAGTGGCACGCTTGAATAAATATTGTCCACAAATAAGTGGTACCCCATATGGAAAAACGATGACACCAAGTCCCAAACTATCTTGCCACTGCTCCCCATGTAGTCTGGGCATCCAGGGGGCTCCACGTGGCTATCTTTTCCCTTGTAAATCTGAAACTTATAAGTATAGCCTGTTGTCCTCTCACAGGTCTTCTACATCTTGACCCCATATCTGGCATGCTTGCTGGGGAGAAATTGTTTGACTGCAAGGCGGCCAGAAAAATGAATTAGGGACTCATCAACGCAGATTTTTTTCTGGGGTTTATAGACATCTGCAAATGTTTGGTTAAGGTGATTTGCAAGGGGCTGAATTTTGTGTAGTCGGTCAAATTCAGGGTCAACCCGAGGATGACAGTGTATTTTTCGTTGAAATGCATAAAACACATTATACTCTTATATCTATGCCTGGCCATGGCAGCAGAGAACACGGTATATGATGAATCAGGTCTGTGGACCAACATAACTGGAATTCATTTCTTTTTAGTAATGCCCATGTTGAGGGTTAGGCCCCCCAAAAAAGTAAATTCGGAAACCGTAATGGATTTCCATGCGAATGGTCTGGCAAGGTTTGAATTTTGGTTGGCGGCGATAAATTGTTGTGCATATAAATTGCTTTGATCCACAATCAACGCATACAGATATTCTGTGAAAAACAGCTCCAAAAATCAAGGGAAGTAGTTAAATTTTCTATTTCCACCTGAATTCCGGGTTGGGCAGTGAACGGGGGAAGTACAAGTGCTACAAAATTTGTGGACTGCCAATCGGGATTTGCAAGCACATCCGGAAGGATATTAGGGGGTCTACGGGCCTGTGTGTGAATTCTTAGTGGCTGCGGGACAATACTTGTGCTCGCCACCGCACCAGCTTGTACTACACTTATAGGACTCGCCACGTCACCAAGTCATACTGCAGTGCTGGTATTATTATTATTATACAGGATTTATATAGCGCCAACAGTTTGCTCAGCGCTACAATATAACAGGAGACAATACAGCAACAATACAGTTAAATACAAGAGGGTTAGGAGGGCCTGATCCTGGGAGCTTACAATCTAAGAGGCTGCATATGAGAGTCATCAAAATTTACCGGCAAGTTCTAACAGAGATCAGGCCTGATTCTGCGAACACTGCGGTTTTGTGTGCAATAGATCAAGTGACAGTGACCTACTGGCACTGCACTTGCTGGGGGAGAAGGGGGGGGGGTAAACGTAGGGGCTAAACGCAGGTGCTGGCAGGTGTCGGGGCTGATCCCACTAACACTGCATTTTTGAGGACGCTATACTAATGTGAACGCTGGTATAGTGCTGATCTGATCAAAGATATTGATCTGTTCAGACACTATACTAGCAATGGAGATTTATTGTGCATGAGCGTGTTGCTAGCAATCAAGGGGTTAAATGCGATGACTGGTATACTGACGGGCAATCTGACGCTATCTGGGAGGGGCGTGAAAACAACGGAAGCACAAATCATGTACAGTCAGGTCCATAAATATTGGGACATCGACACAATTCTAAAATTTTTGGCTCTATACACCACCTCAATGGATTTGAAATGAAACAAACAAGATGTGTTTTAACTGCAGACTGTCAGCTTTAATTTGAGGGTATTTACATCCAAATCAGGTGAACGGTGTAGGAATTACAACAGTTTGCATATGTGCCTCCCACTTGATAAGAGACCAAAAGTAATGGGACAGAATAATAATCAAAAATCGAACTTTCACTTTTTAATACTTGGTTGCAAATCCTTTGCAGTCAATTACAGCCTGAAGTCTGGAACGCATAGACATCACCAGACGCTGGGTTTCATCCCTGGTGATGCTCTGCCAGGCCTCTACTGCAACTGTCTTCAGTTCCCGCTTGTTCTTGGGGCATTTTCCCTTCAGTTTTGTCTTCAGCAAGTGAAGTGCATGCTCAATCGGATTCAGGTCAGGTGATTGACTTGGCCATTGAATAACATTCCACTTCTTTCCCTTAAAAAACTCTTTGGTTGCTTTTGCAGTATGCTTTGGGTCATTGTCCATCTGCACTGTGAAGCGGCGTCCAATGAGTTCTGAAGCATTTGGCTGAATATGAGCAGATAATATTGCCCGAAATACTTCAGAATTCATCCTGCTGCTTTTGTCAGCAGTCACATCATCAATAAATACAAGAGAACCAGTTCCATAGGCAGCCATACATGCACACGCCATGACACTACCACCACGCTTCACTGATGAGGTGGTATGCTTAGGATCATGAGCAGTTCCTTTCCTTCTCCATACTCTTCTCTTCCCATCACTATGGTACAAGTTGATCTTGGCCTCATCTGTCCATAGGATGTTGTTCCAGAACTGTGAAGGCTTTTTTAGATGTTGCTTGGCAAACTCTAATCTGGCCTTCCTGTTTTTGAGGCTCACCAATGGTTTACATCTTGTGGTGAACCCTCTGTATTCACTCTGGTGAAGTCTTCTCTTGATTGTTGACTTTGACACAAATGCACCTACCTCCTGGAGAGTGTTCTTGATCTGGCCAACTGTTGTGAAGGGTGTTTTCTTCACCAGGGAAAGAATTCTTCGGTCATCCACCTCAGTTGTTTTCCGTGGTCTTCCGGGTCTTTTGTGTTGCTGAGCTCACCGGTGCGTTCCTTCTTTTTAAGAATGTTCCAAACAGTTGTTTTGGCCACGCCTAATGTTTTTGCTATCTCTCTGATGGGTTTGTTTTGTTTTTTCAGCCTAATGATGGCTTGCTTCACTGATAGTGACAGCTCTTTGGATCTCATCTTGAGAGTTGACAGCAACAGATTCCAAATGCAAATAGCACACTTGAAATGAACTCTGGACCTTTTATCTGCTCATTGTAATTGGGATAATGAGGGAATAACACACACCTGGCCATGGAACAGCTGAGAAGCCAATTGTCCCATTACTTTTGGTCATTTAACAAGTGGGAGACACATATGCAAACTGTTGTAATTCCTACACCGTTTACCTGATTTGGATGTAAATACCCTCAAATTAAAGCGGACAGTCTGCAGTTAAAACACATCTTGTTCGTTTCATTTCAAATCCATTGTGGTGGTGTATAGACCCATAAATGTTAGAATTGTGTCGATGTCCCAATATTTATGGACCTGACTGTATGTATGTATATATATATATATATATATATATATATATATATATACATACATATACACACACACACATACAGTCATCAGTGAAAAAAAACAACACTGACACTGTACTAATGGCACTGGGGAGGAAGGGGTTAACTTTTATTAGGTAATGAAAGGGTTAACTGTGTAAGGGGAGTGTTTTACTAGTGGGCGGGGGTGTGTACATCACGGGAACACACTGTCCCGGAAAGCTAATCTCTGCTCTCCGTGACAGTGTGTTAGGAGCTGACAGGGTGCACAGGTGCAGTGTAAACACTGCAGCTGTGCTCTGTGTCAGTGAGTGCGGCTAATCGCCGGGAGCCGGCGGGTAATAACCCGCCGGAATCCGGTGACGGACACCCGCTGCCGCGATTGGCGGTGCAGGTAGGACGGGCGCGACCCCCTACCTGTTTTGCTAGGCGCCGTTTTTTTTAACGTGCTCTAGCACAGCAGTGCCGCTCTGCCGCAGTATAAACACTGTGGCAGGGAGGCAAGTGGTTAAAGAAGAAAAAACCAAAAAAAAACCCAAAACACACACACTAACAAGGTGCCAAGCTAAAAACTGTACAAGATGAAAAGCAATTGTGTTCTTCTATCCATTCCCGCAATAAGCCTTGCACCTCCAAGAGCTCAGAGGAGCTCATATGCAGCCTGCCAGCCTTCGCCCAGCTTTCTCTCAAAGTGGCCTCCTTACAAAGACACACCAGTTTACACAGCCAGGCAATAAAGCGGCACCCTGATTTTGCAAAAAGCATTTCTGCACAATTGTCCCAAGTAAGATGTGCAGGCGCCCAACATGCCCTCAGCAACTGATGACATCATCGGCTGGCAGGCCACACCTGCACAAAGTACTTGCAGAGCCTAATGCCAATTTAAAAAAGCAACAGACCGGCAACATTGAGGCTGGGTCGGCAGGGGAAAATGTTTAATCTGCAACTGTGCCTTAGTTGGGGCAATTTTTTTATACTTTGCCAAGGAACCTCTGAGGAATCTTTGTGGCGCCCTGGTTAAAAAATGTGATCTAAGGAACCATGTCTCTAATTGCTATTCTCGTAAGATACTAAGCGAGATTTATGATGTCACAACTTCACATTGTTCTCTTCGCTGGAAGGAAAGCTGTACTTAAGGACCCACTGACAAGGATCTCCCTTCTTCTGCTTCAGTCATTCTGTGGATCTGTACGTCTTCCACCTCTCCTGTTGCTGCTTATTTCTCCATCATTCATCAAACCACCAGTAATCAGGGAGAAAGTTGTGACACAAAGAAGCAAAGCCCTGCTTCTCTATCAAGATGGCCACCTCTGCACACAGGCACATTGGGGAGCAAAACACGGTAAGTCAGTAATGTGGAAATGATCACATGCAGGGAGTCTACAGGCAATGCTGGTGACTAGTCCTTTGCTTGCCTTCCATAGGCACAGATTCAACAGTTCATTTTCTTTCTAAAGCAAACCTGTCACTAGCTAATCAAAATAAACCAAAAGCAAGTGTGAGACTCTGTTCACACTTATACGATTCTTTTCTAGGTGGTGGGTCTGCTTTGCAGGCCAGAGGAGAGATACGGGGTCTCATAGACCCCAGATCTCTCAGTAAATAGGACCTGTCATGGCCCATGCTATCACAAGAGATGTTGTTTATCCCTTGTGATAGCAATAAAAGTGATAAAACATTAAGGGGACAGTGTAAAAACTAAAAAAAAATAATACAATTTTAAAATATTTTTAATGCACCCCTATCCCACCATGCTCGTGCGCAAAGGCGGATGCACGCATTGGTCCCGCACGCATATGTAAACAGTGATCACACTATACATGTGAGCGACAGTAATAATTCTAGGACCAGACCTGTGTACATCTACAATGGTAACCTGTAAAGGCTTTTAAAAGTATCACCTATTGATAATTCATTGTATCATAGTTTGTTGCTAATTTGTTTGTCCACGGGCGTGCGCAATCTTAAAGTGTGACATATCTGATATCCGTTTACTTGGTGTAACATCATCTTTTATATTTTACCAAACAAATGGGTATTATATTGTGTTCATGTTCACCAAAATGCAAGTTGTTCAAACTGTTTTTTTTCCCCAAATATGCGTTTGAAAAAACGCATGACTTAAAAAAATTGCAACACTCACCATTTTATTCCCTAGGGCCTCTGCTTAAAAAAAATATATAATGTTTGGGGGTACATCTTCTCAGTTTAAAAATTTGATATGTTTTCTATTGTGAATAAAATATGGGTTTATGAGATTTGCAAATCATTGCATTCCGTTTTTATGTAGATTTTACACAGCGTCCCAACTTTTTTGTAATTAAGTGTTCTTGCATGGCAAGAACACTTATTGTTATCTCACATATACTGTACATGCGAGATAAAAAATAAGTGCTCTTGCCATGCAAGAACATTTAATAAGAATATATATGTAAGATAACAATAAGTGTTCTTGCCATGCAAGAACACTTAATTACAAAAAAGTTGGGACGCTGTGTAAAATCTACATAAAAACGGAATGCAATGATTTGCAAATCTCATAAACCCATATTTTATTCACAATAGAAAATATATTCTTATTATAGCCAAATTTACCACCCTACCTCCTCCCACAGTTTTTACACTACATAGACACGTAATATACCGAAACGTGCGGATTGTTCCCCATTGGTGTGGTATTACTTTGTGGAACGTTTCACCGAATGGTTTACGAAATATCGCCTTTTTGTGGTGAACTTTTCCCATAGGAATGAATGGCGGAATGTTCAAAACTAGAGTGGGAGCTGACAAAAACTAGAGTGTGAGATGAAAAATCAGGATATGATTTCTAAACTGCCATCACTTCCTCATTTTAAAGCCCACCTACACAAATCTTGTATCAAAACGTTCAGCTATCCCTGCTGCCACTACAAATGTCCACGGCTAAGCCATAGTCCTGATAGTTTTCACAATATGACTATTTGTTTGCAACTTACGCCGCCCATTGACTTTCATTGAAAATCCACTCTAGACACCTGAAATTTGAAGGGCAATTTTTAAACTGCGACTGTGCCTTTATTTGTAATATTTCAGAGACATACTATGCATCAAAATGTAGGTCTGGGTCTTATGATTCTCACAATATAAAGCTTCACTGTAGGATTTATAGTTTTAAAACTACAACAGTTTGAAGATGGCAACCGCCAGTGAAGTGAGCAAGTTGGAGCAGTTTGTTTATAACCATGCCTCTCCCCTTGCTGTAGAGTGAGTTGCCATAGGAACCCAGGTGTGTGAGAAGGCAGCAGAGTGACAAGCCACTCCACCCACTGCAGTTATAGACTACTGGTGGAGGCAAGAACACTTCACACAATTTCCCCAGAAATTGTAGATTTTCTAGTTGGAGTTGTATTTACTAGTAGCAAGCCAACGCTAAAGTGCTGCACACTTTAAAATAGAATCATATAACAGTAAAATAAACACATAAAATAAACAACATAAAAATGTGTTGTGGAACAACATAAAATGCTGAAGTCCAACCGTATAATCCAGAAGGTAATTCAATCCCATGTGCAAACATAAATAATTACAGTCCAACTGTGCCACAGATCTTCCATCACTATGTGCAATGTCTCCAGTGGTTCACTCCACTCTTCCTCCACCACAGTGCCTTGAAAAAGTATTCACACCCCTTGAAATTGTCCACATTTTGTCATGTTACAACCAAGAAGGTAAATGTATGTTATTGGGATTGTAAGCGATAGACCAAAACAAAGTGGTACATAATTGTGAAGTGGAAGGAAAGCGATAAATGTTTTTAAAATTTTTTTACAAATAAATACCTGAAAAGTGTGGCATGCATTTGTATTCAGCCCCCTTTACTCTGAACTAAAATCTAGTGGAATCAATTGCCTTCAGACATCAACTAATTAGTAAATAGAAGTCCACCTGGTGTCATTTAATCTCAGTGTAAATACAGCTGTTCTGTGAAGCCCTCAGAGGTTTGTTAGAGAACATTAGTGAACTAACATCACCATGAAGGCCAAGGAACACACCAGACAGGTCAGGGATAAAGTTGTGGAGAAGTTTAACGCAGGGTTAGATCATAAAAAAGCATCCCAAGCTTTGAACATCTCATGGAGCACTGTTCAATCCATCATCTGAAAATGGAAAAAGTATGGGAAAACTGCAAACCTACCAAGACATCCACCTAAACTGATAGGCCAGGCAAGGAGAGCATTAATCAGAGAAGCAGCCAGGAGGCCCATGGTAACTCTGTAGGAGCTGCAGAGATCCACAGCTCAGGTGGGAGAATCTGTCCACAGGACAACTATTAGTCGTGCACTCCACAAATCTGGATTTTATTGAAGAGTGACTGGAAGAAAGCCATTGTTGAAAGAAAGCCCTAAGATGTCCCGTCTGCAGTTTGCGAGAAGCCACGTGGGGGACACAGCAAACATATGGAAGAAGGTGCTCTGGTGGGATGAGACTAAATGGAACTATTTGGATTAAAAGCAAAACGCTAGGCGTGGCGGAAAACTAACACTGCATATCACACCATCCCCACTGTGAAACATGGTGTGGCAGCATCATGTTGTGGGGATGCTGTTCTTCAGCAGGGACAGGGAAGCATTCAGAGTTGATGGGAAGATGAATAGAGCCAAATACAGGGAAATCTTAGAGGAAAACCTGTTAGAGTCTGCAAAAGACTTGAGAGTGGGGCGGAGGTTCACCTTCCAACAGGACAACGACCCTAAACATACAGCCAGAGCTACAATGGAATAGTTTACATCAAAGCATATTCATGTGTTAGAATGGCCCAGTCAAAGTCCAGACCTAAATCCAATTGAGAGTCTGTGGCAAGACTTGAAAATTGCTGTTCACAGACGCTCTCCATCCAATCTGACAGAGCTTGAGCTATTTTGCAAAGAAGAATGGGCAAAAATGTCACTCTCTAGATGTGCAAAGCTGGTAGAGAAATACCCAAAAAGACTTGCAGCTGTAATTGCAGCGAAAGGTGGTTCTACAAAGTATTGACTCAGGGGGCTGAATACAAATGCACGCCACACTTTTCACAGATTTGTAAGAAATTTTTAAAACCATTTATCATTTTCCTTCCACTTCACAATTATGTGTTGGTCTATCACAGGGGTCTCCATACTACGGCCCTTTGCTTGCTTTTATCTGCCCCCCGAGGTACTTTTCCTACCACTGCCAGCAATAATGGGGCACTATTTCTCCCATTAATACCAATGATGGGGCACTATTCCTCCCACTGACACCGATGATGGGGCACTATTCCTCACACTGACACCGATGATGGGGCACTATTCCTCACACTGACACCGATGATGGGGCACTATTCCTCCCACTGACACCGATGATGGGACACTATTGCTCCCACCGACACCGATGATGGGACACTATTGCTCCCACCGACACCGATGATGGGACACTATTGCTCCCACCGACACCGATGATGGGACACTATTGCTCCCACCGACACCGATGATGGGACACTATTGCTCCCACCGACACCGATGATGGGACACTATTGCTCCCACCGACACCGATGATGGGACACTATTGCTCCCACCGACACCGATGATGGGACACTATTGCTCCCACCGACACCGATGATGGGACACTATTGCTCCCACCGACACCGATGATGGGACACTATTGCTCCCACCGACACCGATGATGGGACACTATTGCTCCCACCGACACCGATGATGGGACACTATTGCTCCCACCGACACCGATGATGGGACACTATTGCTCCCACCGACACCGATGATGGGACACTATTGCTCCCACCGACACCGATGATGGGACACTATTGCTCCCACCGACACCGATGATGGAACACTATTGCTCCCACTGACACCGATGATGGGACACTATTGCTCCCACCGACACCGATGATGGGACACTATTGCTCCCACCGACACCGATGATGGGACACTATTGCTCCCACCGACACCGATGATGGGACACTATTCCTCCCACCGACATCAAAGATGGGACACTATTCCTCCCACCGACATCAATGATGAGGCACTTTTCCTCCCACTGACACCAATGATGGGGCACAATTCCTCTCCTCTGACACCAATGATGGGGCACAATTCCTCTCCTCTGACACCAATGATGGGGCACTATTCATCCCACTGACACCAATGATGGGGCACTATTCCTCCCACTGACACCAATGATGGGGCACTATTCCTCCCACTGAAACCAGTGATAGGACAGTATTCCTCCCACTGACACCAGTGATAGGACAGTATTCCTCCCACTGACACCAGTGATGGGACACTATTCTTCCCACTGACACCAATGATGAGGCTCTTTTCCTCCCACTGACACCAATGATGGGGCACTATTCATCCCACTGACACCAATGATGGGGCACTATTCATCCCACTGAAACCAATGATGGGGCACTATTCCTCCCACTGACACCAAAGATGGGGCACTATTCCTCCTACTGACACCAAAGACGGGGCACTATTCCTCCCACTGACACCAATGACGGGGAACTATTCCTCCCACTGACACCAATGACGGGACACTATTCCTCCCACTGACACCAATGACGGGACACTATTCCTCCCACTGACACCAATGACGGGACACTATTCCTCCCACTGACACCAATGACGGGACACTATTCCTCCCACTGACACCAATGACGGGACACTATTCCTCCCACTGACACCAATGACGGGACACTATTCCTCCCACTGACACCAATGACGGGACACTATTCATCCCACTGACACCAATGATGGGACACTATTCCTCCCACTGATACCAATGATGGGGAACTATTCCTCCCACTGAAACCAGTGATGGGGCACTATTCCTCCCACTGACAGCAATGATGAGACACTATTCCTCCAACTGACACCAATGATGGGACACTATTCCTCCCACTGACACCAATGATGAGGTACTATTGCTCTTACTGACACCAATGATGGGACACTATTTCTCCCACTGACACCAATGATGGGCACTATTCCTCCAACTGACACCAATGATGGGACACTATTCCTCCCACTGACACCAATGATGAGGTACTATTCCTCTTACTGACACCAATGATGGGGCACTATTACTCCCACTGACACCAATGATGGGGCACTATTCCTCCCACTGACAGCAATGATGAGACACTATTCCTCCAACTGACACCAATGATGGGACACTATTCCTCCCACTGACACCAATGATGAGGTACTATTCCTCTTACTGACACCAATGATGGGACACTATTTCTCCCACTGACACCAATGATGGGCACTATTCCTCCCACTGACACCAATGATGGGACACTATTCCTCCCACTGACACCAATGATGGGACACTATTCCTCCCACTGACATCAATGATGAGGTACTATTCCTCTTACTGACACCAATGATGGGACACTATTCATCCCACTGACACCAATGATGGGACACTATTCATCCCACTGACACCAATGATGGGACACTATTCATCCCACTGACACCAATGATGGGACACTATTCATCCCATTGACACCAATGATGGGACACTATTCATCCCATTGACAACAATGATGGGACACTATTCCTCCCACTGACACCAATGGTGGGACACTATTCCTCCCACTGACACCAATGATGGGACACTGTTCATCTCACTGACACCAATGATGAGGTACTATTCCTCTTACTGACACCAATGATGGGACACTATTCCTCCCACTGACACCAATGACGGGGCATTATTCCTCCCACTTACACCAATGATGGGAAACTATTACAACCGCTGACACCAACGATGTGGCACTATTCCTGCCACTGACACCAATGATGGGACACTATTCCCCCTGATGATACCAGTGATAGGAAACTATTCCTCCCACTGACACCAATGATGAGGCACTATTTCTCCCACTGATACCAATATTGGGACACTATTCCTCCCACTGACACCAATGATGAGGTATTATTCCACCCACTGACACCAATGATGGGACACTATTACTCCCCCTAATACCAATGATAGGGCACTATTCCTCCCACTGACACCAATGATGGGGCACTATTCCTCCCACTGACACCAATGATGGAGCACTTTTCCTCCCACTGACACCAATGATGGGGCACTATTCCTCCCACTGACACCAATGATGAGGCACAATTTCTCCCACTGATACCAATGTTGGGACACTATTCCTCCTACTGACACCAATGATGAGGTATTATTCCACCCACTGACACCAATGATGGGACACTATTACTCCCCCTAATACCAACGATAGGGCATTGTTTACTACTCCACTGACACCAGGACATTTTCTTCTCCCACTGCCCACAGTCCAGCCCCCCTAAAGTTTGAAGGACAGTAAACCGGCCCTTTGTTTATTACATAAAATCCCAATAAAATACATTTACATTTTTGTTTGTAACATGAAAAAATGTGGAAAATTTCAAGGGGTATGAATACTTTTTCAAGGCATTGTAGATGTGCCCTCACCTTACATTAATGACCTGTACATTCTAGAGGTCATACAAAGCTTTTTTTTCCCCCTCCATGGGGTCCAGATACTGCTGGCAATGTCCAGGAAGATCTGGTAAGGAAGGGGCACACTGGGCTTTCTACAGGAGGTTTGTGTTTTGCCTGTAGAAGCAGCTCAATGTTATCCTATGTGTCCATGCACATTAGGACGATTAGAGGCGTATTTTAAGATCAGTTTGAAAGATTTTTTGGCAGAAAAAAAGATAAATGCTCCTAAATGCCTGTTACCCCTCCCCCCTCAAAAAAACGCTCTGCCAAAAGACCTGGCATTTTTTAAGCCCCATGTGCATAGATCCTAATAGTGTATCTCCTCGCTCCTAAACAAATCGAGCAATTAACCCTTGCAGTGGAAGGTGAAAAAAGCCTTCCCCCCCAATACTTGCCTGAGCCTGATCTCAATCCAAAGCTGTGCATGGGAACCTCAGCTCTCTCTGGTCTTATTCTCCTCACTGGCTGAGACACAGCAACAGGAGCCATTGGCTTTCACTGCTGTCAATCACAGCCAGTGAGCAGCTGCATGATAAATTCTGACATGTGGGCAGGAGCGGGTGCACAGATCCAAATGCATGGTGTCTGTGTTTGACCTGTGCACCTGCTCCCGCCCACATGTCAGAGTCGGTCTAAATCAGGGGTGCTCAACCTTTTGAAGAGCAAGGCATATTCAAGTGATTTGGTAACCAGTCGCAAGCCACAGTGTAATGAAATTCTGAATTTCAATATTTTTTTTTTTTTGAATAGTGTAATGAACATTTTCCTCTTGCACCTGCTGAATGCCAGAAGGAGGGAAACGGGGAGAAGCCAGCTTTCAGCAGTTGCAGGAGTAAAATGGAGAAGAGCAATTTCTGTATATGCTGCCCCTCATGTTCACGTGTAAAACTGAATGTGACAGTGAAGTCACATGGGCCCCCTGGAGCATGGAGCAGGGTCGCCATTGCGACCCCTAACGCTACACCAGTGGTTGGGTGGGATGTGGAAAAAACATGTCTCAACTATAGGGTTTTACCGCCCCAATCCACAAATATAAAGAAGCACTTACTGTCCTTTACCCCCTATAAGCCTGCTTTCATATTGATGCGCGGTGGTTTACCTGCACTACGAGTGTAGTGCAGTGCACCTACGACTTTCCTGTGGGTTAGCTGAGCTTTGCCATAGACTTCTATTATATCTTGCGGGTGTAGTGCACCTTCTGAAAGCACAGCAAACCCACAGGATATCATCATTATTATTACAGATACTTATACTTATGTCAATTTACGCAGTACTTTACATTTATATTGTGCATTCACATCAGTCCCTGTCCTCAAGGAGCATACAGTCTAAGGTCCCAACTCACATTCATACATACTAGGGCCAATTTAGAACGGATCCCTGGTTTGAGGGCCACATCAGAGGGCTCTGAGGGCCGCAGATTCAGCACCAGTGGTCTAAATGAAGCCTTAAGGCAGTGGTTCTCAACCTTCCTAATGCCGTGACCCTTTAATACAGTTCCTCATGTTGTGGTGACCCCCAACCATAAAATTATTTTCATTGCTACTTTATAACTATAATTTTGCTACTATTATGAATCGTAATGTAAATATCTGATATGCAGGATGTATTTTCATTGTTACAA
The DNA here is from genome assembly GCF_062004578.1 of Staurois parvus. NCBI lineage: Eukaryota > Metazoa > Chordata > Amphibia > Anura > Ranidae > Staurois > Staurois parvus. The sequence continues at coordinate 15,664,088 of NW_028317892.1, read as the reverse complement.
ATTGAACATAATTAAAGCATAGCGATTAATCAAATATTTTTTTTTTGCAGTAGTTGATTTTACAGTACAAGATTTTACATTTACCCAGTAATTAGAATTCATGAAGTGTCGTTTTACCTCCAATACTGCTGCTTTCAGCACAGTAGCTGCTTTCAGCACAGTAGCTGCTTTCAACACAGTAGCTGCTTTCAACACAGTAGCTGCTTTCAACACAGTAGCTGCTTTCAACACAGTAGCTGCTTTCAACACAGTAGCTGCTTTCAGCACAGTAGCTGCTTTCAACACAGTAGCTGCTTTCAACACAGTAGCTCCTTTCTACACAGTAGCTGCTTTCTACACAGTAGCTGTAAACACACATGTGACTGGTCCACATAAGTACATTATGGCGCCAACCCTGTCACATACACCTGTATTTGTAAGGGGTGTATGTGATGGGGTTGGCGCGATGATGTCATCACGCCGGGTACTCGTATGTGGGCGTATCTGCATGTGGGCGGACCTGCCTGGAGAGGGATAGAGGAGCCGTGTCTCGGTTCCTAAGACCATCGAAAATATGTGTTTTCCGATGGTCTTTGGCGACCCCTGTGAAAGGGCCGCAGGAGTCGCGACCCACAGGTTGAGAACCGCTGCCTTAACAGAAGTTGAAAATAACAGACTGGCTAGATAAACAGGTAAAAAAATGATTACGGATGGGACTCTGAGAAACACAATCTGTTTTGCTAATGCCAGTGACAGACTGCATCATATACAGTATGTCATCTCTGATTTTGCCTTTAGGACCACTTTAAAGGCTAAGTTCACCTTTTGTAAAAAAAAAAAAAAAAAAAAAAAAAAAGAAGGATAAATGCACTTGTTTTTGCAGGAACAAAAAATGCATTTATTATTATTTTTTTTAATGCACTGTGAAACTTCTGCACTACCTGCCACTAAATGCAAGACCTTAATGTGTTACTAAACCCACAACAGTAAAATCAGTCTGTATATGCAGTAAAGCATACTTGTTATACTCATTGTGGAACCTAAGGGGTTAATACTCTGCATTGTGTAAAAAGCCTGCTTGATCCTATCTTCTCTGATCCTCCCCTTCTACTGTTTCCAATCCACCTGCTGATAGCACAGAACCGTGGGGGCAAGGTTTTTTCTTTGGGAGGGGAGGAGAATGAAAACGTCTCCTACAAGATTAACCAGTGCTCAGCTGGACACTGATAGAAGTCACAAGACTATTATATACTGCTGATGAGAAAAGGTATGTAGCAAGTTATATTTACTAAAATAATTGCATTTCCATGTTCTGTGTATTGTGGGAGACCAGATATAGTGAATGCAGGGCCCTGGGTTTAGTAACACTTAAAACTAATTAAACAACTGTGAGTGATGTATACTTCTTCCAATAGCAAAAAAAATGTGTGCAATAAAATAATGTACAAAATGTGTATATATATATATATATATATATATATATATATATATATATATATATATATATACATATATATATATACATATACACACACACATACAGGTGTACCTCTGTTAACGTAATTTTTGGTTTACGAATGAAAATCCATTGAAAATAATGCCTCCGTTTCCGAATGTTTTACAAATTTTTTCACAATACGAAGTGTTTGTCAGTGCCGATTTTTAAATGCAATTGCTAGCTTTTTTTTTTTCTTCACTATAGTTCACAGAATTAGCTGTCACTTTCCCCGGGGTTAAAGGAAACTTTCTTTCTTTTAAGAAACTAAGAGGAAACATTGTTTCTTTTAACTTGGGGAAATAAACTAAAAGGAAACTTTCTTTCTTTTAGCTGGGGGGAAAGTGACTGCTGAATCTCAGAGCTATAGTGAAGAAAAAAAAAAGTGGTAATTACATTTAAAAACAGGCATCATAATAAAATAAAAAAAAATGGCATGGGGTCCCCCCTCCCATCCATACCAAGTCCTTTGGGTCTGGTATGGATTTTGAGGGGAACGTCCATGGCAAAAATTATTTTTTTAAAAATGGTGCCCCCCCTAAAAATCCATACCAGACCCTTATCCGAGCATGCAGCTAGGAAGGTCAGGAAAGGAAGGGGGGGGGGGGAACGAGTGAGAGCCCCCTCCTGAACCATACCAGGCCACATGCCCTCAACATTAGGGGGTGCTTTGGGGCAGGGGGCTACCCCCCCAAAGCACCTTGTCCCCATGTTGCTAGAGAGCCTTTTATTTTTATTCTTTTTTTCGAGACGGCGGCGGTGGCCATCGTGATTGAAATTGGATCTACTGCGGAGGGCATTCTTTAATTTTTTTCTTTTAATAAAGGACTTGTCAAAGTCCATGTCCTGTCTTTTTTCACACTACACTTTTTGTTTTTTGTGAATGAGTAGCGGGACCATGTACCTCATACTCATTCACATGGGGTGGGGGGGGGGGTCGGGATCTGGGGGCCCCCTTGTTAAAGGGGGCATCCAGATTCTGATAAGTCCCCTGCCCGCAGACCCCCACGTCCCCAAAGCACCCCCCCATGTTGAGGGCATGTAGCCAGGTATGGTTCAGGAGGGGGGGGGGCCTCACTTATCCCCCTCCCATCTTTCCTGACCTGCCGGGCTGCATACTCTGATAATGGACTGGTATGGAATTTGGGGGGCCCCCCACAGCATTTTTTCTTTAAATTTTGGCGTTGGAGTTACCTTCAAATTCCATACCAAACCCGAAGGGCTTGGTAGGGATGGGGGGGGACCCCACACCGTTTATTAATTTTTTTAATTGCCGGCAATTCTTTTACATTCAGCTGTCAGTGGGGAACCCCGCTGACAGCTGAAACATTAACACATGGTTGTCACTACTAAAATACTGCATAACTTGACAAAATAACTCATGCGGTATTTTTCTGATCTCCGGAATGGATTAATTGGCTTTCAATGCATTCCTATGGGAAACGGTGTTTTGGTTTACAAATTTTTCGCTATACGAAAAGTCCTGCAGAACGAATTAAATTTGTAAACCGAGGTATGCCTATATGTAGGTATGCATGCATGTACATATATATATATATATATATATATATATATATATACACAGTTGTGAATTTGTGCGTCAGGGTGCTGCTCACAGTAAATGCATTCCCACACTTCTACAATAATCCATTAACCACAAGACATGTTGCGCCCCCATCATTTATAGCTTTACATGTGACTGATATCTAATCAGTTATTACACATGGCATATTAATTGAAGCACATGAAAATGAGTGTAAACCAATATATCCAGTGGTGTATTTAAGTTTTGTGCTGCCCCAGGCAACACCAGAATTGCCCCCCCTTCCACAGAAGGAGCCTGACACCAATCAACACCCCTCCCCCCCCAGAGAGAGCCTGTCATTGACCAAATCGCCCCCTGCCCCCCCCCACCTAAGAGAGCTTTACACTACCACCGCCCCCCCATACACTGGCCACCATACACCCCCCCCCCCATCGGGGGGGGAGAGAGAGAAGACACTCACCTCCACAGCTCCGGACATCCCTGGGAATGAGGGTGGGGCTCGGCATACACCGCCAAGCAGCCCACAGCCTCCCACAGACCCCACCTGGTCCCCATGCCGCTTATGTGCCTTCATCCATCCCAGTGCTGCCCCCCTGAAAAATGCCGCCCTATGCCTTGTTTGCCTTGTGGTAAATACACCCCTGAATATATCCAAAGAAATCTATGTCTATTGATTTCTTTGGATATATTGGTTTTCATAAGGTTCATGTAATATGCCATGTGTAATAATTGATTAGAAATCAGTCACATGCAGGGTTGCCACCTCATCCCTTTAAACCCCAACACACATTAACTACACAGGTTCTGTGGCTGATTATTGTGGTAATTAAACTCACTGCATTAAATTAGCATCAGAACCTGTGTAATTAATATGTGTTGGGGTTTAAAGGGATGAGGTGGCAACCCTAGTCACGCCAGCAGTCACATGTATAGCTTATAAATGATGGGAGCGTCTTCTGGATAATGGTGTATTATATATTTTTTTCACTAAGGTTGTCTTCTGCACACAACAGTGCCAGCTTAGCCACACTCTGAAAAGCAATCTGCCACATATTGCTTTTCAGAGACTGCACAAGTATGAACTTTGTCTAAGGCACTCTGAATGATCTCATCACCTCAAACAAATGTCAGATGCTAAATGGATGCAGCAGATAGTTCCCTCAGCAGAACACAGGGAAGATGGGCAGGGGGAGGGTCCTTCTATCACAAAGACTATCTGTAAACCAGCAAAATATTGTCCTTCCATTTCAATGTGGCCAGCTGCAGTGACAACGAACTGTCAGAGAAGGGCACACAGCGTCTCCTGTCATTGAAGAAGCTTCTAGTGTAAACAATACACTATCAACAATCTTCCTTTCACATTACCTGCTGCCGGTGGTGGCGCCGCCATATTGTTCAGCCTACGACTCACAGAGGGGGTGGGCTTGAGGTTGCTTGGCAACCTAGAACGCCGCTGCCGACATCGCCTTCCCCGCCAATTGTTCGTGAACAGTTACTGAAATTACATCGGATTTTAACGATCGCTTTCAGCATAGTTTTCTAATAGCGCCGCTTGTTGTCGCATAGTTGGCTTACTAGATGTGTGGGATTTGTGCCCTGATCAAACATGGCCGCCACCGTACTGACGCAGAACTCACGCTATCATACAGCTTGATGGAAACGCTCATCGTAAAACTAGAAAGAGTTTGTATTGCTCGCGCCCTCTGCTGGTGGGCTGACAAATCTGACCAACTCATATTCTGAGTATTTATTATAGTTTTAGGTAGAGGTTCGTATCTACTTGCTTAGGCTATATTTTGGAAATAGAAGTAAGCTATTTATTAACTACATCCAAATCTCCTTTTTAACCCCTTGCCCTCCTGAGGATTTACTGCCCTTCCCGACCAGGCCATTTTTTTGCGATACGGCGCTGCGTTACTTTAACTGACAATTGCAACGCTGTACATAAATCAAATTTATGTCATTTTGTTCCCCACAAATAGAGCTTTCTTTCTGTGGTATTTGATCACCTCTGTGGTTTTTATTTTTTTGTGCTATAAACAAAAAAAGACCGACAATTTTGAAAAAAAAAAATATTTTTTACTTTTTTGCTATAAAAAATGTCCAATATAAAAAATTTAAAAAACCAATGTCTTCTTAAATTTAGGACAAAATGTATTCTGCCTTATGTCTTTGCTAAAAAAAATCCCAATACATGTAAATTAATTGGTTTACGTGAAAGCTATAGCATCTATAAGTGGCAGTATATATACTGGAATTTGTATTTTTTTTTATACTGGTAATGGCGGCGATCAGCGACTTATAGCAGAACTGCGGCGGGCGTTCTGACACTGGGCGGGAACTAACTGCCACTAACATCCCCAGTGACACTAATACAGTGATCAGTGCTAAGAAAAAGCACTGACACTGTAGTAATGACACTGGGCAGGAAGGGGTCAACATCTGGGGCGATCAAAGGGTTAACAGTGTGCTGTGTGTGTTTTACTGTGTTGTGTGGTGCTAGGGAGACATGCTGTTTTGTATGTAAAGAGATACAAAGCAGCATGTCCATGCAGAGAGGAGTGATACCTGTGTTGTTTACACACAGGTTTCTCCCGTTCGCTTTGCCCTATGATTGCCGAGTACCAGCTGGTAATTGCCAGTCGGGACTCGCCAGCCAGGACACAGTAATTGACATCCCCAGCAGCCAATAGCGGCTCGGATAGGGTGACACACCCGGAAATGCAAATCACGTATACATCCGTGAGTTTGCGCAGCCCTGCCACCCTGTAGCAGTACTTCTGCTATAGGGTGGAAGGCAAGTATTTAAAGTACAACTAAAGGAAAACCTTTTTTTTTTGTTTTGGATAGAGTGGAGATGGATTAGAACACTTGCCAGGTTTTTATTGCTGTCCGTGCCCCCATTAGGGAGATTCTCTCTATTGGTCCTGTTTACCATTATCATTGAAAGTAAAAGTAAAGAAAATCCCAAATCTTTGCTTTGCAAAATAATAGAGGGGAAGTCTTCTTATGGGGACACTAGCTCTGCTGAGCTGTGGGTCCCCAAGGAAATCCCTTAATTTTCAGTGACTTCCTGTTTTGGCTATGGGACAGAAAGTGAAGGGAAACCTACCCAATATGACGTAGATAGAAATAATCTAACAGCGCTTATAACTCTCCCTTACTCTATCCAAAATGAAAAAGAAAAGTTTTGCTGTAGTTCTACTCTAAGCCTGGACAGCAATCTGCCAGGCTGAATGAATAAAAAAACTGTCAGATTGCTGTACTAACACAAGCCATTGGCTGAGAGTGCTGACCGGATGCCGACTGGATGCTTGTTTTCTAGCATGCACGTTCAACAGAAGCTGGACATGAGATCAGCTTCTGCCAGGCAGGCAGCTGTACACACAGACCGGAAATTGTCTGACTTCTACTGCACCCGCTGATTTCGGACATTATTTGGCCCGTGTGTACTCGACTTGAGCTTTGACTAAAGTGGGGAATATTATAAACTCTGTCTGGTTTGTATTGCTTTCCAAATCCCCAGTGGGGATAGTTTTGCTTACTTGCTTTCTACACATTGCTCCCTTTTTGGCAAGACAAGTGAAGTGTCATTCCATAGTTGGCAAGGGATATTGTCATTCCTACATTAGAGAGAGACAGATACCTTATTCATCTGGCCACAGAAGGAGCAACATGTGGAAACAGGTATTTTCTCTGCACTTTATAGTGGTTTTCTTGCTAGTGAGTTGTCAAGAAACAGGAGTACAAGTGTGATGGATATGGTAAAATGCCTATTCGGTTTCCTGTTGAATATATACATTTTATACATATTTACTTTTATACTTTTTCATATCTCTAAATATTTTGTATGAATATATATATATTTATGTTGTGCGTATATCTTTTGTCTTCTGGGCTTTGCAGTCCTCCTTAACCCAAAAATGTTTGTTCAGCGATGTTTTCAACCCCTCCCGTCGAGCTGTGAGGATCTTGTACCTAGGCCTTGAATATGTGAGGGAGTGAAGAGATAACGGGCGACAAGCAAGCTTCAAGTTCCTGCCTTCTTTCTAGATTTCAGCCAACCAAAATGTGCTTTTTAGACTATGATCATATTTACATAATAATTTCGTATACTCTATTGTTCTCTATGTATAAAAGGTTAAGCACTGCCCTGCAATAAACAGAGATGAGGACGTGGTTATACTGGACAGTTGTCAGTGTGATCATTTTCCGGCGTGCACGCGCAATTCATTTCTCAAAATTAGGAATAGCAGCAGACATCCAACCCGGAACCCGATTGTGGTTCTCACGACCGTTTTACAAGGGTGACATGGGCCTCACTGAAGCAATGCCCCTGAGCAATCTGAAGCTTGATTCCAGACGCGCCTCACTTCTTGAAACCAGATTTCCATTTTATTCTATTGCGTTTGTTCATGTCTGAGTGATATGTTGTCACTCAACGCACAGAAAAAAGTACAGGAGCTTTTTAGAAGCATGATCATGCATTTTTAGCCCTGTTAAAGTTCCCATATGGAAGAAAAATATATTCGAAATATATTTTAAAAATATTCTTCCCAAATATATTGACATATATTTGAAATGCTACCATTTTGGCCATATTCAATAAATTTAAAAATATATTTCAATAAATAAATACCTGTAATAATAAAAAATATTTTTTCCAAATATGTTGACACATATTTGAAATGCTACCATTCTGGCCATATTCAATATATTTCAAAATATAATTCCGTAAATAAACAAATTATATATATATATATATATATATATACAGTATATATATATATATATATATATATATATATATATATATATATATATATATATATATTTGAAATGTATTTTTAAAAATATTTTCACATAGTTTGTAATAAAAACGCATTTAAACATACAGTATATATGTATATATATTCAATATATAAAAAAATAAAAATATAAATATATATATATATATATATTTTTTTTTAAATATATTGAATATGGCCAAACTTGTAGCATTTCAAATATATGTCAATATATTTGGGAAGAAGCTTTTTAAAATATATTTCAAATATATTTTTCTTCCATGTGGGTTAACAGGGAGTGGCTGAAAAACACATCTTTTCTGTGCAATTTCACACACAACAAGCATTTCCTTCTAGTAACTAGCTTATTTAGGCTACAACAAACATGTTGAAGGCTCTAAATGCATGAAAAATGTGCAAAAAGACCTCTCTAAATATCACATGAATATGCTCATCCATAATTGTGAATGCAGGCTTTGGGAGATTTCTTTTTCACTTCCTGTGGGTGCAAGGGAAAGTCTTTGTAATGGGTATACAGACTGCAACAGCAATGTGAAACAGGTTCTACCCTTTCTTCCTTTGGCCTTTCACTTTTTCACAAAAGTGACCCTGCAATTTTACAAAAGGCAAACACTGTTTTTTGGTAAATGTAAGACCTTATGAAAAAGGAAAAAATATTTTCCATGGAATTTCTAAAAGGGTGTTGTAGACACTCTTTAGAATTTCGTCATACCTCCACACAACAATTGTCGATGCTTATGATGGATTCATGTACTTGTCAGAAACAAGTACAGGAATCTGCCACATGGAGGTTGGCACTGAGGTCGGAGTAGCCATACTCATTGATGAGTAGCTCCCCACCTGACCACTGTGCCCATCACACAGATGGTCGAGCAGTTTTGGCTGGATATAGTGGGGAACTCAGAGCAGCTATTAAGACCAATAGCCTCTCTGAAATCCGCCAACTGCCGTCCACTGCAATCACAAGCAAGGATAACCTGCTGGGCCACCTAATCTTTGAGTTCCCCATCAGGTATCACCCATCTAAGAGGCACAGTGACTGTAAAGCTGAGTTATGGAGTGGGTGGAGCCTGATGGGGAGCTCTTAGAATTGGTACCCATCAGGCCACCTCCCCTGTGATTTACAATGGGTAGCAGTCGGCAGATTCTATAGCCACTATTCAGCCCAGTGGTTTTATTGAATTACCCACTCAGTTTTTTAGAGGATAGCGTCAGAACGGGGATACCCAGCGTAGGAGCTCGATTGCAAAAGACAAAAAGTAGTTTAGCACCTGTTGTTTATAAATTGTTCCCTCCTACTGGTCTCTTGCTCAGAAGAGTTCCAAATGGAATGCTGGTGTGGTCATAGAGGACAAACTAGTTCTGGGTTACTAACGTTTGTATTTGCAACAGGGAGCCTTGGTCAGGAGCTTTCTAAATAGAATGACATATTCAACACATTTTATTGATTTTCTTGTGTTTTCAATGCTAACAGTTATAACATTTGAAGAGGAAGAAAGAACAGTACGCTTACTCAGGTATGAGGTGTACCCCAAGTGCTAAGAGATAGGAAAAGGAACATATTCTGTGACTAAGCAAAAACTGAATTTGGAAAAGAAACTCAGACCCAATGGCCCTGATTTACTAAGACGTGAGTCTACCAGCAGACTCTGAACATTCAGGCAGACTCAGTTAAATCAATCAAGACCTGTCAGTCTTCTGAGCAGCGTCTAGCAATCTCATTGACAAACGTCTACTTTGCAATTAGTAAATGTGGAATTGCGTCTGGCACATTTTTAGGTGCAATACCGGATATGTTCGCTAGATGGCGCACAAGTGCGGGCTTTGTCCCATTGGCGTTTTCCTGTTAGCAAAAGAGAATATTTAGAATGTAACATAATTACTACACCTATATTATTATTTTTTTTTTTTTGCTGTTTCTCCAAAATGATCAGACAACTAATGCATTTACTAATGAATGTAATACATTCTATTTTCAAATGTTAAACATTTTCACACTTATATCTCAAATAATTTGGATAGTTCTAATTTCCCAATATAATTATATATCTTCATTCTCTTTAATCACGTAACTATTCTATGTTAAAGTCAAGTGCAGCGCTATAAATGCATGTGATCAATAATGAACGCATGTAAAAACCAAAAAGTGCAAAGAATTGCAATAATGATGTAAAATGGTAAATGATGCTAAAATAAGTTCATATAATCATTCCTGAATAATGGAATGTCCTTCGTGTGAGAGTACCAACTCAGAGAGTGCCTATGAATGGCACGTGTGGTTTCTCCGTGACTAACAGTAGTGCATGAACTCGTGAAAGATAAACCACCCTTGGAACTGGTCTACACTCACCAGAACAAAAGTATTAATGCGCATGGGTTATACACATCACACATCTGGGGGTGCAGCGGTATGCTGGCAGCTATGGGTTAGTCATCCATCTCCATCCATCCATCTGGGTGGGTGCCCAAATGGTCCTGGGGAGGAATTAGCTCAGCCACAGGAGCCAGAAAGGTGCTTAGTAGTGTAGTACACCCGTCACAAGGGTGGATGACCTTTCACGAGTTCATGCACTACTGTTCGTGGTTATATTTATCTTGTGTAATACCATTTTAGTAGTCTATATAATTTGACCAGTGCTCGCTTTATCATTTTTAAACAATGTAACTATTCTACATTGTAGCTCAAACTGTGTCTCCCACAGTGGTTTAGTGGTTAGAGCTCAGAACTTACAGCACTTGGGTCATGGGTTCGAATCCCAGTCATGGCTGCATCCCAGTTTGCATGCTTTCTCTGTATGGATGTGTTTCTGCGAACACTCAAAAGACATGCTCTTAGGTTCATTGGACCTTGTTACATGGCTGAGTTTCTGTCCTTAGATTATAAGCTCCTTGACATTTATGAACGATAAAAAAATGGAGATCAATTTTCTGGGTTGTGTCAGTGCCAGGAATATTGATCAATCAATTATGATTTTGCCTAATGACTAGAAAGTGGATGAATGTTACCTGCGTCCTGTTCTTCTGCCAATTAGGAAATGTGCAAGTTTCATGCTGTGTATATTTCATTGTAACTTTTTTCTCTTCTTTTAAATCGGTCTCCTTATACAACTTTACCCCCTCCCCCACCCCATCATCACCTGTCCCATATGCAAATCTATGGATCACCGCCCCACTCTTTTTAACTATTTACTGATCAAGTGAATGTGTCTCATTTTCTATCAGCTACAGCTCAGATCTCACATTATTATACGATTGCTGATTGTATATCACCACTAGTCTGATTGAATTCACAATCCCTGGTCAGTCCCGTTCCCTTACCTCTAAAAATTTTTAGGACCAGTTCACACTACATGTGTTTCAGTTGCTTTTTCGGCATCACAAACGCACAGAAAGAAGGTTATATGGTTGTCAATGTCATAGTTCACATCAGTGCTTGCATTTTCAGTGCATTGCAGGTGCTGTAAACAAAGTTGACCACGCTGCATTCTGCACAGAACTGTACTGGAACACATTGAAACGTCCTTGAATGTACTAAAACACACGTGTCCCTAATTAAATTGAATAAAAAGAAAGTAGAAAACAATAACTGGAAGGGATACAAAAATGCAATGCAACGTGTCCAAAACGCATCCAAAATGTACTGGAACACACTAAACATGCATGCCAAAAGGGCATGCAAAAACGCATCAGGAACACATCTAGACTGTTTCTATAGTGTGAACTGGCCCTTAGGACTTGTTCACACCATTGGTGGTGCAGAAACACATGCAAGAACACACATTTTCCAGCACAACAAAGAAATGCAATGCCCTTTGCAGATGTGCGCGGTTAGGTGCAACACACTTTTAAAATAATATACCTGCAGTATTTTTGCATGTTCCCACACATTAGGCAGCCCATTGAAATTAACGAGCTGAGGAAAAAAAAAAAAGTAAAAAATGCCCCATTCACACAGGTCCTCTGGCCTGTACAGCATGAATGAGTGGGTTGTTTATGTGGCTAGAGCCACCTGTTACACTATGGGGACACAGCAGCTGTATGAACACAGGTTTTAATCTGACAGGTGTGAAGGCGTGGGGAAGTGGCCCTGAATGCTCACTGTCTGTGTTCAGGGCTGTACACCTGCACCCATATGCTTGTCAAATTATGACCTGCAGCAATTCCATAGTGTAACATAGGTTGCCTGCAAACGGCGATAGCCACAAAAACAAACCACTGATTCCCACTCTACAGGCCACAGCACCCATGAGCCCCAAAACCTCAATTACACCTCAATTACACACACAGCTTTATTTATGAACGCAGTACAGTTTTATCATTTAGATTTCACAGGAATATGGTTGGGATTATGTCCATTAATAATGTTTTTAGTGTATTTTTACCATAAATATAATTTGGATATTTTCTCTGGCGGTGGGGGGCTGTCAAGTATGCTGTACGGGGCCCCATGATATCTAACAGTGGCCCTGGGTGTATGCTTGTGTCTGTGCCACCTGTATAGTTAGGAAGAACCTTGAACCTCTGCTATGTTCCTCAATGGATCTAGGAATTGGACATGTTTTCAACTGAAAATACAACAATTATTAGTAATGTTTCCCCAGCAAATGAGGATCAGCTCCTCGGTGGAGAACAGCGATCTTGCCATGTCCAGATGTGGTCTGGAATTCCACAAAAGAACAATTCACAAAACTAAAAAATAGACTTGCAAATTACCACTAAACTCTCCTAACTACACTCCCATCCACTCACACTCCCCACTTCCACTTCTGGGTGTGTGCAAACGTCCTTCCGCAAACGTCATGACGTATTTCCAGTATGACAGCTGCTCTAGCGCCTCCTCCAACAGCCGTCTTGGCGTTTATGTGTGTACCTTAGCAATTTTACATGCGGCTCCATTGTGTATATGACATTCGCAAATATATGTTTGCAGTTCTATTGTAGATTTGGCATTGGTGAATGTATGCTTGCAGCTATACTGTGTATATGACATTGGCAAATATATATTTGCCAGTAAAAGGCCCAAAGTCAACATAAATGGGGGGCCCAATTTATTACTGGTAAGAGGATTGTAGAAAAAGAATAGCTAGCTGCACATTGAACACGACCTAGTCATTGGTACATTACGTGGTCTTGTGGTGCAATAGGGAGCTTTTGGTTTGTTATTTTGGACATACTTGCACATTTGCGCTCTAACAAGGAAGATTTGGGCATATTATATAGCTAGCAAAAATAAGTGTTAGGGGTGCTAGTACATTTCAGATACTTATATAGCGCTGTCAATTTACGCAGCGCTTTACATATAGATGTGGTAAATTCACATCAGTCCCTAACCCTCAAGGGGCGTACTAAGAGCCCTAACTTACATTCATACATATACTAGGGCCAATTTTGACAGGATCCAATTAACCTACCAGCATGAAATAAATCGCCCAAAAAAATACATAGTACAAATGTTTATTGATCAAATACACATTCCACATTTATTTGGACAGCAACAAAAAGCTACATTCAATATCTTGGTGTGAAAAAAAAAAAAAGCAGGATTGATCTTGCTAAAATAGAACCGTCCTGCTCATGAGAGCTTACAATCTAAAAGATTATACTTATAATGAACTGTGATTTCACAGGTTACAGCAGGAAACAAACGGTTAATATTACTTGGGCTTATTCACAAAACTGCAGATCAAAATATCAATATAAAAATACATACTTGCCAAAATAAAAACACCTCCCACCTCCCCAAATCCCCCACACATACATTTCTCACCATGTTTGTCTGAAAACTGCATTTCATTCTAAATAAAGCAAATTTGGAAGTGCAGAGCAATGGACATGTGTTAAGATTACAATGCAAAGATAATAAACACAATCATTGTACAATAACACACCATAGAAGGAAGAACATGCAAAACATTTACAGCCCACATCAAAACACAGCGTGGCCTGGGGGCAATTTACCACAATATCTCTTCCTCCCCAAACCACCACAGACAAGGACATGCAGAAATAATGTGCCTGTACCAGGCAAAAAATCAGCAGCTACTGCATCTCTTTATATACACCCACCACTGTCATTCATTTGGTCAGAGAAAGTGTTTGCACCTGATTAATTCTCTTCCCACCTGCCTTAACCCTTGGTATACAGGCTCCACAAATCAGAGTCAGAAAGAAAGCCACAGTGACGTGTACCTGTGCAGCATACAACAGAACATTGAACAGGGATGTGAAAGGGAACCCTATTGGCAATATTTCTTGGCCCTATGGGCACAATTCACTCCAGATTATTGCATGAGTTAGTCACATGACCACATCTCGCATGCAATACTGAAAATGTCAATTCACTTTTGCTACTATGCGGCATTTCCCATAAATCGGAAAAATACTCAGGAAATCAAACATAAAAAGGCCTTACACTGCGGTCACATCAAAGCTGATTTAGAAATTGTGCGACGTACAGTGAAGATGCTGATTTCCTTACGATTTGCAAGACATCTGACACAGATATCTATGCAAATCGTCACAAAAGTAGTACATGTACTATTTTAGAAATCAGTGTCGGAAACGCACCCATGTGACTGCTCTAATAGCAGACAATAGGGTGCGACTTGGCATACGACTTGGCATACGATTTGCAAGTCGCATGCCATGCAAATCGCATGCCAAGTCGCATCCAGGGTGCACGATTTCAGGTGCGATTTGGGAATTGAAATTGTACCTGATATCCGATCTAATGAATGTGGATGTGAGTGTCTTAACGTAAGCAATTTGCTGCAGCACAATTTCAAAAGTAGTTCTCGTCTAACTTTTTCAGCATTTTGTAGCGATTTCACATATAGACTACAATAGAAATCGCAATGCAAAACACAATTGAAAACGCAATAACTCATTGGTAAATCTACAGAAAACACGGTGAAATTGCCAACAAAAAGCACAATTTTAACCACTTGAGCTTCAGAGGATTTACCCCCCTTAATGACCAGGCCTCTTTTTGCTACTCGGCACTGCACTAATTCAACTGATAATTGCGCGGTCATGCAATGCTGCACCCATACAAAATTTACGTTCTTTTTTTCACACAAATAGAGCTTTCTTTCGGTGGTATTTGATCATCTGTGCGCTTTTTATTTTTCACGCTATAAACAAAAAAAGGCCAAAAAGTTTGAAGAAAAACAATATTTTTTACTTTCAGCTATAAAAAATATATAGTAAACTCAAAGTTGGTTATAAATTTAGGCCAAAATGTATTCTGCTACATGTTTTTGGTAAAAAAAAATCCCAATAAGTGTATATTGATTGCTTTGTGTGGAAGTTATAGCGTCTACAAACTATGGTATAAATACTGCAATTTACGCCATTTTTCTGCTATAGAGCGCTGCGCTAGTTTAATGGACAATTGCGCAGTCATGCAATACGGTACATAAATTAAATTTACATACTTTTTTTCCCCACAAATTGAGCTTTCTTTTGGTGGTATTTGATCGCCTGTGCGGTGTTTATTATTTGCGCTTTAAAAAAAAAAGGCTGACAATTTTGAGGGACTTTTTGCTATAAAACATGTCCAGTAAAAAAAAATGCAAAAATCTAATTTAATTATAAATTTCTGCCAAAATGCATTCTGCGACATGTCTTTGCTAAAAAAAAAAAACAATACGTGTAAATTAATTGGTTTATGTGAAAATTATAGCGTTTACAAATGGCAGGAAAGATACTGTGATTTTTAGGTTTTTTTTATACTAATAATGGCGGCGATCAGCGAATTATGGCGGCGATCAGTGACTTATGGCAGCGACCAGCGACTTATGGCGGGACTGCGGCGGACATTCTGACATTGGGGGGTACTGACTTGGGGTCACTGACATCCCCAAAAACACTAATACAGTGATCAGTGCAAAAAAAAAAAACACTGACACTGTACTAATGGCACTGGGGAGGAAGGGATTAACTTTATTTTGCAGAGAAGGGTTATTTGTGTGAGGGGGAGTGTTTTACTAGGGGGTGGGGGTGTGTGCTGCACGGGACACCGCTGATCGAGAGAGAGAGAAACTCTTCTTTCTCGATCAGCTCGTCCTCGAGCTGTCAGGGAAATGACAGCACAGCTTCTGCAGCTGTGCTGTCTGTCACTGTTTGCCGCCGATCGCCGGGAAACAGCCGGTAAGGACCGGCTGTGACCCGGCGACTGACAGCCGCGGCGGTGATTGGCGGGACAGATAGGGCGGCGGCGCACCTCGCGTGCGCCCCCTATCTGTTTACAAAACACACGTTTTAAAATGTGGTTTTGCCTGCCCCTGCCGCCCTGCCGCTGTATTTCTACAGTGGCAGGGCGGCAAGTGTTTAAATCACACCTAGTGTGAACCAAGCAGGCAATTCAACAAAGGAAATAAATCTTTGAAGGCATGCGATAATTGCATGCTCAGATAAGGGTCTGTTATGGATTGGGGGGGGGGGACTCCATGCCATTATTTTATTTTATTTTTTTAATCCATTGCTTTTGCTCACTCTTCTCATGGTTTGACAAACTTTCCCAAAAGGGGGTGGAGTGCAAACCAGCATGATCCAATCAATCATTAGTCCAGGCCCTTATCTCATCCCATCGTTTGACATTCACATAAGGTGCTACTTTAAAGGTGTTTGAACAGACAAGGCCTCATTCTAATTCACATTCTAGGGATCAGTTAAACAGAAAGCAAAGATGCTGCCACCAGCACATGTATGTTAGGGTAGTCACACAGAGATCATGCAAGTTCATTGCTGTGGTTGGGATTCAAACCAACAACCCTAGCGTTGTGAGACAGTAGTGCTAACCACTAATCCACAGAGCTGTTGAACACTAAACCTGCCTGTATTTCTGTGGTGTGAATCAATCCTAGGTCCCTGGGCAAGGTCAGTGTAACTAGCCAGATATCTCAAATGTGACACAAATGTTGTGCTATGTTGCCAATTCAGATGTATGTTGGTTCTATGTATCCCAATACAAAGGTTTGCAATACTAATACAGGCATACCTCAGTTTACCAACACCTCGGTTAACGTAATTTTCGGTTTACGAATGAAAATCCATTGAAAATAATACCTCGGTTTACACAATTGTTAATAATTTTTTTCACAATACAAAGTGTATGTCGGTGCTGATTTTCAAATGCAAATGCCAGCCTTTTTTTTCTTCACTATAGTTTACTAGCTTAGAAGTCACTTTCCCTGAAGTTACAGAAAACTTTGTATCTTTTAATAAACTCAAAGTAAACATTGTTTCCTTTAGGGATATAAATTCCAAGAAAACTTTCTCTTTTAGCTGGGGGAAGTGACAGGTGAATTTCTGAGCTATAGTGAAGAAAAAAAAAGGGAAAATTACATTTAAAAACCAGCACCATAATAAATAAAAAACGGCATGGGGTCCCCCCTCCCATCCACACCAAGCCCTTCGGGTCTGGTATGGATATTAAGGGGTAACTCCACGCCGAAATTAAATAAAAAACAGCTTGGGGATCCCCCCAAAATCCATACCAGACCCTTATCCGAGCATGCAGCCTGGCAGGTCAGGAAAGGGGGGGGGGCGAGCGAGCGCCCCCCCTCCTGAACCATACCAGGCCACATGCCCTTAACATGGGGGGGTGCTTTGGGGCAGGGGAGGATCCCCCCCAAAGCACCTTATCCCCATGTTAATGGGGACAAGGGCCTCTTCCGTTAGTGGGATAATTGGTCGGCTATTTTTCGGGATTTTAGCATATTTTGTTTATCAGTAAAGTTGGAAATTTTTTTTCCAAATTTACTGATAAAAAAAATGTGCCAAAATCCCAAAAAACGGCCGACTAATTAACCCACTAACGGACCGAAAATTGTTCGATTTTTTTTCGGAAGAAAAATCGGTCGATTTTAGACCCATCTATGGCCTGCTTTAGATGGGTCTAAAATTGGCCAAAAAAAAAAAAATCGGCTGATTTTCAGGCCGTTAGTGGGTTAATTGGTCAGCCATTTTTTGGGATTTTGCCACTTTTTTTAATCGGTAAATTTGGATAAAAATCGGCCGATTTTAGCGGCAATGATCAGCAAATTGGCTGATCTTTTTACAGATAAAAAATCTGCGCATGAGCCATGACCTGCAAGAAAAAGACGAAAAAGAACAAGAAAATGAAAAAGCAGAAAAAAAAAAGAATAAGAAAAAGAAGAAAAAGAAAAATGCAGGCCATAGATGGGGCGAAAACTGACCGTTTTTTAAAAAAAACAAAAAATCGGTTGTTCAATGGGCCGACGTTACCACCAACGGTAAAAAAAATTGTCCGATTTTCGCCCCGTCTACAGCCGGCAAATATAATAGCGAAGTAATTACTTCTGTCCCTGCAGAGAGCTGCACTATTATATTTGACATTAAAAAGTATAAAGGTTGCAACATTGTATCTATATGTATCCGAATAAAAACATCTATATCCGAAATGGATACAAATAGATACAATGTTGCAGTGTCTATACTTTTTAATGTCAAATATAATAGCGGAGCTCTCTGCAGGGACAGAAGGAATGTTTCAGCTGTCATCGGGGTTTCCCACTGACAGCTGAATTTTAAATTATTTCCATGAATTAAATAAATAATAAAAAAAACAGCGTGGGTTTCCCCTCCCATCCATACCAAGCCCTTTGGGTCTGGTATCGATGTTAAGGGGTAACTCCACGCCGAAAATTTAAAAAAAAAACAGCGTGGAGTACCCCCCAATATCCATACCAGACCCTTATCCGAGCATGCAGCCCGGCAGGTCAGGAAAGGGGGGGGATGAGCGAGCGCCCCCCCCTCCTGAACCATACCAGGCCACATGCCCTCAACATGGGGGGGTGCTTTGGGGCAGGGGGGCTCCCCCCCCAAAGCACCTTGTCCCTCTGTTGATAGGGACAAGGGCCTCTTCCCCACAACCCTGGCCGGTGGTTGTACGGGTCTGCGGGTGGGGAGCTTATCAGAATCTGGAAGCCCCCTTTAACAAGGGGGCCCCCAGATCCCGCCCCCCCCACGTGAATGAGTCTGCGGTATATGGTTCCGCGGCTCATTCACAAAAAAACAAAGTGTGGTGTAAAAAAAAACACAGTGCAGTGTCTTTGACAAGTTCTTTATTAAGGACTTGGTATGGATGAGAGGGGGGACCCACGCTGTTTTTTTGTTTTTTTTGTTTTTTAATTGCGGACCTTTATTTTTACGGTGTTAGACATACCTCTTAGCAAGTGTGCTTTGTGAGTCTGATTCCGGGCGTGTGTCTCGTTAGTAAATTCGATTGGGCGTCTACTTATGGATGCTGCTCAATAGTAAATCTTGTTGCGGGGTAAACGTAGACGG
This sequence comes from Staurois parvus, assembly GCF_062004578.1. Taxonomy (NCBI): domain Eukaryota; kingdom Metazoa; phylum Chordata; class Amphibia; order Anura; family Ranidae; genus Staurois; species Staurois parvus. Next base: position 15,644,947 of record NW_028317892.1, on the reverse strand, counting down.
TCGCTCGTAAAAATTAGACGGTCGCCCACGGAAATGCGCCCAGGCACAATAGTAAATCAGGGCCAAAATGTCCAGATCCAAGGCGCTCTCACCCTAAATAAAAAATTAGGAAAGGAGAAAAGGTGGTAAGAAGAGAATAAGAGTGGAGAGGGAAGGAGAAACATTTCTTTGTCATCCTTGCAAGGAGAGGAGAGAAAGCTGCTTCATCATGACGGTGCTTAGCAGTCAGAAGCCATCTAGCCCAGGGGTGGCAAACTGGCAGCCCTCCAGCTGTTGCAAAACTACAAGTCTCATCATGCCTCTGCCTTTTAGAGTCATGCTTGTAGCTGTCAATCTTGCAATGCCTCATGGGACCTGTAGTTTGGCAACAGGTGGAGAGCCACCAGTTTGACACCCATGGTCTAGCCCATACTGTCATCCCTGCAAGGAGAGCAAACCGAGGGATTTCAAATCCCCAGACCTGTGAAGCAGCTTTTCGTTGTGTGACAGCATGGGATCAATGCCGAGAGGTTTCCCGCACCGCTCCTGTGTGAACTCAGGCTATGACAAGCTTGGGTTCACTCAGGAGCAGTGCGGGAAACTGCATGAGATTCAGACAGGAATGGCACCACATTCTTGTTCAAATCACATCATCCTTTGCAGTACGATTTGTGCCCATTCATTTTGTATAGATGCAAATCACATCGTAAAGTATCAGTTTCGGGTATCAGGAGCATTTTCATGTGTATGAATACTCATGAAAATACTCTATATCAGCACCAATACAGATACTAGTATTGGTGAGTCCCTAATTAATACAATAAAAAACATTGGGAAAGCTAGCATGTAAAAATTTGAAAGTCACATAAAAATTACTTAAACTTGAAAAAAAACTTGAAACATGTCCACCCTTAAAAATGCCATATTATTCCTTAAGGCCCCTTGCACACCATGCTTTTAGCCCGTGTGAGTCCAATTCCAATATTTCAATGTGCCCGGGAGGCACAGGTGCAGCATACAGCCCCATTGTCTGAAGCCTGTCAAAGTCTATGGGAGATTGCTGGATGGGTTTGAACACTGTTCTTGTGGTACTTGCATGTAGCACCATAGGGGTTGATTTTCGAAAACAGGAGAGTGCAAAATCTGGTGCAGCTCTGCATAGAAACCAATCAGCTCCTAGTTTTTTGCCCTCATGTACACTTGACGTTTAGATAATGCTGGCAACTAGAGATGAGCGAATTATTCAAAAATTCGATTCGGCTGATTCGCCGAATTTGAGGAAGAAATTCGATTCGATGCGAATTTATTCGCTACGAATTCAACTTATAAAAAGGCTTTCTAGGCTTCAGAGAGCCTTTAAATTAGTGCAGAACACTGTACCTTTAATTTAAATGCCCTTGGAGATGAGGAAGGAGAAGGAGAAGGAGAAGGAGAAGGATGAGAAGAAGGAGAAGGAGAAGGATGAGAAGAAGGAGAAGGAGAAGGATGAGAAGAAGGAGAAGGATGAGAAGAAGGAGAAGGATGAGAAGAAGGAGAAGGAGAAGGATGAGAAGAAGGAGAAGGATGAGAAGAAGGAGAAGGAGAAGGATGAGAAGAAGGAGAAGGAGAAGGATGAGAAGAAGGAGAAGGAGAAGGATGAGAAGAAGGAGAAGGATGAGAAGAAGGAGAAGGAGAAGGATGAGAAGAAGGAGAAGGATGAGAAGAAGGAGAAGGATGAGAAGAAGGATGAGAAGAAGGAGAAGGATGAGAAGAAGGATGAGAAGAAGGAGAAGGATGAGAAGAAGGATGAGAAGAAGGAGAAGGATGAGAAGAAGAAGGATGAGAAGAAGAAGAAGGAAGAGAAGAAGTAGAAGGATGAGAAGAAGAAGAAGGATGAGAAGAAGAAGAAGGATGAGAAGAAGAAGGATGAGAAGAAGAAGAAGGATGAGAAGAAGGAGAAGGATGAGAAGAAGAAGAAGGATGAAAAGAAGGAGAAGGATGAGAAGAAGGAGAAGGATGAGAAGAAGAAGAAGGATGAGAAGAAGGAGAAGGATGAGAAGAAGAAGAAGGATGAGAAGAAGGAGAAGGATGAGAAGAAGGAGAAGGATGAGAAGAAGAAGAAGGATGAGAAGAAGAAGAAGGATGAGAAGAAGGAGAATTCCAAGCCGGCAAAAAGTGTGTCTGCAGAGCTCCGCTATTTTTTAGCGGAGCTCTGCAGATACACTTAGCGGAGCTCTGCAGATACACTTAGCGGAGCTCTGCAGATACACTTTTTGCCGGCTTGGAATTCTTCTTATTTTCATCCTACTTCTTCTTCTTCTTCATCCTCATCCTCAGAAGAAGAAGAAGAGGATGAGGATGAAGAGGAAGAAGAAGAAGAAGAAGAAGTAGGATGAAAATAAGAAGAATTCCAAGCCGGCAAAAAGTGTATCTGCAGAGCTCCTCTAGTCTGCAGATACACTTAGAGGAGCTCTGCAGATACACTTTTTGCCGGCTTGGAATTCTTCTTATTTTCATCCTTCTTCTTCTTCTTCATCCTCATCCTCATCCTCAGAAGAAGAAGAAGAGGATGAGGATGAGGATGAAGAAGAAGAAGAAGAAGAAGAAGAAGAAGAAGAAGAAGAAGGATGAAAATAAGAAGAATTCCAAGCCGGCAAAAAGTGTATCTGCAGAGCTCCGCTAAGTGTATCTGCAGAGCTCCGCTATTTCTGACAGTTCTCTGACATTCACTCCATACAGCGGTTGAAACATTGTATCTATTTGTTTCCATTTATGGAAACAAATAGATACAATGTTTCAACCGCTGTATGGAGTGAATGTCAGAGAACTGTCAGAAATAGGCTATTTCTGACAGTTCTCTGACATTCAATACTCCATACAGCGGTTGAGGAGTGAATGTCAGAGAACTGTCAGAAATAGCCTATTTCTGACAGTTCTCTGACATTCACTCCATACAGCGGTTGAAACATTGTATCTATTTGTTTCCATAAATGGAAACAAATAGATACAATGTTTCAACCGCTGAGCACTGCAGATACACTTAGCGGAGCTCTGCAGATACACTTAGCGGAGCTCTGCAGATACACTTTTTGCCGGCTTGGAATTCTTCTTATTTTCATCCTACTTCTTCTTCTTCTTCATCCTCATCCTCAGAAGAAGAAGAAGAAGAGGATGAGGATGAAGAGGAAGAAGAAGAAGAAGTAGGATGAAAATAAGAAGAATTCCAAGCCGGCAAAAAGTGTATCTGCAGAGCTCCTCTATTCTGCAGATACACTTAGAGGAGCTCTGCAGATACACTTTTTGCCGGCTTGGAATTCTTCTTATTTTCATCCTACTTCTTCTTCTTCTTTTTCTTCATCCTCATCCTCATCCTCAGAAGAAGAAGAAGAGGATGAAGAAGAAGAAGAAGAAGAAGTAGGATGAAAATAAGAAGAATTCCAAGCCGGCAAAAAGTGTATCTGCAGAGCTCCTCTATTCTGCAGATACGCTTAGAGGAGCTCTGCAGATACACTTTTTGCCGGCTTGGAATTCTTATTTTCATCCTACTTCTTCTTCTTGTTCATCCTCATCCTCAGAAGAAGAAGAAGAGGATGAGGATGAGGATGAAGAAGAAGAAGAAGAAGAAGTAGGATGAAAATAAGAAGAATTCCAAGCCGGCAAAAAGTGTATCTGCAGAGCTCCTCTATTCTGCAGATACACTTAGAGGAGCTCTGCAGATACACTTTTTGCCGGCTTGGAATTCTTCTTATTTTCATCCTATTTCTTCTTCTTCTTCTTCTTCATCCTCATCCTCAGAAGAAGATGAGGATGAGGATGAAGAAGAAGAAGAAGAAGTAGGATGAAAATAAGAAGAATTCCAAGCCGGCAAAAAGTGTATCTGCAGAGCTCCTCTATTTCTGACAGTTCTATGTCAGAGAACTGTCAGAAATACAGGAGCTCTGCAGATACACTTTTTGCCGGCTTGGAATTCTTCTTATTTTCATCCTACTTCTTCTTCTTCTTCATCCTCATCCTCTTCTTCTTCTTCCGAGGATGAGGATGAAGAAGAAGAAGAAGTAGGATGAAAATAAGAAGAATTCCAAGCCGGCAAAAAGTGTATCTGCAGAGCTCCTCTATTTCTGACAGTTCTATGTCAGAGAACTGTCAGAAATAGAGGAGCTCTGCAGATACACTTTTTGCCGGCTTGGAATTCTTCTTATTTTTATCCTACTTCTTCTTCATCCTCATCCTCTTCTTCTTCTTCCGAGGATGAGGATGAGGATGAAGAAGAAGAAGAAGAAGAAGAAGAAGTAGGATGAAAATAAGAAGAATTCCAAACCGGCAAAAAGTGTATCTGCAGAATAGAGGAGCTCCGCAGATACACTTTTTGCCGACTTGGAAATCTTCTTATTTTCATCCTACTTCTTCTTCTTCTTCTTCATCCTCATCCTCAGAAGAAGAAGAGGATGAGGATGAGGATGAAGAAGAAGAAGAAGAAGTAGGTTGAAAAGAAGAATCAAAAGAAGAAGAAGAATGAAAAGAAGAAGAAGAATGAAAAGAAGAATGAGAAGAATGAAAAGATTCTTCTTCTTCTTCTTTTCATTCTTCTTTTCATTCTTCTTCTTCTTTTCATTCTTCTTCTTCTTCTTTTCATTCTTCTTTTCATTCTTCTCATTCTTCTTCTCATTCTTCTTTTCATTCTTCTTCTTCTTTTCATTCTTCTTTTCATTCTTCTCATTCTTCTTTTCATTCTTCTTCTCATTCTTCTTTTCATTCATTCTTCTTCTTTTCATTCTTCTTCTTCTTCTTTTCATTCTTCTTTTCATTCTTCTCATTCTTCTTTTCATTCTTCTTTTCATTCTTCTTCTCATTCTTCTTCTCATTCTTCTTCTTCTTTTCATTCTTCTTTTCATTCTTCTTTTCATTCTTCTTCTCATTCTTCTTCTTCTTTTTATTCTTCTTTTCATTCTTCTTCTCATTCTTCTTTTCATGAAGAAGAATGAGAAGAATGAAAAGAAGAATGAAAAGAATAATGAGAAGAAGAATGAAAAGAAGAATGAAAAGAAGAAGAAGAATGAAAGAATGAAAAGAAGAATGAGAAGAATGAAAAGAAGAATGAAAAGAAGAAGAATGAAAAGAAGAAGAATAAAAAGAAGAAGAAGAAGAATGAAAAGAAGAAGAAGAATGAAAAGAAGAAGAATGAAAAGAAGAATGAAAAGAAGAAGAAGAATGAAAAGAAGAAGAAGAAGAATGAGAAGAATGAAAAGATTCTTCTTCTTCTTCTTTTCATTCTTCTTTTCATTCTTCTCCTTCTTTTCATTCTTCTTCTTCTTCTTTTCATTCTTCTCATTCTTCTTTTCATTCTTCTCATTCTTCTTTTCATTCTTATTCTCATTCTTCTTTTCATTCTTCTTCTTCTTTTCATTCTTCTTTTCATTCTTCTCATTCTTCTTTTCATTCTTCTTCTCATTCTTCTTTTCATTCTTCTTCTTCTTTTCATTCTTCTTTTCATTCTTCTTCTCATTCTTCTTTTCATGAAGAAGAAAAGAAGAATGAAAAGAATGAAAAGAAGAATGAAAAGAAGAGGAATTAAAAGAAGAATGAGAAGAAGAATGAAAAGAAGAATGAAAAGAAGAATGAGAAGAATGAAAAGAAGAATGAGAAGAATGAAAAGAAGAATGAAAAGAAGAAGAAGAAGAATGAAAAGAAGAATGAAAAGAAGAAGAAGAATGAAAAGAAGAAGAAGAAGAATGAAAAGAAGAATGAGAAGAATGAAAAGAAGAAGAAGAATGAAAAGAAGAATGAAAAGAAGAAGAAGAATGAAAAGAAGAAGAAGAATGAAAAGAAGAATGAAAAGAAGAAGAAGAATGAAAAGAAGAAGAAGAAGAAGAATGAAAAGAAGAATGAAAAGAAGAATGAGAAGAATGAAAAGATTTTTCTTCTTCTTCTTTTCATTCTTCTTTTCATTCTTCTTCTTCTTTTCATTCTTCTTTTCATTCTTCTCATTCTTCTTCTCATTCTTCTTTTCATTCTTCTTCTCATTCTTCTTTTCATTCTTCTTCTTCTTTTCATTCTTCTTTTCATTCTTCTCATTCTTCTTTTCATTCTTCTTTTCATGAAGAAGAAAAGAAGAATGAGAAGAATGAAAAGAAGAATGAAAATAAGAAGAAGAATGAAAAGAAGAATGAGAAGAAGAATGAAAAGAAGAATGAAAAGAAGAATGAGAAGAATGAAAAGAAGAATGAAAAGAAGAAGTATTCCAGTACAGCAAAAAGTGTATCTGCAGAGAGCTCCGCTATTTCTGACAGTTCTCTGACAGTTCCAGCGGTTGACAGCGGTTGAAACATTGTATCTATTTATTTCCAAATAAAAACATCTGTATCCTAAATGGAAACAAATAGATACAATGTTTCAACCGCTGTACATGTGAAGGAACTGTCAGAGAACTGTCAGAAATAGCGGAGCTCTCTGCAGGGACACTTTTGCCGGCTGATCGGGAAAAATCCGATTCGCGCACCCGAATTATGCAAATATTCGGATTCGACGCGAATCGAATTTTTCCTGAAATTCGAAACGAATTCCACTTCGCCTGGTTCGATTCGCTCATCTCTACTGGCAACGTTAGCTGTGTAAAGTCACATTAAAAACGTGAGTTTTTCAGCCTCTGTTAGCATTTTGGCATTAGTGTTTAGCGGCGTTTTCCTGTGTTTACGTTTTTTTACCGTTTTTTTTTCTTACAAAAAAAGTAAAAAAATTATAGTTTGCGGTGTTTTAGCGCCTTTTTTCAGCGTTAGAACGTTGTTACAGCTAAAAAACTCTAGAAACCCACTAATCCTGGGTTTTTTTTCCAGCCAAAAAAGTCACTGCCAAAAAACATTGATTACAGTCTATGTGTGCATGGACACATAAGATAACATGCTGGGGGGTTTACTAGCTGTAGAAAAAATGTCAAAAGCCAAAAACAGCAGCTGTAAAAAATGTCCAGTGTGCATGAGGACTAATGCAGGCCATAGACGGGTCGATTATTGGCCAAATTTTCGTCTGCGCAAAAAATCAGCCAATAATCACACCGTTAGTGGGGCTAGCCCATCGGCCATTTTTGGCGGATCTCCTCATTTATTTTTATTGGCCATGCTGGAAAATTCACGAAAAACGGCCATTTTTCGTGGACATGGGTGGCAGCATCGGCAATGGGGCCGACCGATTTTTCATTTATCAGCCGAAAATTTGGCCGATAAACGGCCCGTCTATAGCCTGCATTATTATCAAAGCGTAATTGAACAAGCTGAAGTTAGAAGTTAATTGGCTACCATGCACAGCTGCACCAGATTTTGTGCTCTCCAGTTTTGGTAAATCAATCCCTATGTGTTCAGGATTGTATGCCCAGAATCCAGGCATACTCTACGCCCCTGAATACATAGGGCCCAGGGGTGGACTGACCATTTGGAAACTTGGGCTCTGCCCGAGGGCCCAGGGTCAGTAGGGGGCCCCATGAGATGCCCCGGGTACCTTTTTCATAGGCTTTTTTGAGTTTGGGCAAGGACACAGGGGCCCCATGATCCCCTATTGCCCGGGGGCCCCATGAGTTGTCAGTCCGCCCCTGATAGGGCCATAAATGCGATTTTCACTTACATTAACCGCTGTCCAGACACAGCATATTTCAGCCTGGCATACACTTTGACATGATGCAAGAAACAGGGCTAGACGTTACACCTGTGCCTCCCGGGCACTAAAAGGACTGGATGCACACCAACTATAGACACCCCACATGCAACTATATGGAAACCATTAATCAAACTTTGTAATAATGGTCCCTTGCTGAGCAGAAATGTGGGGACCTAAGACTCTTTCAACTTTTTCCAGTTACACAATGTAAGCGCCCATGAGTATGAGCATATATTATGCATGGCTCAGATGCCTAATTAATACAGATCTGTATCAGTTTTGTATGCTATGAACCCAGTCACACAGGTCCACTTTGGTGTAGTGTTTAGCTGTGTAAAGTAAAATAACAATATTCTGTGGCCACATTCCAATTTTGACCATATTTTACACGGTATGTATGTAAACGTTTGTGCAAATGTGGACCATATGCATCACAACTGCCCCAGGGCTGAGATGTAAACAAACGGTATGTAGCCAGCGTTTGTGGCACAAGTGCCTAATGACCTCAAACATCAGTCATTCTGAGTGGAGGCCGAGGCCATTCTGCATATGTGCCACTGCAGCTCACTGCATATTGTTGATGTGCATTAATTACATGTCTCCCTGAATGAGTCATTCATGCTGCAGTGGCAGAGCAGAATTACCTTGTCCTTCAGTCATTTAGACTGATTGAGGGTCCAGATTGCTCTCTGTGCCTGCACCACTACCATGTGAATGAATCAGTCAGGGCAAGATGTACCTAATGGCAATGTGTAAATGCCAGTAATGCAGGTGCAGAATGACCTCGGCTATCAGTCATCAAGAGTGAAGACCACTCTGCAGGACTACAAATTGTTGATGTGTACATCTTACCCTGAATGAGTTATTCATACTGCGGTGGCAGTGCAGAATTACATCAGCCTTACCCCTTACCCTTCACACCAATGCGATTTGACAGTTCAAAATCGCATAACAAGTCGTACCCTATTTGTGCCTATGTAACCGTTCAAATCGGTGCGACTCTGACTTGCACCAATTTTGAATAAGGTTCCTGCACTGGTTTTGGTGATTTAATGTGAGACTTGCATTGACATCTGTGCATGAAATCACACTAACCAACAGCTTTAAAATCATGCTACTTTAGCTGAAGTAGTGTAGTTTCAAAGCCACATTCGGTGTGAACCAATTCGGCATAGTTCACCTTTAGGTTCCATGCACACTGGGTGTTTTGATAACGCTAGTAACGTTAGCTGTGTAAATTCTTTATTTAGTGTTTTTGCATTAGGATTTAGCGGCATTTTCTCGTATTTAGCAGCGTTTTCCCCCCCCAAAAAAATTGGAGGGGGTCAAAAAAACATCCAAAATCGCCAGTTTGCGGCATTTTACCCCGTTTTTCAACATTAGAGCGTTTTTACAGCTAAAAAACTTTAGAAACCCACTAGTACTGTTTTTTTTTCCAGCCAAAAAACGATGATTACAGTCTGTGTGTGCATGGACACATAGGATAACAAGCTGGGGGGTTTACTAGCTGTAGAAAAAAAACAGTCAAAAGCCAAAAATAGCAGCTGTAAAAATGTCCAGTGTGCATGAGGACTTACCAAAAAACTGCCCATGCAGTTCTGTAGATAAAAACAAACTGTGCAGCTTTGACCAAAATTGAATAATGCCCTTGCTAGAGATGTAGGTCATTTATGTACCGCTTGAAACCTGACTGATAAACTCCCAGAGTTTGCATCATTCCTATACCTTTAAGTGATTCAGAATGACTGAAGGCTGAGATTGCGCTGTGCCTGCACCACTGCTGTGTGAATAACTTATTCAAGGCGAGATGTAAATACTGACAATGCATAGGTACTGGTGGTGCATGTGCGGAATGTAGTTTGCATCTTAGTATAAGCAGGGGTATTTCTGTGTGAATTAAAATGTAGTACAAACCAGGGGTGGACTGACCATTTGGAAACTCGGGCGCTGCCCGAGGGCCCGGGGGCAGTAGGGGGCCCCGTGAGATGCCCCGGTACCTTTTTCATAGGCTTTTTTGAGTTTGGGCAAGGACACAGGGGCCCCATGATCCCCTATTGCCCGGGGGCCCCATGAATTGTCAGTCCGCCCCTGGTACAAACCAATTTTTATGCAGAATCTCGCTGGCAACAAATAGTATAGAGTACAATGGTGCGAACAGGCATCTTAGTATGTTGCCAAAAAAAAAGTGTATCTATAATGTACTCCTTTCCTTTATTGGCAAGAAAGTTGCTATCTTAGCCTCTGTATGATCTACAATTGCCACGGTGCTGCCTGTGTGTTCAGTTATGACATTTGATGGCTTGAAAGTTTGGTTAAGAGAACAAGTTATTCGCAGCATGCCTTGAATGTAACTTTTTGGGAAACTGCTAAATCATTGGATTTAGTTCCGTTTAAGGCTACTTTCACACTGCTATGTTTGCTGCTGTGAACAAAAGGACATGTGACTCAAAAAAATGGGTGTATTTTTGCTGCATTTTTTCTGTGTTTTCAATGAGAGGTGTGTTTTTGGTGCAGTTTTTTTACCACACAAAAATGCAGCTTGAAGGTCTTTCAAAAAAGCAACAAACCCACAACTCGCCAGTGTGAAGAGTTACATAGGTTTTAATGGTCCTTTGAACTGATCAGTATAAAAGCAGCCTAAGTCCCAGTTCACACATACACTATATTGCCAAAAGTATTGGGACACCTGCCTTTACGCGCACATGAACTTTACTGGCATCCCAGTCTTAGTCCATAGGGTTCTATATTGAATTGGCCCACCCTTTGCAGCTACAGGTGAAACTCAAAAAATGAGAATATCGTGCAAAAGTTAATTTATTTCAGTAATGCAACTTAAAAGGTGAAACTAATATATGAGATACTCATTACATGCAAAGCAAGATAGTTCAAGCCGTGATTTGTCATAATTGTGATGATTATGGCTTACAGCTCATGAAAACCCCAAATCCACAATCTCAGAAAATTAGAATATTGTGAAAAGGTGCAATATTTTAGGCTCAAAGAGGATTATTTACTAAAGCTGGGTCACCCAGAATCTGGTGCACCTGTGCATGGTAGCCAATTAGCTTCTAACCTCATCTTGTTCAATTAAGCTTTAGCAATATAACCTGTAAGCTGATTGGTTTCTATGCAGAACTGCAAAAGATTCTGAGTGAACCAGCTTTAGTAAATAAACCCCAAAGTGTCCCACTCTAATCAGCTAATTAAGCCATAACACCTGCAAAGGGTTCCTGAGCCTTTAAATGGTCTCTCAGTCTGGTTCAGTAGGAATCACAATCATGGGAAAGACTGCTGACCTGACAGTTGTGCAGAAAACCATCATTGACACCCTCCATAAGGAGGGAAAGCCTCTAAAGGTACTTGCAAAAGAAGCTGGATGTTCCCAAAGTGCTGTATCAAAGCACATTAATAGAAAGTTATGTGGAAGGGAAAAGTGTGGAAGAAAAAGGTGCACATGCAGCAGGGATGACTGCAGCCTGGAGAGGATTGTCAGGAAAAGGCCATTCAAAGGTGTTGGGGACTTTCACAAGGAGTGGACTGAGGCTGGAGTCAGTGCATCAAGAGCCACCACACACAGACGGATCCTAGACATGGGCTTCAAATGCCGTATTTCTCTTGTCAAGCAGCTCCTGAACAACAAACAGAAGCGTCTTACCTGGGCTAAAGAAAAACAGACCTGGTCTGTTGCTCAGTGGTCCAAAGTCCTCTTTTCTGATGAGAGCAACTTTTGCAACTCATTTGGAAACTAAGGACCCAGAGTATGGAGGAAGAATGGAGAGGCACACATTGCAAGATGCTTGAAGTCCAGTGTGAAGTTTCCACAGTCTGTGTTGATTTGGGGAGCCATGTCATCTGCTGGTGTTGGTCCACTGTGCTTCATTAAGTCCAGGGTCAACGCAGCCGTCTACCAGGAGATTTTGGAGCACTTTCCTTCCGCAGACGAGCTTTATGAGAATGCTGACTTCATTTTTCAGCAGGACTTGGCACCTGCCCACACTGCCAAAAGCACCAAAACCTGGTTTAATGACCGTGGGATTACTGTGCTTGATTGGCCAGCAAACTTGCCTGACCTGAACCCCATAGAGAATTTATGGGGCATTGCCAAGAGAAAGATGAGAGACATTAGACCGAACAATGCAGAAGAGCTGAAGGCCGCTATTGAAGCATCCTGGTCTTCCATAACACCTCAGCAGTGCTACAGGCTGATAGCTTCCATGCCACGCCGCATTGACGCAGTAATTGCTGCAAAAGGGGCCCAAACCAAGTACTGAGTACATATGCATGCTTATACTTTTCAGAGGTCCAATATTGTTCTATGTACAATCCTTGTTTTATTGATTGTATGTAATATTCTAATTTTCTGAGATTGTGTGCATTACTGAAATAAATGAACTTTTGCACAATATTCTAATTTTTCGAGTTTCACCTGTATAACAGCTTCAACTCTTCTGGGAAGGCTGTCCACAAGGTTTAAGAGTGTGTCTATGGGAATGTTTTGACCATTCTTCCAGAAGCACATTTGTGAGGTCAGGCACTGATGTCTAATTCATTCCAAAGGTGTTCTATTGGGTTGAGGTCAGGACTCTGTGGAGGCCATCTCAAATTTCTCCACCCCAAACTCGCTTATTCATGTCTTTATGGACCTTGCTTTGTTCATTGGTGCGCAGTCATGTTGGAACAGGAAGGGGCCAACCCCAAACTTTTCCCCCAAAGTTGGGAGCTTGAAATTCTCCAAAAATGTCTTGGTATGCTGACACCTCGAGAGTTCCCTTCACTGGAACTAAGGGGCCAAGCCCAACCCCTGAAAAGCAACTCCACACCATAATCCTCCCTCCACCAAACTTTACACTTGGCACAATGCAGTCAGGCAAGTACCATTCTCCTGGTAACCGCCAAACCCAGACACGTCCATTGGATTTGCAAGACAGAGAAGAATGATTCATCACTCCAGAGAACACGTCTCCACTGCTTTAGAGTCCAGTGGCGGTGTGCTTTACACCACAATGCTTTGCATTGCACTTGGTGTTGTAAGTGCATGAAGCTCTCTACGCACTGTTGTTGTGCTAATCTGAAGGCCACATTAAGTTTGGAGGTCTTTAGCTACTGATTGTGGAGACAGTTGGCGACTTCTGCACACTGCGCACTTCAGGATGCACTGAACCCACCCTGTCATTTAACGTGGCCTACCACTTTGTGGCTAAGTTGCTGTTATTCTTAGTTTCTTCCACTTTGTTATAATACCACTAACAGTTGACCGTGGAATATTTACTAGCAAAGAATTTTCACAGATGGACTTATTGCACAGGTGGCAACCAATCACAGTACCACGCTTGAATTCACTAAGCTCCTGCGAGCGACCCATTCTTTCACAAATGTTTTGTAGCAGCAGTCTACATGCCTAGGTGCTTGATTTTATACACCTGTGGCCTTAGAGGTGATTGAAACACCGGAATCCAATGATTGTGAGGGGTGTCCCAATACTTTTTGGCAATATAGTGCATGTGATTTCTGTTGGATTTCCACACACACAGATTCGCATGAAAGTGCAGATAAAATGTGTTTCTATGCTGCTGGTTCACATAGATGCAATTCCACCGCACTCACGTTCCTGTGCGTGTTTTGTACGCTACGTTTGGAATTTTCCGCCCATGGTGTGTAGTGAATTTCAGAGCAGAATGTTCACATATCAGTGCAATTCTGGTGCATTTTTGAATAGCAGTGGATGAGATGCTGTTCTGCCTATTTTGAAAATTGCAGTGAAAATTTGCATTAAAAACGCAAAAAAATTTACAATCACATCCCTGAATCGCATTTAGCTTTCCACATGTATATATGTGGTCCCAGGCTCAAGCGTAACCAAACCCTCCTATAATTTTCATCCAAGCCAGTTGCCATCTTAGCCTCTGGTCTTCAATTGCCAAGGTGCTGCACATGTGATCAGTGATGACACCAGCCTTTTGATGGTTTCACAGTTTGGTTGAGAACACAAGCAAAAGTGACAGTTACATTCCCGACAGGTGCCAGAATGTAACTGTTAGTTGAAACTGTTAAACCGATGGGTTTAGAACTAAAACCGAATCTGATTTTTAGAAAAATTTTGATTCAGCTTGTAAAAAAAAAAAAAACAATCAGTCAGCTGTCAATCTCTATCACACAGGCACATTTTCAAGGATGTCTGGTCCTAGAACATATCCAATCTATACTTTATTTTCTCTCTGGCAGCAGAAAACAGGAAAAGCAGGTTACGGTCCCTCATTTATGCTGATCTACTTCATTTGCATTTACAGTATATGCATGCATGTAGGTAGATGTTTTTTCCTGTACTGGGTAAATGAAAGGAGTGACAGGCTGTAGTTATTTTTATCTGAGTTAATCATTCCCACCCTTTTTGTTTTCACTGTTTTAGAATGTGCCAGGAATATTTGCTTGACATTTCTGACAAAACAACGGGGCTGTGCAATCTGTTGCTTGCAACATGTGTTCTTTTTGACACATGCTTTCTTTTAATTCCATTTTTTTACAATTATTTCAGAGCTAGAAATAAAAATTATATTGGTGTCAAGGCTATGCTTTTACTACTTAGCTAGCAATATAACTGAGTGTCCTGTTGTTAGCTGGCATTGGTTTTGCTCTTTGTATTTAGCTATTGTAAACTAGATTCTGTGTAATTACTAATGGGGTGAGCTGCTACTGAGAGTTGTCCTGGCTTCTGTCAAGCTATGAGGAGATAATGATGTCTGACTCTTCTGATAATAGGATGCAGTCGGAGATCAGAAGTGCACAATGAATTATAAATGATTATTCAGCCACAACGTATATTAAACTGTGCCTAGTGTAAATCAGAATATCATGCTGGAATACATTGATGGATACATTCTAGGGAATTTTTTAAAAAAAGTGTCTATGACCCTCTAGAAATCTATCGTGCCTCCATATGACAATGACGATGCTGGTAACAGGTGAATGTACTTGTTGGATACAGGAACAGTGGATATAAAAAGTCTACACACCCCTGTTAAAATGTCACGTTTCTGTAATGTAAAAAAAAAATGACAAAGATAAATCATTTCAGAATTTTTTCCACCTTTAATGTGACCTATAAACTGTACAACTCAATTGAAAAACAAACTGAAATCTTTTTCGGGGTTGCATTAGTGTGCACACACTCTTATAACTGGGGATGTAGATGTGTTCAGAATTAAGCAATCACATTCAAAATCATGTTAAATATGAGTCAGTACACACCATCCATCATTTATAGTGCCTCTGATTAACCCCAAATAAAGTTCAGCTGTTGTAGTAGGTCTTTCCTGACATTTTCTTAGTCACATCCTACAGCAAAAGCCATGGTCCGCAGAGAGCTTCCAAAGCATCAGAGGGATCTCATTATTAAAGGGTATCAGTCAGGAGAAGGGTACAAAAGAATTTCCAAGGCATTAGGTATACCATGGCACACAGTGAACACAGTTATTATCAAGTGGAGCAAATGTGGCGCAACAGTGACATTACCAAGAACCGGACATCCCTCCAAAATTGATGAAAAGGTGAGAAGAAAACTGGTCTGGGAGGCTGCCAAGAGGCCTACAGCAACATTAAAGGAGCTGCAGGAATATCTGACAAGTACTGGCTGTGTGGTACATGTGACAACAATCTCCCGTATTCTTCATGTTTGGGCTATGGGGTAGAGTTATAGTGACTTTTGGGGACTATTTATCAAAAACATAATTCTATTCCAACAGCCACAAGCCCAGCCATCTGTTAAGGGTTAACTTTTCCTGGTTAGAATTCAAATGACCTTCTAGTGAAATCACATGCACAATGAATAGAAGGGGCTTTTTCCAGAGACAATAGACTATTTGAATATCTACAGGTGGTCCAAGACAGACAATCCTGAGAGCTTATGCTGGTGACTATAAGGCTAGCTAAAGTGTATATTGTCAACAAGTGCTATTTGTCTATTGGGGTTGAGGAGATTGCACCTACAAAGAGTTAATTAGGAAGTCAAATACAACCTTGGACTTCCAAACAGTGAATCACCACACCGACCAAGTTAACAATACGTAAGACCATACCTGTAAGTCTGAGAAGTTTAAACAAAACCTTTGAGAGAGTGATAAGCCAGCAGACTTCTCAAAGGAAGGCTACAAGGACAACTGGTTGTTTACCCTATTATCTTTACAATGGACACGTAAACAGCAGTTTCCTGTGTCATTCTTAAGACCAAAAGTTGAAACTCAGAACTTATATTTCTACCCACAAAATCTCTTAAAAAAGAGACACATTATTCACACTCTTTCTCAAACAAAAATATATTCAGCAGAGTTGGGGATTGTATACCACTAAATTGAGTATGAAATGTTGAAAAGTAAGGTATATTGTGAATTGGTATCAGTTGTATATTTCTATCAGAAAGCAAATGTTTTCACACAAGTTTGAACCTCAGGGAAATGAATAACTGAATACACATATATCTTCTATGGTTCCTATCCAGGACATTATAGGTAGAATTAAATATATTTGGAAGATATATATTTAATACCTAAAATCACCTTGGATTCCACCCGAGGTATGAGTCATCATAAATACTCAAATAGTTTTATGATCCCTGACTGCCCCCTAGTGGACAGGTGAGAGATAGCTTAGGTACATACACTTCTCGACCGGCCAATCAAAAAGCTTGTTGGGAGGGTCTTTTAGAACAATGGTTTAGATGGTATAAAAAAGCCATGCACCTCATTTGAAAAAAACAAGCTGAAAAAAAGACACACAAAAAGAAACAAGCTACCAAAGGAGAACAGCAAGCTGAAGAAATCTGACGAGGTTGAAATCTATCCCTTCTGAAGAACCACTACTTAATCTTTTCAAACTTTTAAAAACTTTTACTAAACTTCTAAATCTCTGTACCTCTAACTTCCTACATTTTCCAGCATCACTACCTATTGCACTACCTATCTCTCACTTGCCCCCTGCGGTCATCCCTGAAGGCGTTTCCATTGCCAGCTGAATCCACTGGGGAGGCGTCATAATCCAGGTTTTGGGTGTGGTGAGACTGTTTAGATCTAATATTGTATTGCATATTTCCTCTGTTGCTTAGAGTAATAATAGTTACATTAGAGTGATATTAAGTGCATTGGGTGTTTATATATATATAGAGAGATCCATGTATTACTGCTAAAATTGTTTGGTGTCATTTTAAAAAGTTTACCGTATTTTCCGGCGTATAAGACGACCCCCTACTTTTCCTGTTTAAAATGTAGTGTTTGGGCTATACTCGCCGTATAAGACTACCCCTCTTCCAGTGCACACCAGTGGGAAGAATCGTGCCCCATCATTGGTGTCAGTGGGAGGAATAGTGCCCCATCATTGGTATTAGTGGGAGGAATAGTGCCCCATCATTGGTATCAGTGGGAGGAATAGTGCCCCATCATTGGTGTCAGTGGGAGGAATAGTGCCCCATCATTGGTGTCAGTGGGAGGAATAGTGCCCCATCATTGGTATCAGTGGCAGGAATAGTGCCCCATCATTAGTATCAGTGGCAGGAATAGTGCCCCATCATTGGTGTCAGTGGGAGGAATAGCACCCCATCATTAGTATCAGTGGCAGGAATAGTGCCCCATCATTGGTGTCAGTGGGAGGAATAGTGTCCCATCATTGGTGTCAGTGGGAGGAATAGCACCCCATCATTAGTATCAGTGGCAGGAATAGTGCCCCATCATTGGTATCAGTGGGAGGAATAGTGCCCCATCATTGGTATCAGTGGGAGGAATAGTGTTTCATCATTGGTGTCAGTGGGAGGAATAGTGCCCCATCATTGGTATCAGTGGCAGGAATAGTGCCCCATCATTAGTATCAGTGGGAGGAATAGTGCCCCATCATTAGTATCATTGGGGGGAATAGCACCCCATCATTGGTGTCAGTGGAATAGTGCCCCATCTTTGGTGTCAGTGGGAGGAATAGTATCCCATCATTGGTGTCAGTGGGGGGGGAGGAATAGTGCCCCATCGTTGGTGTCAGTGGGGGGGAGGAATAGTATCCCATCATTGGTGTCAGTGGGGGGTGGAATAGTGCCCCATCATTGGTGTCAGTGGGGGGGAGGAATAGTGCACAATCGTTGGTGTCAGTGGGGGGGGAGGAATAGTGCCCCATCATTGGTGTCAGTGGGGGGGAGGAAAAGTGCCCCATCGTTGGTGTCAGTGGGAGGAATAATGCCCCATCATTGGTATCAGTGACACCAACGATGGGGCACTATTCCTCCCACTGACACTTGCTGACCCCTGTTCCAGTACGGTGCTGCTGCAGCCAGCATATGTGATTGCAGCAGCACCTAAGCACGGCACACTTACCTGCATCTCCACTCGATTTTCGCGGGGCTGCTCAGCTCCGCCTCCTCGCCGGTGATTGGCCGCCTGTGTGCCTTTCCTGAGCTACAGTTCTGGCGGCCAATCACCGGTGAGGAGGCGGAGCCGAGCAGCCGCGCGAACATCCAGTGGACGAACCGAAGGAAGGAGCAGCCGTGCTTCCTGGACCGGATCGTCGTGGGACCGGAGCCAGGTAAGAGACATCAGCCCCTGCCCACCCCTGTACTTAGTTTCCCTTCTGTTGGAAGGGGGGGCGGCGGCGGCACCGCGCCGCCCCCCTAAAAAGTGTCAGCATGCCGTTACCGGCGTATAAGACGACCCCCGACTTTTGAGAAGATTTTCAAGGGGTAAAAAGTCGTCTTATACGCCGGAAAATACGGTACATATTGCATAAATCATTAATTTTTATTGGTTAGAGTATAATTTATCAGGGAATATTTTCTCCCATTCCTATGGCCACGTTTTGGGAGAAAATGACCTCTGAGATACTCTAAATTAACATTTATCGCTAAATTTTATTGTAAACTTTATTATCATTATCTAGAAATATTGTATTGTGTATACTATTGGTATAGTATATCTTTGATCGTGTGTACCAGTATCCATTCATCACCAGTCTTTTGCGTTTTGTGTTAATATATATATAATTTTTGTACATAAATAAATTTATATATTTATTTATTATAAGACAATTTTTGTGTATATGGTATGAAATCATACTGGCTAAAAGGATTCAAGGTATAATAATAAGTGGTGATCAAATTATCAAGGTGTCCAAATTATTGGTTCATTAAATATTTGCCGTATTTTGACGGCTGGAGGCACTGTAATATTTTATTTAAGGGAAAGGGACACCCCCTTCATAAGTAGAATAAATCCTTACATAAACCACCACAGAGTGGCAAGATGGAAGCCTTTTTTTATGAAGAAAAACATCCAAGCCTAGCTAAATTTTGCAAAAACACATCTGAAGTCTCCCAAAAGCATGTGGGAAACTGTGTTATGGTCTGATGAAACCAAGGTTGAACTTTTTGGCCATAATTCCAAAAGATATGTTTGGCGCAAAAACAACACTGCACATCACCAAAAGAACACCATACCCACAGTGAAGCATGGTGGTGGCAGTATCATGCTTTGGAGCTGTTTTTCTTCAGCTGGAACTGGGGCCTTAGTCAAGGTAGAGGGAATTATGAACAGTTCCAAATACCAGTCAATATTGGCATAAAACCTCCAGGCTTCTGTTCCTTGAACATGAAGAGGAACTTCATCTTTCAGCATGACAACAACCCAAAGCATACATCCAAATCAACAAAGGAATGGCTTCACCATAAAATTTAAGTTTTGGAATGGCCCAGCCAGAGCCGAGACCAAAATCCGATCAAAAATCTGTGGGGTGATCTGAGGAGGACTGTGTACAGGAGATGCCCTCGCAATCTGACAGATTTGGAGTGTTTTTGCAAAGAAGAGTGGGCAAATATTGCCAAGTCAAGATGTGCCATGCTGATAGACTCAAAAAGACTTCAACAAAGTATTAGTTTAAAGGTGTGCACACGTATGCAACCATATTATTTTAGTTTTTTATTTTTACTTCCCTCCACCTAAAAGATTTAAATTTCTAATTTTTTTACGTCACAGAAACCTGACATTTTAACAGGGGTGTGTAGACTTTTTATATCCACTGTATATGTAGTTTGGGCAAGCATCGTCATTTGTCCTCACAGACACTCCATCCTATGAGCCCCCCTCCCTCCGCCGCACATGTCACGCAGACAGCGATGTGGCCAAGGAGTTTTGTAGCTAGCTTGGCAGGACCTGATGGGTATTCAGAGATGCTAGTTCATACCTCCTAACTTTCTGAGATGGTTAGGGCCCCGTTCACACAGGCGTACTTTACAAGTGTCAATTGGGACACAACAGCTATAAGGACACATAAGTTCCACATACACAGTGAATGTATGCGCATGTAATCCGAGTCCTGTCTTCCTTTGCATTCAGGAAAATGGAATATCGTTGGAGTGAAGCAGAGCAGTTCAGCACAGTGATCCAGAAGGAGACAAGCACACAATGGGAATGAAAGTGGATAGCTGTCCCTTTAAGGCTCTGTTGTCCCACTAGGGAAAGAGGGTGGGTTCTCTAGCAACCACCCTATGCCATATTTTTAAAGCGGAACTAAACCCTCCTGTCCTTTTCAGCCAAGGAAGCTGCCAGCTTAAACCTCCTACATTTGATGAGAATATCAGAATACGACAGAATACAACTTCAGAAGTATTGTATGGTTTTGTAATTTATTATTTCATTTACCAGCGTGCACAGTCTTGGTCACTCAATTTTTTTTGGATGAACACTATGCTGATTAAACGAAAATCGTTCGTTCTAGTATAGTATGCAATTTTCATGTTTGTCCCTTTGGTAACTTTTGCATGAACGGCCGTGATTGGCTCTCAAAAGCTGTGTACCATTATCGGAAGATCGTTCAGTATTTTTCATACGATTTCTCATTGTGTGTACTAGGCTTTACTTTGTGTTTGATCTGCAACTGCCATGGTGCTTCACATGTGATCAGTTATGACACCAGCCATTTGATGAATTGACAGTTATGTTGTTTGATGAATTGACAGTTTGGTTGACAGTACAAGCAAATATGACAGCTAGAATTCCTGGCATTCCTTAAATGTACTCTAACTTTTTTGTATTTCAATGGTTTTTATTAATTTTAAACAGTATAAAACAGAGGCAACAAAACACACCCACGCAGGGGCTATCAACTGCACCGATAAAAAAGGCATAATAGAGCAGACAACGCTCTAATTCCAATAAGGCAAAACGTATGCCCACGCAGGGGCTATCAATGGCACATAAGTTACAATAACATCAGTGAACTCTGCCTATCGCAACTAAAGACAGCTGTCCACTGTCACACCAAAACAAACAGAAAAAGAGAGAAGAAGAGCAGAGAAAAAAAACAAAAAAAAAAAACACACACCAAAGAGCAGGGGTCCATGAGCGCCAATACCAAACTCCATTACCTCCCCACACTGGCTGGGGGGAGCGTGGGAAAGGCATATTGCAACCATGGCTCCCATATTTTAAAAAATTTACGTTGAGAGTCGTTGCATATACTCGACATCTGTTCGTTGAGCATCATAGTAGTCATACGATCCCGCACCCCCTGAAAAAGTACAAACGGACTCTTCCAGGCCTGAGCAATTGTCCTAGTGGCCGATAAAAACAAATAGGAAGCCAACCGCTGCTGACGAGCCAAGAGGCCCGGTATGGGGCAATGAAGCAAAGCATACAGAGCATCCCGGCGTATGGAGAGATGAAACAAAGTGAAAAGGAGGCCAAACACACGAGACCAAAAACGAACCAACCTCGGGCATGACCACCAGATATGCAGTACATCGCCACGATGGCCAGAACCCCGAAAACATTGATCACTACAGGCAGGGTTAGCCTGGGCCAGACGAGCCGGAACCCAATACCAACGAAACAATACCTTGTAGGCTGCTTCCAGCGTGGTCGTATTAAATGAACATTTAGCTATGAGTGACCAGGCTTTATTCCAGTCCTCCGGATCCACAGCCACTCCCAGGTCGCGTTCCCACTGAACAACATATGAAAGAGAAGTGTGCGACGAGCGTCTGTTCAAAGCTGCGTAAAGAAGGGAGATGAGGCCCGGGGCGCCCCGGACGCTGCTGGCAAAGCCGTTCAAAGGCAGATTTCTGATATGGGAAAGCAGAAGTGGCCCTCAGCGAGAGTAGCCAGTGCCGCAATTGAAGGTACCAAAAAAATTCTGCTGGGGGAACATCCCGAGACTCCCGAAGGAAATTCCAGGTGGGGAAGGACCGAAAAATTAAAAAGTGTCGCACCTGTGAGAAACCATGAGCCACCCACCAAGAAAATGCCCTCGGGTGATCTAGACCCGGCGGGAAAAGAGGGTTGTTAACAATTGGAAGCAAGGGCAAAAAGGGTGACATCAGGCCACTGGAGTAACGTACCGAGTCCCAGACTTGTAAGCCATGGAGCAACATCGGACTCAGCGCCATAGGGCGCAGGGCAGGGGGAAGCCATAGAAGTGTCAACAGTGCGATAGGGGCACAATTAGGTAGTTCCAGCAGGACCCAGAGAGGAACATCGGAGGAAGTGTGCAACATAGACAGCGGGGCAATCTGGCTCGCCTGATAATACTTAGTTACATTGGGTACCCCAAGACCACCCTGGAGTCTATGAGCAATGAGCTTATTTCTAGAGACTCTGGGGTGCTTATTGGCCCAGATGAAACGCATAAACTTTGTCTGAAGCAGCCAAAGAAAATGAGGGGGAACCCGCACTGGGAGGGTGCAAAAATAAAATAACAATTTCGGCAAGATGGTCATTTTCACTGAATGAACCCATCCTTTCCAAGACAGGTGCGGAAATTGCCAGGAATGCATAAAAGAAGATAAAGAGCTAAGCAAAGGATAATAATTTGCAGCAAAAAGGGAGTCATAGGTGGGGGTCAAGCGAATGCCCAAGTATTCAAGAGAAGAAGGGAAATGGGATTGTAGGCGCGAAACCAAATCTGAAGCCAAAGTAATATTGAGAGCGACGGTTTTATCCAAGTTGATGCGTAGACCCGAAATCAAGGAGAAGTGCTCAAGAACCCATTGCAAGTTAGGAAGCGTCGTCAGAGGATTAGTAAGGGTCAAGAGGGCATCGTCCGCAAAGAGGCTCAGCTTAAACTCCTGTCCCGCGTATGGAACCCCCGATACATTGCAATCGGTCCGGAGCGCTAAAGCCAGTGGCTCAAGCGCCAGGACAAAGAGCACCGGGGACAGCGGGCAGCCCTGCCTCGTCCCTCGCCCAACAGGAAAGGGATCCGAGAAATACCCAGCATATTTAACGGAGGCCGAAGGAAAGGAATACAAGGCTTGAATCCAAGAGAGAATAGAATCCCCGAAACCCCAACGAGACAGCACAAACCGCAGATATTCCCAGGATAGAGAATCAAAAGCTTTATATATGTCCAAGGACAGTAAGAATCCTGGGATTTTCCGTTGTTGCAGAAAATGTATAAGATGGACCACCTTACGGACGTTATCACCCGCCTGCCTCCCGGGGACGAACCCTACTTGGTCCCTGTGGACCAGGCTACACAAATATTTATTGATGCGAAAACTAAGGATCTTGCCCAATATCTTCAGGCCTTCATTAAGAAGAGAAATGGGCCAGAAGGCTTGCGGTTCCTGGACATCATCGGTCGTCTTAGGAATCATAGAGATATGTGCCCTAAGTGCGTCCGGAGAGGGCAAGGAGCCCTGTCGTAACTCATTGAAATAGGCAGCTAAAAAGGGCGCCAATAGGGCCGAGAATTTTTTATAATAGAGACCGGAGAAGCCGTCGGGACCTGGGGCCGCAGTGGACCGTAAAGATTTGATCGCTTGGAGCACTTACGGTGACACCAGCGTTGAGGGCCGCCTGTGCTGCCTCGGTTAATCCAGGAAGATGGAGGTCTTGAAAGAATGCCTCTGCCTGGGCCACAGGGAAGGGATCTGGGGCAGCATAGAGGCGTGAAAGGAAGTCCGAGAATCGGGAAACAATCTGCTGGGGATTAGAAGTACAGCCACCCGTGGAAAGTCGAAGTCGAATCGGTTTATGGGGTTTCCCCACAGAATTGAGTTTCCTGGCTAGCATGGGACCGGGCTTATTAGCACAGGAATAGAATTTATGTTTGGTCCAACGCAGGGCCCGTTTCGCCTCAGAAGAGGCAAGGAGGTCCAATTCTGTCGCCAGAGCGTACCGAGCGCGTTTATGGGCCACGGATGGAGATGACTTCCAACGCGCATCTGCAGAGGCCAGGAGAGAATGAAGCTCCAAGAGTCGGCGTTCCCGCTCCCGCTTCCGGACTGCCACCAGCTGTATAACATGACCCTGCACCGTGGCCTTATGCGCTTCCCATAGGGGCACTGCTGAAGAGACCGATCCCGAGTTTTCCGCAAAGTATGTCCGTAAAAAGAATTCTATTTGTTGGCAGGTAGCCTGAGTAGTCAGTAAAGAGTCATTGATGCGCCAATGAAAAGGGCGCCGTTCTGACCCAGAAAGGGCAAGGAGGAGTACCAAAGGATCATGGTCTGACCAGGGTGAGGAGGGAATAGTTATCTGCCGGACCAAGGGGAGCTGCTGGACCTGCATGAATATATGATCAATTCTACAAAAACTGTCATGAGGATTGGAATAGAACGTAAACTCGCATTCAGTTGGATGAAGTTCCCTCCAGACGCCTAGCCCCACCGTCCGCAAAAGAGAGCGCATACGTTCCTCCAGCACCAAGTCATGAGAGGGGGTCGCTCCCCGTGCATAGCGCCTATCCAATGTGGAATCCAAGGTAATATTCAAATCCCCCATAACAAGAAGAAGACCCTTAGAGTGTCGGGAAACAATGGTGCAAAGATGCGAAAAGAATTTATGCTGGAAACGGTTAGGCGCGTAGTAAGAGACAAAGGTAACATCCTGGTCCCAGAGGGTGCCTTGCAGAAGCAAATACCTGCCCGTGGGGTCCGCTATATGCCTAGCACAGACAAAGGGGAGATTGCGTTTAAAAGCTATCAGAACACCCCGACGCTTCTCAGGAGCCGAGGCCGTGTAAAAGATGGGATAGTGAGGTGAAAGATAACGCGGAGCAGAGGACTGAGAAAACCTGGTCTCCTGTAGACATACCACATCAATTTGTTGCGATTTGAGGTGATGAAAAACTTTAGCCCGTTTCTGAGGCGAATTGAAGCCTTGAACATTTTGTGAATGTATTTTTAAAAGGGGTGAGGCCATGGCGGTATCAACGCAACACGCTCAGCAGAAAAAAGCCCAAAGCAGCCAGCAATTTCCACTCCCAATGGCGATCGGACCATGGCGTCCTGGTACCCTGCAGAAAACAAAAACAAAAAAAAACAGAGAAAAAGAAAAGAACAAAGAAAGAAAAAAGGAAAAAGACACAAAAAGTATACACAACAGTGCAATCGTGTCACACCAAGTACTCTAACTTTTTAAACCATTAAATCGATGGGTTTAGTTCTGCATTAACTTTGCTGGAAAACTGCAAATGGCTTGATAAAGCAGAAAGTGTTGTCACGGTAAGGAGTAGAGATGAGCGAATCGAAGTAGGCGAAGTGGAATTCGAGTCGAATATTGGAAAATTTTCGATTCGCGCCGAATCCGAAAAATAGCCTACTTCGGACGCGCGAATCAAAATTTTTCCTAAAATGGCGGCGGACATGTGCGGCGACGGAGCGGGGATGTCTGGGAAGGCACGCAGACAAGGCGCGCTGACCCATAATGCATTCCTTAATGACATGTGATCGCATTAGCCAATCAGCAGCCAGGCAGCCAGCACTGTGTAATGGTCGAGCTATAAATAGCGGCCATTTTAGAATTCTTCATTTGCCTCCAGTCATTCAAGAGAGGCAGATCGCTCTGTATTAGGGACAGAGTTAGGGCCACAGAAACGTTACTTGGGGACAGAGAAACGTTACTTAGGGACAGAGAAGCATTACTCAGGGACACAGAATTGTTAATGAGGGCCACAGAATCGTTACTTAGGGCCAAAGAAACGCTAGTTAGGGCCACAGAATTGTTACTCAGGGACAGACAGAATTGTTACTGAGTGCCAGAGAATTGTTACTTAGGGCCACAGAAACGTTAGTTAGGGCCACAGAATTGTTACTCAGGGACAGACACAGAATTGTTACTGAGGGCCACAGAACTGTTACTTAGGGCCACAGAAACGTTATTAGGGCCACAGAATTGTTACTCAGGGACAGACAGAATTGTTACTGAGTGCCAGAGAATTGTTACTTAGGGCCACAGAAACGTTAGTTAGGGCCACAGAATTGTTACTCAGGGACAGACACAGAATTGTTACTGAGGGCCACAGAACTGTTACTTAGGGCCACAGAAACGTTAGTTAGGGCCACAGAATTGTTACTCAGGGACAGACACAGAATTGTTACTGAGGGCCACAGAACTGTTACTTAGGGCCACAGAAACGTTAGTTAGGGCCACAGAATTGTTACTCAGGGACAGACACAGAATTGTTACTGAGGGCCACAGAATTGTTACTTAGGGCCACAGAATTGTTACTCAGGGACAGACAGAATTGTTACTGAGTGCCAGAGAATTGTTACTTAGGGCCACAGAAACGTTAGTTAGGGCCACAGAATTGTTACTCAGGGACAGACACAGAATTGTTACTGAGGGCCACAGAATTGTTACTTAGGGCCACAGAAACGTTACTCAGGGACACAGAATTGTTACTGAGGGCCACAGAACTGTTACTTAGGGCCACAGAAACGTTATTAGGGCCACAGAATTGTTACTCAGGGACAGACAGAATTGTTACTGAGTGCCAGAGAATTGTTACTTAGGGCCACAGAAACGTTAGTTAGGGCCACAGAATTGTTACTCAGGGACAGACACAGAATTGTTACTGAGGGCACAGAATTGTTACTTAGGGCCACAGAAACGTTACTCAGGGACACAGAATTGTTACTGAGGGCCACAGAACTGTTACTTAGGGCCACAGAAACGTTAGTTAGGGCCACAGAATTGTTACTCAGGGACAGACACAGAATTGTTACTGAGGGCCACAGAATTGTTACTTAGGGCCACAGAAACGTTACTCAGGGACACAGAATTGTTACTGAGGGCCACAGAACCGTTACTTAGGGCCACAGAATTGTTACTCAGGGACAGACACAGAATTGTTACTCAGGGACACAGAATTGTTACTGAGGGCCACAGAACCGTTACTTAGGGCCACAGAAACGTTACTCAGGGACACAAAATTGTTACTGAGGGCCACATAACCGTTACTTAGGGCCACATAATTGTTACTCAGGGACAGACACAGAATTGTTACTGAGGGACACAGAATTGTTACTGAGGGCTACAACCGTTACTTAGGGCCACAGAATTGTTACTCAGGGACACAGAATTGTTACTGAGGGCCACAGAACAGTTACTTAGGGCCACAGAATTGTTACTGAGGGACACAGAATTGTTACTGAGGGCCACAGAACCGTTACTTAGGGCCACAGAATTGTTACTCAGGGACAGACACAGAATTGTTACTGAGGGACACAGAATTGTTACTGAGGGCCACAGAAACGTTAATCAGGGACACAGAATTGTTACTGAGGGCCACAGAACCGTTACTTAGGGCCACATAAAAGTTAATCAGGGACACAGAATTGTTACTGAGGGCCACAGAACCGTTACTTAGGGCCACAGAATTGTTACTCAGGGACAGACACAGAATTGTTACTGAGGGACACAGAATTGTTACTGAGGGCCACAGAACCGTTACTTAGGGCCACAGAAACGTTAATCAGGGACACAGAATTGTTACTGAGGGCCACAGAACCGTTACTTAGGGCCACATAAACGTTAATCAGGGACACAGAATTGTTACTGAGGGCCACAGAACTGTTACTTAGGGCCACAGAATTGTTACTCACGGACAGACACAGAATTGTTTCTTGAGGGACACAGAATTGTTACTGAGGGCCACAGAACCGTTACTTAGGGCCACAGAAACGTTAATCAGGGACACAGAATTGTTACTGAGGGCCACAGAACCGTTACTTAGGGCCACGTAAACGTTAATCAGGGACAGACACAGAATTGTTACTGAGGGACACAGAATTGTTACTGAGGGACACAGAATTGTTACTGAGGGCCACAGAACCGTTACTTAGGGCCACAGAATTGTTACTTAGGGACACAGAATTGTTACTGAGGGCCACAGAACCGTTACTTAGGGCCACAAAATTGTTACTCGGACAGACACAGAATTGTTACTCAGGGACACAGAATTGTTACTGAGGGCCACAGAACCGTTACTTAGGGCCACAGAATTGTTACTCAGGGACACCGAATTGTTACTGAGGGCCACAGAACTGTTACTTAGGGCCACAGAATTGTTACTCAGGGACACTGAATTGTTACTGAGGGCCACAGAACTGTTACTTAGGGCCACAGAATTGTTACTCGGACAGACACAGAATTGTTACTCAGGGACACAGAATTGTTACTGAGGGCCACAGAACCGTTACTTAGGGCCACAGAATTGTTACTCAGGGACACAGAATTGTTACTGAGGGCCACAGAACTGTTACTTAGGGCCACAGCATTGTTACGCGGACAGACACAGAATTGTTACTCAGGGACACAGAATTGTTACTGAGGGCCACAGAACCGTTACTTAGGGCCACATAAACGTTAATCAGGGACACAGAATTGTTACTGAGGGCCACAGAACCGTTACTTAGGGCCACATAATTGTTACTCAGGGACAGACACAGAATTGTTACTGAGGGACACAGAATTGTTACTGAGGGCCACAGAACCGTTACTTAGGGCCACAGAATTGTTACTCAGGGACAGACACAGAATTGTTACTCAGGGACACAGAATTGTTACTCAGGGACACAGAATCGTTGAATTAAAGAGTATGTCAGACAACATGCAGAGGAGTGGCAGAGGAGGCAATGTTTTAGGAGCAAGCAGACGTGGCAGCAGAGGAAGGGGTCGAGGCAGCACTATTCGCAGCCAGAGGCCAGTGCTCCCGGTGTCATCCAGCGGTCGTGTCTCCACCGACAACCCTGCCGTCGTCGATTGGTTGGCTCGGTCGTCTTCCTCTTCCCAGGTCACCTCTGACACCTACAGCCAACGGTCGGTGGGTACGTCAGACACAACCGTTAGTTGGCATGGCCCGGGACCAAGCCCACTGAAATCACGTGTCCTCTACCTGCCCCTGTCCTTTGGTGTTCCCTCACCAAGCGAAGTATCGCATGCTGTGGGCTCAGCCCCACTGTACAGTGAGGAAGAGCTAACAGAGGGCGGTCAGGAACGGGGGGAGACATCCGCCTTTTCAGCAGCCAGGCGAAGAAGTAGTGGCGAGGAGAGTGGCTCGGTAGCCGGTCTAGAGACAGGTCTGTCTCCTGACCCAGACGCAGCCGAGGGGGCTAGTAGTGAGGCGGAGACCCTACTTGATGATGAGGAGGTTGATCGCACTTGGCAGCCTCGTCGTCATCAGGCAATTTCTTCCGCATCATCAGGAGAAGAGGGTGGCAGCTTGGCAGCGAGCGAAACAGTCGGTGGGTTGCCCAGGAGACAGCAGCAGGGTCGCAGCAGTGTCAGTGGAGCCAAACGGCCACGGAGTAGAGCACCAGCTCCACTGCAGCCTACCACCACGGCCAGTAGTGGTGCCGGTGTGCACGGAGGAAGCAGCAGTCAGCCAGTGAGGAGTATCGGGGGCAAAGTTTCCTACTCGGCGGTGTGGCAATTTTTCGTCAAGCCGCCCGAGGAAGTAAACGTAGCCGTATGTCGACTATGTGGCCAGAAAGTCAAGCGTGGCCAGGGGGCCCATGTTGGGACTACAGCGTTGCGGCAGCATATGCAGCGTCGCCATTTGGTGGCCTGGGAAAACCGTGATAAAGATACGGCGGTTCTGCCCGCCCCAGCCCCCGCTCCATCACCCGCTCCGTTACTTGCTCCGTCACCCGACGTCAATCGCCCTCCATCAGCCAGTCAAGGCTCCAACACCTCTGCTGAGGGGAGTTGTCGCTCGTTGGCATCTTCCACTCGTTCAGATGCTCCTTCTCCTGCTACTCCTCTTCACGGATTCCGTCAGCAGTCTTTCTTGGAATCCGTTTCCAAGAGACAACAGTTTGCGAGCACGCACCCGACGGTGCAAAAGCTGAACGTCCTCCTGTCCAAGTTGCTGGTGCTGCAGTCCCTCCCTTTCCAAGTGGTGGACTCAGCACCTTTCCGAGAAATGATGGCTTGTGCCGCGCCGCGGTGGAGAGTGCCATGCCGTCATTTCTTCGCCAAAAAGGCAGTGCCAGCCCTGCATTCACATGTAGAAGAGATGGTGGGCCAGTCTTTGAGCATGTCGGTCTCTGCCAAAGTGCACGGCAGCGCCGACGTGTGGAGCTGTAACTACGGTCAGGGACAGTACATGTCATTTACGGCCCACTGGGTGAACGTGGTGCCGTCATAGCCGCACCAGCAACTTGGACAGGTCACGCCGCTTTTGCCTCCATGTTTGTACGTCCTTGGTCCACAAAAGATGTCCGCCTCTACCACCTCTTCTTCCGCCGTGTCCTCAGCCGCCACCCCCGTGCCAAGTCCCATTACCCGACCGGCATATCACATGTGCAGGGCGCAACGGTGTCACGCTGTTCTGCACCTGGTATGCCTTGGCGAACGTAGTCACACAGGGGAGGAACTTCTCAGTGTAATGAACAGAGAAATCGACAGATGGCTGTCTCCGCGCAAACTGAAAATCGGAACCATGTTGACCGACAACGGAAAGAACATGGTGTCTGCTCTGCGTCAAGGAAGGTTGTGCCATGCGCCATGCATGGCTCACGTGTTCAATCTGGTTGTCAAGCGGTTCCTAAAATCCACCATCCCACTGCAAGACATCCTTAAAATGTCACGTAAACTTTGCATGCATTTCAGCCATTCCTACACCGCAAAGCACACCCTCATTGAGCTGCAGCGGCAGAACGGAATTCCACATCATCGCCTGATCTGCGACGTTGCAACAAGGTGGAATTCAACCCTACACATGTTAGACCGCCTTTACGAGCAGCGAAAGGCCATCACCGATTTCCTGATGTTACAAGCGGATAAAGGTACTCCCCTGTGTAACTTCGATGTCAGCCATTGGCAGCTCATGCGTGACACCTGCCGCTTGCTCAGGCCCTTTGAGGAGGCCACGCTATTCGTGAGTCGGCAGGACTATGGGATGAACGACGTCATTCCTCTGTTGCACGTCCTTGAACAAATGCTGTTAACAATGGCTGGTAAGGATGCGGTAGACGTGGCGCACAGATCTCAATGCCACATGACCCCTGTGGGGGCAGGACAGGAAGAAGAGGAGGAGGTAGAGGAGGACATTTGTGCTCAGGAATTATTGAGTGAAATGGGTAATTTTTCCACTCAGCGGACAGGAGTGGAGGAGCAGGAGCATCTGGTAGAGGAGGAGGAGGAGACAGAGGACCCAGACGCACCGTGGCAGTATGCTGTGGAGATGGAGGCAGGGAGTCCCTCGCATTCCTTGGCACAAATGGCCCATAGCATGCTCGGTTGCTTGCGTAGCGACAGCCGAATAATAACCATCAGACAGAGGGATGACTTTTGGCTGTCCACCTTGTTGGACCCTCGCTACCGTTCAAAATGGTGGCCTTTTTCACACCTGCTGAGAGGGAGGCCAAAATAACGTACTATAAAAACCACATATGTAGTCAGTTGGTCTCTGCCTTTGTGCGCCAACGTCCATCCTCAGACACTGTGGGCCCTGTGCGCTCGCGTTCCGCTGCCATGGCAGCAGGGGAAGGGTGGGGTGGTAGGAGCAGTGGCAGCTCCACCAGCAGCGGCTGCCTCAGTCTGCAGTCGATGATGAGTAGCTTTCTTCACCAGCGCAGTGAGGAAACTACTAACCAGCCGCAGCAGCAGCAGCAGCAGCAGCAGCAGCATCAGGTGGACCTGGAGCAGGACCTCAAACAACAGGCTTGGGCCTACTTGGACAGCACCCTGCCAACCGAGGTAGACAATCCCCTTGACTACTGGGCAACGAAACTTGACCTTTGGCCCCAACTAGCTGAATTTGCCCTTGAAAGGCTGTCATGCCCGGCCAGTAGCGTGGCATCGGAGAGCGTGTTTAGTGCGGCAGGAGGTATTGTAACTCCGCGGAGGACACGACTGTCCACCCAAAGTGTGGAGAGACTCACGTTTGTGAAAATGAATCAGGCGTGGATTAGTCTGGATTTCAAACCACCAGTTCCTGACACAACTGACTAAATCCGCCATGAATCATGCCTCAAACATGTGCCACTTTCAGGTCTCCTCACACACTGCTGGTGTGTTCCATTTTTTGTCATAGGGTGCTGGCAGATTACGGGCCTCCCATAGCTGCTGCCAGGCCCCTAATCTGCCATAGGCCCCTATATACCGCCTCCTCATGCTGCTGCCAAGTCCAGAGTCTGAAATGGGTCCCTGTACGGCCTCCCATTGCTGCTGTCTCCATCGCCACACTCTGCCATGTGCCACTTTCAGGTCTCCTCACACACTGCTGGTGTGTTCAATTTTTTGACATAGGGTGCTGGCAGATTACGGGCCTCCTATAGCTGCTGCCAGGCCCCTAATCTGCCATGGGCCCCTGTACCGCCTCCTCATGCTGCTGCCAGGTCCACAGTGTCTCATGCCATGTGCCACTTTCAGGTCTCCTCACACTGCTGGTGTGTTGAATTTTTTGACATAGGGTGCTGGCAGATTACGGGCCTCCTATAGCTGCTGCCAGGCCCCTAATCTGCCATAGGCCCCTATATACCGCCTCCTCATGCTGCTGCCAAGTCCAGAGTCTGTCATGGGTCCCTGTACGGCCTCCCATTGCTGCTGTCTCCATCGCCACACTCTGCCATGTGCCACTTTCAGGTCTCCTCACACTGCTGGTGTGTTGAATTTTTTGACATAGGGTGCTGGCAGATTACGGGCCTCCTATAGCTGCTGCCAGGCCCCTAATCTGCCATAGGCCCCTATATACCGCCTCCTCATGCTGCTGCCAAGTCCAGAGTCTGTCATGGGTCCCTGTACGGCCTCCCATTGCTGCTGTCTCCATCGCCACACTCTGCCATGTGCCACTTTCAGGTCTCCTCACACTGCTGGTGTGTTGAATTTTTTGACATAGGGTGCTGGCAGATTACGGGCCTCCTATAGCTGCTGCCAGGCCCCTAATCTGCCATGGGCCCCTATACCGCCTCCTCATGCTGCTGCCAAGTCCAGAGTCTGTCATGGGTCCCTGTACGGCCTCCCATTGCTGCTGCCTCCATCGCCACACTCTGCCATGTGCCACTTTCAGGTCTCCTCACACACTGCTGGTGTGTTCAATTTTTTGACATAGGGTGCTGGCCGATTACGGGCCTCCTATAGCTGCTGCCAGGCCTCTAATCTGCCATGGGCCCCTGTACCGCCTCCTCATGCTGCTGCCAGGTCCACAGTGTCTCATGCCATGTGCCACTTTCAGGTCTCCTCACACTGCTGGTGTGTTGAATTTTTTGACATAGGGTGCTGGCAGATTACGGGCCTCCCATAGCTGCTGCCAGGCCCCTAATCTGCCATGGGCCCCTATACCGCCTCCTCATGCTGCTGCCAAGTCCAGAGTCTCTCATGGGTCCCTGTACGGCCTCCCATTGCTGCTGTCTCCATCGCCACACTCTGCCATGTGCCACTTTCAGGTCTCCTCACACACTGCTGGTGTGTTCAATTTTTTGACATAGGGTGCTGGCAGATTACGGGCCTCCCATAGCTGCTGCCAGGCCCCTAATCTGCCATAGGCCCCTATATACTGCCTCCTCATGCTGCTGCCAAGTCCAGAGTCTGTCATGGGTCCCTGTACGGCCTCCCATTGCTGCTGTCTCCATCGCCACACTCTGCCATGTGCCACTTTCAGGTCTCCTCACACTGCTGGTGTGTTGAATTTTTTGACATAGGGTGCTGGCAGATTACGGGCCTCCTATAGCTGCTGCCAGGCCCCTAATCTGCCATAGGCCCCTATATACCGCCTCCTCATGCTGCTGCCAAGTCCAGAGTCTGTCATGGGTCCCTGTACGGCCTCCCATTGCTGCTGTCTCCATCGCCACACTCTGCCATGTGCCACTTTCAGGTCTCCTCACACTGCTGGTGTGTTGAATTTTTTGACATAGGGTGCTGGCAGATTACGGGCCTCTTATAGCTGCTGCCAGGCCCCTAATCTGCCATGGGCCCCTATACCACCTCCTCATGCTGCTGCCAAGTCCAGAGTCTGTCATGGGTCCCTGTACGGCCTCCCAGTGCTGCTGTCTCCATCGCCACACTCTGCCATGTGCCACTTTCAGGTCTCCTCACACACTGCTGGTGTGTTCCATTTTTTGACATAGGGTGCTGGCAGATTACGGGCCTCCTATAGCTGCTGCCAGGCCCCTAATCTGCCATGGGCCCTGGTACCGCCTCCTCATGCTGCTGCCAGGTCCACAGTGTCTCATGCCATGTGCCACTTTCAGGTCTCCTCACACTGCTGGTGTGTTGAATTTTTTGACATAGGGTGCTGGCAGATTACGGGCCTCCCATAGCTGCTGCCAGGCCCCTAATCTGCCATGGGCCCCTATACCGCCTCCTCATGCTGCTGCCAAGTCCAGAGTCTCTCATGGGTCCCTGTACGGCCTCCCATTGCTGCTGTCTCCATCGCCACACTCTGCCATGTGCCACTTTCAGGTCTCCTCACACACTGCTGGTGTGTTCAATTTTTTGACATAGGGTGCTGGCAGATTACGGGCCTCCCATAGCTGCTGCCAGGCCCCTAATCTGCCATAGGCCCCTATATACCGCCTCCTCATGCTGCTGCCAAGTCCAGAGTCTGTCATGGGTCCCTGTACGGCCTCCCATTGCTGCTGTCTCCATCGCCACACTCTGCCATGTGCCACTTTCAGGTCTCCTCACACTGCTGGTGTGTTGAATTTTTTGACATAGGGTGCTGGCAGATTACGGGCCTCCTATAGCTGCTGCCAGGCCCCTAATCTGCCATAGGCCCCTATATACCGCCTCCTCATGCTGCTGCCAAGTCCAGAGTCTGTCATGGGTCCCTGTACGGCCTCCCATTGCTGCTGTCTCCATCGCCACACTCTGCCATGTGCCACTTTCAGGTCTCTTCACACTGCTGGTGTGTTGAATTTTTTGACATAGGGTGCTGGCAGATTACGTGCCTCCCATTGCTGCTGCCAGGCCCGTAATCTGCCATGGGCCCCCGTACCGACTCCTCATGCTGCTGCCAGGCCCGTAATCTGTCATGGGCCCCTGTTGTCGCTTGTTGGCATATTCCGCTCGTTCAGATGCTCCTTCTCCTGCTACTCCTCTTCACGGATTCCGTCAGCAGTCTTTCTTGGAATCCGTTTCCAAGAGACAACAGTTTGCGAGCACGCACCCGACGGTGCAGAAGCTGAACGTCCTCCTGTCCAAGTTGCTGCTGCCAGGCTCGTAATCTGTCATGCGCCCCTGTACCGCCTCCTCATGCTGCTGCCAGGTCCAGAGTGTGTCATGGGCCCCCGTACCGACTCCTCATGCTGCTGCCAGGCCCGTAATCTGTCATGGGCCCCTGTACCGCCTCCCCATGCTGCTGCCAGGTCCAGAGTGTGTCATGGGTCCCTGTACGGTCTCCCATTGCTGCTGCCAGGCCCGTAATCTGCCATGGGCCCCCGTGCCGACTCCTCATGCTGCTGCAAGGCCCGTAATCTGTCATGGGCCCCTGTACCACCTCCTCATGCTGCTGCCAGGTCCAGAGTGTGTCATGGGTCCCTGTACGGCCTCCCATTGCTGCTGTCTCTATCGCCACACTCTGCCATGTGCCACTTTCAGGTCTCCTCACACTGCTGGTGGTTTCCATTTTGTCATAGGGTGCTGTATGGCCTCCGATTGCTGCTGCCTCCACCGCCACACTGTGGCTCCACACTCTGGTTTTGGCCCCGTGACTGCCCAAATGAGTGAAGTGTGCGGTGATTCTAAGATCGACGGCACTCATCTGCATGTCATACTGACTGACAGTATTATTTCTCTTCCCCAGCAGACTCCAAGGGCATTTAAATTAAAGGTACAGTGTTCTGCACTAATATTAAATCTCTCTGAAGCCTAGAAACACCCTTTTTTA
Organism: Staurois parvus; assembly: GCF_062004578.1. Taxonomy (NCBI): domain Eukaryota; kingdom Metazoa; phylum Chordata; class Amphibia; order Anura; family Ranidae; genus Staurois; species Staurois parvus. The sequence goes on along the minus strand of NW_028317892.1, from coordinate 15,609,271 downwards.
AGTTAAATTCACAGCGAATATATTCGACTCGAATCAAAATTTTTCCACGAATTCGCCGAATCAGTCAAATCGAATTTTTGAATACTTCGCTCATCTCTAGTAAGGAGGACCTGTGTATGCCTCTGTATGAGGGAGTGTGTTGAAGACAAATCTCACATCAAGTTAAATGGTGGCAGGAGCCCACAAATATGGGGAACTCTGTACAGGCAGTCCCTGGGTTATGAACAAGGTTCTGTAGGTTTGTTCTTAAGTTGAATTTGTGTGTAAGTTGGAACAGGTACATTTTTTTAAGTGTAACTCCAGCAAAAAATGTTCACATTTTGGATAGCATAGGAAGGGTTAACTAACCATGCAATGATGTAGGATTGCGGACAGGTCCACCGGACAGTAGGTGGCAGCATGCGGTGAGCAGCAAGGTGGCCTGCGTGATGTCACACTGCCTCCATTCTTAAGTACAAATCAGATATAAATTGGATGTTTGTAACTTGGGAATTGCCTGTATTGTCCTTGATGTACCCCAATTGAAAAGACTCAATTTTGTGGGGCTTTTTTTGGTAGAAGAATAAACTTGGGTAAGGCAACCTTAAAGTGACAGCTTTGTATTGACAGTTATATCACTCTTATTATTCCCTTACAACTGGTTTCTAATCTCACGAAGTGTTGAGAACAGGTCTAATTGGGCTCATCTCAACAATTACATATACATGCAGTATATCAGCACTAGCTAATAAGTACAGTCCATGATATCTAAAATGAATAAGTGACCAGTGATATATGAGAAATAGATCAATACAAATAGATCAATACACTTGTGAGAATCATAAAAGTCTAATAATCTTTGATATATGTGAAAAATCAATAAGTCCAAAAATCTGTGATATGCAATCCTCTTATTAATCACCACTCTCATCCACCTGATCCACTTGCAAAACCGGCAATTCCAGGTGCACATGCGTGATGACGTCACTTCCAATCAATGCGTTTTGTCATGTGACTTCTTCAGGATGATTTTTTACATTGAATGTGGATTTTATTATTCTTTGAGTAGTATTTATATACTAAAAGCACTTTGGTTATATGGTATTTATGTTATGGGAGTATTTTATTTATATTGAGCTGAGCTTGGTCCTGTCCTGAGCAGAGAAATTGTTCTGAACCAAAGTCCCCACTTTGCACCTGGTGTGGAGTGGAGGAAGATAGAGGGAATCCATTGTAGATATTTAAGGAATGTGTTTGTGACCTACTTTGGAAAGAAAGGGGTCTACTCTCTCTGTTGAGATTTGACTTTATTTATCGGAAGTGGGTAATTTGAGGTGATGGTACACCTATGTGGATTTTTATGTGGATGATTTTAGCTTCTTGCCGACCAGCCACTGTAGAAATACGTTGGCAGGTAGGCACGGCTGGGCAAAACCACGTTTTAAAACGTGCTTTTGCAAAACAGGTAAAGGGCCCGCGTGAGGCATGCCACCGCCCTACCTGCACCGCCGATCCCGGCCGCGGGTGTCAGTCGGCCATATCATGGGCTGGTCATTACCGGCTGCGTCCCGCCGATTAGCAGCAATCACTGGAAGAGAGCAGGGCTGCAGTAGCTCTGCTTTCTGTCAGTTCCCTGACAGCTCCTGAGTTTCTCTCTCCCGATCAGCATGTCCCCGTGCAGTACACACCCCCGCCCCCTAGTAAAACACTCCCCTCACACAGTTAACCCTTTCAGCGAATACAAAAGTTAACCCCTTCCTCCCCAGTGCCAGTAGTACAGTGTCAGTGTTTTTTTTTTTGCACTGATCACTGTATTGGTGTCACTGGGGATGTCAGTGACCCCAAGTCAGTTCCCCCCCAGTGTCAGAATGTCCACCGCAGTCCTGCAGTCCTGCCATAAGTCACTGATCGCCGCCATTATTAGTATAAAAAAAAATTAAAAATCCGAGTATCTTTCCCGCCATTTGTAGACGCTATAACTTTCACATAAACCAATTAATTTACACGTATTGGGTTTTCTTTTAGCAAAGACATGTCGCAGAATGCATTTTGGCCAAAATTTATGACGAAATTTGATTTTTTATTTTTTTTTACTGGACATGTTTTATAGCAAAAAGTCCAAAATATTGTTTTTTTTTCACAAAATTGCCATTTTTTTTTATAGCGCAAAAAATGAAAAAAACGCACAGGCGATCAAATACCACCGAAAGAAAGCTCTATTTGTGTGAAAAAAAGAACATAAATTTCATTTATGTACCGTACTGCATGACTGCACAATTGTCTGTTAAACTAGCGCAGCGCTGTATAGCAAAAAAATGGCATAAAATTGCAGTATCTATACCATAGTTTGTAGACGCTATAACTTTCACACAAAGCAATCAATATACACTTATTGGGATTTTTTTTACCAAAAACATGTAGCAGAATATATTTTGGCCTAAATTTATAACTAACTTTGAGTTTACTATATATTTTTTATAGCTGAAAGGAAAAAATGTTGTTTTTCTTCAAAATGTTTGGTCTTTTTTTGTTTATAGCGTGAAAAATAAAAAGCACACAGGAGATCAAATACCACCAAAAGAAAGCTCTATTTGTGTGAAAAAAAGACGTAAATTTTGTTTGGGTGCAGTATTGCATGACTGCGCAATTATCAGTTGAATTAGTGCAGCACCGAGTAGCAAAAAGAGGCCTGGTCATTAAGGGAGGTAAATCCTCAGGAGGGCAAGTGGTTAGTGACTCTTGTGATTGCAAAATGGGTCATTTACATTTGGCAAGCCAGAGTAATATCGTATTAAAATATTTTATTAAACAACACAAAGGCCATCACATGTAAATTATTAGTTATCATAAGTGATGATTGACAAGCCGAAGTAATATCAGAGGAATTGGGGTTATATAATTTATAAACTGTAAGTGATATTTATACTTAATGCTGAAATACTATAATTATACACTATGAGAGCTTTTTAATTTTAATGCTGGTTTGGAGTATCTCTCAAAATACATGAGTAGTGGAACGAGGAAGGAGGGGGTCTCTCTATATACAAAGCCAATCCCAAGGGATTGATGTGGAGGGCATGTGAATCAACCTATGGGAATCACGCTATTGACTCAATTAATATAAGTCCTTTTCTGGTGAGCCTTTGAATTTAATATTGCATTAAAGTTTAATACATGGTGATTCATTTAATAATAACATGTGAGTTTAACAATTTTATGAATACTATTGTAGCGAGTGTTTGGAAAAATACTGCACTATGGAGATATTTATTTTCTAAAATGTCCCTGAGTCAAGGATCCAGGAAGGTGATGAAGGAGTGAGATACAAGTATCTACTTAAGAAAGGAGATGGAACAAACAACTGAAGTGATGAACCCTTTAAAGGGAAATTGCTATACGACCTACTTTTTTAAAGAAGGTCAATATTTTCCAGTGAGCCTCTTTAAGTCAAGTACTGGGCATGTGGTGGATGAGAGTGGTGGTTAATAAGAGCATTGTATATCATGGATTTTTGGACTTATTGATTATTTTCACGAGTTTTTACATATATCACAAACTCTTGGACTTTTTTTGATTTTCAAGAGTGTATTGATCTATTTGCAGATTCTTTTTATATCGCTTTAACATATTATTAATTAATAATAAGTGTAATTATTGAGGAGGACAGGAGTGTGTATTTTGTTGGCGGCTGGCTGGGTTGTAATGTTGAGAGTGGCAGTCATTTACAGTGGTTTTGATAAACGTTTATCTTAATAATCATTAACCATTTGGGAAGATATAAAAATTGCCACTGCATTATTATTGAAAGTAATTGCTTACAGGCTGTCACCCTTATTCTTGTTTCCGTACATAGTGGGTCACTGACATGGAGCAAGTACACAGGTTAGATGTATTGACACTTCATTTGCTGCATATTGTTGTTCTAGTAGTAGTGAAGCATAGATGAGAAAAAAAACTGAAAACAAAAACCTGCACCTTTAAAAACATGTCATCAGTGGCAGATCCTATATATTTTAAGAGACACCTTGCCCAAGTATCTTTGCAAGCCCCCTCAATCCATACATCTTTCTGGCATTCTCCAAATTGTTGCTGGCACCAAAAACCCCATTGTTGGCTGATGGCAGATGCTAGGTGGAACAGTAATGTCACTCCCCATATGACAGCATGTCACGTACCTGATGGAAGACTGAAATGACGAGGTCGGCCTCACTTGTGTCACCAGCCCTGACCCCACTGGAGTTGGAATAGAGGGAGTCTAGGACCCAGGGGAACAAGAGCGCCAGTAGTTGTTGTTTGCAGCTCTTGCAGAGGATGACTCTGGAAGACTGATGATCCTCTGATTCAGGCACAGTAGTAACAAGCAGAGCAGGTCTTGTAGATTGCCAGGCGTGCACCAGAGCAAGGCAGGTAGTGAGGGTAAGAGACAGAAGCAGTGTCATGGAATAGCCAGGGTCATCAACAGTCGGGCAGCACGGTACAGAATCAGAAGGAAAAGCCAAGGTAAGGAGCAGAGCCGAATTCAGGAACCAGTATCAATCAGGAGAGCAATCAGAGTCAGGTGAGGAACAAGCCGGGTCAGCAACAAAGGAATCACACAGGAACAAGCAGGACAAGGGGGAGCTGAAGACCAGTCAGCACTGAACACGAGCAGAGACACTCCTTAAATATGCCGTCTGGCGCCAATCTTCGCCGTGCGTGTGCACGTGCGTGTGCGTGATCGCGCATTTCCGATCACGATTCGTCTTGCCGGAAATCCCTTACATTGCCCCGGATGCCCACTAGGGCTCATTTTTCAGGGTGAAGATGAAGGTAGGCTTGAACTATCTGTGGGGCATGGACATTAGTGGATGGTTCCCAGGAATTATCCTCTGGTCCATAACCTTTCCATTTAATGAGAAACTGGGTCTGTCCGCCCCTCTTCCTACAATTCAAGATCGCCTCAACCTCGTATTCTTCATTTCCTTCAACCAGCAGTGGAGCAGGCGCCTGTGGATCTCGATTGGGAAATCCACTTGGAATATGTGGTTTTAGCAAGGAACAATGGAACACCGGGTGAATCTTCATATTAGCAGGTAGTTTTAATTCGAAAGCTACAGGGTTCACTTTTCTCTTGATAGTAAATGGTCCCAGGTATCTTGGACCAAGCTTTCTCGAAGGACAATCCAATTTTAGATTTGCTGTGGATAACCAGACTTTATCTCCTTGTTTCAGTTTTAAGTTGCCCCTTTTTGTTGTCAAAAAATTTTTTGTTACTCGCCTGAGCTTCGGAAATAGTTTTCTGCAATATTTCCTCGTTCCTCCTGAGGAACTCCATCCTTTCTTGTACTGCCGGGACAGCGGGTTCCACTGGTATTTCCGGAAGGAAAGAGGGATGATATCCATAGTTGAAGTAAAAGGGGGGATTGCTTGGTAGCCGAGTGAATGGAATTATTGTAAGCGAATTCCGCTAACGGAAGGAGAGATACCCAGTCATCCTGTGGATATGAGGAGAAGCATCGGAGGTATTGTTCCAGAGTTTGGTTCATTCTTTCCGTCTGTCCATTTGTTTGTGGGTGATATGCCGAGGAGAAGTGTAATTCAATCTGTAATGCTTTACACAGAGCTTTCCAGAACTTGGATGTAAATTGTACTCCTCGATTGGATACAATATTAATAGGAACGCCATGCAATCTTACGATCTCTTTGATAAAAGCAAAAGCAGTTTCCGTGGCGGAAGGAGTCCCTTTCAAGGGAATGAAGTGGGCCATCTTTGATAGGCGGTCAACCACTACAAAAATAAATAGTGGTAAATCCTTCTGATGGGGGAAGTTCCACAATAAAATCCATGGAGATCATACTCCAAAGTTTTTCCGGTAGGGGCAAAGATTCCAACAGGCCCCAGGTCTTGGCTTTGTCAGACTTGTTTCTAAGGCAAACTGTAGAAGACCTCATAGTCCTGGCAATCTTTTATTGAGTTTGGCCACCAGAAGGAGCGAGAGACCAAATTTGAAGTCTTGTGAATCCAGAAGTGACCCGCCAAGGGGTGATCGTCACACCTTTTGAGGATAAGAGTCCTGAGTTCTTCGGGCACAAAGATTTGTTCTTTATGAAAATACAGACCATCCTTTAGCTGAAGATGCATATCTATGGAAGGTGGATGATTATCCACCACTTCTCTTATTTGTGTTACAAGGTCTGTCTGCAGCAGTAACAAATTCTTGGCTGGCAAAATCGTGTCAGGTTCAGACTATACAATTGGGTCGGGAAACATACGAGAGAGTGCGTCGGTTTACCATTTTTTGATCCAGGACGGTATGTTAAATGGAAGACAAAGCGGGAGAAAAATAGTGCCCATCTTGCTTGTCGTGGCCTTAGGCGTTTTGCCAGTTTTCAGGTATTCAAGGTTCTTATGGTCTGTGAAGATGTGAATAGGATGGGATGCTCCCTCCAGTAAGTAGCACCATTCCTCAAGTGCTGCCTTGATGGCTAGCAGCTGTCTCCCACATCATAGTTCCTTTCAGAGGCATTTAACTTCCTGGAGAAAAATGCAACAGGGTGCAGAAGGGATTTGAGACAATATGGCTCCCACAGCATTCTCAGAAGCGTCCACTTCGAGGACAAAGGCTAGAGCAGGATCTGGGTGCTTCAGGATAGGTGCGGAGGTGAACAAGGTCTTTATTTGCTCAAAGGCTGCTTGGGCCTCGAGAGTCCACTTGAAGGGGATATGTTGCCTGGTGAGCTGTGTTACTGGTGCGATGATCTCAGAGATGTTTTTGATAAATTTCCTGTAGAAATTTGCAAATCCTACGAAACGCTGCACTGCTTTCCTGTCTCCTGGAACGGGCCACTCCAATACAGAGAACACTTTTTGGGGGTATAGAAATGCCCTCGGGGGTGATCACAAGTCCGAGGAACTGGATAGACTGTCTCTCAAATTCACATTTTTCAGTTTTTGCGTAAAGGTGATGTAGGCGTAATCTATCCAGAGTCTTCTTCACATGATCCTGATGTTTTTCTATTGAACTGGAGAAAACTAAGATGTCATCCAGGTAAACAATTATGAATAGATCCAAATAGTCCTGAAATATATCATTTACAATGTGTTGGAAGGTTGCTGGGGCATTACAGATGGCATCACCAGGTATTCAAAATGCCCGAAGCGGGTTCGAAAAGCCGTCTTCCATTCGTCACCTTCACGGATTCTAACCCGATTGTAAGCGCCCCTCAGATCCAGTTTTGAGAAGAAACATGCTCCTCGCAGCCTTTGCAATAACTCAGGAATTAGAGGCAGGGGATAACGATTTTTGACCGTTATCTTGTTTAGGTCATGGTAGTCCACACAGGGTCTGAGGGTGTGATCATTCTTCTCAACAAAGAAGATGCCAGCTCCTGCTGGTGATGTAGAAGGCCGAATAAATCCTTTTTCCAGACTCTCATCAATATAACCCCGGAGGACCTCTAATTCTACTTCGAATAGGGGGTAAATTAGTTCGAAAGGAATTTCAGCGCCGGGCAGGAGCTCAATGGGACAAGCATAGGAATGGTGAGGAGGGAGAGTATTGGCACTCTTTTTATTAAATACGTCCAGATATTTGTGGTAAACGACAGGAACACGTTTCATGGTCTCGGGATCAGAGTGAATACTAAGAAGAGGGGTTGCTGCACTTTGTTCTCTAGGAATACAGTGGTTCAGACAGTATTCCGAAGGGAAGAGGATTTCTCCAGACAACCAGTTGATGGTTGGGTTGTGTGCTCTTATCCAGGGCATGCTGAGATTAACTGAAAATATTGGGGAAGTAATGATACCCAGACACAGAAATTCCTGGTGTCCTGAGGAGGTGAGGCATAACATTGGCACGGTCTCTTGTTTTTTTTTTTGTTTTTTTTAATTTAAATACTTATTAATTTTTCACATTATTACAAAAATTCCATTATAAGAGACACAATACATATAAATATCAATACATTTCTACTCTGTCCCTTCTATTTACCTCTTTTCTTTCCCTTCCCTCCCAACCCACCATTTCCCCCCTTCCCCCCCTCCCTCCCCTCTGCAAGATGTCCAATTTCTCTAGGCCCAGTAACTTCGAATAACTTCCTAGTTTAGAGTTTTCTATATTTCTCTTTCAATCCCGATTTTTCCCATTTTTCCCATCGTGAATAGTATATTTTCACCCTGTCTTCCTGAATATGATAAGATTTTTCCATTCTGCTAATCTGGTTTACCCTATTGATCCAATCCTCCTCCGTTGGTACCTCTGTCTTCCGCCAATACTTGGGGATCAACCCTTTTGCAGCACTAATCTCAAGGGTTTTGGGAGAGTTCCTATAAAACATTTTAATTGATGATATTTCCACTCGTCTATTTTAGTAAACATATCTCCTCCCATCTCTTTTAATTCTTTAAATGTTCTCAATTCCCCCTCTACCAATACGTCTCTCAATTGGATATCTTCCTTTTTAAACCATCTCCCTGATATCTCATCTTTTCCTGGAGGGAAAAATTCCGTGTTTGCAAGTGGCATTAATATAGAGTTAAAATCCCATTTCATGTGTTTGTGTAAATTATCCCATATCCTTAAGACAATTAAAGTGTAAGTGCTTGTGCTCTCTTTAATTTTTCTATAATGTTCTGGAACCCATATCATCTTACTCAAATTGATTCCACTCAGATCATTCTCTATTTTTACCCAACTTTTCCCCTTATGATTAAAAGTCCAGTCATAAATTCTTGCTAACATTACTGCTTTGTAATATCTCTTGACATCAGGTAGTCCCATCCCCCCTTTCTCTTTAGTCCTACTTAGTGTTTCATATGATACTCTTGGTTTTTTATTCCTCCATATATATCTTGTTAGCATTTTTCTCATTATCTTAAAAAACACCTCTGGGAGTTTGATCGGGATCATTTGAAATCTATAGAGTATTTTAGGTATAATTACCATTTTAATTAGGTTCATACGTCCTAACCATGATGGGTTTCCTCCTTCTAATCTTTTTAGTTCTTCCTTAATCTCATTTATCAGAGAGATATAGTTTAATCTATACAGTTGTTTATATGAGATAGCGAGTTTTATTCCTAGGTATTTTATATCTTTTTCTCTCCAAATAAAGGGGAATTCTTTTTGTAGCCTTTCTTTTTCGCTCTTTGGTATATTAATGTTCAAAATCTCAGTTTTTGTTGGGTTAATTTTTAGATTAGATAGTTCACCATATTCCTTCAGGATCTTCATTATATTTGGTAGTGTTATTCGGGGGTTGCCTACATAAAACAGTAGGACGTCCGCAAAGGCCGCTACTTTATGTTCTATATTTTCTATCTGGATTCCCTTTACCGCTCCACTATTCCTTATTATTGATAGCAGGGGTTCCAATGTCAATACATACAGCAAGGGGGACAATGGGCATCCTTGCCTTGTTCCATTGGACATCCCAATGGATTCCGACCTCTCCCCATTTACCGTGATGATTGCGGTGGGTTCCTTATATAGTTTACCTATCCATTCACGCATTCTCTCTCCAATCCCCAACACTTCCAAGTTGTCCATCATAAAGCCCCAGTCCACTCTATCAAACGCCTTTTCAGCGTCAATTGACAGAGCACCACCGGGGCTTTCCCTTTTCTACTTTTCTGGATAAGCATCAGAGTTCTCAAGCCATTATCTCTACCCTCTCTCCCCTGGACAAAACCCACCTGGTCTCCATGGATCCATTCGGGCATTAGATCTTTCAGCCTATTTGCTAGGACCTTTGCGTACAACTTAGTATCAGTGTTTAATAATGAAATTGGTCTGTAGCTAGAGCACTGAGAGGGATCTTTTCCCTCCTTATGGATGAGAACTACATGGGCCTGAAGGGATTCCCTCCTCCCCTCCATCTCGCCTCCCAAGTCATTCATGTATTTCTTTAACTTTGGCAACAGTACTTCACTAAATTTTTTATAGTACTTAACAGTATAACCATCCGGGCCTGGGCTTTTCCCTCCCCCTGTACTTCTTAATGCTGCTTCTATTTCTTCCTGAGAAATTTCCTCATCCAAGGAGTTCAGTTGTGTTTCACTAAGCTTTGGCAATCCCGCATTTTTTAAATATATCCTCCTTTTTTCGTTAATACCTTCTCTAATTTCTTTTGGTATTCCTTGGTGACTGATGTTATACAACTTTCTATAATACTCCGTGAATACTTTAATGATTTCTTTAGTTGAGTGGACCATCTCCCCCTTAGGGCTTTTTATCTTTTCTATATAATTCCTGTTCTTCTTCTTATTCAGGGCTCTCATTAAATATTTTCCTGGTCTATCACCCCATCTATATCTTTCACTTAATACTTTATTATATACTCTTCTCTTCTCCTCTTCCATCAAACTCTCTAATTCGTCTTTTTTATCCCTTAACTTCTGTCTTGTTTCTATTGTTATTTTTTTCTTATGTATCTGCTCCAGATCCAGGATTTCCTTTAAGAGTCCACTAACCCTCTCTCTTCTTTCTTTTTTCTTCCTTGCTCCCATCGCTATCAGGATTCCTCTTATATATACCTTATGACTTTCCCATACTGTAGCTGTCGATACTTCCTCTGTTTCATTCTCCTGGAAATATACCTCAATCTCTTCACTGATCTTCTGCACAATATCCTCATCCAAGAGAAGAGCCTCATTTAACCTCCATCCTAAACCTCCCGACCAGCTTTTTCCCCATCCCATTTTCATTACAACTGGGGCATGGTCCGAAAAAGTTCTTGTCTCTATTTCTATTTTAACCAGCATTTCAATGAGTTGGTGATCTATTAAAATGTAATCCAGTCTCGAGTATATCTCATGTGCATTAGAGAAGAAGGTATAGTCTCTGTCCTTCATATGCATTATTCTCCAGGTGTCCACCAGCTGGTACTCGTGGATCACCTTCCTCAAAGCTCTCAGGGACCTACCCCCTTCTCTCTGCACAAGGGAGGTTGCATCCATTTGTGGGTCCATACAGAGATTCAAATCTCCTGCTATTATCAAATGCCCTTTTTTAAAATCTATCAATTTTTTTAGCAAACCCTTCAGAAAGATCTCAGGTTTCTTGTTGGGGCAATATATATTGGCTAGTGTGCATTCAATTCCCTGTAGTTTACCTTTCAAAAACAGGAATCTCCCTTCCGGGTCAGTCCTTCTATCTTCCAACTCAAATCTCATATTTTTTGCCAATCCTATTGCCACCCCCTTTGCTCTTTTAATTGGAGAGTCAGCGTAATACCATGTAGGATAATATTTGGATTTTAGTTTCACATTTGATTCTATCTCAAAATGTGTCTCCTGCAAAAATACCACTGACGTTGCCCTATGATGTAACTCTTTAAACAGCTTAAATCTTTTCCCAGGGCAATTCAACCCATTCACATTATATGTTATAAACTGCATTTCTTCCATCCTTCTTGATGTTGTTTATTTCTCTTCTAATTCGTATCCTCCTATTAGGCCCGAATGATTTGCAGAATATTAGCCCCTTTACGTCCTTCTTAATTCTGTCTCTCTCTCTTCTATTTCGTCTCCACCTATTAAGCCCGGATATCTTGCAGAATATTAGCCCCTCCCCCCTCCCCCCCTTCCCCCCACCTACCACCCCTCACACCCTCTCTTTTTGTTCCCCTACCCATTTTTAGGCGTATAAACTGCCTACAAATCATTTGTGGATCCATTTCCACCATTGATTAAAATGTAGGGCGTAAGCTCCACCTATGTACGGCTCACCTCTTCTCCGACCCCCCCGATTCCCTCTCTATAGTCTAGACTCAGCGAGAGTCTTACTCTTTACCTCCCACCCTTAACCGTAACCTCCAAGTGGGTCTCAACCTCCGGAGGAGGAAGACCAGTGGCGAGAGAGTGAAGTAAGAGAGAGAGAAAAAAAAAACAAAAAAACAAAACTCATTCTCTACTTAATTCTCCCTCTCTTCCCTCCCCAACCCCCAGGCCTCCCTCTCCCCTCCCCCCGACGTGCTGCCAGTCCTCTTTTCTTGCATTAGTTATATTTCCTTTGTCTTCTTTTTCTTCTTCCCACCCAGCTATCTCCATTCTAAGCAAGTCCAGTCTATCACAAAAATCTCTTAAATCCTCCGGAAATCGCAAATACGCTGTGACCCCGTTTTTCCAGCCAATTAGAAATACTGAGATACCCCATCTATACTGCACATTCTGTTTTCTCATTTGCTCCAACAGGGGTTTCAGGGATCTCCTTCTCCTTAGGGTCTCTACTGTTAAGTCCGCATAGATTTGGATAGTCAAGTCTCCAAACTTAATTAATGATCTTCCCTTGGTCTTCTTCCAAATCTCATCTTTGACCCCAAAGTTTTGGAACTGGACAATTATGTCCCTCGGTCTTTCCTTCTCAGTAGCCTGATTGAACTTTCCTATTCTAAACACTCCGTCTAACTTGATCCCGTCTATTTCAGGTCTATCTCTTATGGAGTTTAGGATTATTTTAACTAGTTCATATAATATTTCCCCTTTAGCAGTCTCTGGGATTCCTCGTATTCTAAGATTACACCTTCTTTCTTTATTTTCTTGAACTTCCATCTTTTAGATCATTTTTTTCTGGTTATTTTCTAATTGGCTTATTTTTTTCCTTAGATTATCTATGTTCTGGGCCTGGGTTTTAACTTTCTCCTCCGTTTCTTCCATTCTTGATAGCAGATGTCCTAAATCGTTTCGAATAGTTGTCATTTCATGTTTTATCGTTTTTTCCAAATTTTGAAACATTTCAGTCATCTCTTTCTTATTTGGTACCTGTAGTTCACCTTCAGATCCTTTCCTTCCCAGGCCATCCACTATTTGTTGGCTACTGCTGCTATTCAAGCCCAATGATAATCTAGGACTACTTCCTGAACTAGTGTCCAATTCCCCCTTTGCACCTTGGGTCCTTTCTGGCGTAGTATTTCCATATGATGTATATTTCTTTATTGTTCCTGTTTGGGACCCTTTGGGCCCTGCTCCCTTGGGACCTTTATTCTTCATGTCCTCTAAATAACTTGGTAGACTTGCAGTTTTTCCTATATCCTTTACTCTCCTAGGACGCCTGGGCCTCCTCTCTTCTTATCTTCTAACCCCTGGGAATCCTCCCCCTCCTTCACCCCTTAGTAGCCTATATCACTCAGGGGTTCACCACACAATAAGCTCCCAGCATTTTTCACTCACCCTTCCCTTCTCAGGACGGTGACTCCATACTTGTGTGGGAGGTCTTCACTGCTGCTCAGTCCTGGGGGGGGATTCCTCAGGGTTTCCGATACTGTTTTTCTTTCTTTCCTCCTCCTTTCTCGGTCCTTAGAAGTCGACTCAGGGAAGGAGGGTGGTTCATCTGATATTTATGGGTCTCCCTGACCCAGGATCAAACAGCCGTCCAGGGGGTACAGGCAGCTATACTCCGGCAACACCCTATCACATCAGGGCGCCAGCCAGCATCCACTTTCCCTCCAGGGGTCCTCCGTAGCTGGCCCCTTACTCCTGCAGCATCTCTCCTCCTCTAGCCGCGCGGGTTTTCATTCATGTGGTGCCAGGGGAGCCGACCTGTCACTACCTCTCTACGAGGGAACCGGCCGGCGTCTCTACTTCCCAGTCGTCCTTTGCGGCTCACGCCTCCCAGCTTCGTTTCCCCGGCAACCCGGCAGCTGCGCTGGGATCTCCCCAGCAAGTTCACCTCCCGGAGGTCCGTGCAAGCTCCGCTCTCCACGTCTGCCTCTCTCTCCCCAGGGCCCTCCACAATCAGGTAGGGCTTCACTCCGTGAGGGTCTCGGGGTGGTCGGGTATGAGATTATCGGAGAGCACTCACATCGTGCTCTCCGACGCCGCCATGTTTAGGCTCCACCCCCCTGCCCAAAACTCGGCACGGTCTCTTGTGTCACAGGGCCAGAACTGATACCGGACCCATCCGCTAGATGAACCAAAAGTCTTTGTGCCTTGGTACAGAATCAGAAGGAAAAGCCAAGGTCAGGAGCAGAGCCGAAGTCAGGAACCAGTATCAATCAGGAGAGCAATCAGAGTCAGGTGAGGAACAAGCCGGGTCAGCAACAAAGGAATCACACAGGAACAAGCAGGACACGGGGGAGCTGAAGACCAGTCAGCACTAAACACGAGCAGAGCCACTCCTTAAATAGGCTGTCTGGCACCAATCTTCGCCGTGCGTGTTCGCGATCGCGCATTTCTGATCACGATTCATCTTGCTGGAAATCCCTTACACAGCAGTTGGGCCCAATGATTTGCTGCTAAACCCCAGTGCTATCACATGTGTAGCACACCCTCTCAGGAGCTGCTGATTTAAAGAACCCTCTGAGACGTAATCCCTTTCTGAGATAGTTGTTCCACTGCCAGTACCACTCTGACACCCCCCAACAGTGGAATGAACAACACCAGCTTAGATGTACACTATCTGTATTAAATATTAAAAGTAAATTGGTCAAGTGAAGTAATACAAACTGTGACCAGGGTAAAATAACACAAATTCCTACACAGAGCTCTTCTATACCAAGTATGTATATGGGGAGCAACTCCAATAGTATCTGAGTCCAAGTTTTACCAATTGGCCTAAAATGTAACAGTCACCTAGAGTATCGTAAGGGCAGCTAGAATAGATAGTATAAAGCCCTGGAGGCTATGCTGCCATAAGCCATGGAGTGACTTTGCTAGGTCCAAGTCTATTCCAGAAAGGTATAAATTGACAAAGTCCATGTGAATACTAAGAGACAGGATGTAGTAGGCAAAAAAAAAAAATAATAGTTATTTCTTTTGGTGGTGCACTAGTGGTTATGCTGAGTGACTTCCAGATATTCCCAGTTCATGGGATCTGGAAAACTCTGGTAGGAATAACTTAACTTTAATGTAGGAACAAGCAATAAGTTCAGGGAGAAGTTGAGTGAATCTGAGTTTCTAAGGAAATCCAGAACAAGTGACGTGGCACTGCTCAGTGGTTTAATGCAGAAGTGAGATAACTACTAAGGAACTGGAAGACAAAATTGAGTTAGCTAAAGTCTTGCTTACATTTGTACAGAGTGTTTATTGGGTTAGCAACACTCTCACTAATCCTGTGCTTCAGATGAGGATGCCAAAGGCAGAGGGGGCCCTCGTGCATTGATAGCTTGAACTCCAGCAAACTCACTCTGTATGGCTGAAGATGTAGGAGACTGGAAAACTTGCTCTGTATGGCTGAAGAGGTTGATGCTAGGTTCCACTGGAAGGCAAGCGGACTCAACACTCTACCATGGACATCCACTTCTGTTCTCATTCTGGTGCCAAGTGTCCCAAACCTCCCTGAGCAGCTCACCGAATCTCTCTCCACGTCTCCTCCTAGGCTGCATAGCAACCTGGAAACTGTAGTTTCCTTGAAAACTGGGATGTAGAGATGTTTGTACTTATTGAAACTATATCTCCTACAGTCCTTTTCTTAACAACTCCCCATCTTCCTAGTCTGATGTTGACCAAGTAGGGAAGGACATAAGAGTCAATAGAGGCATAGTTATTGGGCATGCCAGGACATAATTCTGTAAAATCTATCTTTCCCTTGCTTTTTTTTTCTCCAGAGGGGTCTTAGTGCCAGCCTCTGGCTACACATGCTTCTTCATACTCACAAGTATTGGTACAGTGGGGCAAAAAAGTATTTAGTCAGCCACCAATTGTGCAAGTTCTCCCACTTAAAAAGATGAGAGAGGCCTGTAATTGGCATCATGGGTAGACCTCAACTATGAGAGACAAAATGAGAAAAAAAATCCAGACAATCACATTGGCTGATTTGGAAAGAATTTATTTGCAAATTATGGTGGAAAATAAGTATTTGGTCAATATCAAAAGTTCATCTCAATACTTTGTTATATATCCTTTGTTGGCAATGACAGAGGTCAAACGTTTCCTGGAAGTCTTCACAAGGTTGGCACACACTGTTGCTGGTATGTTGGCCCATTCCTCCATGCAGATCTCCTCTAGAGCAGTGATTTTTTGGGGCTGTCGCTGGGCAACACGGACTTTCAACTCCCTCCAAAGGTTTTCTATGGGGTTGAGATCTGGAGACTGGCTAGGCCACTCCAGGACCTTGAAATGCTTCTAACGAAGCCACTCCTTCGTTGCCCGGGCAGTATGTTTGGGATCATTGTCATGTTGGAAGACCCAGCCACATTTCATCTTCAATTCCCTTGCTGATGGACGGAGGTTTGCACTCAAAATCTCACGATACATGGCCCCATTCATTCTGTCCTGTACATGGATCAGTCGTCCTGGCCCCTTTGCGGAGAAACAGCCCCAAAGCATGATGTTGCCACCCCCATGCTTCACAGTAGGTATGGTGTTCTTTGGATGCAACTCAGCATTCTCTCTCCTCCAAACACGACGAGTTGTGTTTCTACCAAACAGTTCTATTTTGGTTTCATCTGACCATATGACATTCTCCCAATCCTCTTCTGGATCATCCAAACGCTCTCTAGCAAACTTCAGATGGGCCCGGACATGTACTGGCTTAAGCAGGGGGACACGTCTGGCACTGCAGGATCTGAGTCCCTGGCGGCGTAGTGTGTTACTGATGGTAGCCTTTGTTACGTTGGTCTCAGCTCTCTGCAGGTCATTCACTAGGTCCCCCCGTGTGGTCCTGGGATATTGGTCACCGTTCTTGTGATCATTTTGACCCCATGGGGTAAGATCTTGCATGGAGTCCCAGATTGAGGGAGATGATCAGTGGTCTTCTATGTCTTCCATTTTCTAATTATTGCTCCCACAGTTGATTTGTTCACACCAAGCTGCTTGCCTATTGCAGATGCAGTCTTCCCAGCCTGGTGCAGGTCTACAATTTTGTTTCTGGTGTCCTTCGACAGCTCATTGGTCTTCACCATAGTGGAGTTTGGAGTGTGACTGTTTGAGGTTGTGGACAGGTGTCTTTTATACTGATAACAAGTTCAAACAGGTGCCATTGATACAGTTAATGAGTGCAGGACAGAGGAGCCTCTTAAAGAAGAAGGTACAGGTCTGTGAGAGCCAGAAATCTTGCTTGTTTGTAGGTGACCAAATACTTATTTTCCACCATAATTTGCTAATAAATTCTTTCCAAATCAGCCAATGTGATTGTCTGGATTTTCTCATAGTTGAGGTCTACCTATGATGCCAATTACAGGCCTCTCTCATCTTTTTAAGTGGGAGAACTTGCACAATTGGTGGCTGACTAAATACTTTTTTGCCCCACTGTATATGCCCAAGATGAGCAATGTACTGGTATGTTGTTGAACTTTGAGTGGTTGTACCAGGATGATGCCTGCAGCTACAGGCATCATTCTGGTATCTTTTTTTTCCGCTGGAGGTCGGCTTTCATGTAAAAGCAATCCCAGTGGCTAATTAGCTGCTGAATTGTTTTTACGAGCAGCGGGAAGGGACATCCCCCCCCTTCTTGTTGCCTTCCAGAGTTTTCTTGGGCGCTCCTGTCCCACAGGGGAATCCGAGAATGCAGCCGGCAGTTATGCTGGCTGACCATAGAGCTGATCAGAGAACAGAATGGCTCCAATCATCTCTATAGTCTAAGAGACCGGAAGCTACAAGAATTTCATAATTTCAGTTTGATCATGTTTACATCCGCTAGTCCATAGAAATACATGGATGTCTGTTTTTTCATCTGTAAACGCACAGATGAAAATCATAGTACATGTATATTAATTGGTTTGTAAACGCTATAACTTTCACACAAACCAATTAATATACATGTACTGAGATTTTTTTTACCAAAGACATGTAGCAGAATACATTTTATCCTAAATGTATGACTTTGAAACTATGAACTTTGAGTTTATTGGATATATTTTATAACCAAAAGTGAAAAATACTTATATTCTTCAATATTCTTCAAAATTTGCAGTATTTTTTTGTTTATAGCAAAAAAAATTAAAAACCGCAGAGGTGATCAAATACCACCAAAAGAAAGTTCTATTTGTGTGAAAAAAAACCCATAAATTTCATTTGGGTACAGCATTGCACGACAACGCAATTACCAGTTGAAACAGCACAGTGGCGAACAGCAAAAAATAGCCTGGTCAGGAAGGAGGGTAAATTCTCTGGAGGTCAAGTGGTTAAAGTGATATAACAACTATAAACAGAAAAGACACAAACTTATTTCAATGTGTATTTCTGATGTACCACCAGCTAAAATATTATAACACATATAACCAGACAGGACACAAACTTCAATGTTGTCTGCATTTCTGATGTGCAGGAAAATATTACAAACAGAAAAAACTCATACCTCAAAGTTGTGTATTTCCGACGTGCAACCGGGTAAACAGGGACAAATGCTGCCGAAGCATAAAGTCACAGTCATGGTGTATTTGTATAAGAAACACTACACAAACAGCACTACCTATCATAGGTATGGCCAGGACACTAGATACTAATCCTTCATCCATCCATCCAGTGAAGGGTCTTGGATGATGGAAATCTAAGGTGAACGTACCACCATTGTAGTAGCTGTTGGTAACCAGCAATAGATTATAGTTTCCACCACTAAGCTTAAACCGCACCAAAGGTTTTGGTTTGGAATAGGTGCAAAATAGGAGTCATCCTAATGCTGCATACTTAGTCATGCATCTCTGTGAATTCCCCATCCACTGATATAAGTATAAGTAGGTTTAGCTAGCCTATACACAGGTGGGAGCAAGTCCAAGCCTTCCCTGTGGTAAATGAAGGCGGGTGTACCCAGCAGGCCTTAACAAGCAATCATTTGGTACAGGTTTATGTAGTTATCTCCTGCATGGATGTTTGCACCAGGAACCCAACAATTAAGGGCTGCAATATAACCTTTTATGCTTCTAGTTCAGGGTAGGCTGTAACCCAAAAACAAACCCCACTTGTGTTTACACACCACAAATTATAACAACAGTGTAAGGCCCCTTTCACACGGGTATGTCTGTTTTTCATCTGTCTGTTTACAGATGAAAAAACGGACACCCATGTATTTCTATGGACTAGCAGATGTAAACAGATGATCATCCCAACATGGAAAAAAAATATATTTTAAATATATTTTAAAAATATTCTTCCCAAATATATTGACATATATTTGAAATACTACATTTTTGGCCATATTCAATAAATTCCAAAATATATTTCAATAAACAGGATTTATATAGCGCCAACAGTTTGCTTAGCGCTTTACAATATAACGGGAGACAACACAGCAACAATACAGTTCAATAGAAGAGGGATTTGCTCCTTGGAGCTTACAATCTAGGAGGGAGGGGCTAATGGTACAAAAGGTAGTAACTGTGGGGGATGGACTGGTTGGAAGAGTGGACGATTCCAGTATTAGCTGAGGGTAGGATAGCCTTCCCTGAAGAGATAGGTTTTCAGAGATCGCCTAAAAGTGAGCAGAGTAGGTGATAGTCTGATAAATTGGGGTAGAAGGTTCCAGAGGATGGGGGAAGCTCTGGAGAAGTCCTGGAGACGAGCATGGGAGGGGGAGACAAGGGAGCTAGAGAGTAGGAGGTCTTGCAAGGAGCGGAGAGTACGGTTTGGGTGATATTTAGAGACAAGATCAGTGATGTAATTTGGGGCAGAGTTATAAATGGCTTTATACGTTATTGTTTTGAATTTTATCTGTTGGGCAACGGGAAACCAGTGGAGGGATTGTCAGAGAGGGGTGGCAGATACAGAACGGTTAGTAAGGTGGATGAGTCTGGCAGTATATATATATATATACACATATATATATATAAATATATGTAAATATATTTGGGAAGAATATTTTTAAAATATATTTCAAATATGTTTTTCTTCCATGTGGGTCTGTTTATATCCGTTAATGTCCGTATCCGTTAACATCAGTTTTTTCTAAACGGAAGAAAACCCTATTTTTCTTCCGTTAAAAAAAGGAACTGTATAATAACAGACTAAAAATGGATGTAAACAGATGAAAAATGGATGTAAACGGGCAAAAAACAGATGAAAACTCATGTTGGAGGAATCTTGCCAGATCCATAGCAGCTGGCATAATAGATTCAGATTGCCTGTTATAGCACTGTGGACAGGGGAAAAGCTGCCATAATACTCCTGGAATATCCAGGTTCCTGCCCTCCACTGAACCTCCTATCTTTTTAGGTGTGTCAGGAGTTAAGTGGGCAAAATAGCCTGTAACATACTCTCCCAGGGGAGCTAGTCAGGGGCGTATTTACCACAAGGTAAACAAGGCATTTGCCTAGGGCGGCATCTTTCAGGGGGGCAGCGGTGCACCCCTAAAAAAGGGAAGGAAGAAGAGACACATACAGCATGGGGACCAGGAGAGAGGCTGCGGGCTGCTTGATGGTGTATGCAGAGCCTGACTCTTGTTTCTGGGGATGTCCAGAGCTGTGAAGGTGTCTCCTCTCACCGAGGTGGGGTGAGGGGGAGGTTGCCAGTGTATGGGGGGTGGTGGTAGTTGAAGGCTCTATCGGGTGGGGGCTGAGGTGTTGTTAGTCAATGTCAGGCACTCTTCGTGGGGGAGGGGGGTGTTGGTCGGTGTCAGGGTCTCTCTGCGGGGGAGTGATTTTTGTGTTGCCTAGGGCAGCACAAAACCTAAATACTCCACTGGAGCTAGTGTCTAACTGGCCTCAGCACTTCACTAAACCCACCATTTTTAATTTACTCTAATTTGGAGAGGAGGGACACTTTGGCCCTGATTTACTATTGTGCCTGGGCGCATTTCCATGGGCGAACGTCTAATTTTTACGAGTGACCGTTTAATTTTACCCCGCAACGAGATTTACTATTGGGCAGCGTCCATAAGTAGACGCCCAATCGAATTTACTAACGAGACACACGCCCGGAATCAGACTCACAAAGCAGACTTGCTAAGAGGCATGTCTAACACCATGAAAAATCACTGCAGAGACATGTTCACTTAGAAAATTGCTTTGCCAAATATCAGGACTTCACTTTAAACAATATCTGCCATTTCAAGAAAAATTAAGAATGTTTTAAAAATAGTTTTTTTAAAGCAAATCAACACAGTAAAAAACTAGACGTCCGTGCAGTGTCTTTGGCCGATATAAATGCGCATGTGCAGAACACATTTTAGACGTCCTCTGTGGGCGCTTGCTTTTTTGCCACTGCTCAATAGTAAATCTCAGTGTGGATTCCTCTGACAGCCGGCACTCGGTCGCGTCTAATGTGTTTAACGAACAGCACTAAGCATATCTTTATGTATTCTAATTTGATTTCCTTAGTTCTAGTGATTCTATTTTTGTTTCTTATCCTTTATAATTATTTCTGTAATGATTTTACTTATTTTGACAGCTGAATGTAAAAATAAAGGTCCGCAATAAAAAAAAAACAAAAAACAGCGTGGGTCCCCCCTCTCATCCATACCAAGCCCTTCAGGTCTGGTATGGATATTAAGGGGGAACTCCACGCCGAAATTTAAAAACAAAAACAGCGTGGGTCCCCCTCAATATCCATACTGTCAAGGTCCTACCTTTCTTCAGAGCTTGTGCATCGCCATGTGCTGGCATCCATCTTGGGTTTCTGCAAAGCATGGTGGGAACCTTTATGCCTTCAGGCTTCTGCGGCTCCTCCTCAGAAGGGTGTGGTTGAGCACATTTAAACCTGCTGTCTGCAAGTGCTCTCTGCATTATTGTCCTGTATGTTTCCTTGTTGCAAGCTCTTGTTCTGTTCTCGTTGCTCTCCTGGTAACCGACTCGGCTTGGACAAGACTATTCGCTGCTTTAACCCTTTACCTGACCTCCCGTTGCTGAACCCGGCCCGTGACCTGAGTATTCTTTGCTTACTGTCTAGTACTGTCTGCTCCGTTGTTATTGACCCGGCCTGTCTGACTACGCTACACATGTTCCCATCTAGCTCCCACCAGCTGTATGCCATTGGCAGCAGTTGTTACCGCAGCTGGGGTAACTCGGGGGCCGCGACCTGGTCTCAGGCTGCGTCAAGTCCATCCCCACCATCAGGGGCCCTGGTGAAGGGTAGCCTGGGGCTTAGACTCCGAGCCCTGAGGGACTCTGGTCTGTGGGTAGTGGCTGTTGTCAGTCGTGGCGTGACCGTACCATAGGCTTGCCTGCCCGTTCCGTCGTTCCTGCCCTGACACATACCAGACCCTTATCCGAGCATGCAGCCCGGCAGGTCAGGAAAGGGGGGGGGACGAGCGAGCGCCCCCCCTCCTGCACCATACCAGGCCACATGCCCTCAACATGGGGGGGTGCTTTGGGGCAGGGGGGGCTCCCCCCCAAAGCACCTTGTCTCCATGTTGATGGAAACAAGGGCCTCTTCCCCACAACCCTGGCCGGTGGTTGTGGGGGTCTGCGGGCGGGGGGCTTATCAGAATCTGGAAGCCCCCTTTAACAAGGGGGCCCCCAGATCCCAGCCCCCCCCTACGTAAATGAGTCTGCGGTACATGGTCCCGCGACTCATTCACAAAAAAACAAAGTGTGGTGTAAAAAAAACACAGTACAGGGTCTTTGACAAGTCCTTTATTAAAACAATGTCCCCCAAAGTAGATCCAACATCAATCACGGCGGCGAACCGAAAAAAGTAAAAAAAAAAGTTCCGGTCCCGTCATTGATGTCACATGGGGCGGGGTTTCTCGGATGATGTCCCTGGCTGGCCCCGCCCCTTACCTATTTATGAACTGTCACCCTGTCTCTCCACTGAGGCTAACTAGCTGTATGCAGGAGACAGTTCTTATTTATTGGGGGGTACTCCATGCTGTTTTATTTTTTAATTTTCGGTGTGGAGTTACCACTTAACATCCATACCAGACCCAAAAGGCTTGGTAAGGATGGGAGGGGGAACCCCACGCTGTTTTTTAAATTATTTATTTAATTTACGGAAATAATTTAAAATTCAGCTGTCAGAGGGAAACCCCGATGACAGCTGAAACATTCCTTCTGTCCCTGCAGAGAGCTCCGCTATTATATTTGACATTAAAAAGTATAGAGACTGCAACATTGTATCTATTTGTATCCATTTCGGATATAGATGTTTTTATTCAGATACATATAGATACAATGTTGCAACCTTTATACTTTTTAATGTCAAATATAATAGCGCAGCTCTCTGCAGGGACAGAAGTAATTACTTCGCTATTATATTTGCCGGCCGTAGATGGGGCGAAAATCGGACAATTTTTTTACTGTTGGTGGTAACGTCGGCCCATTGAACAACCAATTTTTTTTTTTTTTAAACACAGCCAGTTTTCGCTCCATCTATGGCCTGCATTTTTCTTTTTCTTCTTTTTCTTATTCTTTTTTTTATTCTTCTTTTTAATTTTCTTCTTCTTTTTCTTGCAGGGCATGGCTCATGCGCAGATTTTTTATCTGTAAAAAGATCAGCCAATTTGCCGATCATTGCCGCTAAAATCGGCCGATCTGCAAAATCGGCTGATTTTTATCCAAATTTACCGATTAAAAAAAGTGGCAAAATCCCATAAAATGGCTGACCAATTAACCCACTAACGGCCCGAAAATTAGCCGATTTTTTTTTCCGGCCGATTTTAGACCCATCTAAAGCAGGCCATAGATGGGTCCAAAATCAGCCAATTTTTCTGCCGAAAAAAAAAATCAAACGATTTTCGGTCCGTTAGTGGGTTAATTGGTCGGCCGTTTTTCAGGATTTTGGCACCTTTTTTTTATCAGTAAATTTGGAAAAAAAAAATGTCCAACTTTACTGATAAACCAAATATGCCAAAATCCCGAAAAATGGCCGACCAATTAACCCACTAACGGAAGAGGCCCTTGTCCCCATTAACATTTGGATAAGGTGCTTTGGGGGGGAGCCTCCCCTGCCCCAAAGCACCCCCCCATGTTGAGGGCATGTGGCCTGGTATGGTTCAGGAGGGGGGGCGCTCGCTCGTCCCCCCCCCTTTCCTGACCTGCCGGGCTACATGCTCGGATAAGTGTCTGGTATGGATTTTGGGGGGATACCCAAGCTGTTTTGTATTTAATTTTGGCGTGGAGTTACCCCTTAATATCCATATCAGACCCAAAGGGCTTGGTGTGGATGGGAGGGGGGACCCCATGCCGTTTTGTATTTATTATGGTACTGGTTTTTAAATGTAATTTTCCCTTTTTTTTCTTCACTATAACTCAGAAATTCACCTGTCACTTCCCCCAGCTAAAAAAGAAAGTTTTCTTGGAATTTATATCCCTAAAGGAAACAATGTTTACTTTGAGTTTATTAAAAGATACAAAGTTTTCTGTAACTTCGGGGAAAGTGACTTCTAAGCTTGTGAACTATAGTGAAGAAAAAAAAAGGCTGGCATTTGCATTTGAAAATCAGCGCTGACATACACTTTGTATTGCGAAAAAAATCATTAACAATTGTGTAAACCAAGGAATTATTTTCAATGGATTTTCATTACGTTAACTGAGGCGTTGGTAAACCGAGGTACGGCTGCATTAGTATCGCAATCCTTTGTATTGGGATATATAGAACCAACATACATCTGAATTGGCAACATAGCACAACATTTGTGTCGCATTTGAGATATCTGGATAGTTACAGTTGCAAGAAAAAGTATGTGAACCCCTTGGGATTACGTGGAGTTTTGCATGAATTGGGCATAAAATGTGCTCTGAACATCATCTAAGTCACAACAATAGAAGAACACAGTCTGCTGAACATAATACTACACAAACATTAGATGTTGCCATGGTTTAATTGCACATAACATGTAAACATTCACAGTGCAGGGAGGAAAAAGTATGTGAACCTTTGGACTTAATAACTGGTTGACCCTCTTTGGCAGCAATAACCTCAACCAAACGTTTCCTGTAGTTGCAGATCAGACCTGCACAACGATCTGGAGTAATTTTAGACCACTCCTCTTCACAAAACTGTTTCAGTGTAGCAAAATCTTGGGATGTCTGGTGTGAATCGTTCTCTTAAGGTCATGCCACAGCATTTCAATCGGGTTGAGGTCAGGACTCTGACTGGGCCACTCCAGAAGGCGTATTCTGTGCTGTTGCAGCCATTGTTTTGTTGAATTACTTGTATGCTTTGGGTCATTGTCCTGTTGCATCACCCATCCTCTGCGGAGCTTCAGTTGGCGGACAGATGGTCATACATTTTCCTGCAAAATGTCTTGATAAACTCTGGAATTCATTTTCCCATCAATGACAACAATCCGTCCAGGCCCTGAGGCAGCAAAGCAGCCCCAAACCATGATGCTCCCTCCGCCATGTTTTACAGTGGGGATGAGGTTTTGATGTGGGTGTGCTGTGCCTATTTTTCTCCACACATAGTGTTGTGTGTTCTTCCCAAACAACTCAATCTTGGTTTCATCTGTCCACAGTATATTTTGCCAGTAGTGCTGTGGAACATCCTGGTGCTCTTTTGCAAACTTCAAACGTGCTGCAATATTCTTTTTGGACAGCAATGGCTTCCTCCGTAGTGTCCTACCATGTACTCCATTCTTGTTTAATGTTTTCCTTATTGTAGATGTGTCAACAAAAATGTTAGCATGTGCCAAAGATTTCTGTAGGTCTTTAGCTGACACTCTGGGATTCTTCTTTACCTCATGCAGCATTCTGCGCTGTGCTCTTGCAGTCATTTTTCACGCCTAGGGAGAGTAGCAACAGTGCTAAACTTTCTCCATTTGTAGACAGTCTGTCTTACCGTGGACACATGAACATCAAGGCTTTTGGAGATACTTTTGTAACCCTTTCCAGCTTCATGCAAGTCAACAATTCTTGATCGTAGGTCTTCTGAGAGATCTTTTCTGCGAGGCATGGTTCACATCAGACAGTGCTTCTTGAAACCAGTAAACCCAAAACAGGTGTGTGTTTTTTAAGGGCAGGACAGCTGTCAGCAACACATCCAATATCATCACACTGATTGTAGTCCAGGTTGGCTCACTCCTGGCTCCAATTAGCTCTGGGAGAAGTCATTAAGCTAGGGCCTCACATACTTTTTCCTCCCTGCACTGTGAATGTTTTCATGTTATGCGCAATTAAACCATGGCAACATCTAATGTTTGTGTAGTATTGTGTTCAGCAGACTGTGTTCTTCTATTGTTGTGACTTAGATGACGTTCAGAGCACATTTTATGCCCAATTCATGCAAAACTCCACGTAATCCCAAGGGGTTCACATACTTTTTCTTGCAACTGTACATTGACCTTGCCCAGGGACCTAGGATTGATTCACACCACAGAAATACAGGTGGGATTAGTGTTCAACAGCTCCGTGGATTAGTGGTTAGCACTGCTGCTTTACAATGTTAGGGTTGTCGGTTTGAATCCCAACCACAGCAATGAATTTGCATGATATCTGTGTGACTACCCTAACATACATGTGCTGGTGGCAGCATCTTTGCTTTCTGTTTAAATGATCCCTAGAATGTGAATTAGAATGAGGCCTTGTCTGTTCAAACACCTTTAACCTCCCTAGCGGTATTCCCGAGTGTAGCTTGGGGTAAAATGTCAGTACCAAAAGCGGTAACCCCGAGCTACACTCGGGCTTACCATGTGACGCTGCATATGGAGTCTCTGCAGAGCTTACCTTGTCCTGCGCTCCCGTGATGTGTCCCCTGCAGCATATCCGGCTTCTGTGTTCGTGATGTCGGGACGCGGGAAATTTGAAAATTTTAAAAAATTTCATTTCTTTTCCAAACAAATTTTACATAGTAAAACATTGCTGTTTCAACCCATTTCACATACATTTTGTCCCTAGTGCTTTGTCTCCTGTGCCCTGCCTGCAATTTGTCTGTTCTTTCTGCCTGGAAACTGAGAAAAGTCCATGGCGTCCAAAAAGCGTCCCTTTAGGTCAAAAGTGGTTTTAGACCAGCTAGAAAACAGCGATAGTAAATCAGAACCACTTGCAGAATTGAGTGATAATGAATTGTGGGGAAATTCGTCATCAGACACCGAAAACGATATTGCGACTTTGCTCAGTGATGTGCGAACTTGGTGCTCTATTTCAAATTTCAGTGTTTTTGATTTGATTATATTATTGAATTAAATGTATTATTATTATATTATTATTTTTTATGATTATTTATTAAATTATAATTTATGATTTCGTGTTTCAAATTTTATCATACCCGGGATGTTTAATAGACTCTTGTTCGGACAGATTTCAGTGAGTTATTCCTAAAAATTACAGCCTACAATAAAAAAACTACATATGTCCTGCCTTCTCTGCAGTTATGAAAGGGTTACAGAGGGTAACAGGCAGTATAGCCTTTGATGTCCACACAGTAAAGAGTCGATGATTGATAACCGATGATCTTTTACTGATAACATGTGATCATAGTACATGAAATGTGAATAAATGTAAATGCGCGGTAAAACTGGAATACAAACAGAACAAACAGACATGAGTACATATCTAACTACCTAGCAATATGCATAACATTCCTCAGTATATAGGAGGGGTACTTACAGACTTTGGGGGTCTAATCAAGCCCATATATGAAGAGAGAACAGCATCCCACATCTACTTGCATAGTAGAATTTCTTCAGTCTGAAGAGATGAGGTCACTAGCTCCCAAGTTAGCAGACAGGACGTCCCTAGCCTTAAAGGGGACAGACACTGCTGAATGCTAAAGAATGCCTTGTGTAATACAAGGCAGCACAACATATTTCCATGCAAAATAATGGTACCGCTTTCAGCACCAAAAATATAAAAAAATAATCATACTGCTAGGGAGGTTAAAGTAGCACCTTATGTGAATGTCAAACGATGGGATGAGATAAGGGCCTGGACTAATGATTGATTGGATAATGCTGCTTTGCACTCCACCTCCTTTTGGGAAACTTTGTCAAACCATGAGAAGAGTGAGCGAAAGAAATGGATTAAAAAAATAAAATAAAATAATGGCATGGAGTCCCCCCCCCAAATCCATAACAGACCCTTATCTGAGCATGCAGATACCGCATGCCTTCAAAGATTTATTTCCTTTGTTGAATTGCCTGCTTGGTTCACACTAGATGTGATTTAAAATTGTGCTTTTTGTTGGCAATTTCACCGTGTTTTCTGTAGATTTACCAATGAGTTATTGCGTTTTCAATTGTGTTTTGCATTGCGTTTTCGATTGTAGTCTATATGTGAAATCGCTACAAAATGCTGAAAAAGTTAGACGAGAACTACTTTTGAAATTGTGCTGCAGCAAATCGCTTACGTTAAGACACTCACATCCACATTCAGTAGATCGGATATCAGGTACAATTTCAATTCCCAAATCGCACCTGAAATCGTGCACCCTGGATGCGACTTGAAATGCGATTTGCATGGCATGCGACTTGCAAATCGTATACCAAGTCGCACCCTATTGTCTGCTATTAGAGCAGTCACATGGGTGCGTTTCCGACACTGATTTCTAAAGTAATACATGTACTACTTTTGTGACGATTTGCATAGATATCTGTGTCAGATGTCTTGCAAATCGTAAGGAAATCAGCATCTTCACTGTACGTCGCACAATTTCTAAATCGGCTTTGATGTGACCGCGGTGTAAGGCCTTTTTATGTTTGATTTCCTGAGTGTTTTTCCGATTTATGGAAAATGCCGTAAACTAGCAAAAGTGAATTGACATTTTCAGTATTGCATGCGAGATGTGGTCATGTGACTGCCTTAACTCATGCGATAATCTGGAGTGAATTGTGCCCATAGGGCCAAGAAATATTGCCAATGGGGTTCCCTTTCACATCCCTGTTCAATGTTCTGTTGTATGCTGCACAGGTACACTTCACTGTGGCTTTCTTTCTGACTCTGATTTGTGGGGCCTGTATACCAAGGGTTAACGCAGGTGGGAAGAGAATTAATCAGGTGCAAACACTTTCTCTGACCAAATGAATGACAGTGGTGGGTGTGGCCTACCTTATATAAAGAGATGCAGTAGCGGCTGATTTTTTGCCTTCTACAGGCACATTATTTCTTCATGTCCTTGTCTGTGGTGGTTTGGGGAGGAAGAGATATTGTGGTGAATTGCCCCAGGCCACACTCACGCTGTGTTTTGATGTGGGCTGTAAATGTTTTGCATGTTCTTCCTTCTAAGGTGTGTTTGTGTGTTATTGTATTGTACAATGATTGTGTGTTTATTATCTTTGCATTGTAATCCTAACACATGTCCATTAGAGATGAGCGAATCGAAGTATCCGAAGTGGAATTCGAGTCGAATTTCGGAAAAATTTCGATTCGTGCCGAATCCGAAAAACAGCCTAATTCGGACGCGCGAATCGAAATTTTTCCGAAAATGGCGGCTGACATGTGCGGCGACGGAGCGGGGATGTCGGGGAAGGCGCGCAGACAAGGCGCGCTGCCCCATAATGCATTCCTCAACGACATGTGATCGCATCAGCCAATCAGCAGCCAGCCAGCCAGCACTGTGTAATGGTCGAGGTATATATAGCGGCCATTTTGGAAATCTTCATTTGCCTGCAGTCATTGAACAGAGGCAGACCGCTCTGTACTAGGGACAGGGACAGAGTTAGGGCCACAGAAACGAGAATTGGGGACAGAGAGAAGTTACTTAGGGACAGAGAACCATTACTCAGGGACACAGACTTGTTAATGAGGGCCACAGAATCGTTATTTAGGGACAAAGAAACGCTAGTTAGGGCCACAGAATTCATACTCAGGGACAGACAGAATTGTTACTCAGTGCCAGAGAATTGTTACTTAGGGCCACAGAAACGTTATTAGGGCCACAGAATTTTTACTCAGGGACAGACAGAATTGTTACTGAGTGCCAGAGAATTGTTACTCAGGGACAGACAGAATTGTTACTGAGTGCCAGAGAATTCTTACTCAGGGCCACAGAATTCATTCTCAGGGACAGACAGAATTGTTACTCAGGGACAGACAGAATTGTTACTGAGTGCCAGAGAATTGTTACTCAGGGACAGACAGAATTGTTACTGAGTGCCAGAGAATTGTTACTCAGGGACAGACAGAATTGTTACTGAGTGCCAGAGAATTGTTACTCTCACAGACACAAAATTGTTACTTGCACAGACACAGAATTGTTACTTGCACAGACACACAATTGTTACTCAGGGCCACAGAATTCATACTCAGGGACAGACAGAATTGTTACTGAGTGCCAGAGAATTCTTACTCAGGGCCACAGAATTCATACTCAGGGACAGACAGAATTGTTACTCAGGGACAGACAGAATTGTTACTGAGTGCCAGAGAATTGTTACTCAGGGACAGACAGAATTGTTACTGAGTGCCAGAGAATTGTTACTCTCACAGACACAAAATTGTTACTTGCACAGACACAGAATTGTTACTTGCACAGACACACAATTGTTACTCAGGGCCACAGAATTCATACTCAGGGACAGACAGAATTGTTACTGAGTGCCAGAGAATTGTTACTCAGGGACAGACAGAATTGTTACTGAGTGCCAGAGAATTGTTACTCTCACAGACACAAAATTGTTACTTGCACAGACACAGAATTGTTACTCGCACAGAGACAGAATTGTTACTCAGGGCCACAGAATTCATACTCAGGGACAGACAGAATTGTTACTGAGTGCCAGAGAATTGTTACTCAGGGAAGACAGAATTGTTACTGAGTGCCATAGAATTGTTACTCAGGGACAGACAGAATTGTTACTGAGTGCCAGAGAATTGTTACTCTCACAGACACAAAATTGTTACTTGCACAGACACAGAATTGTTACTCGCACAGAGACAGAATTGTTACTCAGGGCCACAGAATTCATACTCAGGGACAGACAGAATTGTTACTGAGTGCCAGAGAATTGTTACTCAGGGACAGACAGAATTGTTACTGAGTGCCAGAGAATTGTTACTCTCACAGACACAAAATTGTTACTTGCACAGACACAGAATTGTTACTTGCACAGACACACAATTGTTACTGAGTGCCAGAGAATTGTTACTCAGGGACAGACAGAATTGTTACTGAGTGCCAGAGAATTGTTACTCAGGGACAGACAGAATTGTTACTGAGTGCCAGAGAATTGTTACTCAGGGACAGACAGAATTGTTACTGAGTGCCAGAGAATTGTTACTCTCACAGACACAAAATTGTTACTTGCACAGACACAGAATTGTTACTCGCACAGAGACAGAATTGTTACTCAGGGCCACAGAATTCATACTCAGGGACAGACAGAATTGTTACTGAGTGCCAGAGAATTGTTACTCAGGGACAGACAGAATTGTTACTGAGTGCCAGAGAATTGTTACTCTCACAGACACAAAATTGTTACTTGCACAGACACAGAATTGTTACTTGCACAGACACACAATTGTTACTCAGGGCCACAGAATTCATACTCAGGGACAGACAGAATTGTTACTGAGTGCCAGAGAATTGTTACTCAGGGACAGACAGAATTGTTACTGAGTGCCAGAGAATTGTTACTCAGGGACAGACAGAATTGTTACTGAGTGCCAGAGAATTGTTACTCTCACAGACACAAAATTGTTACTTGCACAGACACAGAATTGTTACTCGCACAGAGACAGAATTGTTACTCAGGGCCACAGAATTCATACTCAGGGACAGACAGAATTGTTACTGAGTGCCAGAGAATTGTTACTCAGGGACAGACAGAATTGTTACTGAGTGCCAGAGAATTGTTACTCTCACAGACACAAAATTGTTACTTGCACAGACACAGAATTGTTACTTGCACAGACACACAATTGTTACTCAGGGCCACAGAATTCATACTCAGGGACAGACAGAATTGTTACTGAGTGCCAGAGAATTGTTACTCAGGGACAGACAGAATTGTTACTGAGTGCCAGAGAATTGTTACTCTCACAGACACAAAATTGTTACTTGCACAGACACAGAATTGTTACTCGCACAGAGACAGAATTGTTACTCAGGGCCACAGAATTCATACTCAGGGACAGACAGAATTGTTACTGAGTGCCAGAGAATTGTTACTCAGGGAAGACAGAATTGTTACTGAGTGCCATAGAATTGTTACTCAGGGACAGACAGAATTGTTACTGAGTGCCAGAGAATTGTTACTCTCACAGACACAAAATTGTTACTTGCACAGACACAGAATTGTTACTCGCACAGAGACAGAATTGTTACTCAGGGCCACAGAATTCATACTCAGGGACAGACAGAATTGTTACTGAGTGCCAGAGAATTGTTACTCAGGGACAGACAGAATTGTTACTGAGTGCCAGAGAATTGTTACTCTCACAGACACAAAATTGTTACTTGCACAGACACAGAATTGTTACTTGCACAGACACACAATTGTTACTGAGTGCCAGAGAATTGTTACTCAGGGACAGACAGAATTGTTACTGAGTGCCAGAGAATTGTTACTCAGGGACAGACAGAATTGTTACTGAGTGCCAGAGAATTGTTACTCAGGGACAGACAGAATTGTTACTGAGTGCCAGAGAATTGTTACTCTCACAGACACAAAATTGTTACTTGCACAGACACAGAATTGTTACTCGCACAGAGACAGAATTGTTACTCAGGGCCACAGAATTCATACTCAGGGACAGACAGAATTGTTACTGAGTGCCAGAGAATTGTTACTCAGGGACAGACAGAATTGTTACTGAGTGCCAGAGAATTGTTACTCTCACAGACACAAAATTGTTACTTGCACAGACACAGAATTGTTACTTGCACAGACACACAATTGTTACTCAGGGCCACAGAATTCATACTCAGGGACAGACAGAATTGTTACTGAGTGCCAGAGAATTCTTACTCAGGGCCACAGAATTCATACTCAGGGACAGACAGAATTGTTACTCAGGGACAGACAGAATTGTTACTGAGTGCCAGAGAATTGTTACTCAGGGACAGACAGAATTGTTACTGAGTGCCAGAGAATTGTTACTCTCACAGACACAAAATTGTTACTTGCACAGACACAGAATTGTTACTTGCACAGACACACAATTGTTACTCAGGGCCACAGAATTCATACTCAGGGACAGACAGAATTGTTACTGAGTGCCAGAGAATTGTTACTCAGGGACACCTAATCGTTGAATTAAATAGTATGTCAGACAACATGCAGAGGAGTGGCAGAGGAGGCAATGTTTTAGGAGCGAGCAGACGTGGCAGCAGAGGAAGGGGTCGAGGCAGCAGTATTCGCAGCCAGAGGCCAGTGCTCCCGGTGTCATCCAGCGGTCGTGTCTCCACCGACAACCCTGCCGTCATTGATTGGTTGGCTCGGTCGTCTTCCTCTTCCCAGGTCACCTCTGACACCTACAGCCAACGGTCGGTGGGTACGTCAGACACAACCGTTAGTTGGCATGGCCCGGGACCAAGCCCACTGAAATCACGTGTCCTCTACCTGCCCCTGTCCTTTGCTGTTCCCTCACCAAGCGAAGTATCGCATGCTGTGGGCTCAGCCCCACTGTACAGTGAGGAAGAGCTAACAGAGGGCGGTCAGAAACGGGGGGAGACATCAGCCTTTTCAGCAGCCAGGCGAAGAAGTACTGGCGAGGAGAGTGACATAGGGTGCTGGCAGATTACGGACCTCCCATAGCTGCTGCCAGGCCCCTAATCTGCCATGGGCCCCTATATACCGCCTCCTCATGCTGCTGCCAAGTCCAGAGTCTCTCATGGGTCCCTGTACGGCCTCCCATTGCTGCTGTCTCCATCGCCACACTCTGCCATGTGCCACTTTCAGGTCTCCTCACACACTGCTGGTGTGTTGAATTTTTTGACATAGGGTGCTGGCAGATTACGGGCCCCCTATAGCTGCTGCCAGGCCCCTAATCTGCCATGGGCCCCTATATACCGCCTCCTCATGCTGCTGCCAGTTCCAGAGTCTCTCATGGGTCCCTGTACGGCCTCCCATTGCTGCTGTCTCCATCGCCACACTCTGCTGCCATGTGCCACTTTCAGGTCTCTTCACACTGCTGGTGTGTTAAATTTTTTGACATAGGGTGCAGGCAGATTACGGGCCTCACATAGCTGCTGCCAGGCCCCTAATCTGCCATGGGCCCCTATATACCGCCTCCTCATGCTGCTGCCAAGTCTAGAGTCTCTCATGGGTCCCTGTACGGCCTCCCATTGCTGCTGTCTCCATCGCCACACTCTGCTGCCATGTGCCACTTTCAGGTCTCTTCACACTGCTGGTGTGTTAAATTTTTTGACATAGGGTGCAGGCAGATTACGGGCCTCACATAGCTGCTGCCAGGCCCCTAATCTGCCATGGGCCCCTATATACCGCCTCCTCATGCTGCTGCCAAGTCCAGAGTCTGTCATGGTCCCTGTACGGCCTCCCATTGCTGCTGTCTCCATCGCCACACTCTGCTGCCATGTGCCACTTTCAGGTCTCTTCACACTGCTGGTGTGTTAAATTTTTTGACATAGGGTGCAGGCAGATTACGGGCCTCACATAGCTGCTGCCAGGCCCCTAATCTGCCATGGGCCCCTATATACCGCCTCCTCATGCTGCTGCCAAGTCTAGAGTCTCTCATGGGTCCCTGTACGGCCTCCCATTGCTGCTGTCTCCATCGCCACACTCTGCTGCCATGTGCCACTTTCAGGTCTCTTCACACTGCTGGTGTGTTAAATTTTTTGACATAGGGTGCAGGCAGATTACGGGCCTCACATAGCTGCTGCCAGGCCCCTAATCTGCCATGGGCCCCTATATACCGCCTCCTCATGCTGCTGCCAAGTCCAGAGTCTGTCATGGTCCCTGTACGGCCTCCCATTGCTGCTGTCTCCATCGCCACACTCTGCTGCCATGTGCCACTTTCAGGTCTCTTCACACTGCTGGTGTGTTAAATTTTTTGACATAGGGTGCAGGCAGATTACGGGCCTCACATAGCTGCTGCCAGGCCCCTAATCTGCCATGGGCCCCTATATACCGCCTCCTCATGCTGCTGCCAAGTCTAGAGTCTCTCATGGGTCCCTGTACGGCCTCCCATTGCTGCTGTCTCCATCGCCACACTCTGCTGCCATGTGCCACTTTCAGGTCTCTTCACACTGCTGGTGTGTTAAATTTTTTGACATAGGGTGCAGGCAGATTACGGGCCTCACATAGCTGCTGCCAGGCCCCTAATCTGCCATGGGCCCCTATATACCGCCTCCTCATGCTGCTGCCAAGTCCAGAGTCTGTCATGGTCCCTGTACGGCCTCCCATTGCTGCTGTCTCCATCGCCACACTCTGCTGCCATGTGCCACTTTCAGGTCTCTTCACACTGCTGGTGTGTTAAATTTTTTGACATAGGGTGCAGGCAGATTACGGGCCTCACATAGCTGCTGCCAGGCCCCTAATCTGCCATGGGCCCCTATATACCGCCTCCTCATGCTGCTGCCAAGTCTAGAGTCTCTCATGGGTCCCTGTACGGCCTCCCATTGCTGCTGTCTCCATCGCCACACTCTGCTGCCATGTGCCACTTTCAGGTCTCTTCACACTGCTGGTGTGTTAAATTTTTTGACATAGGGTGCAGGCAGATTACGGGCCTCACATAGCTGCTGCCAGGCCCCTAATCTGCCATGGGCCCCTATATACCGCCTCCTCATGCTGCTGCCAAGTCCAGAGTCTGTCATGGTCCCTGTACGGCCTCCCATTGCTGCTGTCTCCATCGCCACACTCTGCTGCCATGTGCCACTTTCAGGTCTCTTCACACTGCTGGTGTGTTAAATTTTTTGACATAGGGTGCAGGCAGATTACGGGCCTCACATAGCTGCTGCCAGGCCCCTAATCTGCCATGGGCCCCTATATACCGCCTCCTCCTGCTGCTGCCAGGTCCAGAGTCTCTCATGGGTCCCTGTACGGCCTCCCATTGCTGCTGTCTCCATCGCCACACTCTGCTGCCATGTGCCACTTTCAGGTCTCTTCACACTGCTGGTGTGTTAAATTTTTTGACATAGGGTGCTGCAAGATAACGGGCCTCACATAGCTGCTGCCAGGCCCCTAATCTGCCATGGGCCCCTATATACCGCCTCCTCATGCTGCTGCCAAGTCCAGAGTCTGTCATGGTCCCTGTACGGCCTCCCATTGCTGCTGTCTCCATCGCCACACTCTGCTGCCATGTGCCACTTTCAGGTCTCTTCACACTGCTGGTGTGTTAAATTTTTTGACATAGGGTGCAGGCAGATTACGGGCCTCACATAGCTGCTGCCAGGCCCCTAATCTGCCATGGGCCCCTATATACCGCCTCCTCCTGCTGCTGCCAGGTCCAGAGTCTCTCATGGGTCCCTGTACGGCCTCCCATTGCTGCTGTCTCCATCGCCACACTCTGCTGCCATGTGCCACTTTCAGGTCTCTTCACACTGCTGGTGTGTTAAATTTTTTGACATAGGGTGCTGCAAGATAACGGGCCTCACATAGCTGCTGCCAGGCCCCTAATCTGCCATGGGCCCCTATATACCGCCTCCTCATGCTGCTGCCAAGTCCAGAGTCTGTCATGGTCCCTGTACGGCCTCCCATTGCTGCTGTCTCCATCGCCACACTCTGCTGCCATGTGCCACTTTCAGGTCTCTTCACACTGCTGGTGTGTTAAATTTTTTGACATAGGGTGCAGGCAGATTACGGGCCTCACATAGCTGCTGCCAGGCCCCTAATCTGCCATGGGCCCCTATATACCACCTCCTCCTGCTGCTGCCAGGTCCAGAGTCTCTCATGGGTCCCTGTACGGCCTCCCATTGCTGCTGTCTCCATCGCCACACTCTGCTGCCATGTGCCACTTTCAGGTCTCTTCACACTGCTGGTGTGTTAAATTTTTTGACATAGGGTGCTGCAAGATAACGGGCCTCACATAGCTGCTGCCAGGCCCCTAATCTGCCATGGGCCCCTATATACCGCCTCCTCATGCTGCTGCCAAGTCCAGAGTCTGTCATGGTCCCTGTACGGCCTCCCATTGCTGCTGTCTCCATCGCCACACTCTGCTGCCATGTGCCACTTTCAGGTCTCTTCACACTGCTGGTGTGTTAAATTTTTTGACATAGGGTGCAGGCAGATTACGGGCCTCACATAGCTGCTGCCAGGCCCCTAATCTGCCATGGGCCCCTATATACCACCTCCTCCTGCTGCTGCCAGGTCCAGAGTCTCTCATGGGTCCCTGTACGGCCTCCCATTGCTGCTGTCTCCATCGCCACACTCTGCTGCCATGTGCCACTTTCAGGTCTCTTCACACTGCTGGTGTGTAAAATTTTTTGACATAGGGTGCTGCAAGATAACGGGCCTCACATAGCTGCTGCCAGGCCCCTAATCTGCCATGGGCCCCTATATACCGCCTCCTCATGCTGCTGCCAAGTCCAGAGTCTGTCATGGTCCCTGTACGGCCTCCCATTGCTGCTGTCTCCATCGCCACACTCTGCTGCCATGTGCCACTTTCAGGTCTCTTCACACTGCTGGTGTGTTAAATTTTTTGACATAGGGTGCTGCAAGATAACGGGCCTCACATAGCTGCTGCCAGGCCCCTAATCAGCCATGGGCCCCTATACCGCCTCCTCCTGCTGCTGCCAGGTCCAGAGTCTCTCATGCCATGTGCCACTTTCAGGTCTCTTCACACTGCTGGTGTGTTAAATTTTTTGACATAGGGTGCAGGCAGATTACGGGCCTCACATAGCTGCTGCCAGGCCCCTAATCTGCCATGGGCCCCTATATACCGCCTCCTCATGCTGCTGCCAAGTCTAGAGTCTCTCATGGGTCCCTGTACGGCCTCCCATTGCTGCTGTCTCCATCGCCACACTCTGCTGCCATGTGCCACTTTCAGGTCTCTTCACACTGCTGGTGTGTTAAATTTTTTGACATAGGGTGCAGGCAGATTACGGGCCTCACATAGCTGCTGCCAGGCCCCTAATCTGCCATGGGCCCCTATATACCGCCTCCTCATGCTGCTGCCAAGTCCAGAGTCTGTCATGGTCCCTGTACGGCCTCCCATTGCTGCTGTCTCCATCGCCACACTCTGCTGCCATGTGCCACTTTCAGGTCTCTTCACACTGCTGGTGTGTTAAATTTTTTGACATAGGGTGCAGGCAGATTACGGGCCTCACATAGCTGCTGCCAGGCCCCTAATCTGCCATGGGCCCCTATATACCGCCTCCTCCTGCTGCTGCCAGGTCCAGAGTCTCTCATGGGTCCCTGTACGGCCTCCCATTGCTTCTGTCTCCATCGCCACACTCTGCTGCCATGTGCCACTTTCAGGTCTCTTCACACTGCTGGTGTGTTAAATTTTTTGACATAGGGTGCTGCAAGATAACGGGCCTCACATAGCTGCTGCCAGGCCCCTAATCTGCCATGGGCCCCTATATACCGCCTCCTCATGCTGCTGCCAAGTCCAGAGTCTGTCATGGTCCCTGTACGGCCTCCCATTGCTGCTGTCTCCATCGCCACACTCTGCTGCCATGTGCCACTTTCAGGTCTCTTCACACTGCTGGTGTGTTAAATTTTTTGACATAGGGTGCAGGCAGATTACGGGCCTCACATAGCTGCTGCCAGGCCCCTAATCTGCCATGGGCCCCTATATACCGCCTCCTCCTGCTGCTGCCAGGTCCAGAGTCTCTCATGGGTCCCTGTACGGCCTCCCATTGCTGCTGTCTCCATCGCCACACTCTGCTGCCATGTGCCACTTTCAGGTCTCTTCACACTGCTGGTGTGTTAAATTTTTTGACATAGGGTGCTGCAAGATAACGGGCCTCACATAGCTGCTGCCAGGCCCCTAATCTGCCATGGGCCCCTATATACCGCCTCCTCATGCTGCTGCCAAGTCCAGAGTCTGTCATGGTCCCTGTACGGCCTCCCATTGCTGCTGTCTCCATCGCCACACTCTGCTGCCATGTGCCACTTTCAGGTCTCTTCACACTGCTGGTGTGTTAAATTTTTTGACATAGGGTGCAGGCAGATTACGGGCCTCACATAGCTGCTGCCAGGCCCCTAATCTGCCATGGGCCCCTATATACCACCTCCTCCTGCTGCTGCCAGGTCCAGAGTCTCTCATGGGTCCCTGTACGGCCTCCCATTGCTGCTGTCTCCATCGCCACACTCTGCTGCCATGTGCCACTTTCAGGTCTCTTCACACTGCTGGTGTGTTAAATTTTTTGACATAGGGTGCTGCAAGATAACGGGCCTCACATAGCTGCTGCCAGGCCCCTAATCTGCCATGGGCCCCTATATACCGCCTCCTCATGCTGCTGCCAAGTCCAGAGTCTGTCATGGTCCCTGTACGGCCTCCCATTGCTGCTGTCTCCATCGCCACACTCTGCTGCCATGTGCCACTTTCAGGTCTCTTCACACTGCTGGTGTGTTAAATTTTTTGACATAGGGTGCAGGCAGATTACGGGCCTCACATAGCTGCTGCCAGGCCCCTAATCTGCCATGGGCCCCTATATACCACCTCCTCCTGCTGCTGCCAGGTCCAGAGTCTCTCATGGGTCCCTGTACGGCCTCCCATTGCTGCTGTCTCCATCGCCACACTCTGCTGCCATGTGCCACTTTCAGGTCTCTTCACACTGCTGGTGTGTAAAATTTTTTGACATAGGGTGCTGCAAGATAACGGGCCTCACATAGCTGCTGCCAGGCCCCTAATCTGCCATGGGCCCCTATATACCGCCTCCTCATGCTGCTGCCAAGTCCAGAGTCTGTCATGGTCCCTGTACGGCCTCCCATTGCTGCTGTCTCCATCGCCACACTCTGCTGCCATGTGCCACTTTCAGGTCTCTTCACACTGCTGGTGTGTTAAATTTTTTGACATAGGGTGCTGCAAGATAACGGGCCTCACATAGCTGCTGCCAGGCCCCTAATCAGCCATGGGCCCCTATACCGCCTCCTCCTGCTGCTGCCAGGTCCAGAGTCTCTCATGCCATGTGCCACTTTCAGGTCTCTTCACACTGCTGGTGTGTTAAATTTTTTGACATAGGGTGCAGGCAGATTACGGGCCTCACATAGCTGCTGCCAGGCCCCTAATCTGCCATGGGCCCCTATATACCGCCTCCTCATGCTGCTGCCAAGTCTAGAGTCTCTCATGGGTCCCTGTACGGCCTCCCATTGCTGCTGTCTCCATCGCCACACTCTGCTGCCATGTGCCACTTTCAGGTCTCTTCACACTGCTGGTGTGTTAAATTTTTTGACATAGGGTGCAGGCAGATTACGGGCCTCACATAGCTGCTGCCAGGCCCCTAATCTGCCATGGGCCCCTATATACCGCCTCCTCATGCTGCTGCCAAGTCCAGAGTCTGTCATGGTCCCTGTACGGCCTCCCATTGCTGCTGTCTCCATCGCCACACTCTGCTGCCATGTGCCACTTTCAGGTCTCTTCACACTGCTGGTGTGTTAAATTTTTTGACATAGGGTGCAGGCAGATTACGGGCCTCACATAGCTGCTGCCAGGCCCCTAATCTGCCATGGGCCCCTATATACCGCCTCCTCATGCTGCTGCCAAGTCTAGAGTCTCTCATGGGTCCCTGTACGGCCTCCCATTGCTGCTGTCTCCATCGCCACACTCTGCTGCCATGTGCCACTTTCAGGTCTCTTCACACTGCTGGTGTGTTAAATTTTTTGACATAGGGTGCAGGCAGATTACGGGCCTCACATAGCTGCTGCCAGGCCCCTAATCTGCCATGGGCCCCTATATACCGCCTCCTCATGCTGCTGCCAAGTCTAGAGTCTCTCATGGGTCCCTGTACGGCCTCCCATTGCTGCTGTCTCCATCGCCACACTCTGCTGCCATGTGCCACTTTCAGGTCTCTTCACACTGCTGGTGTGTTAAATTTTTTGACATAGGGTGCAGGCAGATTACGGGCCTCACATAGCTGCTGCCAGGCCCCTAATCTGCCATGGGCCCCTATATACCGCCTCCTCCTGCTGCTGCCAGGTCCAGAGTCTCTCATGGGTCCCTGTACGGCCTCCCATTGCTGCTGTCTCCATCGCCACACTCTGCTGCCATGTGCCACTTTCAGGTCTCTTCACACTGCTGGTGTGTTAAATTTTTTGACATAGGGTGCTGCAAGATAACGGGCCTCACATAGCTGCTGCCAGGCCCCTAATCTGCCATGGGCCCCTATATACCGCCTCCTCATGCTGCTGCCAAGTCCAGAGTCTGTCATGGTCCCTGTACGGCCTCCCATTGCTGCTGTCTCCATCGCCACACTCTGCTGCCATGTGCCACTTTCAGGTCTCTTCACACTGCTGGTGTGTTAAATTTTTTGACATAGGGTGCTGCAAGATAACGGGCCTCACATAGCTGCTGCCAGGCCCCTAATCAGCCATGGGCCCCTATACCGCCTCCTCCTGCTGCTGCCAGGTCCAGAGTCTCTCATGCCATGTGCCACTTTCAGGTCTCTTCACACTGCTGGTGTGTTTAATTTTTTGACATAGGGTGCAGGCAGATTACGGGCCTCACATAGCTGCTGCCAGGCCCCTAATCTGCCATGGGCCCCTATATACCGCCTCCTCATGCTGCTGCCAAGTCCAGAGTCTGTCATGGTCCCTGTACGGCCTCCCATTGCTGCTGTCTCCATCGCCACACTCTGCTGCCATGTGCCACTTTCAGGTCTCTTCACACTGCTGGTGTGTTAAATTTTTTGACATAGGGTGCAGGCAGATTACGGGCCTCACATAGCTGCTGCCAGGCCCCTAATCTGCCATGGGCCCCTATATACCGCCTCCTCATGCTGCTGCCAAGTCTAGAGTCTCTCATGGGTCCCTGTACGGCCTCCCATTGCTGCTGTCTCCATCGCCACACTCTGCTGCCATGTGCCACTTTCAGGTCTCTTCACACTGCTGGTGTGTTAAATTTTTTGACATAGGGTGCTGCAAGATAACGGGCCTCACATAGCTGCTGCCAGGCCCCTAATCTGCCATGGGCCCCTATATACCGCCTCCTCATGCTGCTGCCAAGTCCAGAGTCTGTCATGGTCCCTGTACGGCCTCCCATTGCTGCTGTCTCCATCGCCACACTCTGCTGCCATGTGCCACTTTCAGGTCTCTTCACACTGCTGGTGTGTTAAATTTTTTGACATAGGGTGCAGGCAGATTACGGGCCTCACATA
Organism: Staurois parvus; assembly: GCF_062004578.1. Classification (NCBI taxonomy): domain Eukaryota; kingdom Metazoa; phylum Chordata; class Amphibia; order Anura; family Ranidae; genus Staurois; species Staurois parvus. Next base: position 15,567,414 of record NW_028317892.1, on the reverse strand, counting down.
GCTGCTGCCAGGCCCCTAATCTGCCATGGGCCCCTATATACCGCCTCCTCATGCTGCTGCCAAGTCCAGAGTCTGTCATGGTCCCTGTACGGCCTCCCATTGCTGCTGTCTCCATCGCCACACTCTGCTGCCATGTGCCACTTTCAGGTCTCTTCACACTGCTGGTGTGTTAAATTTTTTGACATAGGGTGCAGGCAGATTACGGGCCTCACATAGCTGCTGCCAGGCCCCTAATCTGCCATGGGCCCCTATATACCGCCTCCTCATGCTGCTGCCAAGTCCAGAGTCTGTCATGGTCCCTGTACGGCCTCCCATTGCTGCTGTCTCCATCGCCACACTCTGCTGCCATGTGCCACTTTCAGGTCTCTTCACACTGCTGGTGTGTTAAATTTTTTGACATAGGGTGCAGGCAGATTACGGGCCTCACATAGCTGCTGCCAGGCCCCTAATCTGCCATGGGCCCCTATATACCACCTCCTCCTGCTGCTGCCAGGTCCAGAGTCTCTCATGGGTCCCTGTACGGCCTCCCATTGCTGCTGTCTCCATCGCCACACTCTGCTGCCATGTGCCACTTTCAGGTCTCTTCACACTGCTGGTGTGTTACATTTTTTGACATAGGGTGCTGCAAGATAACGGGCCTCACATAGCTGCTGCCAGGCCCCTAATCTGCCATGGGCCCCTATATACCGCCTCCTCATGCTGCTGCCAAGTCCAGAGTCTGTCATGGTCCCTGTACGGCCTCCCATTGCTGCTGTCTCCATCGCCACACTCTGCTGCCATGTGCCACTTTCAGGTCTCTTCACACTGCTGGTGTGTTAAATTTTTTGACATAGGGTGCAGGCAGATTACGGGCCTCACATAGCTGCTGCCAGGCCCCTAATCTGCCATGGGCCCCTATATACCGCCTCCTCATGCTGCTGCCAAGTCTAGAGTCTCTCATGGGTCCCTGTACGGCCTCCCATTGCTGCTGTCTCCATCGCCACACTCTGCTGCCATGTGCCACTTTCAGGTCTCTTCACACTGCTGGTGTGTTAAATTTTTTGACATAGGGTGCTGCAAGATAACGGGCCTCACATAGCTGCTGCCAGGCCCCTAATCTGCCATGGGCCCCTATATACCGCCTCCTCATGCTGCTGCCAAGTCCAGAGTCTGTCATGGTCCCTGTACGGCCTCCCATTGCTGCTGTCTCCATCGCCACACTCTGCTGCCATGTGCCACTTTCAGGTCTCTTCACACTGCTGGTGTGTTAAATTTTTTGACATAGGGTGCAGGCAGATTACGGGCCTCACATAGCTGCTGCCAGGCCCCTAATCTGCCATGGGCCCCTATATACCGCCTCCTCATGCTGCTGCCAAGTCCAGAGTCTGTCATGGTCCCTGTACGGCCTCCCATTGCTGCTGTCTCCATCGCCACACTCTGCTGCCATGTGCCACTTTCAGGTCTCTTCACACTGCTGGTGTGTTAAATTTTTTGACATAGGGTGCAGGCAGATTACGGGCCTCACATAGCTGCTGCCAGGCCCCTAATCTGCCATGGGCCCCTATATACCGCCTCCTCATGCTGCTGCCAAGTCCAGAGTCTGTCATGGTCCCTGTACGGCCTCCCATTGCTGCTGTCTCCATCGCCACACTCTGCTGCCATGTGCCACTTTCAGGTCTCTTCACACTGCTGGTGTGTTAAATTTTTTGACATAGGGTGCAGGCAGATTACGGGCCTCACATAGCTGCTGCCAGGCCCCTAATCTGCCATGGGCCCCTATATACCACCTCCTCCTGCTGCTGCCAGGTCCAGAGTCTCTCATGGGTCCCTGTACGGCCTCCCATTGCTGCTGTCTCCATCGCCACACTCTGCTGCCATGTGCCACTTTCAGGTCTCTTCACACTGCTGGTGTGTAAAATTTTTTGACATAGGGTGCTGCAAGATAACGGGCCTCACATAGCTGCTGCCAGGCCCCTAATCTGCCATGGGCCCCTATATACCGCCTCCTCATGCTGCTGCCAAGTCCAGAGTCTGTCATGGTCCCTGTACGGCCTCCCATTGCTGCTGTCTCCATCGCCACACTCTGCTGCCATGTGCCACTTTCAGGTCTCTTCACACTGCTGGTGTGTTAAATTTTTTGACATAGGGTGCTGCAAGATAACGGGCCTCACATAGCTGCTGCCAGGCCCCTAATCAGCCATGGGCCCCTATACCGCCTCCTCCTGCTGCTGCCAGGTCCAGAGTCTCTCATGCCATGTGCCACTTTCAGGTCTCTTCACACTGCTGGTGTGTTTAATTTTTTGACATAGGGTGCAGGCAGATTACGGGCCTCACATAGCTGCTGCCAGGCCCCTAATCTGCCATGGGCCCCTATATACCGCCTCCTCATGCTGCTGCCAAGTCTAGAGTCTCTCATGGGTCCCTGTACGGCCTCCCATTGCTGCTGTCTCCATCGCCACACTCTGCTGCCATGTGCCACTTTCAGGTCTCTTCACACTGCTGGTGTGTTAAATTTTTTGACATAGGGTGCTGGCAGATTACGGGCCTCCTATAGCTGCTGCCAGGCCCCTAATCTGCCGTAGGCCCCTATATACCGCCTCCTCATGCTGCTGCCAGGTCCAGAGTCTCTCATGGGTCCCTGTACGGCCTCCCATTGCTGCTGTCTCCATCGCCACACTCTGCCATGTGCCACTTTCAGGTCTCCTCACACTGCTGGTGTGTTCCATTTTTTGTCATAGGGTGCTGGCAGATTATGGGCCTCCCATAACTGCTGCCAGGCCCCTAATCTGCCATGGGCCCCTATACCGACTCCTCATGCTGTGACGTTGCAACAAGGTGGAATTCAACCCTACATATGTTAGACCGCCTTTACGAACAGCAAAAGGCCATCACAGATTTCCTGATGTTAAAAGCAGATAAAGGTACTCCCTGTGTAACTTAGATGTCAGCCATTGGCAGCTCATGCGTGACACCTGCGCTTGCTCAGGCCCTTTGAGGAGGCCACGCTATTCGTGAGTCGGCAGGACTATGGGATGAACGACGTCATTCCTCTGTTGCACGTCCTGGAACAAATGCTGTTAACAATGGCTGGTCAGGGTGCGGTAGACGTGGCGCACAGATCTCAACGCCACATGGCCCCTGTGGGGGCAGGACTGGAAGAAGAGGAGGAGGTAGAGGAGGACATTGGTGCTCAGGAATTATTGAGTGAAATGGGTGGTTTTTCCACTCAGCGGACAGGAGTGGAGGAGCAGGAGCATCTGGTAGAGGAGGAGGAAGAGGAGACAGAGGACCTAGACGCACCGTGGCAGTATGCTGTGGAGATGGAGGCAGGGAGTCCCTCGCATTCCTTGGCACAAATGGCCCATAGCATGCTCGGTTGCTTGCGTAGCGACAGCCGAATAATAACCATCAGACAGAGGGATGACTTTTGGCTGTCCACCTTGTTGGACCCTCGCTACCGTTCAAAAATGGTGGCCTTTTTCACACCTGCTGAGAGGGAGGCCAAAATAACGTACTATAAAAAACACCTATGTAGTCAGCTGGTCTCTGCCTGTCTGCGCCAACGTCCATCCTCAGACACTGTGGGCCCTGTGCGCTCGTGTTCCGCTGCCATGGCAGCAGGGGAGGGGTGGGGTGGTAGGAGCAGTGGCAGCTCCACCAGCAGCGGCTGCCTCAGTCTGCAGTCGATGATGAGTAGCTTTCTTCACCAGCGCAGTGAGGAAACTACTAACCAGCCGCAGCAGCAGCAGCAGCATCAGGTGGACCTGGAGCAGGACCTCAAACAACAGGCTTAGGCCTACTTGGACAGCACCCTGCCAACCGAGGTAGACAATCCCCTTGACTACTGGGCAACGAAACTTGACCTTTGGCCCCAACTAGCTGAATTTGCCCTTGAAAGGCTGTCATGCCCGGCCAGTAGCGTGGCATCGGAGCGCGTGTTTAGTGCGGCAGGAGGTATTGCAACTCCGCGGAGGACACGACTGTCCACCCAAAGTGTGGAGAGACTGACGTTTGTGAAAATGAATCAGGCGTGGATTAGTCTGGATTTCAAACCACCAGTTCCTGACACAACTGACTAAATCCGCCATGAATCATGCCCCAAACATGTGCCACTTTCAGGTCTCCTCACACTGCTGGTGTGTTCCATTTTTTGTCATAGGGTGCTGGCAGATTACGGGCCTCCCATAGCTGCTGCCAGGCCCCTAATCTGCCATGGGCCCCTATACCGCCTCCTCATGCTGCTGCCAAGTCCAGAGTCTCTCATGGGTCCCTGTACGGCCTCCCATTGCTGCTGCCTCCATCGCCACACTCTGCCATGTGCCACTTTCAGGTCTCCTCACACTGCTGGTGTGTTCCATTTTTTGTCATAGGGTGCTGGCAGATTACGGGCCTCCCATAGCTGCTGCCAGGCCCCTAATCTGCCATGGGCCCCTATACCGCCTCCTCATGCTGCTGCCAGGTCCAGAGTCTCTCATGGGTCCCTGTACGGCCTCCCATTGCTGCTGTCTCCATCGCCACACTCTGCCATGTGCCACTTTCAGGTCTCCTCACACTGCTGGTGGGTTCCATTTTTTGTCATAGGGTGCTGGCAGATTACGGGCCTCCCATAGCTGCTGCCAGGCCCGTAATCTGCCATGGGCCCCCGTACCGACTCCTCATGCTGCTGCCAGGCCCGTAATCTGTCATGGGCCACTGTTGTCGCTTGTTGGCATATTCCGCTCGTTCAGATGCTCCTTCTCCTGCTACTCCTCTTCACGGATTCCGTCAGCAGTCTTTCTTGGAATCCGTTTCCAAGAGACAACAGTTTGCGAGCACGCACCCGACGGTGCAGAAGCTGAACGTCCTCCTGTCCAAGTTGCTGCTGCCAGGCTCGTAATCTGTCATGCGCCCCTGTACCGCCTCCTCATGCTGCTGCCAGGTCCAGAGTGTGTCATGGGCCCCCGTACCGACTCCTCATGCTGCTGCCAGGCCCGTAATCTGTCATGGGCCCCTGTACCGCCTCCCCATGCTGCTGCCAGGTCCAGAGTGTGTCATGGGTCCCTGTACGGCCTCCCATTGCTGCTGCCAGGCCCGTAATCTGCCATGGGCCCCTGTACCGACTCCTCATGCTGCTGCCAGGCCCGTAATCTGTCATGGGCCCCTGTACCGCCTCCTCATGCTGCTGCCAGGTCCAGAGTGTGTCATGGGTCCCTGTACGGCCTCCCATTGCTGCTGTCTCTATCGCCACACTCTGCCATGTGCCACTTTCAGGTCTCCTCACACTGCTGGTGGTTTCCATTTTTGTCATAGGGTGCTGTATGGCCTCCCATTGCTGCTGCCTCCACCGCCACACTGTGGCTCCACACTCTGGTTTTGGCCCCGTGACTGCCCAAATGAGTGAAGTGTGCGGTGATTCTAAGATCGACGGCACTCATCTGCATGTCATACTGACTGACAGTATTATTTCTCTTCCCCAGCAGACTCCAAGGGCATTTAAATTAAAGGTACAGTGTTCTGCACTAATATTAAGTCTCTCTGAAGCCTAGAAACACCCTTTTTTAAGTTAAATTCACAGCGAATTTATTCGACTCGAATCGAATATTGTCCACGAATTCGCCGAATCAGTCGAATCGAATTTTTCATTTCTTCGCTCATCTCTAATGTCCATTGCTCTGCACTTCCAAGTTTGCTTTATTTAGAATGAAATGCAGTTTTCAGACAAACATGGTGAGAAATGTATGTTTGGGGGATTTGGGGAGGTGGGAGGTGTTTTTATTTTGCCACGTATGTATTTTTATATTGATATTTCGATCTGCAGCTTTTGTGAATAAGCCCAAGTGATTCATATTAACCGTTTGTTTCCTGCTGTAACCTGTGAAAGCACAGTTCATTATAAGTATAATCTTTTAGATTGTAAGCTCTTTTGAGCAGGACCGTTCTATTTTAGCAACATCAATCCTGCTTTTTTTTTTCACACCAAGATATTGAATATAGCTTTTTGTTGCTGTCCAAATGTGGAATGTGTATTTGATCAATAAACATTTGTACTTTTTTGGGGGGATTATTTCATGTTCTAGTTGAATGTTGCACAGTGGCTAAATGGTTAGCACTTCCACCTGGTAGTACTAGGGTCGTTGGTTTGAATCCCAGCTACGGCACCTCCTGCCTGGAGTTTGCATGTTCTCCCTGTGCCTGTGTTTTCTTTGGGTACTCTGGTTTCCTCCCACACTCTAAAGACATGCTGGTAGGTTAATTGGATCCTGTCAAAATTGGCCCTAGTATATGTATGAATGTAAGTTAGGGCTCTTAGTACGCCCCTTGAGGGTTAGGGACTGATGTGAATTTACCACATCTATATGTAAAGCACTGTGTAAATTGACAGCGCTATATAAGTATCTGAAATGTACTAGCACCCCTAACACTTATTTTTGCTAGCTATATAATATGCCCAAATCTTCCTTGTTAGAGCGCACATGTGCAAGTATGTCCAAAATAACAAACCAAAAGCCCCCTATTGCACCACAAGATCATGTTATGTACCAATGAATAGGTCGTGTTCAATGTGCAGCTAGCTATTCTTTTTCTACAATCCTCTTAACAGTAATAAATTGGGCCCCCAATTTATGTTGACTTTGGGCCTTTACTGGCAAATATATATTTGCCAATCTCATATACACAGTATAGCTGCAAGCATACATTCACCAATGCCAAATCTACAATAGAACTGCAAACATATATTTGCGAATGTCATATACACAATGGAGCCGCATTTAAAATTGCTAAGGTGCACAAATAAACGCCAGGACGGCTGTTGGAGGAGGCGCTAGAGCATCTGTCATACCGAAAATACGTCATGATGTTGGCGGAAGGATGTTTGCACACACCCGGGAGTGTGAGTGGATGGGAGTGTAGTTAGGAGAGTTTAGTGGTAATTTGCAAGTCTATTTTTTAGTTTTGTGAATTGTTCTTTTGTGGAATTCCAGACCACATCTGGACATGGCAAGATCGCTGTTCTCCACCGAGGAGCTGATCCTCATTTGCTGGGGAAACATTACTAATAATTGTTGTATTTTCAGTTGAAAACATGTCCAATTCCTAGATCCATTGAGGAACATAGCAGAGGTTCAAGGTTCTTCCTAACTATACAGGTGGCACAGACACAAGCATACACCCAGGGCCACTGTTAGATATCATGGGGCCCCGTACAGCATACCTGACAGCCCCCCACTGCCAGAGAAAATATCCAAATTAAATTTATGGTAAAAATACACTAAGACCATTGTTAATGGACATAATTCCAACCATATTCCTGTGAAATCTAAATGATAAAACTGTACTACGTTCATAAATAAAGCTGTGTGTGTAATTGAGGTGTAATTGAGGTTTGGGGCTCATGGGTGCTGTGGCCTGTAGAGTGGGAGTCAGTGGTTTGCTTTTGTGGCTGTCGCCGTTTGCAGGCAACCTATGTTACACTATGGAATTGCTGCAGGTCATAATTTGACAAGCATATGGGTGCAGGTGTACAGCCCTGAACACAGACAGTGAGCATTAAGGGCCACTTCCCCACGCCTTCACACCTGTCAGATTAAAACCTGTGTTCATACAGCTGCTGTGTCCCCATAGTGTAACAGGTGGCTCTAGCCATATAAACAACCCACTCATTCATGCTGTACAGGCCAGAGGACCTGTGTGAATGGGGCATTTTTTACTTTTTTTTTTCCTCAGCTCATTAATTTCAATGGGCTGCCTAATGTGTGGGAACATGCAAAAATACTGCAGGCATATTATTTTAAAAGTGTGTTGCACCTAACCGCGCACATCTGCAAAGGGCATTGCATTTCTTTGTTGTGCTGGAAAATGTGTGTTTTTGCAGGCGTTTCTGCACCACCAATGGCGTGAACAAGTCCTAAGGGCCAGTTCACACTATAGAAATAGTCTAGATGTGTTCCTGATGCGTTTTTGCATGCCCTTTTGGCATGCATGTTTAGTGTGTTCCAGTACATTTTGGATGCGTTTTGGACATGTTGCATTGCATTTTTGTATCCCTTCCAGTTAGTTTTTTCTACTTTCTTTTTATTCAATTTAATTAGGGACATGTGCGTTTTAGTACATTCAAGGACGTTTTAATGTGTTCCAGTACAGTTCTGTGCAGAAACAATGCAGCGTGGTCAACTTTGTTTACAGCACCTGCAATGCACTGAAAATGCAAGCGCTGATGTGAACTATGACATTGACAACCATATAACCTTCTTTCTGTGCGTTTGTGATGCCGAAAAAGCAACTGAAACACATGTAGTGTGAACTGGCCCTAAAGATTATTAGAGGTAAGGGAACGGGACTGACCAGGGATTGTGAATTCAATCAGGCTAGTGGTGATATACAATCAGCAATCGTATAATAATGTGAGATCTAAGCTGTAGCTGATAGAAAATGAGACACATTCACTTGATCAGTAAATAGTTAAAAAGAGTTGGGCGGTGATCCATAGATTTGCATATGGGACAGGTGATGATGGGGTGGGGGAGGGGGTCAAGTTGTATAAGGAGACAGATTTAAAAGAAGAGAAAAAAGTTACAATGAAATATACACAGCATGAAACTTGCACATTTTCTAATTGGCAGAAGAACAGGACGCAGGTAACATTCATCCACTTTCTAGTCATTAGGCAAAATCATAATTGATTGATCAATATTCCTGGCACTGACACAACCCAGAAAATTGATCTCCATTTTTTTAACGTTCATAAATGTCAAGGAGCTTATAATCTAAGTGCAAAAACTCAGCCATGTAACCTAACAGCATGTATTTTGCGTGTTGGCAGAAACACATCCATACAGGGAAAGCATGCAAACTGGGATGCAGCTATAACTGGGATTAGAACCCATGACCCAAGTGCTGAAAGTTCTGAGCTCTAACCACTAAACCACTGTGGGAGACACAGTTTGAGCTACTATGTAGAATAGTTACATTGTTTAAAAATGATAAAGTGAGCGCTGATAAAATTATATAGACTACTAAAATGGTATTACACAAGATAAATATAACCACGAACAGTAGTGCATGAACTCGTGAAAGGTCATCCACCCTTGTGACAGTGTACTGCACTACTAAGTACCTTTCTGGCTCCTGTGGCTGAGCTAATTCCTCTCCAGGACCATTTGGGCACCCACCCTGATGGATGGCTGGAGCTGGATGACTAACCCATAGCTGCCAGCATACTGCTGCACCCCCAGATTTGTGATGTGTATAACCCATGCGCATTAATACTTTTGTTCTGGTGAGTGTAGACCAGTCCCAAGGGTGGTTTATCTTTCACGAGTTCATGCACTACTGTCCGTCACGGAGAAACCACACGTGCCATTCATAGGCACTCTCTGAGTTGGTACTCTCACACGAAGGACATTCCATTATTCAGGAATGATTATATGAACTTATTTTCGCACCATTTACCATTTTAGATCATTATTGCAATTCTTTGCACTTTTTGGTTTTTACATGCGTTCATTATTGATCACATGTATTTATAGCGCTGCACTTGACTTTAACATAGAATAGTTACGTGAATAAAGAGAATGAAGATATATCATTATATTGGGAAATTAGAACTATCCAAATTATTTGAGATATAAGTGTGAAAATGTTTAACATTTGAAAATAGAATGTATTACATTCATTAGTAAATGTATTAGTTGTCTGATCATTTTGGAGAAACAGCAAAAAAAAAAAAAAATATAGGTGTACTAATTATGTTACATTCTAAGTATTCTCTTTTGCTAACAGGAAAACGCCAATGCTACAAAGCCCGCGCTTGTGCGCCATCTAGCGAACATATCCGGTATTGCACCTAAAAATGTGCCAGACGCGATTCCACATTTACTAATTGCAAAGTAGACATTCGTCAATGAGATTGCTAGACGCCGCTCAGAAGACTGACTGATTTAACTGAGTCTGCCTGAATGTTCAGAGTCTGCTGGTAGACTCAAGTCTTAGTAAATCAGGGCCTATGTGTCATTAACTGCTTCAGCTCCGCCCTATAGCAAAGATACTGCTACAGGGTGGCAGCTGTGCGCAAAATCACGTATATGTACGTTATTTTGCATTTCCAGGTAGGGGGCACGCGCCCTACCCACGCCGCCATTCGCGGCCGCAGCTGTCAATCACCGGGTCCTGGCAGGTGATTACTCGCCGGCGCTTGGTGATTGCTGAGAACCTCAAAACAGTTCTCCTCCCTGTCAGCTCCAGCATGTTAACCCCTTCATGCCCAGTGCCATTAGCACAGTATCAGTGCTTTTTATTAGCACCGATCACTGTATTGGTGTCACTGGGGATGGCAGTGACACCAAGTCAGTTCCCCCCAGTGTCAGAGTGTCAGTCCCACTATAAGTCGCTGATTGCCACCATTACTAGTAAAAATTAACAAAAAAAAAAGCCCAGTATATATACCGCCATTTGTAAACGCTATAACTTTCATGTAAACCAATTAATTTACATGTATTGGGATTTTTTTTTAGCAAATACATATAGCAGAATACATTTTGGCCTAAATTTATGACGAAATTAGATTTTTTAAATTTTTTTTTACTGGACATGTTCAAAATTGTCAATCTTTTTTTTATAGCGTAAAAAAATAAAAACAGCAGGGGCGATATTTTTTGCACTATAAATACCACCGAAAGGAAGCTCTATTCGTGGGGAAAAAGGACATAAATTTCATTTGGGTGCAGCGTTGCATGACCACACAATTGTCAGTTAAAGTAACGCAGTACCGCAACGCAAAAAATGGCCTGGTCAGGAAGGGGGGTAAATCCTCTGGAGGGCAAGTGGTTAAAAAAATGGTAGAGTTTACTACCGCTTTTTGGTTTTTGACTGTAACACACTTGGTACATGATTGTTTTAGGTCCAATACTAAGATATATGATAATGTCTGGATCAGCATGACAACCAAGCAATTAGCACTATACCTAGAACAGAACTCAGTGTCAGCCTGAGGGCCCTTTCACACTGATCTGTTTTTGTGTTTAAAAAGTAGAACAAAAAGGCATGGAAAATGTATCCCTTTAAATCCTCTGGAACTCTTCACACACAAGTGCTGCAGATGAAGTGCATTTTTAAATTCCTGCATGCTTCATTTTTGGTGCATTCTTAAAAATTGCACCAAAAAACGCACCTTCCCATTGAAATTAGTGGAAACCCCATCAAAAATGCACCTGCAGTCCACAAGTTTTACAGGTTCATGCTGGAAGTCAGGAATCCAGAAAAAACACCAAAAATGCATTGAAAGCACATTAAAAATGCATATGCTTTTTTAGCACTTTTTTTCCAGCGGAGCATTGTGAAAGGGCCCTAAGAATTTCTGTCAACAAAGAATTGGTCATCATATTGTTTTATATACAGATGTCCAGCAGAGGGAGCATTTATACATTTATAAAACACACTTAAATAACAAGTACGTTAACCACTTCCAGACCGGACACTTTTACCCCCTTCCTGACCAGGGCAATTTTCAGCGCTATCACACTTTGAATATCAATTGCACGGTCATGCAACACTGTACCCAAATGACTTTTTTACCATTTTTTTGAGAGAGATAAAGCTTTATTTTGGTGGTATTTATTCACCGCTGTGATTTTTATTTTTTTTGCTATGTAAATGAAAAAGTCCAAAAATTTTGAAAAAAAGTGTTTTTTTTAATAAAATTTTGCAAATAAATAATATTTCATCATAAATCTTTGCCAAAATTTATTCTGTTATCTTTTTAGTAAAAAAAAAATCCAAATTAGTTTATAACCAAAAATTATCATTTTTAAACATTTTTTTTACATTTTTATATTATTATTTTTTATTTATTTATTTTACATACTGTCACCCTGGTGACACTGTACTACTTGTGGGGGGTGATGAAGATTTTTTTTTTTTTTTTAAACATTGCTTTAACACCCATATAGGATGTAAAAGCAATCATTTCTCTTTCTCTCTGTGTGCATTCTTGCACTCATTGAGAAGTACTGAGTGAGCTGTGATTGGTCACAGCTTGTCACATGGTACAAACCTGTTGTGAATAGGCTTGTACCATGTGACCTCTGTGATCATTCACAGATTTCACACGTAGTAAGCAATGATGTCACAAGTGACATCTTGCTTACTACTTTGCATGTGATCACTGATTGGCCAATCAGTGATCACATGATCAGGACCTCGTACAGAGGTCCCGTCCGACGATCTGTGTTTCACTGTGTCCGGAGGACACAGCGGACACCGGATCGCGGTGCTGCGCTCCCAGGGAGCGCGCACAAGCAGGGTGCGGGGAGGCCGTTTATAAACGGCCACCCAACCCTGCACTGCCACTGTCCGGCCGTTTATATGTAACGGCCGGTCGGGAAGTGGTTAAAGCAGTGAGAAACCGACAGATAAATATTTATTATATTACAGTTTAATAAGTCTTAGATGTGGTGGCTGCATTAGTTTTCTTTTATTTAGGCTATTTTTCTTTTATTTTCACCTGGTGATTCAGTCCTAATTTTTAACTTCCTCTCACCAGAAAGCTGTCCAGACAAAGTAGTGGTTAGAGGATTGAGACAAATTGTTTACCACTGACAGGGGTGCTTACAGTGATCAGCTTTTCTTTCCGCAAAACCTTTATCCCCAAAAGAACAAAACAACAAAACTGTTGCTGAAACTGCTTATAAAGTGTTAACTGGAGTATGGATGCAATTTGCTTAGTGTATCTAAATCTGCTAGTACATCTAACACTCCCCTCCCCACAGGCTGACAGTGCTTCTCTTCAAAGGTGCCACTGTGATCCTTCATCCAGAGTGGGGGCATGCCAATACATGAGGTGTGTTACTGGTCCTATCACCAGATGAAAACAGAGGTAAAAGACTAAAAAAAGAAAACTAATGCAGCCACCACATCTAATGGCTGGCAAGCTGCAATATATATTTTTGGTTTTGGGTTTGATATCCCTGTAAAATGTGAATGTCACACTAAATAAATAAACGGTTTAACTCTAGTTGTGTTCAAATTGAAGTTTACTTTCAAAAATTAAATAGGGGTCATCTAACTTTTATATTTTGAATTTTTAGGATGTTGTTAAATTGAAAAAAAAAAAGAGAAGGGGACACTCTTGTAGGGTGGCCATACCTCACAACTTTCCCTCATTTGGAGAGACTGTTCCTCTTTTGGAACCAAATCCTCTGCCCCTCTTTCCTCCTTACGCTCTCACACTTTGAATGACAATTGCGCGGTCATACAACATTGTACCCAAACTAAAATTTTATAATTTTCTTCACACAACTAGAGCTTTCTTTTGGTGGTATTTAATCACCGCTGGGGTTTTTATTTTTTGCTAAATTAACAAAAAAAGACCGAAAATTTTGAAACAAAACCCACGTTTTTCTTTGTTTCTGTTATAAAAGTTTGCAAATAAATAATTGTTCTTCATAAATTTAGGCAAAAATGTATTCTGCTACATGTCTTTGGTGAAAATAACCCAAATCAGTATTTATTATTTAGTCTGTAGGAAAGTTATAGAGTTCACAAACTATGGGATATATCAGAAAATTGATCAATCCTGAACTACTGACAGCAAATCTAATTTCTTGAGGCCCAAAAATCTCAGAACAGTACAGGTATCCCGCATAGCGTGTTTTTTGAAGTTGTAATTTTTTTGTCATAATTTTTTGGAAAATTAAGAAATTAAAAAAATTATTTTCACAATTTTTCTTACTGTCACGAGTGCAGTACAGCGTCAGCATATAACTGGTGTGGCGGTGATCAGGGACACTGACTGGTGACAGTACGAAAACAAAAAAGATAATTTAAAAAAAAATGTTTTTATTACATTTTTTCTCTTTTTCATATTGCACCATGACCAAAGTAGTATAATGTTACCATAGTAACATTGTACTACTTTGGGGAAGTGATCAGTATTTTTAATTTTTTTTTTTTTTTACACAATCTGATTGCTTATAGCAAAGAGTTTATTTGCTATTAGCAAGCATTTAACTGAATGAAATCGATTTATTCAGGTTTTTTTTGTTGTGATTAGCTGTGATTGGCCATGGCTAATCACATGACACAGATGGGCTGTGATTGGCCCAGCCTGTGCATGTGATCGCTGTGACCATTCACAGACACAGTTCTATACAATGGATGGCATAAATGGAAGCTATTCATTGTATACAACTGTCATGTGACCTGCTGTGATTGGTCATTATTATTATTATTATACAGGATTTATATAGCGCCAACAGGTTGCTCAGCACTTTACAATATAACGGGAGACAATACAGCAACAATACAGTTCAATACAAGCTCCTTGGAGCTTACAATCTAGGAGGGAGGGGCTAGTGGTACAAAAGGTAGTAACTGTGGGGGATGGACTGGTCACAGCAGGGCACATGGTACTGGCAACGGGGCCGGTACACAGATCTGTCATTGGCCGTGTCCGAGGTGACACGGCCAGTGACAGATCTCGCCACAGCACTGCCCTGCGGGCACGCACAACCGTGAAGGACGTCATATGACGCCCTCCCGGAGGGACGAAGTGTTCGCCCCCGCCATTATTTGACCATAGGCCGGGCGCCAAGTGGTTAACTACCAAGTGTTATTCTGCACTAAAACCATCATTTTTTTTGCTTAAAAGAGAAGTAGGGCTTTTTCTTTTTTTCTCCCCTATTTATTGGTCCAATGCTGCATCTGTCGCTGAGTTCTCACAGCCGCTCTGAGCGGAGAGCAAAGACTGACAGTCACCGTCTCCCTGCTCAGCCCCCTCAGTGCTCACTGGAGCGCTGGGCTGTGGAGGGGGAGGGATCAGCTGGCTCAGGCTCTCAGCGGATCGCTGAGAGGCTGGGCCAGGTGCTGCTCCAGACTCTGAGTGATGTCAGCCGACAGCAGACTTCAGCCCACTGTCAACTGAAAAGGGGTCACAGGACTGCAGAACGATCTGCACTCCTGTAATCCACAGGAGAAGTACAGCCAAAAGAGCTTTAGTTGTACTTCTTTATGTTCTTTGCTTTTTAAAAAAGTCAGCATAAAGGAAAAGTAATGTTAGAAAAAAAACAATTCTGGTTTCGCTAATAACTTTTGGCATATAAATTCCTTTTGGTTTGCAAGATCGGGCTGTGGCAGTTGTTTTCCTATTGTCTCAGGGCAGGTGCAAGGATTTTTGTACTCAGGCGAAGGTGCATTTTTTTTATGTGTCTCAAATGCTTAAAACTTTTTTTTTTAAATAACTTTTATTGCTATCATATAGGGGATCACCAGCCCCCATGTGATAGTATATAGGTGACATGTTCACTTTATGAGACATTCAAGGTCTATTAAACCCTGGCTGTCTCCCTTGTAATTGTACTCCACTACAGCTAATGGAACACAGATTGTGTTCCATTAGCTGCTTCCCCCAAGCGTTGATCCTGGTGATCAACAGCTCCAGGCCAGGAAGTGACATCATACACAACACTTCCTAGTCTGTACACAGGAGGGAAGCTCCTACCGCCCTTCACAGCGACACCTGCCATGATTGCCCCAGGCCCAAATATGGGATAGCAGAGCCTGGTAAACATGGGCACACCACGGCTGTTGTGGAAGTGCTTCCCGACTGAGAAGTAATTTGTATCACTTCCACATTGAAAGCCGGAAGTCGGCTTCTCAAAGGTACACACACAAGTGTTTGCAGCTTGGTTAAAAATCTGAATCCCCAGCAAGCAGCTGGGGATTCAAATTTTACTGCCCCACCTATCCCGGCACTCTAAGGCAGCTGCCTTCTGCTGGCCCCAGCCCTGCGTTGCCTAAATACATTGTGCTAGAAGATGTCCCTCTTTCTCATCTCAGAAAGTTAGAAGTTATGATGGTAGGGGCTGTCTACATGATAGCAGCTATGGAGGGTGGCTTGGCATATCTGCAAGGTAATGGGTTTTGCAGGGACTACACCCTGTGTGCTGTCAGTTCCTGTTGGTAAGACTAGTCTTGCTGGTGACCAACTTCACTTTGTAGAAGACCATTCGTGCAGGTAAGTGTAGATTCTGGATTGTTGCCCAATGTTGTGAAGTAAACCCACTACCTTGATCAACCAGGATAAAATAATAGGTTATTTCTAAAGTCTCCCTACTACTATTTATTCTCCCCATAACTCTCACTACCCTGTTTGCCTGCTGCAACCCTTGGAAATGCCCAGTAGATGAAGGTATGGGGGGGCATGTTAACTTCACCACTTCATTTCATCATCCAGTACTTGGTTCATCCACGAGACCCAAGTACTGTGACATTGTAGCTGGGAAGATTGTTAACACTGTGTAATCTCCAATCTATACCCAGCTGGGAAATAGGGTGGTGCGGGAGCATAGGAAAAGGTCAATTTTAGTGGCAGTGGAAATGTGTAATAGATGTGTTGCTTTCCCCTTGACATGACTAAAAGTTTAATGGTGGCCATACATGATTTGGTAAAAGATCAATCTCTCTTCTGATCACTCTCCTCCGATAGGAATAACAGATCTATCATTGGCATCTCATTTGATTGATATGCCTCATGTAGGAAAGTGAATTAAAAAAAAAATAAGTATGCATGGCCTCCATAAGGCTTACCTATAAGTTTGTCTGTCGTTTGCCATTTACCCTGTCAGAGAACGCTAGAGGACCCAATCATGCCATCGGAATGAGGCCCCACTCACACTTCCCGCTTGCATTCCCGCTTGCACTTTTGTGTGGGCGATATTCATACGATTCTGTATGTCAAGCATAGGGAAGCCCAATTACCTAATTGAGCTGCCCTATGCGTGTTTCCCTGCCAGCACCCAGTGATCGCCGTGTATTACCGACGGGGGACAGACCTGTATGTAAACAATACAGATCTCTCTCCTGTCAGCTCCTGCACACTGCTTTGTATGGCTCTGCATAGCAGAGCCATACAAGGCAGTGTGTTTACAGTGTAAAGCACACACACAGTGCACTGTGAAACAGTACACAGTTAACCCTTTGATCACCCTAGATTTAACCCCTTCCTGCCCAGTGCCATTAGTACAGTGTCAGTGCTTTCTATTAGCACTGATCACTGTAATGGTGCCACTGGGGATGTCAGTGACAGTTAGTCCCCCCCCCTTAAGTGTCAGAATGCCTGCCGCAGTTGCTGATCGCCGCCATTACTAGTAAATAGAGGAAAAAATAATTTCCAGTATCTATACCACTATTTGTAGATGCTATAACTTTCACGTAAACAAATTTGTTTAAGCGTATTGGGATTTTTTTTTTAGCAAAGACATGTAGCAGAATACATTTTGACCTAAATTTATGACGACATTTGATTTTTAAAATTTTTTTACTGGACATGTTTAATAGCAAAAAGTAAAAAAATATTGTTTTTTTCTCAATATTGGTGGTCTTTTTTTTTATAGTGCAAAAAATAAAGCATGCACAGGCGATCAAGTACTACCAAAAGAAAGCTCTATTTATGGGAAAAAAGGACATAAATGTCATTTGGGTGCAGCGTTGCATGACCGCGCAATTGTCAGTTACAGTAACACAGCGCTCTATTGAAAAAAATGGCCTGGTCAGGAAGGGGGATAAATCCTCTGGAGGGCAAGTGGTTAAGGACAAGCTTTACACAAATTTTAAAGGCGTGTTTTCCTGTGATTGTGGCGTGATTCTATTGTGTGGCAAAAAGGCACCACGTTTGGGGTGCCTTTTAGAAAGAATGGCATCCAAACGTGCATTGTGCTTTTTGCAGCGATTGCCACACAATTTGGAATTGGGGACAGAATCTAGTCAATTCTGCTTGCGATTCCAAATCGCCAAGTGTGAATGGGACCTATTTAATGCAGGCCTCACACTTGGCAATTTTTTTAGCTTTCCATCAGCTTTCACTAACAGCAATTTGTCAACCCACATTTTCAATATTTTCCATGCATCGAGTTCCCATTGAACGCAACTGAAATGGAAAGTGATAGAAATCAATTTCTTCAATTGCTTGGAAGATGCAATTTCAGTAGCTGAAACACTCAAAACAAAAAAATTTCAAACTGTGAGTGTCAGATTGTTGTCATTACTAGCTCCAAAAAGTATGTATCCAGTATAACATGCATGTTTGTTTGGACATTTGGCAACATTTAAAGTATACCTGGAGACCAAACTTTTTTTCTTAGCTTGGATAGTTGTAAACATTGACAGTTTTTTCCCATATGTGTGTATTGCAGAGATTTCCCTTCATTTCCTGCCCTGTAAACACAACAAAAGTGAGAGGAAATCTCTCCAAAGTAATGGAAATCTCTCTCAACAGAACTAGGATCCCTATTGAAAGATGTCCCTCTTATTCCTGTTCTGTGACAACTCAACATTTTGAATTTTCTCTCAGCTCACAAGTAGAGAGGGTGATTCTCCCCGACAGGGAGTCTAAACCTTCCTTACTATATTCAAAACTAGGTTTTGGATTTAGATACACTTTAAAGCAAACCACTCATTGTCAAAATACAGCACAAGCCCATCTGTTTACCTTCTTCTGAAAATGCTAGTTTGGCTGTAATGTGGAAAGGCATCAATATTTTCTGAGCCACTGATGCTAGAACAAACGTTCAGATGGAGAAAGTCAGAAGTCCTTATCTGCATACTTGTTCAAGGTAAGGGACCTTAAAGTATTGAAGCAAGAGGGCTAGCAAGTTAGAAGGAGACACGCTTATTTTGCTAGGGGTCAGCAATGGCAGCCTCAGTTTTTCCCTTATGACATTAATAGACATTAGATCAGTCTTTTTCAACCAGGGTGCCTAGGCACCCTGGGATGCCTTGGTAAAATGCCTAAAAATGGCCCAAAAACTGTATGCAAGGCAGTGTGTGGATCAAGCCTACCTTTTAGTTACACAAAGCCATAGGTTTTTATTGTGCAGCATTAAAACTTTTTAGTCGCCGGCATCCCAACAACCAGTGACAACATCGGTGGATAATGAGGACATCGGGAACCCATGCCCCTCTTCTGTCCCTGTTCATTAGCATTAAAACTTAGGTAGAAGAGAAATATTGGAATACTAGTCAGTATAAGTGTGTATTTGCTTTGGTAGAAGAAATCACCTCTAATGTTGGATGTCCTACGCATGTGGATGCTGCTACATTATGTAAAATTATTTGTTTAGTTTTTTACATTTTAGAATGGGGTGCCTCAAGATTGTGCCAAATTTTAACCCTCCCTGGAGGTATTCACGAGTGTGGCTAGGGGTAAAGTTTCAGCACCACAAGCGGCTATGCAGCTATTGCATCTAGGTATGGCTAATCTGCAATATATTACATTTTTGTTTTTTGGGTTTTCATATGCTTTAAGTCACCAACATTAAAACCTGTGGAGAAGGGAGCTCTCATCATATAGCAGGGTAGACAACACAAAAAGATCCTGCAGTAGGCCATAGGGTGGGGGTGACAGACTACCATCTCATTCCATTAACCACTTTCCACCCCACCACAGTACATTAACCACTTGAGCTCCAGAGGATTTACCCCCCCTTAATGACCAGGCCTCTTTTTGCTACTCGGCGCTGCACTAATTCAACTGATAATTGCGCGGTCATGCAATACTGCACCCAAACGAAATTTACGTTCTTTTTTTCACACAAATAGAGCTTTCTTTTGGTGGTATTTGATCATCTGTGCACTTTTTATTTTTCACGCTATAAACAAAAAAAGGCCAAAAATTTGGAAGAAAAACAATATTTTTTACTTTTAGCTATAAAAAATATATAGTAAACTCAAAGTTAGTTATAAATTTAGGCCAAAATGTATTCTGCTACATGTTTTTGGTAAAAAAAAATCCCAATAAGTGTATATTGATTGCTTTGTGTGAAAGTTATAGCGTCTACAAACTATGGTATAGATACTGCAATTTACGCCATTTTTCTCCTATACAGCGCTGCGCTAGTTTAACGGACAATTGCGCGGTCATGCAAAACGGTAAATAAATGAAATTTACATCCTTTTTTTCCCCACAAATTAAGCTTTCTTTTGGTGGTATTTGATCGCCTGTGCGGTTTTTATTTTTTGCGCTATAAAAAAAAAGGCTGACAATTTTGAGGAAAAAAAAAAAATATTTTGGACTTTTTGCTATAGAACATGTCCAGTAAAAAAAAAAAATCAAATTTAGTCATAAATTTCTGCCAAAATGCATTCTGCGACATGTCTTTGCTAAAAAAAAAACCAATACGTGTAAATTAATTGGTTTATGTGAAAGTTATAGCGTTTACAAATGGCGGGAAAGATACTGGGATTTTTAGGGTTTTTTTTATACTAATAATGGCGGCTATCAGCGACTTATGGCAGCGACCAGAGACTTATGGCGGGACTGTGGCGGACATTCTGACATTGGGGGGTACTGACTTGGGGTCACTGACATCCCCAAAAACACTAATACAGTGATCAGTGCAAAAAGAAAAACACTGACACTGTACTAATGGCACTGGGGAGGAAGGGGTTAACTTTATTTTGCAGGGAAGGGTTATCTGAGTGAGGGGAGCGTTTTACTAGGGGGCGGGGGGGTGTGCTGGACGGGACAAGGCTGATCGAGAGAGAGAAACTCTTCTGTCTCGATCAGCTCATCCTCGAGCTGACAAGGAAGTGACAGACAGCACAGCTACTGCAGCTGTGCTCTCTGTCACTGTTTACCGCCGATCGCCGGGAAACAGCCGCTAAGGACCGGCTGTGACCTGGCTACTGACATCCGCGGCGGTGATCGGCGGGACAGATAGGGCGGCGGCGCGCCTCGCGCGCGCCCCCTGTTTGTTTACAAAACACACGTTTTAAAATGTGGTTTTGCCTGCCAGTGCCGCCCTGCCGCCGTATTTCTACAGTGGCTGGGCGGCAAGTGGTTAACTACGGCAGGGCGGCCTGTGTAGGCTCAGTCACATACGAGACTGAGCCAGCTCCGGTTTAGGAGCAAACAGAACACCCCTCCTATCCCCTCCTGTGAAACTGTACTCAGTGCAATTTTTCTGATCTTTATGTCCCTGTGTGCAAGTGCCCATAGAAAAAAAAATACAGCTGTATTCAGATCAGTAAAACAATGTACTGCTAAAATGCCACATTTTTTTTTAGCCGTGTCTCATTGATTAAAATTCAGTTGAAGCGGAATTTTATTTTATTTACAAATGTTTTTGCAGAATTGTCTGAGAGATGCAATACAATAATTACATTTATTTGCATAATTTCAAAACAATCAACAATTGTCACCAAAAGAAAAGAGGTCAATTTCCTTATTACTGATATGGTGGTGTTTCTTCAACAGTAGTGCCATATGATGAATTGCTTAAATATGTTGCATGCGTCACTAAAAATGTCAACTGTTTCATGAATTTGGTGCAAGGCTTTCAACTACATCCCCACTACCAGAAATATGTTGCAAATGCTTCACTGGATCCCCACAAAAGTGTTGTCACTCTATTATTATTATAGGTATTTATGTAGCGTCACCATTTACATATAACACATTCAAATCAGTTCCTACCCTCAAAGTGGTTGTAAAGGTAGAAAGTATTTTAATTAAAGTGGTTGTAATGTAAACCTCTACATATACCTAGTGGAGTGACTGGCCTCAGGTGACACACAGAGATGAAACAAATCTTCCCACATAGGTTGTACCTGTTTATCTATAGCCATCTGTCCCCTACATCCATTCATAGTGAACAATTCAAACAGGATCTCTCAGCTCTAAAAATCAGGGGCGGGGAGCTGCAGATACACACTGTACATGAGTTCTGAGAGTTGATTGGAGGGAAAGGACACACCTCCTTCACACAGTACACATGGACAGAGCTGTGGCTGTCAATCACAGGCTGTGCCCTCCCTGTCACCATTTTTCTTTTGGTGTCCGGTAAACTCATCAGAAGTGACTCATTTAGATTAACAGATGAATGAGGCAGAAGACAGAAATGACACTTAGTGATCTGGATTGAGACAAGTACACACTACAGAGGGTATGCTTTGCTTACATTTCACGTCTGGGGTTTACAACCACTGTAACCATTTGTCCTCTGGAAGATTTTACACCCTTCATGACCAAGCCATTTTTCTGCTATTTTACCCTGCGCTATTTTACCTCACAAACGCACGGTCATGCAACACTGTACCCAGATGAACTTTATATAATTTTTTTCACACAAATAGAGCTTTCTTTTGGTGGTATTTGATCACCACTGGGTTTAATTATAGAAATGAAAAAAGACCGAAAATTTTAAAAGAAAAAACAATATTTTTTTTCTACTTTCTGCAATAAATCATATCAAATAAAAAAAAATCAAATTTCTTTATAAATTTAGGTCAGAATGTATTCTGCTACAGTTCTGCACAGCCATCCAGAGCAGAGTGATTACAATGAAGCACACTGATGCAACCCCCTAGTAAAACACTCCCAGTACACAGTTAACCCTTTGATCGCCCCTCATGTTAACCCCTTCCTACCCAGTGCCATTAGTACAGTGTCAGTGATTTTTTTTTTTTTAGCACTGATCACTGTATTGGTGTCACTGGAGATGTCAGTGACACCAAGTCAGTTCCTCCCAGTGTCAGAATGTCTGCCACAGTCCCGCTATAAGTCGCTGATAGCCGCCATTACTAGTAAAAAAAAAAAAATCCAGTATCTATTCCTCCATTTGTAAATGCTATAACTTTAAACCAATTAATTTAGCAAAGACATGTAGCAGAATACATACTGGCCTAAATTTATGACAAATTTAGATTTTTTTAAATTTTTTTACTGGACATGTTTAATAGCAAAAAGTCAAAAATATTGTTTTTTTTCTCACAATTGTCACTTTTTTTTTATAGAGCAAAAAATAAAAACCGCACAGGTGATCAAATACCACCGAAAGAAAGCTCAATTCGTGGGCAAAAAAAGAACGTAAATTTAAATTGGGAGCAGCACTGCATGACTGCGCAATTGCCAGTTAAAATAACACAAAAAATGGCCTGGTCAGGAAGGGAGGTATATCCTCGGGAGGGCAAGTGGTTAAATGCCAAATGTAAACTGTCTCCAAACAAAAAGGGATAAAAATATCATTTAAGTCCAGTGTTGCATGACCACCCAATTGTCAAAGCATGACAGCACTGAAAGCTGAACACTGGCCTGGGCAGGAAGGGGGTGAAAGCGCCCAGTACTGAAGTGGTTAAACAAGCTCCCTGTGTGCATGAGGCCTAAGCCGTCCATTTGGATCAGCCCTCCTTCCAGGAAGTTGGGGAATCATATCAGGACGATTAGATGTCATTATAGAGCCAGGTGCACATGTCCTTTTTTCAATGAGTTGTCAGGTGTGATGTGAGTGCGACTGGCCCTGTCCAGGGGCTCCAGTGAGCTCTTCCGGTCCCAGAGTTGCTTCCCCCCCCCCCCCAATCACTTCCTGAGATCATGGCTGGGTCGCACTTCCTGTGAGGTCACGCACAGTGGGAGGGGGGTCGATCGGGATGGAGGAAAAAAAGAGAAAGCGAAAAAGGAGGAGTCTCGGGAAAGCCTGAAGTGGCACAGCTGTTATCTGTGTTGGATCGCACCCCCCGAGGGTTCTCCATAGAGTGAGCCCCTGATCCCATCTCCTCCGAGATCAGCAGCCTGGGGGGGTGGGTGGCACCGTACATTGAAGGAGAAGGGAGGGAGGAGGAGGGCACGATGTGTCTCAGTACATAGTGGGATTTGGAGGCGATCCCCCTTCCTTCCAGGACTCATCATCTCTATGACAGCGGCATCTGGTTGCTAAGCAGAGCCCAGCCCCTGCCTGGCCATGTCTGGCTCCAGCACTCCCAAGTCCTTGCCATCTTCCGGACAGAAGTCTCTGCATGACATCAAGCATCCACTCAGCTGCTCCCCGGGGGCTGAAGAGGAATCAGGGGACCTTGGGGTGATTGTCAATGACACCCCCAGCCCAGAGTTACCCCACACTGATCCCAGCAGCATAGCAGAGAAGGTAAGGACTACAGGCATGGTGCTGGGGTGATCACAAGAGGTCCTGCATTATTCCAGGATCTGATGTGGAGCTGAATATGTCCTGTATTCTGTTGGTTCTATCGCTATGCTGACCATACACCATACAATCTGCTTTAGATCTACCACCAACCATGTCACAAAATGACCTGGGCGATTGGATAGGAATTGAGTGGATTGTATGGGTTTGTCCTTCCCTTACACAATTTTGGTCAATTTCTGTGAGATCTGATTGCAGTTTTTATGGCCACCTGGTTCACACCTATGTGTTTTTTTTGCTGCTTTTTGCACGATCCATTTAGCATGGATTCCTATGGGACATGTTCACATCTCTGTGTTTTTCAGCTGCTGTGTTTTTGGAAAGGGTCAGGGACTTTTTTTTTTAAAAGCAGGGCAGCACAGTGGCCAAATGGTTAGCTCTTCCGCCTGGCAGTACTAGGGTCGTTGGTTTGAATCCCAACCACAGCACCACCTGCCTGGAGTTTGCATGTTCTCCCTGTGCTTGTGTGGGTTTCCTCCGGGAACTCCGGTTTCCTCCCACACTCCAAAGACATGCTGGTAGGTTAATTGGCTCCTGTCTAACTTGACCCTAGTATGTGTATGTATGAATGTGAGTTAGGGACCTTAGATTGTACGCCCCTTGAGGGTTAGAGACTGATGTGAATGTACAATATATATGTAAAGCGCTGCGTAAATTGACGGCGCTATATAAGTACCTGAAATAAATAATACGTAAATAAAAGCAAAACAGTGCATTTTTGGTTCAATAGACTTCAATGGAGACGCTGCAGAAGTGTGTGTTTTACGTTTTTTAATCTGCCCAACAACAAATTGACTTAAAAACTAATCTAAAAAGGCGCGTGCAAAATGCACTGCAAAAAAAGCACTGCAGAAATGGATCAAATGCAAACTACTTAGATATAAACCAGGCCTAAGTCCTTATGCACACTGGACTTTTTTTTTTTTTTTTTTAATCTCTCTTTGGCACTGCTGCTTTTGGACATGCTGGCAGTGGGGCCTCTAAACTCCACTAAGAGCCAGTTCACACTACATGTGTTTTTAGTTGCTTTTTTTTTCTGCATCCAAAATGCACAGAAAGGTTATATGGTTGTCGATGTCATAGTTCACATCAGTGCTTCCAGTTCTAGTGCGTTGCAGTCGCAGAAAAGTAAGTAGCACGTGCTGAATTTGTTTCTGCACTGGAACGCAGTAAAATGCATCAAAAACGCACTGGAATGTACATGCCCCTGTTTAAATTAAAGCATAAGAGAGGGGGGAAAAAAACCTCACTGGAACGCACAAAAAACACATCAGAAATGCACCGGAACGCATCAAAAACACACATACAAAATTGCATCCAGAACACATCTGGACTGCGTTTCTATAGTGAAACCTAAAAGTTTGTGTGTACAGACATATAGGCAAACATGCAGGGGGGTGTTCAGAGGCAGAAAAAAACCCCGCTAGTGTTAAAAACGTGCATGTGGCCTACACACTTTTTTTTTTTTTTTTCCTTTTTAAACTGATCAATGCGCAAATCAGTTAAATCCACAAACAATTCAGGCTCCATGAACAAAAGCAGTTTTTTAAGCTCCTAGAAGCTATTAGCATTTTTATTCTGCTACTAGAACCTAAATAGTATTATCCTATGCGTCCATGCACACTACTTTTAGGCTGTTAGTATTTTTTGAGATTCAGGAGCAGAAAAAAAATTTTTGGAGCGTTTTTCCAACAGACAAAAAAAATGCATTATGCTATTAAAATGCTCCTAAAAGCTTTTTTTTCCTTAACTTTTCTACATGTACTGTAAAAACGCTAATAAAATGCTAATGCTCCTAAACGCTACTACCAGCATTTTTCCAGCTTTTTTGAGCTTAAAAAAAAACAAAACAAAAAAACACCTAGTGTACACGGAGTCTAAAAAGCCTTATATTCTCTCTCAATCGTGAAGATATGTTGGTATCCTACAAAAGGTGATGAATCCCCTGTGTGGTGAAACGTGTTACGTTGGCTCATTCAGGACAAGGACTTGAGGTGTTGACTATATATGAACCTTTATCAGTAAATTAATTTGAATTTTAAATGAATGAAACCTGTAATCGCAAGGTTTAAGTTGTTCCTACACATACAGACTTCTTTCATTCAGAAAGAAATCTAACAGATTCTTCTATATACAGTAAGCAGCACAGATTAATCAATCGCTTGCTGTGGCTATTGTATCCTGACAGCCAGTGCCACAGCTGTCAGAATACCCAAACAGTGCCTGCATCTATTTTGATATACTCACTGTTTGCCTGACAATTGTTCGCCCGGCTCTTGAATTTCCATTCGTTTATTAGTAACCTGCCAAAGTTTGCTCAGTGTATGGCCAACCTTAGGTCCTGTTCACATTTACTGGAATTATAGGCAGACTCACACGATTCTGACTGTGATTCCAGAATCGGAGTACAATGTGCAACACGCTTGCAGTTCCTCATTTCTTAATGGCACCCAAAACATGATTTGATTTTTGCTGTGATTATTTTGTGACAAAATGCACAAATATTGTGGCAAAACACGCTACTCCAAACGAGCTTGACTTTTTTTTGCATTTTTGGAGTGCAGGGTGGCCTATTCAAAATGTAATGGTGTCGCTCAAAAAGCATGCAAAAAAAGCAACATGGTAGCATCACTACGGGGCCTTAGAGTTGGTTGGAAGGCAGCTTGAAACCTATTAAAAAATGTGCATAATGCCTTCATTTGGAGTAAAGCCATGAGGATGTGCAAAGTGTGGGAACATTTTGAAGCCAATCAAAATGATTTCTTAATGTACCCCAGTCGGGGCCAGATTCAAATTTTTGGGGGCCTGGGGCACTTCAGGTTCAGCGGGGCCTTTTATACACAGGAATTAAAATGCACAGCAAATCGCAACACAACAACCATTTATTGTTTGTTATTGGAAGTGATACATCCATATGCCAATGGGTCCCTCTGCTGCCTCTGAGCCACTGAGGAGGGGGAGAGCCACTGCCGTAGTGCACTTCCCTGAATCGAGATTGGGCTCAGGTAAGTAATGGGAAGGGCTGCACACTGAATGTTTTTTTTTTTTACCTTTATGCGCAGAATGTGTGAATGTAAAATAACCTACAGCCTTTACAACCACTTAAATTAATGACCTGTGAGGGCATTTAAAAAGCTGCCTATGGGCAATTACTTGTCGCCACCTCATCTTTTATATTTTACCTGAAAATTAGGTAATATATTGTGTGCCCTTCAAATTAACTTTTTAGTGTTTTTTTTTTTTTTACTGAATATATGGTTTGATTGACCTATACCCTAATACTATGTGACATGGGTACAGTGTTACTAAACCCACAACAGTAACATCAGTCTGTATATGCAGTAAAGCATGTTTGTTATATTCACTGTGGAACATAAGGGGATAATTCTCTGCACTGTGTAAAAAGGCTGTTTGATCCTGACATCTCTGCCCCTCCTCTTGTTCAAATGTCTACTCTGATAAGACAGACTGAACCCGTAGCCCTTCTGCACATGCTCAGTTTCGTGTGTATTGCTAGAGAGGTTTTTTTTTTTTTTTCTTTCATGGGAGAGTGCATGTGATCAGCACAGGGCCAATCAGCACTGTCCTGTCCAGACAGAGGTTAGGGGTTTTGCATCCTCCTAGAGCAGAACGTAAACTCCTCCTACAAGCTTTAACCAGTGCTCTGCTGAAGTCACAAGACTGCTCTAACTGCTGATGAGAAAAGGTATTTAGCAGTTTATATTTACTAAAATAATCGCACTTCCATGTTCTGTGTACTGTGGGAGACCAGATACTGGGTCCAGGGTTTAGTAACTTTAATTTAGAGCTCAATATACGCATATACTTTCATTCACTTCACCCCAACTCTATGGCCAGAAGCAGAAAGAAGGCCACTTCTATGGGCTGCTTGGGACAGATGCAGCCTACACGCAGTACAGGTGCCAGCATCCGTCTGAATGAGGCCTTACTTTCCCTTGCATTCAGCTTTAATGTTGAGCAGAGGGTGTGTTGGATGTAGAAACTACCGAACACGTCATGGATGTTATGCCAAGAGATTAGGAAATCCAGATAGTGAGATATATGATTGTGACTGTTTTTGTCATACCATTTGGAAAGTTGCCACCCTCTAGTTCCTAACCTTCTCTCTTAGCAACTACATGCATATTTTTTTATACTAACTTAAACATAAAAGCGTGACTTTTTGAAAATACATCAAGTACCTGCTTGGATGACTGGGCTTTTGAATAACTTCTGCGTCTAGATAACCGAGGCTGGCCTATATAGTCCTTAGATAACAGGTGTTAGAGATATGGGACTAAACAAAGGAAAACATTGCAGGTCACTGTACACTATGCTTGAAACCACAAACTGGTTAGACTTGGCTGAAGTATACTTAAAGCCCAGACCTAGGAAACTTTAAACCTCGCTGCCAGAGTTAGTTGATCATTTAGGTCTAGGGAACACAGAAAAGATTTTTTTAACCCCCCCACAGCAGCTTACCCTATCCTCTGCACAGACTGGCCCCCACAGCAACTTCTTCCTTGTGTTCCAGAGGTCTAAAGTCCTGACACCATTAGGACCAATTCAGGGTCCATAGACAAGCACTGGATGTGATGACACCAAGGGACAATCCACCGATGGAGCTTGAGGCTGTGGACAATCAGGTAATTTAAAGTGCTTCTTCTCTCCCCTAGACTAAAGCTGGGCATAAACTGAAATCCAGGCGTTTCAGAAAGGACTGGCAAAATTTTTGATTTCTGTGTGGCCATCCCCATTTGACAGAAGTCAATTGTACATCAACTTTTGTTGAATGGACAAGCTGGAAAACGTTTGTCAATCAGCAGCTGCTGATCAGTGTTTTCTAATAGCAGAGAGTCCCACTATCAGAATACAATGTGCCCAGTGGAGAGGATTCCTCCATCTACCTGGCTTGTGTGGATGGAGGAATCTGTTAGTTTGTTTTTCTGTTCAGCCCACTGGTGGAACGTAAACAAACAATCCAACCAAGTTACCCAGAGCTGGGCTTTAAAGGAGTGATGCATCCAAATGAAAATTCCAGTGCTGAAATCGAAAATTCAGGATGCACTGTGCCAAAAGCTGAAACCGACAGTTTATATAAAAAAAAAAAAAAAAAAAAAAAAGTAAAATTTTAACGTGGCTGGCAGTTTTGCATTGAAGTCCATGGGACGTGATTTTGCATTGAAATCTGTGGGACACAGCATGCCATTACGGGAACTTTTTTTTATTTTTCTATTGTCAAAATGCAGATTTTCGGTGGCTGATATACAGGTGAAACGCGAAAAATTAGAATATCGTGCAAAAGTTAATTTATTTCAGTAATGCAACTTAAAAGGTGAAACTAATATATGAGATACTCATTACATGCAAAGCAAGATAGATCAAGCCGTGATTTGTCATAATTGTGATGCTTATGGCTTACAGCTCATGAAAACCCCAAATCCACAATCTCAGAAAATTAGAATATTACATGCAATCAATAAAACAAGGATTGTACATAGAACAATATCGGACCTCTGAAAAGTATAAGCATGCATATGTACTCCAGTACTTGGTTTGGGCCCCTTTTGCAGCAATTACTGCCTCAATGCGGCGTGACATGGAAGCTATCAGCCTGTGGCACTGCTGAGGTGTTATGGAAGACCAGGATGCTTCAATAGCGGCCTTCAGCTCTTCTGCATTGTTCGGTCTCATGTCTCTCATCTTTCTCTTGGCAATGCCCCATAGATTCTCTATGGGGTTCAGGTCAAGCGAGTTTGCTGGCCAATCAAGCACAGTAATCCCATGGTCATTGAACCAGGTTTTGGTGCTTTTGGCAGTGTGGGCAGGTGCCAAGTCCTGCTGAAAAATGAAGTCAGCATCCCCATAACGATCGTCTGCGGAAGGAAGCATGAAGTTTTCCAAAATCTTCTGGTAGACGGCTGCTGTCGGGATCCTACCGCGGTAGCCTCTAGCGCTCCACAGACCGGATTCCCCCAAGGCGCGGAATCTAAGTCCCTACCTGCTTGTTCACCAGGGCCCCTGATGGTGGGGATGGAGCAGGCCGAGACCAGGTCGCGGCCCCTGGGTTCACCCAGCTGTGGTAGAAGCACTGTTGGAGGTGTATAGCAGGTGAGAGTCTGATGAGAGGAGGTCACAAGAGCAGCATCAGGCAGGCCGGTTGGTAACAGTGGTGGCGGCGTGGTACAAAATCAGCAGGCAGAGGAATAAACAGGTCACAAGCTGGATTCGTTAACAGGAGATCAGAACGTGCAGGGTTAAGCAGGAGAATGGTCAGACAAGCGAGGGATCAGAACAGGAGACAGACAGCAAATCAGGGTCAGGCAGGGTCGGCAACAAGACAATCTACAAATCGGGAACTTCAGGAAAGAGGTAAGACCATACGGCACTTGAGCATTGCAAGAGCCGGGTTTAAATAGCCCGCCCGACTCCTGACAGGCGCTCCTAGGTCCTAGTGCTTGCCCGGCTCCGTCATTGGTGACAGACGCGCCTGGGTCCTAGTGCCTGCCTGTACGTTTTGTCAGGATTCTACGCATGTGCAGATTCGATCGCCGCGGCGATCTTCCCATTCCCTGACAGCTGCGTTGACCCTGGACTTAATGAAGCACAGTGGACCAACACCAGCAGATGACATGGCTCCCCAAATCAACACAGACTGTGGAAACTTCACACTGGACTTCAAGCATCTTGCAGTGTGTGCCTCTCCATTCTTCCTCCATACTCTAGGTCCTTGGTTTCCAAATGAGATGCAAAAGTTGCTCTCATCAGAAAAGAGGACTTTGGACCACTAATGTTGTTTGTTGAGGAGCGGCTTGACAAGAGGAATACGACATTTGAAACCCATGTCCGTCTGTGTGTGGTGGCTCTTGATGCACTGACTCCAGCCTCAGTCCACTCCTTGTGAAAGTCCCCAACACTAGTGAATGGCCTTTTCCTGACAATCCTCTCCAGGCTGCGGTCATCCCTGCTGCTTGTGCACCTTTTTCTTCCACACTTTTCCCTTCCACATAACTTTCTATTAATGTGCTTTGATACAGCACTTTGGGAACATCCAACTTCTTTTGCAATTACCTTTTGAGGCTTTCCCTCCTTATGGAGGGTGTCAATGATGGTTTTCTGCACAACTGTCAGGTCAGCAGTCTTTTCTATGATTGTGATTCCTACTGAACCAGACTGAGAGACCATTTAAAGGCTCAGGAACCCTTTGCAGGTGTTATGGCTTAATTAGCTGATTAGAGTGGGACACTTTGAGCCTAGAATATTGCATCTTTTCACAATATTTTAATTTTCTGAGATTGTGGATTTGGGGTTTTCATGAGCTGTAAGCCATAATCATCACTATTATGACAAATCACGGCTTGAACTATCTTGCTTTGCATGTAATGTGTCTTTGCATGTAATGAGTCTATCTCATATATTTCACCTTTTAAGTTGCATTACTGAAATAAATGAACTTTTGCACAATATTCTAATTTTTTGAGTTTCACCTGTATTGGTGCATCCCTGCTTTAAACCATACTAATATTGGAAGTGTCACAGAGTGACCCTTTATCCATGTCTCTGCACAGCAGCATGGTGCGTTGTTCTGCAGTGTGGTGACATGCAGGGGTCTGGAAATTTTTGAAAAAACTACTTGTCCAAGGGACCAAATCAGTGCCCCAATGTACTTGTCCCGTATGACATTAGGAATGTTTAAAAAACAAAAGCGTTTTATGGCGACTTAAACATTTAATATTTTTAACATTGCGCTGTTTTTTTCCTTCTCTCCTCCTTGCCTCTTTCCAGCACCGCACCCAGGGACTAGCAGGGAGCAGAGAGACCTTGCAGTGTAATGAGCACCAATTGGCTGCTCCTCGGGAAATGGTGGGTCAGGGCTTATACTTTATTCCTTATGCTGCCAGAGTTGTTATTGAGTTTTTTGCACAAGATTAAAAAAAATCATTTTAGGCCTGAAGATTACATTAAATCTCCAAACATTATATATTTTTTCTGAAATCGGAGACCCTAGAGAATAAAATAGTGGTAGTTCTAATTTTTTATGTTGCATGATTTTACTGCAAAATTTCAGTAAAAATACTAGTAAATTTTAGGGCACAAAAAAGCAATAAGTTACCCTATTTTTTGTAAAATATAAAAAATGAGGTTGCAGCAAGTAAATAGATATCCAATTTGTCAAACCTTAGGTTTGCATGCACTTGCGAAATGGCGGCGAACGTCACTACCCTATATTTCCTATAGGTGACGCTTTTAAAGCCCCTTCTAGGTCATCCGTGAGTGTTACGGATGAGGTCTGGTGCTAGAATTATTGTTCTCCGTGTATCGCAGTTAACATTTTCATTTCTAGGTGCCCCAATGTGTGCTTTTACGTTTGTACATGTGTATAGGTGAGTAAGGTAATTTTTTTTGGGGGTGGGGGGGTGTTCTGTGCTTGGGTGTAACTTTCATTTTTTTCAATTAAAGTTAAAAAAAAACACTTTTTTTCCTTTTTTTTTTTTTTTTTTTTTTTTTTCCCATCACATTGGGGTGATTGTCCCCTATGTGATGATTTTTTTGGAGGCAGGTTATCTTTATTGAGACATCAAAGGTCTAAAAGACCCTGGATGTCTCCCCTCTGCTCCCCTGAATGTAATTCAGTGCACATAGCGCCACGTTACATTCTTTCCCAGCCTCAATTGCCAGGAATCTGTGAATGGGGACCTGGAAGTGATGTCAAACATCACTTCCGGGTCAGGACAAGAAGAGGAGGGGAGTGGATGTGTCCGCTCTCCTACCTCCCCTCTAACCGCTGGCGGTGGGCTGCTCCCGGGCCCGCAGATGGGCAAGCGGAGCCTGGGAGACAGTGGGGAGCTTCACACGGGGGGGGGGGGGGGGGCGGAGAGGCTGACACTGTGTGGAAACATTCAAGCGGCAGCACTGCTGCCTGAATGCTTCCACCTGACAGGTGAGCCCGCTGCTTGCCCACAGCAGGGCTAAAGGTAGAAAATAAATTACTTGCCCGGCGCCCTAAACTATATGTCCCGGGTGTTGGGTGATAGGAATTCAACATCCCTGATGTGGTTCCATCCATTAAATTGTGGGAAAATGCATGCCCTTTGTTTAATATGTGCCCTTGTGATGACTGACATTTATTCAATGTGGACAAATACCAGTCATTGTGCATAGTGTAAATGAACCCACAGCATTGCCGTCTCATGACTGATGGAGAGCAGACTGGGGAAATGCTTCCTCCTGCCTGCAGCAGACTAATGACATCATCTCAGCCTAGGCAGAGTCACTTGAATGGATCTCATGACTGCTTTGTAATAATGAAGGGTATGTAATTTTATTTTTTTAAATATTAAAAAAAATGTACACTTACATGACCTAAAGTCCCTTACCTCTCCTTCTGGTAGTCTCGTGCTGGGTTTGTCCATTTCTTTCTATTCCAGGTGCCTCATGCAGCAATATACTGTACAAAAAAGTGGCAACCACCCCAACCTATAACTAGCCTTTGCAGTAAGGTGCACATGGAAGGGCAACAGACATCACAAACAAGCAAAAGATTTCCCAGCACACTTTAACAGCCAGCCTGCAACAAAACCGAACTGATCCTGTCTAACAATTTACGTTAAAAACAGATGGTTTTGCTCGCACACATTTACAAATCTATGTGTAAGCTGCAATGCCCATGTCAAGGCTCCTCTGTATACTGCGGTCCTAACTCTATAATTTTCATATTTCCTAAATAGGAGCCTCATGCAGCAAGCTGGGTGCTAAGGAGGCACCTGTGTGTGTGCACACTTCCGAGCCAGGCTGTGTGCATCCATAGACTCACACAGTTCTGGTAAGCCATGCGCCTGCTTTCAGCTTGCAGGAGTTTGACAGATGTCAGCAGGAGACTATTGGTCTGCTGCCCTCAGTTTCTCCTATGAGAAAGAGGAGAGTGGTACCAGTGCTGGAGCTGGAGACAGTACTGGAGTGGGGAAAGAAGTCAGGTAAGTGTTTAGAAATGGGGGGGGGGGCAAAGAGTGTGGGGAGAGAGTGCATTAAGGTGAAACATTTTCAGACTTTGGAACCAATTTAACTTGTATATTTTTAAATTGGGGGAGAAAATCAGTCCTATGTTTGTGGATGTTGCTGCATTTTTTAAAACTAAGTTTAGTTTTTACATTTTAGAATGGAGTGCCATGAGATTGTGCAGGATTTTAAAGGGTGCCGCAACTGAAAAAAGGTTGAAAAGCACTGTTCTAGCACTGCCAGTCAAGCTTTGTGGTTGTTCTTCACTATTTTTCATCTGAAACTTGTCAGACTACAGAAATAGAAATTCTGGGCACCTCTTTTCTGCACAAAGCTGCGGACAGGGATCTTCAACCAACCGTAAGACATACTTCCAATGTTTT
Organism: Staurois parvus; assembly: GCF_062004578.1. NCBI lineage: Eukaryota > Metazoa > Chordata > Amphibia > Anura > Ranidae > Staurois > Staurois parvus. The sequence goes on along the minus strand of NW_028317892.1, from coordinate 15,533,108 downwards.
AACTGAAAGCATATGCTGTATTTCCTCATTCAGTTTTGCATTTTATTTATTTATTTATTTTTTTATTGTGACTAAGTTCCACCTGATACAGAAAGTTGATGAATCCTACTTTTGTTTATGTATTTATTTATATAGGTCACCTAACCAGATAGATCAGTCATTTTAAAATAAACCTGCCAAGATTGAGATCTATGCAGTTTGTTGTTTGTCTTAGGCTGCCTGTAGAGATGCATGTGGAGGTATAATTCAACCACAAAGGGGCCTTTCTTAAGAAGTCTTCTTCCTTAAACATGCATACTTGGGTTAAATTAGAATACATGCTCGTGAATATGAGGGAGGAAAGACAACACACCTGGTGGTAACTTAAATCCAGGCTACATAAAATTGTGATCTGGTATTGGTTGGTTGGAGATGTCCGGATATATGTTTATAGACTTAGTGGTTGTAAACCTCTGATATAAAATATGAACAAAGCATATCCCTTTACCGTGTGTGGTGGGCCAACTCAATATTGAAACCTACAGACTAAGACTGGGATGCCATTAAAGTGGGTAAAGGCAGGCGTCCCAATACTTTTGGCAATATAGTGTATGTAGAGTTGTGTTCAAGATAATAGCAGTGTGTTGAAAAAAGTGAATAAAGCTCAAAATCCTTCTAATAGCTTTTATTTCCATACACACAAATGCATTGGGAACACTACACATGCTATTGCAAATCAAAACATGAAGAAAAATATATCAAATTTGTGTTGTTCCTCTAAAAAAAAATTTGAAGAAAAGTGAATATTAGACTGTTCAAAAAATAGCAGTGTTTGTATTCTTTACAAACTCAAACATTCACTATATAAACTGAAAAATGTTTGAAGATTTTGCTTTCCTTTGAATCACTTAATTAATATTTAGTTGTATAAGCACTGTTTCTGAGAACTGCTGTACATCTGTGTTGCGTGGAGTCAACCAACTTCTGGCACCTGTGAACAGGTATTCCAGCCCAGGATGATTGGACTACATTCCACAGTTCTTCTCTATTTCTTGGTTTTGCCTCAGAAACTGCATTTTTGATGTCACCCCACAAGTTTTCTATTGGATTAAGATCCGGGGATTGGGCTGGCCACTCCATAACGTCAATCTTGTTGGTCTGGAACCAAGATGTTGCACGTTTACTGGTGTGTTTGGGGTCGTTGTCTTGTTGTAACGCCCATTTCAAGGGCATTTCCTCTTCAGTATAAGGCAGCATGACCTCTTCAAGTATTCTGATGTATTCTAACTGATCCATGATCCCTGGTATGCGATAAATAGGCCCAACACTGTAGTATGAGAAACATCCCCATATCATGATGCTTCCGCAACCATGCTTCACTGTCTTCACAGTGTACTGTGGCTTGAATTCAGTGTTTGGGGGTCGTCTGGCAAACTGTCTCCGGCCACTAGACCCAAAAAGAATAATCTTACTTACATCAGTCCACAAAATGTTGCGCCATTTCTCTTTAGGCCAGTCAATGCGCTCTTTGGCAAATTGTAACCTCTTCAGCACATGTGTTTTTTTTTCAACAGTGAGACTTTGCGGGGGCTTCTTGCAGATAGCTTGGCTTCACATAGGTGTCTTCTAATTGTAACAGTACTCACAGGTAACTTTAGACCTTCTTTGATCTTCCTGGAGCTGATTGTTGGCTGAGTCCTTGCCATTTTGGCTATTCTTCTATCCATTCGAATGGTAGTTTTTCGCTTTCTTCCACATCTTTCAGGTTTTGGTTGCCATTTTAAAGCATTTGTGATCATTTTAGCTGAGCAGCCTATCATTTTCCAGAATTTCAGAGAGAAATGCACTGTAACCAGCATGGACAACATTTGCTGCCTTCCTTCCTTAAATAAGGGCAATAATTGCCACCTGTTTTTCAAAGAATGAATGACCTCACTAATAGAACTCCACACTGCTATTATTTTGAACATGCCCCTTTCAATTAGTGATTCAATTACACAGAATCCGCAGCATGCATGTCATGACTGTTGGGTCTGTTGGATTTCTATTACTCTACTACACCAGCTAGTAAATTATTTGCCATGTAGAAATATCATTTCTACCAAAAACAGTGATTGATCAGGTTAGTGATGTCTGACTGCTATTATTTTGAACACAACTGTGTGTGTGTGTGTGTGTGTGTGTGTGTGTGTGTGTGTATATGTGTGTGTGTGTGTGTGTATATATGTGTGTATGTATATGTGTGTATGTATATGTGTGTATATATATATATATATATATATATATATATATATATAACAGTGCAGGTAGAAGTGGTCTGGTAATGGACACAGGGTTTACACACGTGCGGAGTGCAGAACTGCTGAGTGTAGATTTTGAGTGGAGAAAACTGCTGTTGCACGTTTCTCCGGATTTTGATATTTCTGGATGGGGCTTCGTAGTTTGGAGATTTCAAAGTGCCTTGGGAGGGAAGAAATATCCAATCCAGTGTCCAGAGTTTGTAGTTAACCAGGAGGGGGTGGGCCCAGGTGCTCACAGCCCTTATAATGATGGTCTGCTGAGGGTTGCAGAGGGGAATGGAGTGCAGTTGGAGCAGTGGCTGCCATTGAATGTCTCTGTGTGAGACAGAGGCTATGTGCGTTGAAGGGCTCAATGCTATGTGCGTTGAAGGAGTCCAATACTGTGTGCTGGGAATAGCCAGTGGTCTGGAAGACCTCTACCAGCAGAGGTACTGCTGACCATCAGTGCTAAGGAGGAGTAGCCAGAAGGCTTAGCATTTTTCATTGGTATTTACCACTGGAGAAGAACCCCTGTGTGGGGAAAGCTTATGTAGAACTTTTGTGTTTTTGTTTCTTGCCTTTTAACCACATGCCGCCCAGCCACTGTAGAAATACGGCAGCAGGGCAGCACGGCTGGGCAAAACCACGTTTTAAAACGTGTGTTTGCAAAAAAGGTAGGGGGGGCGCCCCACCGCCCTACATGTCCCGCCGATCACGGCCGCGGATGTCAGTTGCCGGGTCACAGCCGGTCGTTACTGGCTGTGTCCCGCCGATTAGCGGCAATCACTGACAGAGAGCAGGGCTGCAGTAGCTCTGCTCTCTGTCAGTTCCCTGTCAGCTCCTGACATGCTGAGCCAGAGAGAAGAGTCTCTCTCTCGATCAGCTTGTCACCTGCAGTACACACCCCTGCCCCCTAGTAAAACACTCCCTTCACACAGTTAACCCTTTCAGTAAATAAAGTTAACCCCTGCCTCCCCAGTGCCATTAGTACAGTGTCAGTGTTGTTTTTTTTTTTTTAACACTGATCACTGTATTGGTGTCACTAGGGATGTCGGTGACCCCAAGTCAGTTCCCCCCCCAGTGTCAGAATGTCCGCCGCAGTCCCGCCATAAGTCACTGATCGCCGCCATAAGTCGCTGCCATTATTAGTATAAAAAAAAATTAAAAATCCCAGTATCTTTCCCGCCATTTGTAAACGCTATAACTTTCACGTAAACCAATTAATTTACACGTATTGGTTTTTTTTTTTTTTTTTTAGCATAGACATGTCGCAGAATGCATTTTGGACAAAATTTATGCCGAAATTTGATTTTTAAATTTTTTTTTTTACTGGACATGTTTTATAGCAAAAAGTCTAAAATATTGTTTTTTTTCTCAAAATTGTCAGCTTTTTTTTTTTTTTTATAGAGCAAAAAATAAAAAACGCACTGGTGATCAAATACCACCGAAAAAAAGCTTTTATTTATGTGAAAAAAGGACATAAATTTCATTTATGTACCGTATTGTATGACCACGCAATTGTCCGTTAAACTAGCGCAGTGCTGTATAGAAAAAAAAATGGCGTAAATTGCAGTATCTATACCATAGTTTGTAGACGCTATAACTTTCACACAAAGCAATCAATATATACTTATTGGGATTTTTTTTTACCAAAAACATGTAGCAGAATACATTTTGTCCTAAATTTATAACTAACTTTGAGTTTACTATATATTTTTTATAGCTGAAAGTAAAAAATATCATTTTTCTTTTGGTCTTTTTTTGTTTATAGCGTGAAAAATAAAAAGCGCACAGGTGATCAAATATCACCGAAAGAAAGCTCTATTTGTGTGAAAAAAAGGATATAAATTTCGTTTGGGTGCAGCATTGCATGACCGTGCAATTATCAGTTGAATTAGTGCAGCGCCGAGTAGCAAAAAGAAGCCTGGTCATTAAGGGGGGTAAATCCTCAGGAGGGCAAGTGGTTAATAAAAGTGGGCTACTAAGCCCTGAAAAAGAGTTTGACTAGCGTGGACTCACTTGGAAAGCATCTACATAAGAACAGTTCCAATATACAATCAGAAGAATTACATTAATTTGATTGGATGTACATAATTAGCTAAAGGTTGGAGGAGGATTCCAGAAATGCACTTCCATTTTTAAAGTAGAACTAAAGCTAAACCTTTTTTTTTTTTTTTTTTTTTTTTTTTTTTTTTTCCCCAATTTGGATAGAGTATGGGAGGGTTATAACCCTTGGCAATTTTTGTTTCGCACCAATGGTGACCATTGCAGGTCACCAGAACTCCTGTCCCCATTGGAAGATTTTTCCTTATACTTTTTGGAGGACAACCCAAAATTTGGGGTTTTCTTTTACTTTCAATGATAATGATAAACAGTGCAAATAGAGAGAGTGAATCTCCTTAAAGCGAAGTTCCACCTGAAAGAGAATAAAAAAAAAAAAAAAAAAGTCAGCAGCTACAAAAACTGTAGCTGCTGACTTTTAAAATACAGACACTTACCTGTCCCTCGGTCCAGCGGTTTCCTCACTCCTACTGGTTTCACCGGCTGTCTTCTCTTCCTGGCGCTAGCATGTTCACTGTGGGCACCCGGCTGTGACAATTTGTGGCTTCACAGCCAGATGCCCACTGCGCAGGAAGCACCGCGGTTTGTGAATAGCCCCGTAGTCTTCTGAGATCTGTTGCGTGTCCCAGAAGACTGGGGGGAGGGAGGACAACTTCCTCTTCCGATCGCCCTAGGCGATTGCAGTGGGAGTGGGTACCTGTCAAATTCTGGTACCTTCTCCCCCCTCACTCCCCAATGGTGCCAATCCTTAATGGGGAGCGGGGGACAAAGGCTTAATGAGGAACTTCCCTTTTAACTTTGCACAGACTGGTTCTAAGCCAGCTCCACTCTATCCAAAACGAAAAAAAAAGTTTGCCTTTTTAGTTATACTTTTAAAGCAACTTTTTTTGTGGTTCTTGGTATTAATGTGACAGTTGTTAGAAGTTACAGTTTGTGTAGGGATGTGTATTATGATTGTCTTTTTCCCATTTAATAACAGCGAGTGCACTAAATACCGGTAACCATTTATGTGAACAAATGCCTAAAGGGACATTTCAGAGAGATTTTATTTGATATAGTCAAGTATCCAGAGCAGCTAAACTTTGTTATGGTCCATATGCTTATTACACTGTTTTGTATCATTCTAGTAATCTGAAATGTAATGATACACTTGCACTACAAGGACAGTTTTCAGGGTAGGATATACATGGTGTGAAAATGTTTACATGTGTTCAGGAACATTTGCTTTGGGCATCAGCAGTTTTTAGCGTCCCTTTATGCAGAATGGAAGAGATTGAAGGTGAGATTAGCCAACAATACCAGGAAAATAGTTTTTGTGGAACGATCCTTTAGGCCAGGGCTTGACAAATTTTCTTTGACTCTAGGAGCCAGCTAAAACAGTTAGGAGCCAGTTTTTTTTTTTTTTTTTCTTTCAGTGTAGTGTGGGATGTCAGTGCCTGAGACTTCATGCAATGTGTTTTTACAACATGATAATCACAGCGAAACCGCACCATGTTTTAGGCCCAGGTGTGAATGGAGCAGCCCTGGTTCACACACACTGTATCAGTTTTGGATTTATTTTGAAACTCACAGATTCACATGACAGGCTAGATATTTTGTGTTCCTATTGAGGTGGTTCACACAGATGTGATCCTCACACATTGTGTTTTGAGTGCCATTATTAAATGGGTCCTGTGTGAGTTTGTAACAGTGTGTTCCAGACTCACAAGTGATAGAGTAGAGTGCAGGGGTGGACTGACAACTCATGGGGCCCCGGGCAATAAGAGGTATTGGGGCCCCCTATGTCTCTACCTACACTCAAGCCAAAACCACACCCACACATTAAAAATAATAAAACGTTGTGGGATCCCCCTCCATTCATACCAAGCCCTCTCAGGTCTGGTATAGGTTTTGAGGGTCTGGTATAGGTTTTGGTCCCCCCAAGATCCATACCAGACCCTTATCCGAACATGCAGCACAGCAGGTCCGGAAAGGGGGGGGAAGACGAACAAGCGCCCCCCCCCCGAACCATGACAGGCCACATGCCCTGCACATGGGTGGGGTGCTTTGGGAGGTTCCCCCCCCAAAGCACCTTGTCCTCATGTTGGTGGGGACAGGGGCCTCTTCCCCACAACCCTGGTCTGTGGTTGTGGGGGTCTGCGGACAAGGGGCTTATCGGAATTTGGAAGACCCCTTTAGCAAGGGAGCCCCAAGATCCCAGCCCCCCCCATGTGAATGACTGTGGGGTACATGGTACCGCTACCCATTCAGAAAAAAAAAAAAGACAGTCTTTGACAAGTTCCTTATTAAAATAAAAATGTTCCCCGAAGTAATTCCAACGTCAATCACGATGCCTGCTGCCTCCACTACCCAAAAAAAAAAAAAAAGGCTCCGTTCCCAACGCTGGCTCCCGGCCGTCTGAATGCTCCACTGGCTTGAGAGTGCTTAAATATGTAAGGGGCGGGGCCACTCAGTGACACCATGTGTGTGGCCCCACCACCTTGTGACACCATTGACCCAGCATTCCCTGGTTGATGATGCCACAAGAGGCGGGGTCACACACGTGATGTCCCCAGGTGGCCCGCCCCTTTATATCTTTAAGAACTATCAAACCAGCAGACCAGTCAGATGGTCGGGAACGGAGCTTTTTCTTTTTTTCCTTTTTTTTGCGTAGCAGCGATGGCAGGCATCATGATTGACGTTGGATCTACTTTGGGGGACATTCTTTTATTTTTCTTCTTTTAATAAAGAACTTGTCAAAGACTGTCTCCTGTTTTTTTTTTTTTTTTTTTTTTTTCACACTACATGTTGTGTTTTTTTTTTTTTTTTTTCTTTTGTGAATGGGTATCGGTACCATGTACTCCCATACTCATTCACATGGGGGGCGGGGTATTGGGGCTAAAAGGGGCTTCCAGATTCCGATAAGCCCCCACCCGCAGACCCCCACAACCACTGTCCAGGGTTGTGGGGAAGAGGCCCTTTGGGGCAGGGGGAGCCCCCTCCGCCCCAAAGCACTTACCCCCCCCCCCCTTTCCTGACTTGCCGGGCTGCATGCTCGAATAAGGGTCTGGTATGAATTTTTTTTTTTTCTTCTTCTAAACTTTGGTGTGGGTTTCCCCTCAAAATCCTTACCAGACCCGAAGGGCTTGGTATGGATGGAGGGGGTGCCCCACGCCATTTTTTAAATCATTTTTTCAGTTGTCGGCAATTCTTCTTTTTTTACATTCAGCTGTCAGTGGGGAACCTCACTGACCGCTGAAACATTAACGCATGGTTTTCCCTACTACAATTCGGCATGACTTGATAAAATAACTCATGCGGTATTTTAGTAGTGTTTTTTGGTGAATTCAAACTTTTTTTTAAAAAAATGCTATGCGGTATCCTACCGCATACTCCGATGCGGTAAAATGCCGCTTAGTGAATTGTGCCCAGTGAGCCTCTCACCGGGCCCCCTACTGACCCCAGGCAATGCCCGAGTACCAGTGTCCATTCCTCCACTTGGTTCCACCCCAGGTAGTGCGAATCAGGGTGCGCAGGAACATATGTTTTTAAGTCTTTATAACAGGTCTTCCTGCACACAGAAGACTGAGAGGCAAGCAGCTCCATTTTTATTCATCTAGTGTTAGTTGGAGCTGTTCATGTTGGAACTTTGGTGACCCTGAAGTGAAGGTATTTTGTTTGTTTAAAAGCTGTAACACGTGCTAAGTGTGAAAAATAAAGACCAGCTTGTTCAAACTGACAACTGATGAGCAGTCCTTATTGGCGGAATGCACTAGCACTCTAGTGGTTAGTCACACAGCCATTCGCACTCGAGCGCATTCTGACATGTTGTAACTTCCCTGGGTCACAGTTGACTCAGTCTTTATTGAGTTGTAAAAGAAATAACGTGTGTGCGTTGCGCTGTTGATGGAAATTGAGTGACAGAATCTGGAGCAGCTGATTAACCTCACAACAGGCTTATGGCAAACATTCCATGAAGAAATCAAGTGTTTTTGAATGGTATAGGTGGTTAAAGGAGGGGCGGGATGATGTCCACGATGACGCAAGAAGTGAGCAGCCAAAAACTCCATGGACTGATGCAAATGTGGACAGAGTGCGAACCCTCCTCTGCTCAGAGCAAAGATTGTGTGTGAGAATAATGGCAGAACAATTAAACATGAACAGGGAAACAGAGCTGAGGATTCTAATTGAGGATTTGAAATGGGGAAATATTTCTACAAAGATGGTGCCTCAAATAGGGATGCACTGAAATTTTGGTGGCCGAAACGTCTCGGCCGAAGACACCCCGTTCGGCCTTTGGCCGAAATAAAAAAAAAAAAATTGGCGATACAGGTTCCGGAAAACCCTGTCCCTCACCGCCGGCCGCTGCTCGGTAGTTCAGCCATACCTGAGAAACCATCAATCCCAGCGCTGGGCATAGAGATGAGTGAAGGAAAGATGGCCGCCACTCATCTCTATGCCCTTGGAGGACCAGAACGATGTCACTTCCCGTTCCGGCCATTTTTTTTTTTTTTTTTTTAAAGCACTAGACCAATGCTTTTTTTGATCTAATGCTTTTCATTGCAGAGGAGAGATGTGGGGTCTTATTGACCCCATATCTCTTCATAAAGAGGACCTGTCACTAATTATTTCTATCACAAGGGATGCATGCATTTCTTGTGATAAGAACAAAAGCGATTTACAATTTCTTTTCAAAGGAACAGTGCAAAAAAGCCCCCAAAAAATTTAAATCAATGTTTTTAAAAAAGTTTAAAGTGCCCCCGTTCCCCCGTGCTCGTATGAAGTGGTTAACGCATATGTAGGCTTTGCCCACATATGTAAACGATGTTCAAACCACACACGTGAGGTATCGCCACGAACGTCAGAGCAAGAGCAATAATTCTCACACTAGATCTCCTCTGTAACTTTACAATACTAACCTGTAGAAAATTTTAAAGCATCACCCATGGAGATTTTTAAGTACCGCAGTTTCACGCCATTCCAGGAGCGTGCACAATTTGAATTACTCGCTGTAACATCCTCTTTCATATTTTACAAAAACAATTGGGGAATATATATTTTTTTCATCAAAGTGTATTTTTTTTCCAAAAAATATATATTAATTTTTAAAAACTGCACGTTTTGGTTTTCGGCCAAGTGCATTTTGAATTTTCGTTTTTGGCACCAGAATTTTCATTTTGGTGTACCAGTAGCCTCAAATCTTGACAGAAGATCAGAAAGAACGTTCTCTTCAAATTCCATCTGATCTTTTAAAGTTTGCAGAGAGTTTGATATTCATTTATTTTTCTTATTTTTGTATGGTCTACAGCCAAGTGTCGGCTATATTATAATAGAAATCAAGGGACACTGACAAGCTGAACTATGATTTAAGACCCTCTAGTGCCCTGTATCTGGACTAATACATCGTTCCTTGTCCTGAGTGAGAGGGCTTATCTCCTGAGTGACAGCAGGATATCTTGGGACCTGTAGTCTCACAGTCATCCGGCATTGTACCTCCAAGCACCATTTGAACCACACATCCCAGAGAGTTCTCCTACAGAGGAGAATGAAGTGCCTAATATATTTGACTGCGATTGGTGGTTTCGCTTTCTTGGCTCGGGACCTCAGTTAGGGTGCTTGGAAGCTGCTGTCCTGCACATAGTTGCAGCAGATCCTTGTGGCCTACCTGGTTACAGTGACTTTCCAGACAGCGGATCTGAAAAGTCACTGACCGTGTGCCACAGCTGTTTATCTGCATTCCGAAACTTTCACAGTCCATCTCCATGCTTCTGCTGCTTTTTTTTTTTTTCACTGTGCTGACAGCCTGCTGGGTGACCATCCCTCGCCTCTCAGTTGAGATGCAAGGACCTGTAGAGCACATTCTGTTCCCACGTAGGCTGCATCCTTATCGGGATTGGTGACTGGGCAGACACCCAACATGTTTCTGCCATTCAACTGCTTAGAGGCATTGCATACAGACATCTTTATATTTCATATATAAAGGCACCTTTGCTATTAGCACTCCAGTTGTTCACCTGCATAACATTACTGGCCTATAGGAATCCAACATTGTCTACGGCCCAAATAATGCTAGCAGAAGACCATTTTCCCCCCAACTGGAACTGTCTCCTATACAGGTTCTGAAAAACTACTCCATTTAAGGAAGCACTCTACCCTTGTATGTTGTTACTGAAACAAAGGAGTATTTTAGTGACAACTAACTTAGTGCTCCAGTAATCCAGAGGGAGCTACGTCTCTTCAACCAGTGTTGCACTTTGTTGGTTACCTTTAATTGCAGCTAACCTGTCTCCCTAGATATACGTTGACATTGCTACTGTTGCTCAACCACTTGGTACTGTACTTAGGGTTCACTAATTTTATATGCCCTCTGAGATTGTTGTGGACTATTTACATGTTAATTGAAGCCTCATATATTGAAACCTAGGACTGCTATTTAATGTATCACATCCCTCAATCTTATACCTCCAAAACCCCAAAAATGTAGGACTTTATTGGTACCAGAGAAAGTGTTAGGTTAATTGTAGCCCTTGATTACCAGTGGTCAGTATAACAGTGGCTACTATAGAATTATGTAGCTTGCTTTTATTAGCCAATATTCTTTATCACTAATTTGATGAGCATTAATTTTGTGTTTAAGCATGTCTGAACCTAGAGTGTCAGAGGGGTTGAGAAGCTTGCAAGGTCAGAGCAACAATCTGTTGTTGTTATTAATAATTATGGTTTAATATATTTTTTTTAAGGGTTAGAGGGTTAAGATTAGAGGTAAATAATAATTAACCCCTAACATTAAACGCCCCCCCAACCCATAATAATAATAATAAAAAATAATTTGTTTAATATATTTTTTAGCACCTAAACCCAAACAAAAAATGTATTAATAATAATAATAATAATAATAATAATAATAAGAAGAAATGTAAAATACACAAATAAAAATAATCATAAATAAATACTTGTAATAATTTATAATAACCCATAACCTTAACCCCCTAAAATAATAATAAATTATTGGTATTTTGTTAGTAGTGTTTTTAATCATTTTTTGTTTTGTGTTTATCATTATGATTATTTTTAAAAATATATTTTTATTAGGGTTAGAGGTTAGTTATTTATCATGATTTTTTTAATTTGTATGCATATTTATTTTACATTTATTTATCCATATATTACTTCTTTTTTTACATACTTTTCATTTGAGCAGAAAATTGCGCAAAACAAATGCACAAAAAGGCGCCAATCGCATGTTTCTATTCCTTTTCTATGGGAATAAAGATGCGCCAAAAATGTGGAAATCTGCCCAATTTGAGCTACAAAAATAGCTCCAAAACTTTTTTTGAGCTTCAGGTGTTCTGCTTCAAGCAACTTGGAGCGGAGATGTGAACCATCTCCATAGAGTAATATTGATTTTTTTTTTTTTTTCTTCCTTAATGTTTTGGAGGTTTGAGCTTTGCACTTCAAAACACTCAGGTGTGAAAGGGGCCTAAGGCTTTGGCGTCTAGGTGTGGTGGAAGACAGAGATGCACTGTCCAGCCCCGCTGCTGGTAGCCTGTAGAACTCTATGAGAGGCTGAAAGCCACTGTGTCTGGACAGGGGTGAACGGCACACCTTGTGGTACTACTGTTAGGGTGGTATGTCCCCTCCCTCCTAGATTGTAAGCTCCAAGGTGCAGGGCCCTCCTATCCTTCTTGTATTAAACTGTATTGTTGCTGTATTGTCTCCCTTTATATTGTAAAGCACTGAGCAAACTGTTGGCGCTATATAAATCCTGTATAATAATAATAATAATAGTATGTGCTCGGGGACATATTCCCAGGACACAAGAAATTTGCATTCCTTGCATATGTCCCTCTCGGCGCATACTACCCTAAATGTTAGTATCACTCTGTGCACCATCTAGCCACAGCGGCTTTCGGCCTTGCATAGAGCTTTGCAGGCAGCGGGGCAAGATGGTGCAACGGGGCTAAACACCCTGTGTGTGTGTTTTGTTGTGTTTGTTTTTTTTTTTTTTTCTTTTCTTTTTGCAAATGATAAACTGTTTTATAAACATTTACAGACCGCAATTAAATTCGACTGACCTAAATCATTTAGTTATACATTTTAAATGTACTCTCTACTGCTTGATAACCAACTGTCTCAAGTATTTCATAGGTAAGGAATTAAAACAATGTTTAACAAGATGGTTCTGGGAAATTCCTGAATGTGTACTTTCTAGTCTTCAGAGAAAAAGCTAGTTTTCTAAATATGCCAGTCTTCTCTTATTTTATAGCATGTTTGTTAATAAGTAGCTTCACCTAAAACTAAACCCTTTGTGTTGGGTAAGTTATTGTTGCCCCATCTGCTATTCTGTATTAGTCCTGGACAAGCTGAATAGGCAATGTAGGGCTATAAGGGGTAAGTGTACAATAGTTACGTTTTCCATATCCACGTTTTCTGGGGCACTTGAGCTGAGAAGTGAAGGTATACACAGACAAATAATGTTCCCTGTATTTCACTTATGTTGCCAGGTGAGCAATTTTATTTTCAGACCAGTTGTGTTAAGCTCTTCAAACTAAATTACAATTTAGGGGTGTACCTTATTCCAGAATACCTAGCCTCCTAATACATTTAAGTTAAAGTGGTTCTAAAGTCATAACATTTTTTACCTTTAATGCAGTGATCTCCAAACTGCCTGGGGCCAGATGCGGCTCTTTGCTGTTTTCTGGCCCTTGGGGCACTATTTCATAACTGATGCCAACAATGGTTCATTATTCCCTCCTCTGACACCAATGTCGGGGAACAATTTCTCTCAAAACACCAACATTGGGCCGTTATCCCCCCATCCCCGACACCAATGATGGGGCAGAATTCCATCCAATCACACAAATGATAGGGCACTGTTCTTTCCACTGACACCAAAGATGGAGCATTTTTTTTCCCCACTGACATTGGGACCTTTGACTCCCAGTGGCCACAGTCCAGCCCCCTAGAGTCTGAAGAACAGTAAACTGGCCCTTTGTTTAGAAAGTTTGGCGACCCCTGCCTTGATGCATTGACGAGATCTGCGCCACCCTATAGCAGAAATACTGCTACAGGGGGGCAGGGGTACTCAAAAGCAAGTATACATATGTGATTTTGCAGTTCTGGGTAGAGGCCATTCGCAGCCTCGGCTGCCAGTCACTGGGTCCTGGCCGGTTATTACTTGTCAGCACCCGGTGATCACTGAGTATCTCTGATGGGGCAGAGACCTGTATGTAAACAATACAGATCTCTCCCCTTTCAGCTCCTGCACGCTGCTTTGTATGGCTCTGCCTAGCATATTGCACATAAAATAATGGTGTTGTTCACGGAATTTGTTACTGTGCTGTTGGTGGACTTCTATATATTTTTCTTTTTCAATTTTAGTAAATTCCATTAATAAAAAAAAAAACTGTGACTAGAGTGAAAAACTTGACCTGCAACTGTCTATTTGATTGTTAATAGGCGGATATATATTTCCATGATGGTCATGCATCTTGCAAGCTTCTTTCAATTTCAACCACTTACATGGAGCTATCCTTTCATGCACAGACTAGAGGTGTGTCTCCCTACTCTGTGTGCATCAATAGAAACACATAACCACATATTCTAGGATGGTAAGGCACTCCCCTACTCCTCCCTCCTGCTCCCTTCTCAAAGCCAACTGACTGACTGGAGACTGCACTGTCCACTATTAGGTCCCTTTCAGATGGGGTCGACCCATCAGTGGATCTGTTTGCTCATTGGGAGATCTCTCTGCTGATTCCTACTGAGCAAGCGGCTGACAGGTCTGTGTCTGCTCCGCTGCTGCAGAGCGGACACAGCCTGATTTTTCCTATGGGACAGTTGAAGGGAAATGGACCGCCTGTCTGTTTTCACCCAATCGTTGTTTGATCCGATCCACCGGAGGATGGGGAACAGATCCCCTATCTGACAGACAGCTATACTAAGTAATATATGGGGAAAAGAACGAGCGCTGGATCTGACAGATTCAAGCTGCTAGCATAAAGGTAAACCTCGTATACCCTCTTCATCAAAAGTCAAATACAGCAAAAAATTGCAGCGCTTGAGTATATAATAAAGGGAATTACCATATATATAGCAGAATTAAAAGAAAAAACATTCATTTTATGACATGCACCAGATCCAACGTTCATAAATTAATGTAAACAATGGTCAGGTAAGTAATAAAGATTCATCCAACTAATCAAAGTGCCTATAGTGATAGGGATGGTAGAGTCATAAGTTTTGGGGGTGTATCCAAGTGACAAGCAAATCCGTGACTTCCGTGATAGGAGAATAGCTGTAAAATGCACTAACCAGATAGCGCAAGTAAACGTGCATTGGAGTATAATGACCTACTCCTGGTCACAGCCAAATGGTCCTCAGCATAAAGCCCTCAGGAACACCAGTGCACCATTCTTGCCGTCTCCTACCACCAGGAGGAGTGCGCCTCTTTACAGTAACACGAAATAGCCTTATATCCTCTATCGCCAGGATTGGTGTGCTTTCATATCAGGAGATCATCTCAGGGACTCTGCTTCGTACGTCGAAACATCCTGGTTTCTGCACCTTCAAACCCCGGACCACCACAATTTCTGCAACAGCAGACCTTAAAGATCAGTCCCAATTCTTGCTCCTTCACACCACATAATTGTTTGGTTGCTCCCCAGTCTGTTCTGTACAGCAAACTGCTTCCAGGTTGGACCAAGGTTGCCACTTGCCTACCAAGCAGTTTTAGCCCCTTCCTGCCCAGGCCAATTTTCAGCTGTCGCACTTTGTTGCGGTAATGGAACACTGTACCCATATGAAATTTTTATAATTTTTTCACATACATAGAGCTTTCTTTTGGAGGTATTTACTTGCCACTGGAATTTTTATTTTTTGCGCTATCAACAAAAAAAGAACAAAAAAATTGAAAAAAAAAAAGTTTTTCTTTGTTTCTATTATAAAATTTTGCAAACAGGTAAATTTTTCTCCAGCACTGATGCACGTTAATGAGGCTGCACTGATAGGCAGCACTGATGGGCACGGATAGGCAGCACTGATAGGAAGTACTGATGGGCACTGATGAGGTGGCACGGATAGGCAGCACTGATGGGCATTGATAGGCCGCACTGCTGATGCTGCACTGATGGGCAGCACTGATGGGTGGCACTGCTGATCATCAGTGCCGATGCCTTTGCTGACAATTGACAGTTCTCGGCAGTACTTTCCTCGTGCTGTGACAGCGTGAGGAAAGTGCAGCCGATAACCGGCAACTGTATTTATCCGGTGATCTGCTGTGTCATTGGACTGTGTCCAATGGCCGCCGTGATTGGCCGTTTACCATTTCACGTGATCAGCTGTGTCCATAAGACACAGCGATCGCTGGCGGCGCCGGGTGCATGCTGCTGGGGGCATGCAGGGGGGGCATGTTCTGGAATGACATCTATGGACGTCGTCCTAGAATTACACAACTGCGCTGTAGCCGTCCTTCGGCTATAGCACGGTTGGGAACTGGTTAAATGAACGTAGCCTATCAGAGAGCTGGAGGAAGTGTTAATGGACTATGAGTGCCACACTCGCCATACTTCTGTTCTGTTGAAAACTAAATGTCTGTCTGTTGTGGTGGCAGAGAGGAATTGTAGTTTATTCTTTCAGAGATCTTTGTGAATGAATGATGCGGCTGTGCGGTAAGACTCCAGTTTCAAATCTGACAGCTGCTGCAAGGAAGAAAGATCTCAGCACACCATCAGAAGTGGCCATTTTGGGAGTGGGGATCTGCCTGGCATCATGTTGCATGTTACCCTCTAAATATGGGTGTAACATGGTCTTAAACATGGAGTAAGCCTTTAAATCATCCTAGCACCAAAGGCATGCTGAAAATGTACACTGATCTACACAAACATGGAGTAAGCCTTTAAATCATCCTAGCACCAAAGGCATGCTGAAAATGTACACTGATCTACACATGCTCACCCAAGTGTACATTCAGTAGGAACATTGTTGGCAGGCAGGAGAGCAGCTTTTATCATAGAACGGACTTACAGAGGCTCTTCTACAATAAATGCCTACCTGCCAGAAATGTTGCACTTTAATATAAGGGTTATTACCTAATGACTATTATTAATAAAGATCATTCTGTCTTTTTTTTTTTTTTTTCAATGTATTATATGGGTCTTTCGGTTCATAGAAGAATGTAATTATAGATTTCTGGAAAAGGGTAAATGGAAAATAGTAATTATGTAGTTCTGGAAAATGCAAAAGGATATGAGGTTTGTGAAGGGAAGTAGTGCTAAGGGGATGCTTATGAGATGCTGTAATCGTGTTATTTTCCAGTGGTGTCTCTTTATTTTTTTGCTATATTTATGTTAATTGGAAGCATTTGAGGTTGTCTTTCAGTCTTGTTTCAAATGTTGGTTGAAGTGCTGTTTTATCACAGTTACGTGATAGTTTACGTATCGGGTTGTATTTGAGATGTGCAGAGAGATCAAACAAACCCTTGTAGGTATAGCATTTAATTAAGTAACTACAGATACAGATGATAATATTAGAAAATATAACAAGAATTCCTAACTAAAGCCGGATGCCCAAACTAAAGATGCCGGGGAGAGAAGATGGCCAGTGAAACCAGCCATGGTGAGGACACTGCTGGACCGAGGGACAGGTAAGTGTCTGTATTTTAAAAGTCCGCAGCTACAGTTTTATGTAGCTGCTGACTTTTTTTTTTTTTTTTTTTCAGCTGGAACTCCGCTTTAAGGACACATTTTTTTGGTATGAAGTCACTTTAAAGTGTTACTAAACCCACAACAGTAAAATCAGTCTGTATATGCAGTAAAGCATGTTTGATATACTCACAATGGAACCTAAGGGGTTAATCCTCTGCATCGTGTAAAACGTCTGTGATCCTGACTTCTCTGATCCTCCCCTTCCAGTGCCCCCCTCTTATCTCCTATTGTGTGGACACACTCTGCACATGCTCAGTTTGGTGTGTATTGCTAGAGCACGTGTGTTTTTGTTTTTTTCTTGGGAGAGTGCATGTGATCAGCACTGTCCAGAAAGAGGTCAGGGGTTCTGCATCCTCCTAGAGCAGAAAGAAAACTCCTACAAGCTTTAACCAGTGCTCTGCTGAGCACTGACAGAAGTCACAAGACTGCTCTAACCGCTGATCAGAAAAGGTATTTAGCAGTTTATATTTACTAAAATAATTGCATGTTCTGTGTACTGTGGGAGACCAGATATAGTCAATGCAGGTTCCTGGGTTTAGTAACACTTTAATAAGGAAATATAAAAAACCTTAGTGTATGTGCCCAACAACGCATTAATTTTAAGAATGCCTTAAATGTGAGCATGCTTTGCATCAGAGATAACAAATAACCTGACTAGCAAGGCTTGCTTTTCTAGGTAGAGTGTTGAATTTGTAAAGCACTGTATAATTACCATTACTCTTTTTTTTTTTTTTTTTTTTTTAGGGTGTAGTCAGGTAGACTGTTCATGTTGTATGTGAAATGTTCCATGTCACTGCAGGAAATGTCATTGTATGTTCCAGGGATTTCACAATGAGTGGTTTTGTAGGAAGAATTCAGTCAGTGTAGAGCTTGTCCATTGCTATAGCAAACCAGACACATTTTTTTTTCTATATAGATGCTCAAAAGCCTAGCAGAGGTGAGCAGAGTCAGTTCTGTTGAGACTTCAGAAAGTTATTGAAAATCCAGTGTCATTGTACTTTTTATCTGATATAATGTAGAGCAAATGAGATGTTTTACCTGCCAAAGTATTTTGTATTTCAGTTTACCCAGTTCTAAAAATGTACAAAGCTCTACCACACAGCACAGCCCTACTTTATCACTTTGTCTCTGCTCTTTTCTTCTATCAGCATAATCCTTATAGTTAGGAAAGTTTGATTCCTATCGCCTGACGCCTGGGACATGTGGTTCTGGGTGCCGGGCAGGTAGTTTTTTTCTACCTTTAGCCCTGCTGCAGGCAAGCAGGTGGAAGCATTAGTCAGCAGCAATGCTGACTATTGCTTCCACACAGTGCCAGCCTCTGTGAGGTTTCCAGAGCTCTGCTTGCCAATCTGCGGGCCCAGCTCGCCATCTGCAAGAGAGGAGGGAGAAGAGCAAACAAGTCCACTCCCTTCTCCTTCTTGTGCTGACCCGTAAGTAACGTTACGATGTCACTTCCAGGTCCCCGTTGAGAGATTGTAATGCAATCCCCGGGAAAGAATGTAATACGGTGTGATGTGCACCTCATTACATTCAGTGGAGCAAAGGGGAGATATGCAGGGTCTTTTAGACCTTGGATGTCTCGGAGAACCTGTAACCAAAAATCATCACATAGGGGACTTTGTCCACTATGTGATTGAAAAAAAAAAAGTTAAAAAAATTGTTTTTTTTAATTGTAAAAAATGAAAGTTACACCCAAACACATACCATTTCCCCCCCCCCCCCAAAAAAAAATATATTGAGGCCCCCACATATATACGCATGTACAAACATAAAAGCACACGCTGGGGTGCCTATGCATGAAACCGTTGATTGCAATACACATCACATGTGTATTGCAATCAACACGCGCGCACCAGAATGAGAGCAATAATCCTAGTACCAGACCTCCTCCGTAACACTACACTGGTGACCTATAAAGTTTTAAAAAGTGTCGACCTATAGAGAATATAGGGTACTGAAGTTCGTTGCCATTTCGCACACAAATTTAAGGTTTTACAAGTTGGATATCTATTTACTCACTGCAACCTCCTCTTTTATATTTTACAAAAAATAGGGTAATTTTATTGCTTTTTTTGTGCCCTAAAGTTAAATTGCTTGTATTATTTATAAAAATTTTGCTGTAAAATCATGCGAGATAAATAATTGTAACTACTACTATTTTATTCTCTAGGGTCTCTGTTTTCAGAAGATATATAGTGTTTGGGGGTTTTATGTAATCTTCAGGCCTAAAATGATTTTTTAAATGTGTGCAAAAAACGCAAAAACGGCTCTGGCAGCGAAAGGGATAAAATATAAGCCCTGCCCCACCCTTTCCTGAAGAGCAGCCAATCGGTGCTCATCACACTGCAAGGTCTCCCCTCTCTCTGCTAGTCCCCGGTTGCGGTGCTGGAGAGACACAGGGAAGGGAGGAGGAGATAAACAGCGCAATGTTAAAAATATTACACGTTTAAGTCACCATAAAGCCTCTTTTGTTTTTAAAAGCCCCAGACATTCCTAAAATCACCTCCGATTTAAATACGGTTTTGTTTGAAAAATGTTTTTTTTTTTTATCTGGACAAGTAGATTTTCATGAGGGATAAGTAGATTGGGGCACCGATTTAGTCCCTGGACAAGTAGTTTTTTCAAAAATTACCACACCCCTGACATTACATGAGCACTTCTGCTTCGCTTAGCATGTGCTCTGCAGAATTGTAACTCGTTCCTACATGGGGACGCAGTGGCTGTATGGAACAAATTTGGACTTTCAGCTGTATCTGTAACGTGTCCCCATTCAGTAACAGACTGGTTGCATGCAGCCCCAGGTAGCTCCAGCCACATAAACAGCTTGTTTCTTTACAGGCCTCAGGGACTGTATAAATGAGGCCTTAATCTACCAACATCCTGCAAAGATGGACCCCTGCTGTGCGTGATCTCTCTTTTGCAGAAGTTCAACACGCCCATTACGGAGTCAGACCACTTGCCCTGCAGTCAGCAGGGCTCATGCTACTTGCTGATTGGAGACCTCTGGTACTGACTCTGCAAGGGGTGTAACAGACCACTGCAGAAGGACCATTGCTTCTGCACAGAGAGCAAGAGTCTACAGCAGTGGTCTCCAAACTGCGGCCTGGGGGCCAGATGCGGCCCTTTGCTTGCTTTTATTCAGCCCTTGGGGCACTATTTCAGTCACCGGCACCAATAATAGGGCATAGTTCCTCCCAATGACAACAACAATGGGGCACAGTTCCTTCCAGTGACACCAACAATGGGGCTCAATGGCACTAATGATGGGGTACAATTCCTCCCAATGACACTAGTGATGGGGCACAATTCCTCCCAATGACACAAACAATGGGCCCAGTTCCTCCCAATTACACCAGCAATGGGGCCCAATGATGGGGCACAATTCCTCCCAATGACACTAGTGATGGGGCACAATTCCTCCCAATGACACAAACAGTGGGGCACAGTTCCTCCCAATGACACCAGCAATGGGGCCCAATGATGGAGCACAATTCCTCCCAATGAAGTCAGTGTTGGGGCACTATTCCTCCCAATTATACCAGTGATGGGGCACTATTCCTCCCAATCACACCAATGATGGGGCACTATTCCTCCCAATTACATCAACGATGGGGCACTATTCCTATCAATGACACCAATAATGGGGCACTATTCCTTCCAGTGACACCAACAATGGGGCCCAGTTACACCAGTGATGGGGCACAGTTCCTCCCAATGACACCAAGAATGGGACATTGTTTACTCCAACTGATGCTGTGACATTTTCTACTCCCGATGGTCACAATGCCGGCTGCTCAAGTGTTAAGGACAGTAAACTGGCCCTTTTTGTTTAAAAAGTTTGGAGACCCCTGATCTACAGCATGCTGGCAGGTGACAGTCTTTCTAGTTAGGTTGTGGCTGATTTTTAAAGAAAACAAACTTCAACACTTTGCACAACATTTTGTTTTGAAGCAGCTGAAATGTATTTAGCTAACTTAATCTAAAAGTTCCATTGGGTTTTAATACTTTTTCATATAGATTAGATTGTTATATTTCGTAGTTGACAGTACCTTGAATCTATTATGCATAGTCAAAATCATGTCATCCTTCCGTTTTTGATAAAGGTTCATCCTGTGCTTTCTTTTTAGATTTTCATACATACAAACTTTTTTTTTTTTTTTTCCCTGTAGCTTGACTTGTGTCATATGACAAGGCTTCCGAACACATGTACAAATTGCCTCTTAATCACTTTTTCATTGTTATTGGCCATTTTTATAGTCTGCATTTTTTCTTCATATCTCTATCTTGCAAATCCATTTCAACAGATTCCCAGACAAATAATCTGCATCTTTGTCTTTCTTTCCTGCTGGCTATAGATGGATCAAAATTTGGATGGTTCAGCAAGGACAGGACAAATTTTGATCCATGTATTGACATCATGGTTGTACAGAATTCGATGTACCGTTTGACTTCTGTACAACAAAGCCTGTTGGGTTTTTCCAAATTGATCTGTGCTGCTGGCTATAGCCGGCAGCACTGATCATTGTATTCTGGCGGTCGGGAAAGCTTCCTGCCGTCAGAACACAATAGCACAGTGGGAGAATCAGATCATTTCTTTCATTCTACCTGGTGGTTAAATTAAAAAAAAAATTATAAATGTATGGGCTTGCCCCATTCGCAAAAAAAAACGCAATGCCAGGTGTTGCGCTTATGTGTGTTTTTGTTTATTTGGTTTTTTTTTTTCATTTTCTGTCATGCTGCATTTCAGTGGGTTGCCCTCTATGCGCAACAATTGCGGCAAAGTAGCTCATGCAGATTTTTGAGTTTCGAGCTTCATGCTTTCTTTAACCACTTGTTTGTTGTGATTTTTTTTTTCTCACAAATAGTGCACATCTGCTTGCCTTGTTTGGGGTGCCATTAACAATGAGCGACACTGCAAGTGGGACACGAGTTTCTTTGACTTTTGTAAATGCACACATTAATGCAAGCTTTTGAGGTCGAGTCGCTGGCATTGCCTTAGTGCTTGCCCTGTTACATAGGTTGCTGGTTTTGCTGTGGATGGGATTAACACTGTGGGACTGAGCACTGAACCCATCTGTTTGCTGGAGTGTTGCACAGATGTGCTGCGTTCCTTCCCATGAGGTAGTGTTGAAGAAAAATTTTGCCAATGCTGCTCTTGTTTGCAAGGAGCCACATGGAAACTCAATTACCTATGGTCATTGTATTAAAGAAGAAAAAGAAAGGGAGAAGGAGTCTCACAATAAGGGTCTCCCACCTTGCCAAGGGGATTTAATTGGTGCCACACCCTTTATAATCGGACACTGAAAGATACATAATCCTAACTAGAGAAACAAATAGGGCTTTGAAGGCACCATACCACAAAGTTAAATATTCAAAATGTTCTTACTTTTTTGAATATTTAATTTTGTGGTATGATGCCTTCAAAGCCCCATTAGTTTTTCTATTTAGGGTTATTTATCTTTCAGTACTTATGGTTATTCTCTTAACTGCCAGTAGCTGTCTGGGTTTTGTCAGTATCTAAGGCCTCACCTCGTACCCTGAGCCCTACGTTGTTCTGCTACCACATGCTTTCAACATGTCTGATTCTAGACACGGGGGACAGTCCCGCTATAAAATCTGACCCAAGCTCACACTACAAACTGTTCTAGGGTTTTGACAGCTTGCATCCTAATGGTGCTTGCACCTGCAGCCTGGAATCCTGTTTACCCCTCTGCTCCTTGAGTCTGTTCCATCATTGGACTCCTTTTTGGACTTCATCAGGTGTTGCCGCTTCCTTGGCCCTTTTGCCTGAAGTTTTTAAGGTTCTTTATGGCTCAAATTACCTGTTTATTTGCTTATTTTGACCACAGAGGCCATAAGTGTGCTCCGGCATCTTCTCCTGCAGATTCTGTGTCTGTTTTACCTGTGACCTTGGTGGCTTCTGAGACTAATTCTGAGTCACCCCGGTCCTTTACTGATCATCTTACACCTAAGGAGTTGCAATCTACAGCTATTACTACCAATTGAAATTAGACCATTTACATTTTTTTGTTTATAGTGTAAAAAATTAAATGCCCAGTGGCGATGAAATACCACCAAAAGAAAGCTCTATTTGTGTGAAAAAAAATAAACATTTCATATAGGTACAATGTTGCATGGCCACGCAATTGTCATTCAAAGTGTGACAGCACTGAAAGCTGAAAATTGGCCTGTCAGGAAGGGGATCAAAATTGCCTAGTAGGCAAGCGGTTAATGAGCAGTTTTTGGCAGGGGCGTTTTCTGGTTGGGAAAAACCCCCCAGAACTAGTGGATTTCAAAAGCTGTTTTTTAGCTGTAAAAATGCTGTAACACTGGTAAACCACGGCAAACCGGCATTTTTGAGCCATAAAAACCGCTAACACGGAAGAACGTGTGTAAACGCTAATGAAAAATTACAACTAACGTTACCAGTGTTTTTAAAATGCTCAGTGTACATGAGTCCTAGTAAAATACCCAGTTAGCGTAAAGTAGTATTAAACCCAAAAGCAAACATTCTATTGCAGCTTACCAAGTCTTAGAAGAAAGAAAGCATAAAAAGGAAACAAAATGCAGCCATCACATCTGCTTTCAACTGATGAACCAGCCAGCAACACAGCCGCTTTACAGAAGTTTAAGCTCTCCATCAGAATGTATCAGGTTACATGTATGAGACTATTTATTGCTGACGGGGGTGATTTAAAATTATCGGCTTTTCTTTATTAATTTATCCCAAAAAGAAAAAAAATGTTTGCTGTAACTGATAATAAAATGTTGGATGCAGTTTGGCTTCATTTTGGTATTTGTATTTAAATCAGATAATACATTTTAACACTCCCTTGCCCCTCAGACTGACAATGATGCTGTGTCTTGTGCTCATTCCTCTAAAGTGGTGTCTTACTAATACAGGTGGTGTGTTATTGGCTAGATCACCAAGTGAAAACAAAGAGGGGAGAAAGCTAAAGAAAATATAACTGATGCAGCCACTACATCTAATGATTGGTAAACTGCAATAGAATACACTTTTTTGGTTTTGGGTTTATTACCTCCTTAAATTTAAATATTTCCATTTTAAACTGAAATTGAAGATACCGTTTTACTAAATGATTTCTACTCAGTGGTGATGTTTGAATGGACCATTTAAAGAGGGGACGGCTGCTCATTTCTGGCCGTACCTCACCCCACAGCAATGACCATAAATTGGGCTTGAGACTAGGGTGGAGCTTCAGCCAGTATTAGAAATAAAGCTGTGCTTTTACTCTGTAATGGGGCCATCAGAATCAGAACAAGTGTTATATGCACTTGTTCCCTTGGGGGTTTAAAAAATGTTAAACATTTTGGTGAGAGCTCTTTTAAAAGCAAAGTAGGGTTTTTTTTGCCCAGTTATACTTGCCTAGGTGGATGCAACATCTGTTCAATGCTGGAGGATTTGGTGATCACATGGCCCCTGATTGCTGAGTTCTCACAGCTGAGAACTGTCAGTCACCACTGTCTGCTCTACCCGCTGCGAGGCTAAGCCAGGTGGCGTTCCAGACTCTAGGGTGGATCCTGACTTTGAAGTTGGGATCTCTCCCCAGGAACCGGCTGAGTGACGTCAGCTGACAGCGGTTCACAGGAGTGCAGAACGAACTCCTGTGAAAGAGCTTTGGCTGTACTTCTTCTTCTCCTTTTAAGCTACATATTCTTATAGAGATAAAAGGATATTAAACCATGATTAGCTTGTACTGCTTGGGCTATCTTCTGTACTATACTGTTTGTGTTTTGGTTTTTTAGGTTTTTTTTTTGTTTGTGTTTTTATATGGAAACATGAAGTGCCCCTACCTATGAGGCTATTGGTCTGCCTTCATGCGGCATTTAACTGCAGTTTTGCAACAATGTGCAAGAATGAGACTTTGAACACTGGCATGTAGAAAGTTATAATCCCTTTTTTTTTTTTTTTTAAATTTATTTTATTTTTTTCCATCTATAGTCATTTAGCTACAAGAGTGCAACAGTCCTTTTTTGCCTGTTTTTATTTCCTGCAAGGGGCAGTGATAAATGGCTGCCTTTCCCTACCTTGTCACTCTTGTGACCGCAGTCTCTCTTACATACAGGATTAAAAGCTACTGGGAACTAAACAATTTGTCACCCACATGAGAGCAGTGTAGCTAAAAATAAATGCGCCAATAAGTTCTTCAGCCCTCTGCTCTCCGTTAATTACACTATGATTGGCAGCAGAAATCTTGTGTGCACAGTCAGGGAAAAAAATCTATGTCTATTCTGAAATGCTATGGTGGCTTTTTAGAACCAGAGTTCATTTATTTAGTTGGAACTTTTATACACTTTAGAGTTGTCATAAAATCTGTCAAATTAAAGCAATACTAACCTGCAAAGCAAACATTTTATTATGTTGCCGCTTACCAATTCTTAGATGTGATGGCTGTATTTTCCTGTTTTCATCTGGTAATCTAGCCAGCAAGTCTGTTGTTTCTCAAAAGCCAAGCTCTCAAGCATATTGCATGCATGAGACAAACCATTTACTGCTGGTAGAGGTGAGTTAAAAGGAAAAAGTTTGCTGCAACCAATTATAAAGTGTGAGTTGTAGTTTGGCTTCAATTTTGTTATTGTATTCAAATCTGCTGGTACATCTAACACTCCTCTCCCCCCAGACTGACAATGTCACTGTCTGCTGTGTCTCCTGTGCTCATTCATCCGGAGTGGGGACACTCTAATACAATAGGTGTATTATTGGCCAGATCACCAGATGAAAACAGAGGGAAATAGCCAAAGAAAATAAAACACTGCAGCTACCACATCTATTGATTGGTAAGCTGTAATATAATACATTTGTTGGTCTTGGGCTTAATACCGCCTTAAATTTACATATTTCCATTTTAGCTGAGGTTCAAGATACCCCTTTACTAAGGGATTTCTACTCAGTGGTGTTGTTTGAATGGACCATTTTTTGCTGTTTGGAATCAGATGGTAAATTCAAAACTTTAATACTCAGCATATCAGCCGTGTTAATCCAGAAACAGGTTTTGCAGCATCTGCAATTTCAGCAGATACAGTCTGGCTGCTTATGGGTCAGGGATGACTGCTTCAGACTTTCTCAATACACTGCAACCACATTAAAGTCATATGACAGCTATGTAATTTTGCCTTGTTCTCAGTCGGAGATTAATTTAGTAGCTCTAATCATAACATATAAAAAGTCCTGAATGAACCTTCCGCATAATGCTATACACTCTCTCTAGCAAACTTTCCATAACCGGTATTTTTGATCATTGCAGGTACATTGCAATATGTGTTTAATTTGACCAACTGTGTCAAAGTAATCCCTCTCTGGCCAGTGCCTGCTCTGCTCTGCAAATGCAAAATACCTACTTTCTTATAGCATGCTTCAGTGCATGTGACATCTGCATTTGCTTTATTTATTTATTTTTTTGGCCCCTGTTAATCCTGCCAGTAACACACTTTCTTCCCCAACACTCACTCTTGGTACTGTGTCTATGGAGTGTATTAGGACTATATCTCCCCCTCTCCTCTTCTCTATAACATAATGAGATGTGTTCTGTAGTCCTCAGAGATAGGTCGGAATAATGTTAAAGGATAAGTTCACCTTTTCGACAAAAATAATAAATGTACATTTTTTTTTTTTTGCAGGTAAAGAAATGTGCATTTATTATTTTTGTCCAAAGGAGCCTGTAAAGCATTGCAGCAGCGATCAGTAGATCGCTGATGCCATACAGGTTTCCTGCAGACCTGTCAGAATATCTGCTTGCCCTATGTGATGTACGAGCAAGCAGATATACTGAGGGGAAGCTACAAGCCCACAGCTGCTAAGGCTGCCGGGACTTTGCAGTTCATTCATTCATCCACGGAAGTCAGTGAATGAATGATGTTTGCCTTGTGGGCGGAGCTCTGCATGGCCACGTTGTATTCAAATTTGACAGAAAGAGGAACAGAGAAGTCCCCCCATACTAATCTGTCAGAGGGAGGGGGGTGGCAGCTGCCGCTATTGGAACATGTTGCACCCTGCTCCACAGCTCCGTGGTAGTTGATTGAAAACTACAAGCCGACAGCCGCTAAGGCTTCTGGGACTTGTAGGCACTCATTCACAGGAGAAGTTTCCCCATACTATCTGTAAGGGCACGGCTGCAGATATGGGAACATGTTACAAGTTCCACCCTAAAAACGGATGTAACATGTTCCAAAGGTGAACTTATTCTTTAACTGATAACAGCATAAGCAGACTGTCCAGGAATTTATCAGCTCACATGATTTCTGGCAGGATCATATGCATTTTTTGGTACTCCTCAAACTAATCTATATATAAAAAAAAATATGGTATATCTAGCAGACCAAATGGGAGCTAAAAGAAGTTGGTAGGGTTTTTCGTATACTTGTTTCGTATACTTGAAATATATTTGTTCAATGACATGAATGTTGAGAACCAGGTCAAGCAGTCTTGTGACAATGTTTAAAGTTTAGAGGAAGTGTGATTTTTATTTATTTATTTATTTTTTTTGCTTAGTAGAAACTGTTCTACATACTTTTTATAAAATGAAGCGGTCAGCTATTTTAAACTTTCAAAATAAAGCCTCATGCACACATGCTATTAGTGACAGTTGCGACAAGTATCCAGTGTATTCCTGCACCTGGATTCATGAGTAGATGAGGATAGTTGCGTCCGCTCAGCCTTTACGAAGCAAAAAAGTGTCCCCCGCTGTCGCCGAGTGTTCTTATGTAATCACACATAGAGCAGTTTGATTACCTGCAGTTAGGGACAGATGATCACCCTTGAATGCAAGCGTTTGCAACTAAGGGCGATCATACATGGTTCGAATTCCGAACGATTTTTCGTCTGAAAATCGAAAACGTAGTTCGCTCGGTATTTCGATGGTGCCATCAATGATTTAGAAAATCAGCCGACCATAAAGTTAACCTCATATAACAGGCGAAACTTCTGTTCCTTCCAGGTCACTGCTCATGTGCATAATCTTTTCGGGAAAATGATCGTACGATTTGACAATCATTGAGTCAAAAATTAGTAGTTTTTCACAAACATTCCAACATGCCCGATCACCAAAAAGGGGAGGAACCACAAAAATTGGCTGGTGCCATCGACCCACTAACAGAGCGAAAATCTGCCGATTATTCTTGGGTACGATTTTCGGACGAAAAATCGGTCGAATTTTGACCCATCTATGGCTGGCCTAACTGCCGGCAATTAGAGGCAATTAGACATGCGAATACCTAGATAGCGGTGGCCCCTGTCAGCCTGTCATTGTACAGGCGGAGCGGCCACATCTGTCTGCCACTACCTGTGAATCCAGCCACAGGAATATGCTGGGAGCTTGGGGCAACTGGCATTAATCTCATATATAAATGAGGCTTCTATTACCATCAATATCCAAAAAGCCTATTATTTGCTCCTCTCTGATTTAGCTTTTCTTTGTTTCCAGGGCTTGAATTTCTCAAACTTCTTGGCTATGCCCTGATAACTGCCTGTGCTGGTAAAGCTGGCCAATACAATATGTGAAATTTGCTATGTGGGGGACTCTGTTGGCCCCCTACCACCCAATATCTTTCAATTGAAAATCTGAAGTATGAAAAGTTGTGCCCCTAATAAAGTGAAAATAAATCACAGGCCCACTAATAATGTTGTTTTGTTCAATAACTTATTAAATAGAAGGCAACCTGTAATACCTACACCTATACTGGTCTTGACTGACAAGCTTAAAGTATTACTAAACCTACAACAGTAAAATCAGCCTGTATATACAGTAAAGCATGCTTGTTATACTCACTGTGGAACCTAAGGGGTTAATCTTCTTCATTGTGTAAAAAGGCTGTTTGATTCCGGTTTTCCTGATTCTTCCCTTTTTCCACAGTCCCCAATCCATCTGCTGATAGTACAGAGCCCTAGGAGGCACTTTGCACATGCTCAGTTTGGTGTTAAATACTAGAAGGGTTTTTTATTTTTTGGAGGGTGCATATGATCGGCACAGGGCCAATCGGCACTGTCCAGACAGAGGGTTAGGGGGACTAGCAGCCTGTTATCAGACAGAGGAGAATGAAAACTCCTCCTGCAAGCTTTACCCAGTGCTTAGCTGGACACTGATAGAAGTCACAAGACTGCTATATATTGCTGATGCGAAAAGGTTTTTAGCAGTTTTATATTTACTACAATAATTTCTTTTCCCTGCTCTGTGTACTGTGAGAAACCAGATATAGTAAATGCAGGGCCCTGGGTTTGATAACACTTTAAGGTTTATCTTTTCATTTGTTGATTTGAATTCAATGGTGTTTACTTGTGTTATAGCAACTAGTCATTTCATTGTACAGTAAAGCTGGTCACATAAAGGATGGGTATATTGTTCTTCGTGCTTTTCTGACGGCCTGACACTGTGTTGTACCATTATATGTATGCAGGCCTTTTTCTGTACAACAAAGACTTCTCCTTTAGCCATGACACATTTATTTTACCCGAGTAAAGTTTGTAAAGCACTGCGCAGATTGTTGGTGCTATATAAATCTTATATATTAATAATTCCATAGCAGTATTATGTTAATGTAATGGGTAGTCTTTCTACGGTCATTTAGAACTTTACCAAACCATATTTTCTGTGCCTTTTTGCTCCAGTCTAGGCACATTCAAGCTATAAAAAAAACAAGCTCCTTGTTGTGGGTATTTTGCTGACTTATGCATTGTCCTCTCTTGTTATTTCCTTTACCAAACTGAAGCTAGATACAGGGAGGGAGTGTGTTTATACTGTATTATGAACACTGACAGTCCTATGGTAGAAAGTCCAAAGATTTCCGGATTTTTGAATTTGTAAGGTACCAGTGCCTGATGCTGCTTAATGTACAGTGATTTATTTTGCATTTTGTTTCATAATCTATATTTGTTTTGTGTCTTGTTATAGGATCTCAGTTTACCCAATGGTACCCCAGCAGATACTTCAAGTCCAGCATCATCATCCTCACTTCTTAACAGGCTACAACTAGATGATGACATGGATGGAGAGACAAGGGACCTCTTTGTTACTGTTGATGACCCAAAGAAGCATGTGTGCACTATGGAAACTTATATAACCTATCGTATTATGACCAAGGTAAACCAATGAAACACTGATTGAAAGAATGAATGTTATTTAAAGTAAAAGCTATTTAAATTATCAAATATAATCCATTAGCACTTAAGCAGCAACTAGTAAGAAAGTGACACTTGTAAAAGGTAAATGAGCATGTAATCCATGGCTCTGGAAAAATCAGGAGAATCTGCACTGTCGTCTGAGTAGTAACTGCTGTGTTTAGCAGTTGGTCGGGGATTAATATTGGGCCATTCCAACTTCATCAACACTTTTTAACATACAAGGACGATATGTCTTCTGCCATGTTAAAGTATATTATTTTTGTACTTCTCCCCCATGTCTGAATGCTAATGGAAATCTATCACTGAAAATGTTTACAAATATACTGTACACGTATGTTTCTGAATGTACTATGGCAACATAAAGAATTAGGAAAAAAAAAATGAAAGCCAAGGCATATTGTCTCTGAATGTCAACCTCTTCCCCACTCATGTAAATGACAATAGCTGTCATCACACACACTTGGTGTAAAAAAAAAAAAAAAAAATACTTTTGAGGGCATTTGAGGTTTTTTTTTTTTTTTCCCCTGCCTATAACACCACTTCATGTTAGCCTATGTGTACATACACACGTAAGCGTTTAGAGATTTGCATGGCAAGTTGCACCCTATTTTCCGCAGTTACAGCGGTCATATCTGTGCGATTCCAACTTGGTCGGAGCCGCACCAATTTCTAAAGTAGTGCATGCAATACTTTAGGTGCAACTTTTACGCCGCAGATGTCTTGCAAGTCGCATCCCAAGTCAGAATACTATATGAATTTGAAATTGGAGTAGTGTGACTGAGGTGTAACCCCTAGAGACATTCAGTGCTTGAACGTTCATTTCAAAGGCCATCGTCCTGTATTCACGTCATTGTATTAAGTAGGGATTGTATTAAATTGGGCGTTCACTGCAATTGCAGTTTATTCTTTTCTGAAACCGGAAGTTTCACTCACAAATCAGTCCAGTTCCAATTTATCTTCCAGAAGAACACACCAGTGAAGGCTTCCCTCCTCCCTTTGATACACATATGCCTGGAAGTCCTTTCATTGTGCGTGTTAAAGTCACATACATCGCTAGATTGCATTTCAGTGTCCCTTACTTGGGAATCCGTCTGACACCCTCTATATCTTCTCTGTACAAGCTCAATTATCCACCATTTATTTAAAAAAAACTAGAAGAGGATTTACGGGTTTGGACAACTCAAGATCTATCCTGCCTAGGCAGTATCCATTTGATTAAAATTACTACCGCATATCTATATTATTTCCGCTCATTGCCGATCGCTATAATCCCTTCGGAATTGGCTAAATTTCAAGCCAAACTCATTTGCCTCATCTGGAATTGTAAGGGGCACAAGCTATCCAAACAGGTTCTCTTTGCTCATAAAACGGCTGGGGGGCTGGGTCTCCCCAACTTGTTGCATTATTACCAAGCTGCCCAGGTAGCTCAACTTTCAGTGGTATATTCCCACTCTGAAAAACCAGACTGGATAGCTATGGAACGAAGTGCAGCTAAACTTGGTCCCTCTGGACTTTCTCAAATGGCAGCCACATCAACTGCGAATGCCAATCCTAGCCCCTACCCTGTCAAACTCACTGAGTGTCTGGGACAAAGAGCTGAATAATCCCCCCTTAAAGCATTAACCCATTTTTTCAATAATCCTGCTTTCCCTCTGGGTCTTGAACCTGAAGCCTTCCGGTGGTGGCTAAATAAGGGCCTTTACCGACTAGGTCATTTTCTCACTCCTAGCGGCCCTTTTACCTTACAGCATTATCAATCCAAACTAAAAATGCCTTTCTCTGAAACATTTCATTTTTTTTTAAATTGCACACCTTTTGCGCTCTCTAGGCTCTGCAGTAACAAATAATCCCGCAGTTACTGCTTATGCATCTTAGTGCACAACAGGACACAGGCCATAGGGGAGGGATATTGACAATCTACAGGCTGCTGCTTGTTTCCACTGGTAAGTTCACCTATATGAGTGCTTGGGACTCAGAAAGCCAATGCTCTATATCTTTCTTGGAGGCGAGATCTATTTTCCACCTGGCCTATAAAGGCATTCTTAATATCTCCCTTAAGGAAGAAAATATAAAGGTAATGACTAGATGGTATATGGTCCCTGCTCTGCTTTCGAGGCTATATCTGACTTCCACTTCCCTCTGTTTTAGGGGCTGACGGTTACTGGGTTCGATGTATCATCTCTGGTGGGAGAGTCCAAAACTACATGGATTCTGGAATAGAGAGTTTTTTTCTCTGATCGCAAGGTCACTGGGCCCCCGGTCCTACTGTCACCCCGTATTGCACTTTTGGATGATCCAGTGGAGGACCTACCACGCTAAAGAGCTGTGTTTTTTTTTTTTTTTTTTTTTTTTAATGCTCCTAGCATCCAAGCTCATGATATGGCCTATCTTGGAAAAAACATACGGTCTTTATGTCACTGTACAGACATAAGGTCTCCTGGATAGTGTTGAACGAACAGCTTGCTAGTGTGCTCACTGATGCTGTCAAACGATTTGAGGCAATATGGGAACCTTGGGAAAAATATGTTCATGTGGATTTATAGAGGTTCCTTTCTGGAGTTTCAGACTGGAGCCATACTCCTCCCCTCCTCCAGGAATCCACCCCTTTCCTTTCTTTTCTTTCTTTTTTGTT
The DNA here is from genome assembly GCF_062004578.1 of Staurois parvus. NCBI lineage: Eukaryota > Metazoa > Chordata > Amphibia > Anura > Ranidae > Staurois > Staurois parvus. The sequence goes on along the minus strand of NW_028317892.1, from coordinate 15,500,339 downwards.
TCCTTTCGTTTTCTCTTTTATCTGCTATGGCCTATTTCGGTTTATTTTAGTTGGCTCTTCAGGGCCGAGTCGTGGTATATATTGGAGATACGGCCTGGGCCCTTTAGTCCTGATCGTAGTTTGACCTTCTCAGGTAGTACTCCTGCTAGGGGACCCTGACACTGTAATGTACAGTTTCTTTGGTCTTCCTGCCTATGATTTGCCATTGTTATCCCCTTTATTTCCCATGAATGTGAGCCAGGGCCTCGGCCTCATACTAACTATTGTAATAAATATTATGGTATTGATTCTTGCTCTTACTAAATTATCTGTTTCTGAACTCTGTACTTGTGATAATAAAAAGATTGAAAGTAGATTGCATTTCAGTGTATTCAATGTGATTTGTAGGTAGCTGTTTGTAAGAAATGTGTCCATTGTTTGGGTTTCTGAGGGGAATGTGTACAAGCATATTGTAACTTCAGTTTATGTGATTGTATTGCAGTTTTACAGATCTGTTCACAGAAGAAAATTCAGTTTTGGAATTAAACACAATGCTGCTTCTGTCAGTTTTTTGTTAGCTAGCTGTCGGCTGTTAGTGGGACAGCATAGCCATAATAAATTATTTTTCTGGACATTAAAATGAATGAATGTCAAAATGCTTGATGCGCCTATTTGTGTTTAAAAAATGCAGCTTTCTGCATGTTTTTAATGCTGCTGTCTCCTTCCAGGAGAATAGTGTTTAGGCTTCAAGCTGGTCATGCACTGTTAGAATTTCAACGAATTCAGAGGAAACAACCAAAATTGTAACAATGCCAGGTCACTCAATCAACCTTCATTGAAGGAGCTAGTCCAAATACTGTTGGCCGAACGGAGCCTTCAGCCAATCCGCTGCAGGCACTAATTGGGTATTCAGCTGTAAGCTAGCCCAGCCCAGTATGGATGGAGGAATCTGTTAGTATGCTTTCGTTCAGCCCACAGATTGAGCAAAAAAAAAATCTATTAATGCAAGGTCAGCTTAAAGTGTTGGCTTACCTTTTACAGAACAAAATGAAAAAGGTGAATGAACACCGTACATCCTGCCCCCCCTCTCCTGGTCCCCGCTGTACTTACCACCTCCTAGGATTCAGAGCTGTCATTGCCCATGCAACTGGTGCAGTGGTATGGGAATTTTAAGTCCCCTCTCTTCTCTGTGCAGTGCTTACGGGAAGGATCAGAACGATAATAATTGGTCAGCACCATCACAGAGCTTTTGCATATTTGCATTTAGGAATGGATTGTGAAAACACAGTTGATGTAAGTTGAGAAAAAAAACCTCTGTGTCTTTCCCTTTTTTTTTTTTCCCAGACAACACGAGTAGAGTTTGACTTCCCTGAGTATTCCATACGCCGAAGGTACCAGGACTTTGATTGGTTGAAGAATAAACTTGAAGAAACCCAGCCCACTCACTTCATTCCCGTAGGTAGTATGTTGCTGCTGTTTGGATAAGCTGTGCAGAAGTAGTGACCTAAGGAGTCTAAGTTTTGCTGATGCTTCTGCATGTTTCGGTGTTTAGTGTGACTATGTATTTAGTTTTTTTTTATTGATTTATTATATATCATAGTGAAGAATTGTTTAAATATTTGATGTATGTATAAGGAGCCCAGCTACAATTTTGACAATTTTTTTTTTATTGGGACAGTTTCTTTTGGTGCTGCATGCTTTGTGCTTGGGACTGATTACATAGAGGCCTCCATGATGAGCATGTAGCAGAATAAGGGTTATCGTTAGTGCTTAGTTTGTGTTTAAAGTGGTTGTAAAGCTTAATTTTTCTTAAACTAATAAACAGGATGTACAGAGCAGTCCCTAAACCCCCTTTTCTGGGGTCCCTTCTAGAATTCTCCTTTTCTCTGTGCCCCACCATAGAAGGCTGCTTCCTGTGAGTTCTCTTTCAAACTGGGCTGTGTGTATCTATAGACACACACAGTTTGGCTTGACCCCGCCTATCACTCCTTCATCACAGGATTTGATTAACAGCAGCAGGAGCCAATGGTTCCCATTTGAGGAGAGGAAGTGAAAGCAGCGCTGTTGCATTTGGGCACCCTTCTGAATTGAGATAGTACTCTGGTAAGTATAACGGGGGGGGGGGGGGGGAGGATATAAGCAATGATGCATTTTTTTACATTAATCCAGGAAATGCATTAAGGTTAAAAATGTCCTGTCTTTACAACAATTTAGGTTCGTGTTCAGCTCCTTTTCGGGATTATGTTGGAAATAGTTAGGTTTTAGGAGCTTGTTACCAGGGTTAGGTTTTAAGTAGAAGGGATTACATGTCAAGAACTAATTTTTAGGTATAGTTAAAGTAGTACTAAAGCCCAATCATTTTATTAACGTACTGCATTTACAGCATTATGGTAAAAAAAAAAAAGTCCCAGTTCATTTACAACCCTTCCTATTCTCAAAACACTTACCTACTGTGCCTTACAGTCGTGGTGTTCCGTGAATTTCCGATTTGTAGAGTAGACTGTGAGTGTTTGGGAGCAATTGGTTTCAGCAGACGTCTAAGGAAAGGGAGCAGTTCTGTGGCTTTCTGGGCGTTGTGTGTTTCAACAGACACACACAGCCCTGGATGGCAGCGTGCACACACAGGTATTTCCTTGGCAGCCTACTAAATAAATGAGACACCTGCAAACAGGAGGTGTGGTGGGAGAGAGGCAGCAGTACAGGGACTGTCTAAGGAAAAAAGGCACATTTTAAAGGAAGCAAACTATATGATATCTAGACTTTCTTTTTGATATCTTAAAAAAATGTTTAGTGTCACTTGAAATGTATGGTCTCTCTTTAGTAAAGTGGTTCTATTTTTAGGGATTATTTTAGGGAATTTTATTTTTGGGGGTGATTGATGGAGGATAAAATGCTGACTAGTAGAGCAGTTCCCATGGCTATACTCCCATTCCAAAAATAAGCCCCAGATTCCTTGAATTGATAAAAATGTGTCTGTTTTAAAACAGCATGCAATTTTACTGAACATGAACAATTGAATGATCACTGTATTTGATAGGGATGTTCTATGAGCTCTGTACTATTGCATTGCTCCCAGTTAAATAGGTGTGTTTTAGATGTCGTTCTTTGGAAGTGTCTCAAAGTAGAAATCTGTTGATTTACACCAAAATATGAATGTTGGAGTCGCATTACATATATTTCCTTAATTATATTAGTTAATTTCCGCAATCCTGTAATTAAACTGGCTTTTCACAAGTCAAGCTGTACAGCCAGCTGGTTTGTAAGTGCTGGCCTGGCAATACAAGCTCATTTGGGAATGTAGAGCAAAATTTGCTGATTTTTTTTTTTTTTTGGTATTGTTATTAATTAGGGGCACTACAAAACGCAAACTGCATTGGTGGGAACCAGGCCTGCAATGCATTGAAAACGCATTTAAAAAATGCACACGTGTTGCCTTTTTGATGCGTTGCATATTTTTTATCTGCCCAACAACAAGTCGTGTCCCTTCCCCCCCAAAAAAAAAATTCAAAGAACATAAAATGCATAAAAAAAGTCAAAAACATGCGTACAAAAACGCAAAACGCACTGCAAAATAGACAAAATGCTAATTGCATTGGTGTGAACCAGGCCTGAAATGCATTGAAAATGCACACGTGTTGCGTTTTTGATGCATTTTTTTTGTCACATGACCTATGAAAAACACACCCTAAACGTGGTAAAACCGTTGGTAACAAACGTTTTCAGTGGCCATTATTGGCACATTTTTTCCTATTGGCAAAATAACTATTTTCGGCCGCCAATATATCAGTGCATTCCTAATAACATGTATTGGCAACAGTCAGTTTGCTCATCGCTGGTTGTGAAATGCTGCATTTATTGACCAGTGTAAAATCTAAGTTTCTACAGTCAGACAGTTTGACAGTCCAAGACAAGGCTATTTGCTTTCTTTTCATATAAACAGTCTGACATCCCAGTTTAAATAAATTATTAGTGGTTGTAAAGGCTTAAGGTTTTTTTTTTTTAAGATACAAGAGTTCCAAAAAAGTTGGGATGCTGTGTAAAATCTACATAAAAACAGAATGCAATGATTTGCAAATCTCATAAACCCATATTTTATACACTATAGAAAATTGAAACCATATCAAATGTTTAAACTGAGAAAATGTACCATTTTAAGAAAAAAATAAGGTAATTTTGACATTGATGGGTGACTTTCTTCTCTTTACCTCTGAGACACTCTGACTCTCTAAATACTCTTTATACCCAATCATGTTACTGACCTGTTTCCAGTTAACCTACCCTAACCAAAGTAGTTCTAAAATGTTCTTCCGATTCTTCCTTCTTGGTACCACTTAGCTTGTTGCTACCCTGTCTCAGCTTTTTTGAGATGTGTTGCTGCCATCAATTTCAAAATTACTTTATTTTTTTTCTTAAAATGGTACATTTTCTCAGTTTAAACATTTTGATTTATTTTCTAAAGTGAATAAAATAAGGGTTTATGAGATTTGCAAATCCTTGCATTCTGCATGCTCCTTGCATTCTGTGTTTTATGTAGATTTTACACAGTAACCCAGCTTTTTTGGATTGGGGTTTTAAAGACCTTTCAAGATTAGCCCCCAACCCCCCAGCCCACACAGTTTCTCCTATAGCAAATGGCTTGCTCTGGGGGCACTCAGAAGGGAGGAGTAACCCAGAGCAGTGGTGGGGGACCCCAGAAGAAGAGGTTTGGGGCTGCTTTGTGCAAAACCTCTGCACAGAGCAGGAAAGTATAACGTTTGTTATTAAAGAATAAGTGAACCATTAGAATCACTTTAAGGATTGGAAATAGTTTTACACATTCAATCCTTCTCTCTCTAAATTGCTCTTTTGCTTTAATGCACTTTTCTTTATATTTTTTTAAATGACATTACATTAGCAGTTTAAAGTCCTTTAACCAAAGTGAAATATTTCCTCCTTTTTATTTTTGCCTGCAAGCATTGTGAAATGAGTCTTGATTTGTGGAAGTGTGTGTAAACACCAAGATCTCTTGCACACTGGGCCATCTAGGAGCAGTGTGTCTCTCCCGGCATTTTATCTCTTAGTAGGGACAGGGGCAGCGCCCAGCAATGCTGCAGGCATCTTGTGAAAGCCTATAGCAGGCAGCAGTTGGCTAGGGCTGAACGCTCTCGGACCCTTGTCCCTAAATGTGCAGAACATGGCTACCACTGCAGCCTGCCATACACTTTGACAAGCAACCTAGAGCAGTGCTGGATGCTGCATCTGTCGCTCCAGGACGCACTAAGACTCCAATTACACACTGAAGTACATCTAACAACTGGCAAGCTTCAATAATTTTATGTTTTAATCTTGGTTTAGATGAGCTTTAACTGACATCATTTCTGTGCATTATATATTGAACTGGTATTAGACAGAACCTGTACCGAGATAACCCTTCAGACTACCATTGCCAGTTTTGTGTAAAAATGCTGCTTGCCTGCCTCCCTGGGTCACTCACTGTCAGGGCAGGAGCTGAGGAACGGACAGGCAGGTCTAATAACAATGTAACGCACTGGCTGACGACAACCACCACCCACAGACCGAAGTCCCTCAGGGCGCGGAGTCTAAGTCCCAGGCTGCCCTTCACCAGGGCCCCTGATGGTGGGGATGGACTTGACGCAGCCAGGAACCAGTTCGCGGCCCCCAAGACACCTCAGTTGCGGTAATGGCCACCGCCAATGGCGAGTAGCTGGTGGAAAAGACAATAGTCAGGCAGGCCGGGTCGACAACAACGGGACAAAACGGTACAGGACAGCAGACGAGAATCACAGGTCACGAGCCGGGTTCAGCAACAGAGGGTCAGATCAAAGGAGAACACAAAGAATAGTCGAGTAACAAGCCGAGTCAGATTCCAGGAGAGTCACGAGAGTCAGAACAGAGTAATAGCAACACCAAGACACAAGTGCAAAGAGCATGTGCGGGCCCCAGGCTTATATGTAATCAGCCACACCCCTCTGGGGGATGGACCTCAGAGACCTGAAGGCATAAAAGATTCCCACCATGCTCAGCAGAAATCCAAGATGGATGCCAGCACATGGAGTAACATAACCTCTGGGAAAAGGTAGGACCTTGACACTCACCCAGAACAATCATGTAGATTACAAAGTCAGACTTAGAGGCCATTCACACTAATGCAACTTGTCATGCGACTTTGCGGTCCAAAGTCGCATGACAAGTCACACCCCATGTTTCCCAATGAGTACTGTTCGTATATGTGCGACTGTTTGCACGAACATGCCAACACATGCCATACTTACGATGTTCGCACGATTTTGAAGTTGCAGAAGTGTGAATTGAGCCTGAAGGAAAGGAAAACAAGACTGTTTTCGTTATTTTTGTTGCCTTGAGTTGAGCTATAAAGTCATTGGACCAACATGATGACCAGACAACTAACGTTTTTAGAGATGAAATGAACATTAGCAGCCTCCATTATTTCTCACTAAAGGTTTCCTTTAATTAGTTACTTATAAATGGATGTTGTCATGTCTTTCTCTAGATGTTTGCACTGTTCATATTGACTGTATGTGTATTGCTACAAACTTGTGGTTTTCTGTCTTCATTTCAGCCTCTTCCAGAGAAATTTGTAGTGAAAGGCGTAGTGGACCGTTTTTCTGAAGAGTTTGTGGAGACCAGAAGAAGAGCTTTGGACAAGTTTCTTAAGAGGATTGCAGACCACCCTGTTCTCTCCTTCAATGAGCACTTCCATGTTTTTCTAACATCTAAGGTTGGCATTCAGTAGACGACTCTGTAGTTCTGTGAAAAAGGTGGATTACCCTCTTCTAGGGTTTTCTCTTATACTTTTTTGGCTGCTACCAAAAGGTTCTGAATTCCAGCCAAAACTTTTTTTTATCTTTTATAGCAATGGTAGTTTGCACAGCTTTTTACATTCACATCATGCCTTTAAAGTGGTTTTAAAGGCTGAAACCTTCAGTATGCAGTCCCCCCCCCCTTCCCTTTATACTCACCTGATCCTCATCCAGCAATGTGCATGAGAGCAGAAGCTCTCCCTGTCTCTGCATCTTTGTGGCTCCCACTGCTGTCACTCAGCGAGTGAGGAGGGAGCGGGGGGTAAGGGCGAGAAACACAGAGGTGGCTTGGGAGCGAGCATGCACAACTTGCTCTGGGGGCACTCAGCAGACCATTGGGGCCTGGAGTGCCAGCTGAGGACCCAAAAAGAGGAGATCGGGGCTGCTGTGAGCAAAACCCGTGCACAGAGTAGGTAAGTATGGCATGTTTGGTATTTAACCACTTATACCCCCTTCCTGCCCAGGTCAATTTTCAGCATTCAGCACTGTTGCACTTTGAATGACAATTGCGCAGTCATGCAACACTGTACCTATATGAAATTTTTATAATTTTTTTCACACAAATAGAGCTTTCTTTTGGTGGTATGTACTCGCCACTGGGTGTTTTATTTTTTGCGCTATAAACAAAAAAAGAGTAAAAAAAAAAAGTTTTTCTTTTTTTTTTGTATTATACAATTTTGCAAAGAAGTAATTTTTCTCCTTCACTGATGTGCACTGATGGGCACTGATGATGCTGCACTGACTGGTAGCACTGCTGGGTGAAACTGCAGGGCACATGTGAGTGGCATTGATGGGCACAGGTGGGCAGCACTGATGGGTACAGGTGGGTGGCACTGATGGGCACTGATCATCAGGGCACGGATAATCCGTGCCGATCACTTTTCTGACAATTGCTGTTTATCACTAGTATAGCCGATAACCGGTAACTGTATTTACCCGCACATGGTCACGTGGTAAAAGGCCGCTGTGATTGGCCGTTTACCGTATCATGTGATCAGCTGTGTCCGTAGGACACAGCTATCACCAGAGGCGCTGGGGGAGCGCAGGGGACTTGTTCTGGAATGACGTCCATGGACATCATCCCAGAACTAGACAACCGCTCTGTAGCCGTCTTTCGTCTATAGCACGGTAGGGAAGAGGTTAAAAAAAAATACCTTCACAAATACTTTAACCACTTGCCATCTACCCTTGAATTTCTGGGTACGTGCACCGCCCTACCCTCGACGCTATTGGCGGCTGGGGATGTCAGTCACCAGGTCCCAGCCAGCGATTCCCGGCCGGGTCTCGGTGAACGCCGGCAAAGCTGATAGGGGAGAGACCTGTGTGTAAACACAGGTCTCTCTTCTGTCAGCATGGACATCACAACGCTACACGGAGTCAGAGTATAGGAAAACGGAGGAAGTTTATGCGGTACACATCTGGTGCGATTTAGCACCAAAAGCATGTGAGTGGCATTTTCGCTGGGGAGAGGAGGAGAAGGTGAAGGTTGACAAAATTTAAAGCCTGTTGTGGGAAGGAGTGCCGACAGGGGAACCTGCATCTTACTTTGTCCCATTTAGAGAACACAGGTGTGGTGTGACCAAAACATTGTATAATGTGAGCTCAAAAAGCTCCAGGTGAGAGCACAACTTGGGTGTTGGTGGAGGAACACTGCTATATGTCGTGTGAAGATACAATATGGAAAGATTATATTACATCAAAATATATGGTACTTTATATATACACTATTATGCACTAGTTTTTCTATATGGAGGAGCTCAGCTATGAGGAAAGATTTAGAGGAACTGAATTTATTCTCTCTTGAGAGGAGGAGATTAAGGGGGGATATGAATAAATACATCAGTGGTTCATATAGTGAACTCGGTGTAGAGTTATTCACCGTGAGGTCATCACAGAGGACAAGGGGGCACTCTTTACATCTGGAGGAAAACAAATGTAATCTCCAAATACAGAAAGGTTTCTTTACAGTGAGAGCTGTGAAAATGTGGAATAGACTCCCTCAAGAGTTGGTTGTGGCCAGCTCAGTGGATTGCTTTAAAATAGGCCTGGATTTTTTCTTAGATACACAATATAAAAGGATACTAACATTTATAGGTATATAAAAGGATACTAACATTTATAGGTAAAGTTGATCCAGGGAATTGGATTGCCCCTCCGGGGATCAGGAAGAAATTGGATTGTGCTTTGCTGGGTTTTTTGCCTTCCTCTGGATCAACTGTGTATAGGATTATAACTTTTTTTTTTTTTAATGGTTGAACTGGATGAACTTTTGTCTTTGTTCAGCCAGACTATGTAAGTTTTGTTATGTGTACATATTTACAATTATTTTTTTCTGGTAATTGGAAGGCACTGCACTAATTTGTTTGTATAGTTTGTAGATGCTATAACTGTTGCACAAACTAATCAATTTACTCCTTATTTGGATTTTTTTTACCAAAAATATGTAGCATAATATATTTCAGCATAACTCTATGAAGACATTTAGATTTTTAATTTTTTTATTGGATAGGTTTTATAGTAGAAAATAAAAAAATATTGGTTTTTTTGTTTTTTAAATTGTCAGTCTTTTTTTTTGCTTATAACGCAAAAAGTAAAAACCACAGAGGTGTTCAAATACCACCAAAAGAAAGCTCTATAATGTGGGGAAAAAGGACATAAATTTAATTTGAGTACAGTGTTGCATGACCGCACAATTGTCAGTTAAAATAACGCAGTGCCACATTGCAAAAAATGGCCTGGTCATGAAGGGAGGTAAATATTCCAGAGATGAAATAGTTAAGCTAGCCAAAGATGGATCATTTCAGCAGGGACCGGACAAATTTAGGTATGTCATGCCTGTTTGATGGACATTGATCATTAGATTGACTTTTGTCGAACATGCTTGCTGGAAAATTTTTCTTGGTCAGCCGGCCCCCACTGATCAGAGTCCCACTGTCAGAGTACAATGTCCCAGCATGGAGGATTCCTCTATTCACCTTGCTTGTGTGGATGGAAAATGCTGTTTGTTTTTTCTCATTCAGTCTGCTTAACAGCATAATAATCTGTCATTATAAAGCTAGGTTCACACTGTTGTGATCAGATTTTGATCCAAATTTCAGTGTGATTTTATGTAGCGCAACTTGGATGCAACTTTGGTAAGGCCTATATATTCTACGGGACAAAAATTGATCTGCAATTGCACAAAAGTGGTACCGGAACCTTTTAAAATCACACAATGCTGAGTTACATTGATGTGAACAGGCACCATTGAAAACAATGTGATTTCCATTGTCATGTAATTTTGTCACATCTGAAATTGCACTAGTGTGAACAGAGCTGAAAACAAGTGCACTTTTGGACTCTCTTCAGTTTTTTCAATTTTATAACTTGACAGGTTCACTTTAAGATGTTGCCCTGTAGCCAGCTTCAAATCCACAGTTATTGGTTGATAATATAGATACAACCTAAATATAGAACTATTGTTAAAGGCCAACATATCATAAACCATTATATGGGAGATGGCCTGATTCTCACACTGTATTTGTCAATCAGCAGGTCTGGATCTGTTGCCTAAAAGTACACAAAGGGATCATTTACTTGCTCTTGCCCAGGCTTTCAGATAAATATTCCTTTGTACGTTTTTTTTATTATTGGGGTAATCTTATGACTTTTTAAAATATTTTAATCTGAAATGAGGAACTAATCTATTTGTATTTACACGTAGGATCTGAACAGTCACAAAAAACAGGGGGCCACTCTGCTTTCAAAGATGGGAGAGTCTGTGCGATATGTAACAAGTGGATACAAGCTCCGAAACCGCCCTTTGGAATTTTCAGCCATAGGAGAGTATTTGGACACCTTTGCATTAAAACTTGGAACTATTGACAGGATAGCACAACGCATTATTAAAGAGGAAGTAGGTATGTTTTGCTCTGTATGTAGGAATTACATTTTTTTTTTTTTTTTTATATATATTCTGATCTTTTAGTACCATTTGGATGTTTCTGCTAAACATCTAGTTCTCCTCTAGGACAATTTTCTGATTTTTTATTTTTTTTTGCACACGTTTAAATCTGCATTTTTTTGGCTATAAAATTAAAACCCCCAGAACATAAGGGGGGATATTTACTAAATCTGGTGCAGCTCGCATAGAAACCAATCAACTTCCAGGTTTTATTGCCAAAGCTTAATTGAAAAATGTTATAATTTTATTTTATTTTTTTTCCTTTTTTTTTTTTTTATTTTACTTTGTTGCTATCACAAGGGGGTTACCCTAGTAAGTCAGTATTTAGGGACGCTCCCTTTGACAAAGATCATAGCTTGTTGTTTGGTGGTTGTAGCCAAAAAGGTTAATTTGTATTTAAAGTGGAAGTCGAGGAATGATGTAACTAAGCTGAAACCTTTTCTACCCCCTTTCTAAAGCCTATTTTAACTAGCCTGTAGAAGGAAGATGTATATATCTACCTACTTCGAAGGCGCTCTGATCCGGTCACATGATCGGCTTCAGGGGAGAGAAGGGACAGCTGACAACAGATGCCCCATAGTAAGCCTATGGGTGATGTCACCGCCTAGGCATCGCAGCTGTTGTCAGCAATTTCTCCTCTCCCCTGCAGCTGCTGCCAGGAAGATCACATAACCGGATTGTAGCAACATCAGATTGGTAAGTATATGCACAAAATTGGTACATCCTTAGAGCTGAGAAGAGCTACCTGTGTTAGAACTTTTTTATGTGTGAGCAAATGTGTTGTAATAATTGATTTAGTTTATGTTCATTTCTAAGTCTTTGAATCAAAGCAAGGAAACACACTATGGATTTCTAAAATATAAATGAATGAAAAAGTGCAGATACAAAAGCAAAAATATTAAACACAGGGTAGAAAAGCAGTAAGTACTATATAATAGAAAAAACTATTTTAAGTGTTTGTCAATCAGACATTTAGTACTAGCTTTTAAACTGATACATTTTTCACTAAAAGAAAAAAACTCATGTGTTCATGTGGTTCTGTTAGCAAGCAACTCTATTATATTCTTCTTTCACAGAAGTGTGATATGTTTTGAGCAACAAATCTTATTTAGATACAGTCTAGAACACAGGTGTCAAACTGGCGGCCCTCCAGCTGTTGCCAAACTACAAGTCCCATGAGGCATTGCAAGATTGACAGTTACAAGCATGACTCCCAAAGGTAGAGGCATGATGGGACTTGTAGTTTCGCAACAGCTAGAGGGCCGCCAGTTTGACACCCCTGGTCTAGAGTCATTTACTATTGCTTCCACTAATAAATATAACGTGTCAGTTTCACAGGACAGTTAAATCCCAGTATGTGTATCTGCTGAATATTCAAAATGCAGAATTCGTATTATTATTTGCCATTTATTGTTGCTCTAAATGTGCAAGATTATTCTTGGCTGAAAAAAGATTCTGTTGTCTGTTAGAATATCTAGTGGAGCTTCGGGAGTATGGTCCGGTCTATTCTACCTGGAGTGCTCTGGAAGGAGAGCTAAGCGAGCCACTAGAGGGAGTGTCTGCCTGTGTTGGGAACTGCAGCACAGCACTAGAAGAGCTGACTGAGGACATGACCGAAGACTTCCTTCCCGTGCTCAGAGAGTATATCCTTTACTCTGAATCTATGAAGGTGATTATTCCTGCTTGCTCTGTATTTATATTTTCTCTATTGAACAATTCATTTATATTATGTTTACATGGGCCTTGTTTGCTTTAGCTTTCTCGTACAAGTTAAATTCTCTGTCACAAGCAATTAACCACTTCCCATCCGGCCCATGTATATAAACGGCCGTACGGGAGCAGTGCAGGAGCGGGTGGCCATTTATAAACATCCTCCCGCTTCCCTGCCTGTGCGCTCTCCCTGGGAGCGCGTGGCACCGCAATCCGGTGCCCGCTGTGTCCATTCGCTGTACGGGACCTCTGTGTGAGGTCCTGATCATGTGATCACAGATAGGCCAATCAGTGATCGCAAGAATAGTAGTAAGCAAGATGTCACTTCTGACATCATTGCTTACTACTAGTGAAATCTGTGAATGCTCACAGAGGTCACATGGTACAAGGCTATTCACAACAGCCTTGTACCATGTGACAAGCTGTGACCAATCACAGCTCACAGTATTTTTCAATGGCTGCAAGAATGCAGCCAGAGAGAAGGAGAAATGATTGCTTTTCCAGCCTTCATGGGTGTAAAAGTAATCCATGTAAAAAAAAAAAAAAAATCTCACCCCCACAAGTAATACAGTGTCACTATGGTGACACTGTACTGCTAGGGTGACAGTGTAAAAAAAAAAAAAAACCTAAATTAATCATATAAAAAAAATAAATAAAAATGTAAAACAAATTTTGAAAAATACTATTTTTGATAATAAACTAATTTTGGGTTATTTTATTTCCACAAAAAAGATAGCTGAATACATTTTGGCCAAGATTTATGAAGGAAGATTATTTATTTGCAAAATTTTGTAAGAAAAACACTTTTTTTTTCAAAATGTTTGGACTTTTTCATTTATATAACAAAAAAATAAAAATCCCAGTGGTGAATAAATACCACCAAAATAAAGTTTTATCTGTCTCAAAAAAATGCAAAACAATTCAGATGGGTACAGCATTGCATGACCGCTCTATTGTCATTCAAAGTGTGATAGCACTGAAAGCTGAAAATTGGCCTGGACAGTAAGGGGGTGAAAGTGTCCAGATTTGAAGTGGTTAAGCTGTACTCCTGTCAAGCACTCCAACAAACAATACCACCCTCTAGCTAAGAGATGTTCTGCTACATCCTGACATGGCCAGCTTGTGTAATCTTAAAGTAGTTCTAAAGTCTAAAAGATTAGTGCATTAAAGTAAAAAAACACCCTATGTGTCCTAATTAACCATCTAAGCTCTGAAAGATTTTACCCCCTTCATGATCAGGCCTTTTTTTTTTTTTTTTTGCTGTTTAGCACTGTGCTACTTTAATCACTTGCCCTCCAGAGGATTTACCCCCCTTATTGACCAGGCAATTTTTTTGCGTTACGGCGCTGCGTTACTTCAACTGACAATTGTGCGATCATGCAACACTGCACCCAAATGAAATTTATGTCCTTTTTTCCCACAAATTGAGCTTTCTTTTGGTGGTACTTGATCACCTGTGCGGTTTTTAATTTTTTGCGCTATAAAAAAAAAACACCGGCAATTTTGAAAAAAAACAATATTTTGGACTTTTTGCTATTAAACATGTCCAATAAAAAAATTTTAAAAATCTAATTTCGTCATAAATTTAGGCCAAAATGTATTCTGCGACATCTTTGCTACAAAAAAAATCCCCATACATGTAAATTAATTGGTTTCCGTTAAAGTTATAGCGTTTACAAATGGTGTTTATACTGTGATTTTTTTTTTCTACTAGTAATGGCAGTGATCAGTGACTTCTAGCGGAACTGCGACGGACATTCTGACACTATGGGGAACTGACTTGCTGTCACTGACATCCCCAGCAACACAAAGACAGTGATCAGTGCTAAAAAAAAAAAAAAAGTACTAACACTGTACTAATGGCACTGGGCAGGAAGGGGTTAACATGAGCAATCAAAGGGTTAACTGTGTACTGGGAGTGTTTTACTAGGTGCAGCGTCAGTGTGCTTCACTGTAATCACATTGCTCTGAATGGCTGTGCTGTGCCCAGCCATCCAGAGCAGTGTACCCGAGCTGACAGGGAGGAGAACTGTTAGTAAACAAAACAGTTCTCCTCCCCATCGGAGATCGTTGGAAATCAACGGTCGCCAGCGAGTAATTACCGGGCCTGACTCTATGATTGACAGCCGTGAACAGCAGTGTGGGTAACGCGCACACAGTTTGCGCACGCCCCCTACCCGGAAATGCAAAATCACGTATATATACGTGATTTTGTGCACTCATGCCACCCTGTAGCAGTATTTCTGCTATAGGGCGGTCGGGAAACGGTTAACTTGTAATTGCGCAGTTGTGCAACACTGTACTCAAAACAAAATTTGAAAACAAATTTTCACACAAATAGACCTTTTTTTTTTTTTTTGGTGATATTTGATCACCACTGGTTTTTTTTTTTTTTTGTGATATAAACAAATAAAGGCTGAAAATTTTGAAGAAAAAAAAACAATATTTTTTACTTTCTGCTACAGAAGATATCTAGAAAAAAAAAAATCAAATTTCTTCATAAATGTTGGCCAATAATATAGTCTGCCACGTCTTTAATAAAAAAAAACAAAAAAAACAATAAGTGTATATTGATAGGTTTGTGTGAAAGTTATAGCACTTACTATGGTATATACTGTTTTTTTTTTTTTTTTTTTTTTTATACTAGTAATGTTATACTTACCTGCTGTGTGCAATTGTAACAGAGCGGCCCTGATCCTCCTCTTCTGGGTTCCTCTTCTTCTTTGTGTGCCACCATAGGTGCACCTGTGGGATCACTTCTGAGCCGGACTGTGTGCGTCTGTAGACACACACAGTACAGCTGGGCCCTGCTCCCTCCTCAAAGGGTTTAATTGACTGCTGCCTCTGTGCCTGTGTGAAGAGGGAAAGAGCGCAACACTGGCTGCAGATGGGCACAGTGCTGGATCAATATAGGAGTCAGGTGAAGACGGTAAACAGAACAGAGGTCAGAGGACGACACATTTACTGAGACATTTTTTACCTTAATACAGAGAAGAGAGTCTATCATATTGCCTTGTCTTGCAGTGGGACTTTGCTAAGCAGCACACCTTGTGTGAATGAGCCCTAAAAAATTATTGTGCTATTTATGTTCAAAAAGAAGTCCGAACTAAGGATCTAAAGATACAGTCACACATTCATTTTCTTGAGTTGCTGGCTTGTTTCTTTTTTTCAGTTTTTTAATAGAAAGTTATCTATGCAAGAACACATCCCGCAAGCTGATAACTAATAACTGTATTTCTAGAATGTACTAAAGAAAAGGGATCAAGTGCAGGCAGAATATGAGGCTAAACTGGACGCTGCAGCCTTGAGAAGAGAAGAAAGAACTGGGGTGAGTTTTTATTTCTGATTGCATATGTTCGAGGAGCCTCATTAAATTTCATGGTGTTTTTTTTTGTTAAGATTTTAGTGACTGAATTTCAGTATGAATCTGCCTAATCCCATGATTGTGTATTGAACAGGGGTGAGCTGACTACATGAAAGCCCTGTAGTCAGAGCCAGGACTATAATTTTGAAATCTGAGTGGAGCGTAATTCTTTTGTAGTCCTGTACACGCACGCTGCAGATGTATGCCTGTTCCAAAATACATCGAGCAGGACTTTATAAAATGAACTCTAAAGTATATCTAAATGTAACACTTTTTTTTTTTTCCTTTATCAACTATTGATTGCTTTGTCGCAACTAGGGAGATTTCTACTTTCCGTTTGCTCTGGTGATCACTGGGAAAGAAAGTGGTGGCAAAATCCAAAATGTTTGAGTTGTCACTAGGACAGGAATAGAGGGGGCAATCTTCCTATTGGGACATTCGTTATGGTGATAGCTGTCTCAAAGGAGATTTTCCTCACCTCGAAGAGTTTTCACCTTTTGTATCCTGTCATGGCTACAGGACAGGAAGTGAAGAGAAATCTCCCAAGTGGAATATAGCTGGCAAAATGACAGGGGTTTTAAAGTAGAACTATAGGCAAATTTTTTATTTTTTTTCCTTCATTTTGGATAGAGCAAGGGAGAGTTATAACCTTTTGTCAGATATTTTTTTTTTTTTTGCCATCTATGTCCCATTGCGGAGAATTCCCTTAACTTCCTATCCCATAACCAAATAAGACGTGAGGAAATCTTCAAATTAAGGGAATTCCTTGGGGACATCCAGGTCACAAGAACTACTGTCCCCATTGGAAGATTTTCCTTCTATTACTTTTCTGAGGACAACCCAAAATTTAGGATTTTATTTCACTTTGAGTGACAATGGTAAACAGGAGAAATAGATTCAGGTGCTTAACAGTATTTGCTCTACTAGTATTCCTACTGATTCCAAACTGGCTTTTCTGCGCATTTTCCTAGAAAATACATTACCTGTAGATTTTAATCTCCCCCCCACATATCACAATGGAAGGACGCTGTTAACTTTACTTTGAGGAGGAAAAAATGTATGCATAAGCACAGGGGATACCCTAAAAAAATTTTTAAAACATGGGAACCGTGGTTATCGTTCACAGAATCCTTATTTATTTTATCAGGTGACTCACTAGATTAGAGTTGCGTAGTGTTTCTCTGCTGGGAATGTGTCTCCTGGTATTTCATATCATAATGACTCTTGTTTCTGTGAAGGATTTCCCTGATAGTCCCCCATGGCAGGTAACGTGCTCATTCTCTTTCTTGTATTTAGAGAGCTACTTTGTTCATCGTATCAAGATGAACTGGTTTTTCACCCGCTGGGCATAGGTATGCTTTTTTGTTTTCGTTTGTCAAAAATAAAAAAAAAATTTAAATTAGCTCATTAAAAAACAACAGGACAAATAGGGTGAACCTCCAGGAGCTCAGCGGATGCCCTGCTCCAGATCTGGGAGGAAATACCCCAGGACATCATCCATCGTCTCATTAGGAGCATGCCCCGACATTGTCAGGCATGCATACAAGCACGTGGGGGCCATACAAACTACGGAGTACCATTTTGAGTTACTGCAATGAAATTTCAGCAAAATGGACTAGCCTGCTGAATCATTTTTTTTTCTCTGCGATTTTCGAGGTGTCTTTGAATTCATTCCTCTGTAGGTTGATAATTTTCATTTCCATCAAACGATGGGGCATCCTTATGTTCCTAACACATTACCCAGTCCATAGCATGATATTTTTCCTCATTGAGATCTGATGTGTTTTCAAAGTGTTCCTTTAATTTTTTTGAGCAGTGTATATGCAAGTTTTAATGAAAAAAAAAAAATGGGGGGGGGGGGGGGCAACTCCATATTAATGCCTGTGGTTTTGGAATAAGATGTCCGATAAGTTTATTTGTAATTAACAGTATAATTGTAATAAAAAAAAGTTTCCATTCTATTATATATTTATTGATGTGTAATATGCCTTTGAACTTGCTACAAAATGTGACTTCTGCATAAAACGACGTTTCCCTTTTTGGGAGGATCTAATAATTGTCTGTGCTGACCCAGCATTTATGTTTCCTCTTCATCTTCTTACATAAACTTTTATGTACTGCCAGGGATGGAGTGTAGCAGAATACGATATGATATGACGACTCTGCAGGGACAGCTGTAATCACATCCAAGATGGCAGCGTCCATCAGCAGTCTTAGGACTTTTGAATGTCTATAACATCCTTTTGCAGCCAGGGTGCCTTCAGGTACCTTCAGGGGTGCTTTGTCGAAATGCATCAAAATTGGCCAAAAATTGTGTACAAGCCAGTGGGTGGGTCAAGCTTGTCTTTTAGTTACACTAACCCACAGGTTTTCATTGTGCACCATTACAACTTTTTAGCTGCCGACCACATACAAAACCAATGATGTCATCAGTAGATAAGAAGGACATTAGGCCCTTGCACAACATCCTTGTTTGCCCCTCCCCTGCTCCTCTCCATCAGCATTGGGGTTACATTAGCTGAGTGACAGAGCGATACTGAGCGAGAAGAGAAACACTGGATTAATATTCAGTACCGGTGCACAAAGGTGTATTTGCTTAGGAAGAATAAATCGCCTCTAACGTTGGGTGTCTCATATGTACAGATGTTGCTGCGTTCTGCAAAACTATTAGTTTAGTTTTTCTTTTAATCTTTGCAATGGGTGCCTCAAGATTGTCCAGAATTTGAAAGGGTTCCTTGAGATTGTGCTGAATTTTAAAGGGTGCCTTAACTGAAAAAAGGTCGAGAAACAATGGTCTACATGAGGGAGGCATTTGCAAGTACGTATGACCAAAGGAAAGAAGAAATCACACAGACCGGGTGCAAAAACAAATATTTTATTCACCTAAACACAAACATTGTATTACACTCCCATGCAACCATAAGTAGGGTGCTCTATACACAGCCACTATGCAGAAGGGAGTAACCAGTAAGTGGATTCAATGGGAATTGCAGAATGATGGCTCAGTCCTTGTCTTCCAGCTCCAGATTGCTAATAGTCTGGTAAAGCGGTTCGGTGTTCTGTGCCACAGATCTCTACTAGCAGCGGCTGGAACCTGGCAGGAGTGTGTATCTGCCCACTTTCTGTGCAGTGTGTGGTGTTGTAAGGACACACATGCATAAATCTAGGTTAGAAATATTTATTCTCTAAGCCAGGCATCACTAAATTGCAGACCACGTTCCATGTCAAAATTACTTGGACTGCTGCAGTCCCACCGGACTGTTGCAGTCCCACTGCTGCAGCCTCTATTTGGACTGCTGCAGTCCCACCATTTAGGAGCTGACTTTTCCTCGAAGCCTCAGCCTGTCATTCTCAGCAGAGCGGGAGGTTGTACATTTCTGAAGGGTGGGCAGGAGCTGCCGGCGTTGGATTTCAAGTTAACTAGCAGGTGATTGGTTCCTGGGACACAGGGATGTCCTAACAACCAATCATTAGCTTGGCAATATCAATAGTTAACTCTGGCAGCTCCCACTCACCGATCAGAATTGTACAACCTCTTTCTCTCTACTGTGTGCCCAAGTAGAAAAGTAAAGGGGTAGAGGACACCTCTGTGAAGGGGGAAGGTGGGGGATGGATAAGAAGTCACCGCTATGGTGGGGGGGGGGGGGGGGCAGTGGACAATAGGACACTGCTGTGAAGTGAAGGAGGGACAGTGGATGACAGGACACCGCTATGATGTGATGGTGGGGGGCGCAATGGACCATAGGACACTGCTGTGATGTGAAGGTGGTGGGGGATGGGCATGGATCAGAAGAAACAGCTGGGATGTGAAGGAGGGGGGCAGTGAACCAGAGTACACTGCTGTGATGTGAAAGGGGGGGGGGTAGTGGACCAGAGAACACTGCTGTGATGTGAAGGGGGAGCAGTGGACCAGAGGACCTTGTGATCTGAGGTGTTGTGATGTGAATGGGGGAAGAGGTCACAACTATGAGTGCTATGATGTGAAGGGGGGGGGGCAGTGATGTGAAGGGGGGGCAGAGGACACTGCTGGGGGGGGGGGGGGGAGGGTATGGGTGACGTAAACGGGCCTGAGGACACTGCTATGAATGATGGGGGGGGGGGGTGATGTGTCATTGCACAAACATGCAATTTAGAAGAACATTTTATTGATCAGACCTCCTATAAATTTTAAAACTGACAATTCCCTCTCTTTACCAACCTGTCTGCAATGATCCTGCTGTACATTATCATCATCCCAGGCCATTTCGAAAAAAAAAACCAGGTAAATGGCTAATATTTAGAAATCTAAAATATACACACTTGTTTATCAACCATAGGTTGTGTATTTAATAAAACCTGGGAATATTTGGGGTCCCTGTAGAAAATAGATTAGCAAAAATATCTGGTCTATCTAAATAAAATAAATATCTAAATCTGCATATTGTTTGCATTTTTGTCAATTTCTCTGCTCATTATGATTTTATTTAAATAAGAAAGGTCCTGAAGAATATGTACTTAAAACAGGGCTCGACAAATCCCAGATGTCAGGTCGCCATAGTGAAAAAAAATTGTGTCCTGGCGCCTGGGTTTTTATCAGCCCATTCACTGTTACAGGGATGCACAATTTGTACTGCCCAATGCCCGGGACATGCAGGCTCCATCACTGTACCTCTACTTGTAGTGCAGCACAGATCATACTCCATCAAACTTGCCTGCAGAGCGATCTCTGTTCACGTTACTCTCTTCACCAATTTCTTACCAGTCCAGTTTCCCAGATTGGTGAAATGTGATCGGTCCTCCCTGCATACACGGACCCACTTACATGAGGACAGGATGGAGACATCGGAGAGCTTGGTGTCCAGCCACAGAACAGGGAACATCCCCTCCTCTCATCCCCCTTTCTCTAACCCCCCTCTCTCAACTCGTCACCCTCTCTCGCATCCCTCTTTTCTCACCTCCTCACTCCCCCCACTTCTTCCCCCCTCCCCCCAGGTGTCAGGACAGGGTTGGGGATTCCATCAGGCTGTATGGGACTCCATGATTTCTGACCCCTGGCCCCCATTATGTATCCTGAACTCTGCTTGCCCATCTGTAGGCCCGGGACCGGCATAGTGGGCACCGCAGGGTGGAGGGGAGGGAGGAGAGCGGACACACATCTGCTCTCCCCCCTCATCTTGTTCCTGACCCAGAAGTGACATGATATCACTTCCGGGTCTCCGTTGACAGTTTCCCCGAACAGCATGGCCGGGAAAGAATGTAATACAGTGCGATCTGCACTGCATTACATTCAGTGGAGCACAGGGGAGACAATGCAGGGGCTTTTTAGACCCTGCATGTCTCATTAAAGAGAACCTGTCACCCAAAAAATCATCACATAGACTTTTTGACAGATGTTAAAAAAAAAAACAAAACACATAAAATCCCCCCCCCCCCTTTTTTCCCCCCCAAAAAAACTATTTTGAGGCCCACCCCCACATATGAGGAAGTAGAGCAATAATTCTAGCACCAGACCTCCTCCGTAATGCTAAACTGATAACCTAGAGGGGTGTAAAATATAGGGTACAGAAGTTTGGCTGCTAACGTTTTTAGCTGGCTCTTAGATTCAAAGCAAGTTTGTCAAGCCCTGTGTTAAAGGGGGTGTTAAAAACATTTTGGTATATAAAGCTGTTCAAAAGTCACTATTGAGTAAACCACTGCAAACCAAAATCAAAATTTGGTCTGGTGATGAAGGTTCGATTTGCTGCTGAACATGGTGATGAAGGTTCGATTTGCTGCTGAACATGAATAGGTTAACTAAAAGAAGTGCAAATTTAATTATCTTAGAAATGACTCTGTATAGCCTTTACAAACAATTTAGATATGCATCATTTTTGTCTTTCAGGGGCCAACTGAAGTAGAGAAGTGCCAGGACAAAGTAGAATGCTTCAATGCTGACTTGAAAGCAGACATGGAAAGGTGGCAGAATAACAAGAGGCAAGATTTTCGCCAGCTGCTCATGGGAATGGCTGACAAAAATATTCAATATTATGAAAAGGTAAAGAGAATAAACATTTAATAGTTCATGTATGCCATATTTTAAAGCAATTCTAAAGGCTTAATTTTTTTCTTTTTAAAAATAACAAACATGTCTATACTTACTTGTTCTATGTGCAGTGGTTTTGCACAGAGCAGCCCGGTTCCTCCTCTTCTCTGGTCCCCCACAGGCTCTCCTGGCCCCTCCTTCCTGTCGGGTGCCCCCACAGCAAGCAGCTTGCTATGGGGGCACCCACTGCCTTGTGTGTCTATTCACACACACAGCTGCAGCTTGGCCCTGCCCCCCTTTTCTCATTGGCTCATAGAATGCATGAAGGTAAAGAACCTTGAGCCTTTACAGCCACTTTCATGTTTTGAGTTGTTTTTTTTTTTTTTTTTTCATTTCCTTTGAATAGCCTTCTCATTTCTAAGGCCTCGTGTATAATGCTACTCCTAAACTTTAAATTTAGGAGCATTTGGCTTTTTTTTTCCCAAAGCCCCTGAACTCCACTCAATAAAAGCCTGTGTGTCTATATACACATAGGCTTTTACCAGAGTTCAGGAGAGGAACGTTTAGCTGCCCCTAAACACAGAAAAATCACTTTTAGGAGAGGAACATTTTGGTCAAAAAATGCAAAACGTGGCAAAATGTGTGTAAACGCTAGCCACGTTTAGCATTTTTCTGCTGCTAGGAGAGCTGAGCGTCTAGGGGAGTTAATGTGTACATGAGGCCCAAGTACGTGTGTAACCCATTAAAAATCCTGGGTCCTTTCTCTTTTTTTTAATACTTTTTATTTTTTCTACACCTGAGAGCTTCCATTAATAAGGACACTGACAAGAATAAAGTCACACAAATGAGCTGAGACTCTGCAGTGTTTCCTAAAAATGTATATCGGTTTCCAATTTTGAGCACAAATATTTGACATCAGCTCAGTACTAGGCTTATTTGAAAAACTCCCATCATGTTACAGTGAGGAGAAAATGTATTAGGCCAAGATGGTTGCATGATGCAATTTCTGCAATGGATCAATTCACAATAGACCCGGTGCTAAGCTACGTTTTTCATTATTTTGCAGAGCTATAGGCGCTGCTGCTATCCAACACTTCTGGGTGTGTCAGGTAGCATGTCCCCCACTTCACCTCGTGGTTCCACCTGCCTGATGCTTTGTCACTACATATCACAGTAGTGACGCAGTGGCCAGTGGGAGAAACCACAACACCCAGTAGAGGACCAGGCAGCTGAAAAAGCCCAGAAGTGCACCTGTAGCTCTGCAAGAGACTCTTCAACTGATGGACAGGTAAATATTTGCTTTTTTTTACAGGATTATTCACTCAAATTTTTATTAGTTGATGAGGAATAGCTGCTGTGTTATAGCTACCGTCTTTAACTGGACATGAGTTTATGTTTGAAATGTCCAAACCTTCAAGAAGCAAATGTAATGATATTTTTCAGATATGCAGTGTGCAGGTGACTTGTGGAGACTGACATCTGTTTGGATATAGAATACCAAGGATGAAAAATGTGGTTGTATTATGAATGCAATTCTTTGTGTGTTTATGTGTAAATCACAAAATACTTATAAGAGGAAGAAGGAAGTAGGTTCCATACATATCCAGCAGTAGGTGCTACTGGGGAGCACCTACTGCTGAAAAAGTACAGCAAACCTGTTTGAGGTCCATATACACTCACCGGCATCTTTATTGGGTATACCTTGCTAGAGCCAAGAAAATATCCCCCACACCATTACATCACCACCAGCAGCCTGAACCATTGATACAAGGCAGGATGGATCCATGCTTCCATGTTGTTTACGCCAAATTCTGGCCATACCATCTGAATGTTGCAGCAACCAGTCTGCTTATTCTTCTTTGACCTCTGACATCAACAAGGCATTTTTATTCACACAACTGCTGCTCACTGGATATTTTCTCTTTTTCGGACCATTCTCTGTAAACACTAGAGATGGTTGTGCATTAAATTCCCAGGAGATCAGCAGTTTGTGAAATACTCAGACCAGCCTGTCTGCCACCAACAACCATGCCATGTTGAAAGTCACTTAAATCTTCTTTCTTTCCCATTCTAATGCTCAGTTTGAACTTCAAGAAGTCATCTTCCCCACGTCTACATTCCTAAATACATTGAGTTGCTGCCATGTGATTGGCTGATAAGCAATTTGTGTTACCAAGCAATTGAACAGGTGTACCTAATGAAGTGGCTGGTGAGTGTACACAAACCATAATGCCTTTAGATCGTGGGAGAAAAGAAGACTTCTGACCTCAAGAATACCTTATGAATTTCCTTTTCATTTCCAGAGGCCCTAGATGCCCAGGCTAACAGGATTTCACACCATACTCACCAGATGGTTTTGTCCATTTGTGTTAGCAAGTGAGTTAATGTACCAGGTCGTACATGGGTCCAGGCCCAAAGGGGGTTGTTCCGTTCTCACATCACTGACTATGTGTGGCTCTAAACGGACAGCTAAACCCTTGTCAGAATCTCCAGCAAACAGAAGCCCACTACTTGTGTTGTCTACCAAAGAATCCAACTTTATTTTATAGGTGAAACTGAAACACAATACAATGACCGCATATCAGTATACATAGAATAACTAATGTAGCATAAATGACAGATGACACAGCAGAAAGGCACTTACAGGTGATGTCTCAAGCCCCTTGGGAGAGAAGCAGGCACGCTGCATCCACAGTGAATGGCAATTTAAAATGGCTGAAGAACTTCCTAAACCAAAAGTCATTTCCTGTCTGAGAAATTTACATATCCAGAGGAGAACTGCTATTCATGTTTGCCACTAGATGGCAGTGATACACTACATATCCCATATAAGTAACTAGAATTCAATTAGCCTGTGAAGGCAACACAGGGGTCTTTCTTCAGCTCCTCGGTATGGGTAAACCATCATTCCTAATTATGTCTCAGAAAACTTTTGTTTATCCTACAACTCGACACAAACAACAAGAGGCAAAGGTTTGTGTTGGAATAAACAATAGGTTCCTCTCTCTTTCTGCACATACATGGAGGACATGTTTTCTGCAACATATTTAGGAACGGTGGTTTACCCATACCTAGGAGCAGGAGGATGACTCTTGTATTATATGCCACATTGACTCACTGCCACAAGGGGTCAAACCATGTGGTGAGTGTGGTGTGAAATTGTATGTGTCCTATTTTTCTCCTGGAAGATCGCCATCTTGAAGCACATTTTCGGAGCAACTTGTGTGGCACTAAATATTTAAGCTGGAACTGTCATGAAGCACGGACACTTATTAGTGAACTATTATAATAGCTTTTGTGAACTGTCAAAAAATGGATGTTTCATTAATAAGAGATATTAAGTCCACACTGTTACCAACTATGAAATAGGGGAATTCATATTTGGTGTATGTCAGTAAAGCCTGCAGCCTGCATGTGATCACTATGTCAGAGCTCAAAGAGTTCCCCAATTTCTTAGTTGGTGACAGTGAGCAGCCACGCAAAAATGTCAGCTGCTTGCTCTCAACAATTCCTCTACATAGTGCAGTGTGTTGGGGATCGTTAACCACTTCCAGTCTGGACACTTTTACCCCCTTCCTGCCCAGGCCAATTTTCAGCTTTCAGTGCTATCACACTTTGAATGACAATTGCGCGGTCATGCAGCACTGTAGCCATATGAATTTTTTAGCATTCTTTTGAGACAGATAAAGCTTTATTTTGGTGGTATTTATTCACCACTGGGATTTTTTTTTTTTTTTTTTGCTATGTAAATGAAAAAGTCCAAAAATTTTGAAAAAAAAGTGTTTTTCTTATAAAATTTTGCAAATAGTATTTCATCATAAATCTTGGCCAAAATTTATTCTGTTATATTTTTAGTAGAAAAAGAATAACCCAAATTGGTTTATAACCAAAAATTATAATTTTTAAACCTTTTTTTTTTTTTTTACTTATAAAAAAAAATAAAACAAATTTTTTTTTAAATGTAAAAAAAGTAAAAAAAAAAAAAAGGTTTAAAAATTATAATTTTTAAACCTTTTTTTTTTTTTTTTTTTACATTTAAAAAAAAATTTGTTTTATATTTTTTTATATTATTTTTTTTTTTTTTTTTTTTTTACATACTGTCACCCTAGCAGTACAGTGTCACCATGGTGGCACTGTACTACTTGTGGGGGGTGATAAAGGCTGTAAAAGCAATAATTTATTCTTCTCTCTGGCTGCATTCTTGCAGCCATTGAGAACTACTGAGTGAGCTGTGATTGGTCACAGCTTGCCACATGGTACAAGGCTGTTGTGAATAGCCTTGTACCATGTGACCTCCTGTGATCATTCACAGATTTCACACGTAGTAAGCAATGATGTCACAAGTGACATCTTGCTTACTACTCTGCATGTGATCACTGATTGGCCAATCAGTGTTAACATGATCGGGACCTCGTACAGAGGTCCCGTCCGATGATCGGTGTTCCACTGTGTCCGGAGGACACAGCGGGCACCGGATCGCGGTGCTGCGCGCTCCAAGGGAGCGCACATAAGCAGGGTGCGGGGAGGCCGTTTATAAACGGCCACCCGTCCCTGCACTGCCAGCGTCCGGCCGTTTATATACAATGGCCGGACGGGAGGTGGTTAATATAGATTGTGGGTGAAAAATCCCTTAATGAATTGGTTGTTTGCAGGTTATGAACTCTGGCATTCAATAATTAAAGAATATGTTAACCCAACATTTCATATTCCTCATATGTTCCTACTGTATCATGTACTTGTATGAAAAAGTAACCCGTTCTCTTTGTGTTGCTTCCTTTGTGTGAAATCCCAGGGGTTCCTGCCATTCCCCCTGCTTTCCTATTAAAACTGACCACACTAGGCAGGAGAGCACACAGTGGTCGGTTCTCTAGCTATGCTCTCCAATGATCAGACTTTTCTTGACACCCACCCCCCACACAGCCTTTCACTAGGAAGCCCAGTTTCCTGCTGTTTCTCCTCCCCCACCTCTTTTGCTGCTGGGAACAGAGGGAATGTGATTACTTATAAAAACAAAGCGGGAAAATATGTGTTTATAATGTTTTTATATCTATACTCAAATGTTTTGCCTTTCATTTCTATTTTAAACTGAATGGGCTGTTTTACAAGGTGAGGGTTTACTTTTACCTTTAGATCATACTGTTAAGATCACCTTTTTTCCAATTGCACATCTCAGTCCCTTGTCCTCCACATACTGCAAAACATAACAATAGCTGTTATGCATGTTCTAGAAAAAAATTAAATGCAGCCTAAAAAAAAGTTACTTTCTAAAATGATTCACCATGTTTTGCAAAGATGTGAAAAATAGCAAATATAAATCATGTAGATACAGAATTGTGTCCTTTACACTTGTTTTTTGTCCTCTACTAGTGCCTTACTGCATGGGAGTCTATTATACCGCTGTTGCAGGACAAACCAGAGCCTAAATGAAGACTGTCTGGCATAACGTTGGAAAATGTTGCACAATTCTTAATACAGTGTGACTAACAACCTGAAGGACCCTTCACTTGTGTTGTTACAAAGCAAATATACCAAACTTTAACTTTTCTTGATCCCCATTCCCTTTTTCTAAGTTTATTATGTGTGTTTACTGCTCTTCTAGAAAATTCCTACATGAAAAGCTGCTTTAACTGAGCTAAGAAGAGGTCTGGACACAATATGAAACTCACACCAACCACTCCAGCGTGGAGAAGCTTTTCACTTACGTAACACTAAGCAGAAGAGGCTTTATCTATTACAACAGAGCCACTGAAGGAATTTAATGTCCCACGATGCAGCTTCCTAATTTTTTTTCACTGAGCGTGTTTCCAGAAAATGTTTCTATGGCGTTTACCTCTTTTTCTATATATATTTCAGAGGACTGACATCACTGATTTTTTTGTACAGTCCTGTTGTTTTCTTTTCCCTCCTTACTTAGGGGTTCCTGATGTTCGCATGAACTGTGTTGGTGGCATGAAGTTCCCCCTCGATGTGCTTTATTCTTTTCTCCAAAATTTAAAGCTGTAAAAACTGCAACATGTTGATATTTCAACCCTTAGAGCCAGGAGAGAGGGAGAGTTCTGTTTACACTGGGGCCTTATCTGAAGCAGATTAAAGGGAACAACTGGTCCAGAACTTATTTTTTGTTAATGGTTTTGATTGTCCATGCAAAAAAGACAAAAATTTAAAGTAAATATGTTTATGACTTTTTTAAATAATAAAACACACCTGAAAATGTGTTCTGCTTGTTATTGAAAGTCCATATATCATGCACACCCTAAGAACACAAGGGGAAATGTTAGCTGGTGATGAAGTGATCAGATGGATTGCCCCATCCAATATAAATCAAAGCAATATTGGGCAGAACGCGACAGAACTTTTATCAAAGTTGTGTGTCAGTTAATAGATCAAATCAACTCAGCAACTGTTGGGTCACCAAAAATAATAACATTGTTTTTCGTAAATAATTTTTTGTAAAATGTTAATAGCATTTATATGTGGACTTCTGGAGTTTACTGGACCGCAAGACATTTAAATTGAAAAAACAAAGCTGGGAAGTAAGATGATGCCATTTTAAATTGTAGGTGGTATGTGAGGAACAGTCTTTTCAAACATATAGCCTATTTCCCCTTCAGTAATCCTATAGAAGAAATGACAATTTACTGCCTCCTTCTGCCTTCTAGGGTAGCTATCATTAGATCAGTAAACTTTATAGCAAAATGTAACTATTCTACTTTCGGCTTGGGCACTTTTCACACACACATAGTCGGCAATGTATTTGGTGCTTCTTTTCCATAATGTCACTTTTGTGACATTTTCATTTAGGATTTTAAGCTGGCATTTTTTTTTGGGGGGGGAAGGGGTGCGGGGCAGCACAGCACCAAACATTTCAGTTATGTGTAATGCTATGTACCCCATTTCCTACAGGAATCACATTAACTGCCAAGCTACCCTCCACAGGGCCATATATAGTCATTCATTATGACATTTATTTATGTGACAGTAGGCATATCTTTCAGATATGTCTATCACCTTTTAAACACAGTCTGTCCTGTTGGTAAATCCTTTTGCCAAGTACTGTGCTCTATTACTATAACAAAAACATTTCTAAAGCTACCATAACTCATAAAGTGAGTCAAATTAAAGTGATTCTAAAGGCTTATTTAAAAACAAATAAACATGTCTATACTTGCCTGCTGTGTGCAGTAGTTTTGCACAGAGCAGCCCAGATACTCTTCTTCTTGGGTTCCCTGCTGGCGTTTCTGGCCCCTCCCTCCTGTCAGGTGTTCCCACAGCAAGCAGCTTGCTATGGGGGTACCTGCTGCTCTGTGTGTGTCCATTCACACATGGAGCCATGGTCCGCTCCCCCCCCCCCTTCTCATTGGCTCACTGGCTGTGATTGACAGCAGTGGGAGCCAATGGCTCCCACTTCTGTCTCAGCCAAGGAGGAGAGGGAATCCCAGGATAGCCAAGACTCCAGTGCACATCTCTGGATTGAGAGGGGGCTTAGGTCAGTATTGGGGGGGGGGGCTGTTGCACAGAGAAGGTTTGTTACCTTCATACATAGAATGCATGAAGGTAAAAAAAAACCTTAAGCCTGTAGAACAGTGGTTCTCAACCTTTCTAACGCCGCGACCCCTTAATACAGTTCCTCATGTTGTGGTGACCCCCAACCATAAAATTATTTTCGTTGCTACTTCAGAACTGTAATTTTGCAGTGGGAGGAATAGTGCCCCATCATTGGTATCAGTGGGAGGACTAGCGCCCCATCACTGATGTCAGTGGGAGGAATAGTGTCCCGCCATTGGTGTCAGTGGGAGGAATAGTGCCCCATCATTGGTATCAGTGGAGGAATAGTGTCCCATCGTTGGTATCAGTGGGAGGAATAGTGCCCCATCACTGATGTCAGTGGGAGGAATAGTGTCCCATCGTTGGTATCAGTGGGAGGAATAGTGTCCCGCCATTGGTGTCAGTGGGAGGAATAGTGCCCCATCATTGGTATCAGTGGGAGGAATAGTGCCCCATCATTGGTATCAGTGGGAGGACTAGCGCCCCATCACTGATGTCAGTGGGAGGAATAGTGTCCCATCGTTGGTATCAGTGGGAGGAATAGTGCCCCATCGTTGGTGTCAGTGGGAGGAATAGTGCCCCATCATTGGTATCAGTGGGAGGAATAGTGCCCCATCATTGGTGTCAGTGGGAGGAATAGTGCCCCATCATTGGTGTCAGTGGGGGGAATAGTGCTCCATCATTGGTGTCAGTGGGAGGAAT
This sequence comes from Staurois parvus, assembly GCF_062004578.1. Lineage (NCBI taxonomy): Eukaryota > Metazoa > Chordata > Amphibia > Anura > Ranidae > Staurois > Staurois parvus. The sequence continues at coordinate 15,470,274 of NW_028317892.1, read as the reverse complement.
AGTGTCCCATCATTGGTGTCAGTGGGAGGAATAGTGCCCCATCATTGGTATCAGTGGGAGGAATAGTGTCCCATCATTGGTGTCAGTGGGAGGAATAGTGCCCCATCATTGGTGTCAGTGGGAGGAATAGTGCCTATCATTGGTGTCAGTGGGGGGAGGAATAGTGCCCCATCGTTGGTGTCAGTGGGGGGAGGAATAGTGCCCCATCGTTGGTGTCAGTGGGGGGAGGAATAGTGCCCCATCGTTGGTGTCAGTGGGGGGAGGAATAGTGCCCCATCGTTGGTGTCAGTGGGGGGAGGAATAGTGCCCCATCGTTGGTGTCAGTGGGGGGAGGAATAGTGCCCCATCGTTGGTATTAGTGACACAAATGATGGGGCACTATTCCTCCCACTGACACCAATGATACTTACCTTGCTGACCCCTGCTCCAGCCTGGGCTCGCTCTCTCCCTCTCCCATCTACAGCCTGCAGAAGCAAAATTTGCACTTACCTGTCAGCTGTCTTCCTTCTCTGGCCTCTCTCCTCTTCACTCGGTCCTGCAGCTCCCTCGATCTTCTTCGATCTGCGCGCTCTGCCGCTCAGCTCCTCCTCTCCAAGCTCCACCTCCTCGCCGGTGATTGGCCGCCTGTGTGCCTCTCCTGAGCTACAGTTCCGGTGGCCAATCAGCGGCGAGGAGGCGGAGCTGTTGAGTGATCCCGGAGGTGTGGCCAGGTTACAGGGGCAGCATATCATCCCGCCCACAGATCGCGAGACAGAGCAGCGGTGTCTCGGTTCCTAAGACCATCGGAAATATGTGTTTTCCGATGGTCTTAGGCGACCCCTGGGAAATGGTCGTTCGACCCCCAAAGGGGTCGCGACCCCCAGGTTGAGAACCGCTGCTGTAGAACCACTTTAACGTAAAATGACATATGTACAGCACTTACCCATATGTGACAGCAAAATAAATCAATAAATAATGTATATTAAAATAAATACAGTTAAGTCGATATATATTTGGACACAGGCACAATTTTAGTTTTTTTTCAGGTATTGACAAAAACATTTTTAAGCTATGGTTATATAATGGATATGGGCTGAAAAAGCACACTCGCAGGTTTAATTTGAGGGTATGTACATTCAAATTGGAGGAAGGGTTTAGGAATTACAGCTCTTAAGAATAGCCATCCCCCCTTTTTCAAGGGACCAAAAGTAATTGGACAATTGAATCAAAAGCTGTTTCAGGGCCAGGTGTGGGCTACTCCGTTATTTATTTATCAGTTAAGCAGGTAAAAGGTTTGGAGTCGATTCTAAGTGTAGTATATGCATTTGGAATCTATTGTGAATTTACATCATGTGTTCAAAGGAGCTGTCCATGCAAGTGAAACAAGCTATTGTAAGGCTTCAAAAACTAAACAAATCCATCAGAGAGATAGCAGCAACATTAGGAGTGGCCAAACCAACAGTCTGGTACATTCTGAGGAAAGAAGAACGCACTGGTGAGCTCAGCAACATAAAAAGGTATGGATGTCCACGGAAGACAACAGTGGTGGTTAATTGCAGGACCTCTCTATGGTAAAGAAAAACCCATTCACAACATCCAGACAAGTGAAGGACACTCTCCAGGAGGTGGGCGTATCATTGTCAAAGTCTACAATCAAGAGAAGACTTCACGAGAGCAAATACAGAGGGTTCATCACAGGTGCAAACCATTTTTAAGCCTGAAGAATAGAAAAGCCAGATTTGACTTTGCAAAAAAAATCTAAAAAAGCCAGACCAGTTCTGGAAAAGCATTCTTTGAACGGATGAAGCTAAGATTAATCTGTACCAGGATGATAGGAAGAAAAAAGTGTGGAAAAGGCTTGGAACACCTCATGATCCAAAGCACACAACGTCATCTGTAAAACATGGTGGAGGCAGTGTGATGGCATGGGCATGCATGGCTTCCAGTGGCACTGGGTTATTGGTGTTTATTGATGATGTGACAGAAGACAGAAGCAGCTGGATGAATTATGCAGTGTTTAGAGCAACCTTTCCCAACATTTCAACACAGAGGAACCTGTGCTCAAAATTACGATATTTATAACTCTGGATACATTAGTGTGATGGTCAGTGGGAAGAATGCTTTTTACACTTGTGGTCTTTGGGAAGAATTCCCTCCTTACAGATATGTAAAAAGATCAATGGTGTCAGTGGGAACCTAACTGGGAGGCTCATTGCTAAAGGAACCCTTGGCAACCTCTGGAAGAATCTTTGGACTTCATGGAACCCTGGTTGAGAAACACTGGTTTAGAGATATACTGTCAGCCCAGATTCAGCGAAATGCAGCAAAGTTGATTGGACGGCGCTTCACAGTACAGATGAACAATGATCCAAAACACACTGCAAAAGCAACCCAGGAGCTTTTTAAGGAAAAGAAAGACTGTGTATAAAATGGTTGCAGTTCCTAAAATTTGTACTTGATATTTGTTTAACCCCTTGAATTAAAGCTGAAAGTCTGTACTTTAAATTAAAATGAATCAATCTAAATGAATTTGTTCTGGTGGCATACAGAACCAAAAGTATGAATATTGTTCCTGTGTCCAAATATATATGGACCTAACTATATATACAGTGGTTATAGAAAAGAATCACCCCCCTTTAAAATCATCACATTTTGCTGCTTTACAGCCTGAAATGAAGACATACACAGTTTTTGTTTTATCCAGCTGTATTTACTCAGTATGACTTATAACACCCAACTGAAAGATATAAAACCAACATATCTGAGTTGGAAAAAAGATCACCCCCTTGTGTCAATATTTTGCTGAACCACCTTTTACTTTAATTACAGCCTATAGTCTGTTGGGATGTGTCTCAGCTAACTTTGCAGATCTAGACTTTGCAATATTTGCCCACTCTTCTTTGTAGAACTCCTCAAGTTCAGTTAAATTTGATGGTGACCATTTGTGGACTGCATTCCACAGATTTTCAACGGGGTTTGAGTCTGGGCTCTGACAAGGACAATCACCTTTTTCTCCTTCAACCACTGTCTGGTCATTTTTGCTGTGTGCTTTCGGTAATTGTCATGTTGGAAAGTAAACCTTTTTCCCATTGACAACGTTCTGGCAGAGGGCAGCAGATCTTCTTCAAGAATTTGACAGTATTGTGCCCCATCCATTTTTCTTCTATCTTGACAAGTGCTCCTGTCCCTGCTGCAGAGAAACACTCCCATAACAGGATATTCCCACCTCCATGCTTTACTGTAGGAATGATGTTATTTGGCGAGCTGTATTGGGTTTCTGCCATACATAATGGTTAGTGTTGAGGCCAAATAATTTAATTTTAGTCTCCTCTGACCATAACACCTTTTTCCATGTGGCCTCAGAATCTTCAAGGTGTGTTTTAGCAAAGCTCAGTGGTGACTAAATGTGGCCTTTCTTGAGGCGTGGCTTTTTTCGTGCAAGCCACATCTGTGGAGAATTTGTGATATTGTTGTCACATGCACACAATGACCACTTTGTGTCATAACTTCCTGTGACTGCTTCAGAGTTGCTGTAGGCCTTTTGATAGCCCCTCTGACCAGTTTCCTCCTGGCTCTTTCATCCAATTTGGAGCGACGTCCTAATCCAGGGAGGGTCTGTGTTGTACCAAATACCTTCCACTTCTTAATATTAGACTTCACTATGCTTCTAGTCATTGATATAGCATTTGACATTTTTTTTGGATCAATCTCCTGACTTGTGTCTGTCCACAACTTTATCCCGGACATCTTTTGACAGTGCCTTGCCGCCTATAGTTGATTGTTTGCTTCAGTTGCACTACAAGGGACTAAAATGCTCTTTTCATGCTGAGCAAAATGGCAACAGCTGATCAGTTGAAAGTCACATGGGCTTGTGTGCCATTGAGAAGGTGATTATTTACACCTGATTGAGTTAAGTCTTTTTTAGGAGGGAGGTAATCTTTTTTTTTTTTTTTTTTTTCCAACTCAGTGATTCTGTTTTTGTTTTTTTTTTCTGACATGTTGGTGTTCTATCTTTAACTTGGATGTTCTAAGTTGCACTGAGTAAAACAAAAACTGTGTGTGTCTTAATTTCATCCTGCAAAGCGCAACATGTGATTATTTTAAAGGGGGGGGGTGATTCTTTTCTGGATTAGTTTTAATATATAGTAAAGTATGATTAGTCCACAGATATAAATTTTAGATGGCACACTAATGCACCTTCAGGAAGTACCTACCCTACAGTGCACTACCACACATTTTTTGCAACAAAAAAAAAAGTAGAGCAGCACTTTGCATTGTACTTGATGCATTACAATAATGCATGCATTTTGCCACACATTACTGCTATTCTGTGAAAATTTTCCAAAAAAGAAAAAAAATCTATACCTGCTAACCCACCAAGTTTAATTTTGTCTGTATTGTACATGTATGCACTGTTTAAGTGAAACATTTTTATATTTGTATAGACTAATGGGCAAACTATTTTGATTTTGTAGGCTTTGTAATGGGTGGTATCAACAAAATATTACAACATTATAGAGGTTTACATTGTACTGGGTTGCAATGCTTGGTTAAACAAAATGAATGATGGAGCACAAAAAGTGCATTTTTATTGATTTTCCACTTGAACACGGAGCACTTCACTGAAGAAATTTACATTCTTTACTCACTTCAGATTCAAAGATTGCATGAAGAGCTTTTTATCTGCACTTCAACCTTTTTAGAATATTGCCAAAGCAGCTTGCATCACATGCTCAGAATGAGACTGCTGAAAATGTGAAAGAAAGTGGGCTGGTGACAATACATTTTAGCAGTTTAACCACTTCTTGACCATGCTATAGCCGAATGATGGCTACAGCGAGGTTGTGCCCCCAGCAATGCGCACCTGGTGCTCTCTATGATTGCTGTGTCCTTTGGACACAGCTGATCACATGGCATGGTTAAAAGGCCAGTCACAGCAGCCTTTTACCATGTGGTCAGCTGTGACCAATCACAGCTGATCACCATGTAAGCATGCATGCTGGTTATCGGCAGTACTTTCCTCACGCTGTCATAGTGTGAGGAAAGTACTGTCAATAACCAGCAACCGTTAAAGGAGATATCTGCACTGATTATCAGTGCAGCCCCAAAAGTACTCAACAGTGCTGCCAATGTGTGCCTATCAGTGCAGCCTTATCAACGCACATCAGTGGAGAAAAATTACCTATTTGCAAATTTTTGATAGGGAAAAAAAGAAAAACTTTTTTTTTCTCTAGTCACCTTCCAGGACGGCACACCTGAGAGATGACTAGCTCCACCTGACAGGAAAAACAATCAACAATTGACAGAGTTTAAATTCCCTGCCCTTCCCTCTACACCTCGGTGTTTGATTGTGTTTCCCTGGCAGTAAAATGTTTGTTTCTTTTGTGGAGCTAAGGTCGGGGCCTGGAGCTCCCCCCTGGGGAGGTAGTAGCCAAGCCAGGGAGGGCAGGCTTTTACACACCCACTCCAGGGGTCCCATTAGTGCGTTGCTTCCCGTGCACAAGGGAGGTGTGCCAGCGTGCCAGGGACAGGCGTCTTCCTCCCTCTTCCAAGGCAACAGGGAGGCATGTCTGGTGAGGACTGGGCCACGAGATGCTTCTTGCGGGTATGCTGAGGCCGACTGGCTAGATCGTGAGGCGCACCCCTACAGTGAGAGCTCAGGACGCAGGACTGGAAGTAGGAGCTGCGGTCCAAGCCTCACTCCCAATACAACTTCCAGTGGGTGTGGAACTTCCGGGGTAAAGATGGCGGTGCCAGTTGGAAATTTCTCCTTATGAGGCCAGTGAGGAGCCTCCAGGAGTTACACCTGGGAATGGAGACCCAGGAGCCCAGCGAAGGCAGCGCAGTCCTGAAGGACCCTGCAAGATGGAAGGCAAAGCAGTTCCTCAGCCAGTGAGAAGACCACGAGTGGTGAGTCTGACTCAGCTAATGAGGGAGAGGAGGGGTGTGCTTAGGGGGGAAAGGAATATTCCAACCCGAGCCCCTGTTTATCTCTTCTTAGAGCTGTGTGGAACTTTTCAGGAGAGCACCCACAAGACACCTAAAGCCCCCCCCCCGCTCCAAAGGGTGTGGTTATTGTAATGATAAGGTCCTACAAGAACATGACAGACCCTTTTAAGTGTATCCACGAGTTGTCCATGAAAAAAAGCTAGGCGGCTATGAAGGATTTTTTGTCAGTGCAGACGGAAATGTTAGCCACCTTACAATCCTTCAAGACAGCCCTGACAGCTCGGGAGGTGGATACCTGATCCTCTAGGGAAGGATAGTCTTCCCAGGAGGGAGCTTGGATGGGGAATCAGTGAGGAGGTTTAGGTCCCTCATCCTCTAAGGTCACGAAGGAAGAAGACTTAGAGGAGGCAGAGGTTTTTGGCCAAAGCCCCCTGGGAGAAAGGGAAGATTCGGAAGGTGCTAGTCTGGCTAGTGAGGAATTTAGACCGGTTAGACACCTTTATGCTGTGGAAAACATGGAAGGGCTTTCTATGCCTTGGAGGACATTCCAGAACCACCAAGGCAGGTCTCAGCCCAAGACAAGATGGCCTCAGCCCTGGCATCCACCTGCATCGCTAGAAATGCTGATGCTTGGATGCACAAAATAATTGACCACGTCTCGCAGGGTACAAAGAAAAAAGGGGAAACCCAGTCAAAAGAGGTCTTGGATTTCCTGGAGGTGGTTGGTAAGGCAGTGGCCTACCTGGCAGATGCTGCGGTGGAGATGGTCAGAACATCGCTTAAGACCGCAGCTCTCCTTAACTCAGCCCAGAGAGCAGTGTGGGTTAAAACGTGGGAGGGCGATCAAACGTCAAGAGCCCGTCTCTGTGGTTTACCCTTTGAGGGCTTCTTTTTGTTTGGCCCAGAGCTGGACCAGGTGGTATCTAGGTCCACTGAAAAGAGGAAGTAGTTCCCTACCAAGGCCAAAAAGGCTAAGGGAAAGAAGTTTTTTCGTGCCCCCCTTGATAAAGGCCAACAAAGGTTTAGGAAAGACTCTCTTAAAAAATGAATCAATAAAGGGAGACAAAAACGAAGTTTCCTTTTTTCTGGCTCCAAACCCACCAGTAAGGACCCCAAATGACATAGACTTCAGGGTGGGAAGATTACGGAGAGCCTGTACATCCTGCAGTTAATAAGGGAGGGGTAGCAGTTGGAATTCTCCTTTCTCCCCCCTCATACCTTTGTGCTGACTTATCCCCCCAGATATGGGACAAATGGAGAGGGTTTCTTTGGAGGGATAAAGGTGCCAGCGTACCAACTGTTTCAGGGATTTTATTCCTACATGTTCGTGGTTCCAAAGCCTTCAGGGAAATTCTGCTTGATCATAAAGCTGGGAAGGTTGAACAGCTTCCTTTAATAAAAGAAGTTCTGTATGGAAAGTATCTACAGTGTGCCAAATCATCTGCTCAAAGGAGTCTTTATGGCCACTGTGGATCTCAGGGATGCCTACTTCTATTTTCCCATCGCCTCGGAGTACCAAGCCTTCTTATGCTTTGCCATCTTCATGGAGCAGGGCGTCAGTCACTGGCAGTTCCGAGCTCTCCCTTTTGGACTAGCGGCCAGTCCCAGAATATTTACCAAGTCTTGGCTGAAGTAGTAGCCTTTTTACACCTTCAGGGAATTTCCCTCATTCCTTACCTAGATGATCTGATGATCTATGGAATCTCACGGCACCAAGCCCTGAGAGACCTGGAAAAGGTGTTCCTCACCTTGGACTCTTTGGGGTGGATAGTCAGCTGGGGTGGAGATGTCCTCGTTGACTCCCTCCCAAACAAAGGTGTTCTTGGGGTACGTAGTGGACTATTTTTACCCCAACAGAAGACCGAAAAGGTAGTGAGGGCAGACTCTGCTCTGATAGTGGTTTCAGATTGCTCGCGCAGGCACATCATGAGAATGCTAGATCTCATGACAGCCTGCATTCTGGCCGTGGAGTGGGCACAACTACTTTCCAGGGAGCTTCAATTCTTCCTTCTCTTCTCCTGGAACAGGAAACAGGAGTCGCTGGATGAGAGAGTTTCCCGCCCGGAGATTGTAAAGTGTAGGATGGTGGCTCAGGCCCCAGAATGTGGGTAAAGGGAGACCGTGGGCACAGTGGGACCCATTTTGGGTAACCACGAATGCAAGCAAATGGGGCAGGGGGGCTCATCTAGAGGACCAACAAGCCCAAGGCCTGTGGGGGCAACGCAAAACAGAGACCTCCTCCAACTGCAGAGAGCTGTTGGCAGTAGGTCAGGCCTTGAAAGCCTTTGCAGACAGGATTGAAGGAAAATAAGTCCAAATTCTGTCATTCAATATGTCTGAGTCGTCAGGGGGGCATTATATCCTGGAATCTCCTGGACCTAGCTCAGGAAATTCTAGGATGGGCAGAAATCAGCGTGCTTTCGGTGTCAGCAGTCCACATGAATGTAGTGACAGATCCCCCTGCGCTAATATGGAACCTAATTTCTATATGCTGCTAATTCCCTATCCTCTACCTATAAGTGGACAAATATAAATGATAAAATAATGGTGTAGTGCTGATAACTATATGTGCAAACTCCACAGAAAAACATACTGTAAATCACATCAATAAAGGAATATAAATATATGTGATAGATCTTTCAAGATCTAGAAAAACAGTGTCTCAAACTGTGATATTATCAGTACATAAAGTGCATATGATGAAACTGGTCCTACGTCCGGATCCTCAAACAGTGACAATACCCAGTCCCACTTGGGACCAAACCCCAAAAAACTAGGTGCTATATACAATGGATCCCAAAATAAGGGATATGATCACAAATAAAGTGAATGATATATAAAGTGTATTCCAGAATTGGGATATAAACCAAATAAAGTGACTAGTGAATAATGTTAAACACAATATATAAACATAAACTTCATAAACGCATAAAACGATGAACAGTGTCCAACAAAGTGCGAAAAAAAATATAGCAAAGATGGCAATGGCTGCCAAAATGTGCCTGTATCTTCCAACCATGTGCTATAGTGCTGGTGCAGATGGTGAGCATATATCCATAGATGGCAGACATGCCCCCTCACCACCTTGCTGAGACCCAAAAGGGTCAACACGCCTTTTGGATCACTCTGGATCCTACAGGTACCAACTCTCCAGGTCGCACTGATTCCACTGAACCTCACTGGTAACTTCCTTCCAATATGAATCACTCTTCCTTTCAGGGATAAACGCAGTGCAGGCCAATAAATGAGTATCATATTACAGCCATGAAAGAACAAAAAGACAAGTCTCCCATAGTGCAACACTATTTAATATGTTAAAAGCATGTTAAATCACCAAATATTGCACTCACATTAACGCAGATCAAACAAGGCTTGTCACACCACTCAGTATGGGTGTACTGTGTAAACCTGATGTTGTAGCAAGATGGCTCTCTGATGGAAGTGCGTCACCACATCGTATCTACGCGTTGCATCACATCCACATGACTTTCTCAGGATAGCATCATTGTGACAAGAGCTCATTCTTATAGGAGAGCCGATTGCCAATCAGTCCACTGAGGGAGAATCTAACGCGGCCATTTTACTGTAGCTCCATATGATGTATAAAGGCCAGAATCACAGCCTTTTTTATGGAGGCCCAGTGTCATTACAAACAAACTCTCCGTTCATATATGGCTTTAAAGAATATCGACATTCTAACCACGGACCTCATAAGCATCCATATCTGCATATGCTAATTGCATGGGAGGCACTAACAATGAAAAATAATGTATATAAGGTAAGAGAGGGGAAAAAAGCAATAACTAAAAATTAAAAAAACGCTCCCCTCACTGCTACCTAAAAACCAATGCAGGTAAATAGAAATGAAAACTATGGGAGTGAGGACAGTTGTGGGGCGATTGTGGAGCGGTAACAACATTCAAACTTTATTATAGGCGTTTGTGTGGCGTTTTTAACTCTCAGCAAACACCTAGCAACCGCCACTAAACCGCGCATGCGGCATTTGCGGAGCGTTTGCCAAGCGTTAAAAAACGTTCCGCAAGCGCCGGACCAACGCTTGCCAAATGCTATAGGGGCGTTTGGCAACCATTGGTAAAACAGTCAAGTGTAAACGAGCCCTTAGGGTTTCACACTATACTTTTGTTCTGGTCTGAATTTTGCCAGTGGAGACTTGATCTAACCCCCCCCCATGAACCTGTGCAATCAACCAGCAATAGTTCACTATTGCTGCAGGGAAATGCTGAGCCTCCATACAACCAGAAGTGCATAAGGTCACTACACTTCTAATGTAGACACAATGCAGAAGAATATTACTTGTAAACCTTTGATTTATAGAAATTCTAAACATCTTCTGTTCCCCCTGACCCTGTTCAGAAATTGAAGATGGAACTTCCTTTGCTAGAATATATTATGGAAGAAAGCATTGAGGACCCAGATTTACTAGCAGGGACTACAAAGGATTTTCCTTCCTCTTTTATGAGTTACAAGCTACAGCTTTTCTCCAAATACTCTCTACTGAGGACCCACTGACACAGTGCACACTAGCAGGGGCGGACTGACCATTTGGAAACTCGGCCTGGGGTCAGTAGGGGGCCCCATGAGATGCCCCTGGTACCTTTTTCATAGGCTTTTTTGAGTTTGGGCAAGGACACAGGGGCCCCATGATCCCCTATTGCCCAGGGGCCCCATGAGTTGTCAGTCCGCCCCTGCACACTAGTGTCTGCTTAGCCAGGTCTATTTGCCAGACTATTGCTAACTGAACAAGAAAAATAAACAGCAACTTATCTTTGATGTCCCTGCTCTCTTAGAACAATTGCAGCTGATGCCCTCAGGTTTTTGTGTGTGTTGATGCTCTGAACAATGTAATTTTTAAGTCTCTAGAATGTCTCTGTGCATATGCACAACTTTTGTAGCTAAATACTTGGAGGCTGACTTACTAAAGGAAAATAGACTCTGCACTTTGCAAAAAGCAATTGTATTCTGCAAGTGTAGTTGCTCCGGAGCTTAGTAAATGAGCAGAAACTCTGCTGACTTCCATCATCCAATCATGTGCAAAAAAAAAAATGCTTTTTTTTTTTTTTAAATATTCCTTGAATGTGATTGGATATTTTTGGCAAAGGAAAGCTTTACCTCTTCAACTCAGCTTTGGAGCAACTGCACTTTGCAAAGTGAACAGTCTATTTGCCTTTAGTAAATCAACCCCTTGGTCTGTTGAACCGGCTTCTAAAGCCCTGTACACACCATGAGATTATAGGACGAATGATTAGCCTTTTTTTTTTTTTTTTTTGCATTCTAGTCTCATAATGAAAATGAAGAGGTTACTAAAGTTACAAAAATTCTTGCACAACAGAATAAGATTTTGGAAGTGATGTAATGTATTGTATCTTTGGATGAAAACTGTACCAATTAAACAAAAATTGTACTATCTGGTATATGAAAACAATTTTCATGCTTTCCCTTTGAATAATTTTGAACAAAAGCTGTGTACTAATGATCAGATTATCATACGTTCGCTTCAAAAGCGGTATTTTACGTACAATTTTCTGTATGTGCTAGGCTTAAGAACTTCAACGCATGCCTTTTGACAGTATTTGCCTTTTTGGGGAATTCCTTGGTAAATGCAGCAATGAAGTGATCTGGGAAAAGTTACTCTTACCTCACAAGAAAAAGTACAAGTTCTGCTCCTTTGGATACACAAAGGGTTACAGTATTTACTAAAGCAGGAAAGTGCAAAGTCTTGTGCAGCTCTGCATAGAAACCAGCTTCCAGGTTTTATTGCCAAAGCTTTACTGAACAAGCTGAAGTTAGAAGCTGGCTACCATGCACAGCTGCACCAGATTCTGAATTCTCTGGTTTTAATAAATCTCCCCCTATGTCTGCTCATCAAAATCGATCTTTTCTTTCGCCTCACACATCAATCTCAAAATCAAGGCTTTGTACTTCTAAACCAAATTGGCCCAGAAGTCTTTCTCACAATGAAGATGTTCACCCACTCAAGAGTGGGGATACATCTGTTAGCATTTGCACCAGTATGGACCTCATAGAGTTCTGGGTCCAGACCATCCAATCTCTGAGCTGCAGACCAAAATTAAGTAATTTAAAGTTTAACTCCAGATTTTACCAAGCATTAAATAGTTTGGACCTACCTGGTGCAAACAAACTATTTTCTTCATTAACACATGCAGCGACTGTCAACACTGTACAAACTGTATGTAGAATCCACTACACATTATGTACAGCACTGTGTTCCAGCAGCAGGAAAGGGATTTCCTGTCCAAGTTTAGAAACAAAATCAATTGTTGCTCAGCACTTCACAGGAACATTGTATTTTATAAATGAATACAAAGCTTCATCGGATTGGCTGAGGGAGACATTATGACATCATCCACCTGGCTCTCCACCTTAGCCAATTAGTGGAAAATTTGTACTCCTTCATAAAATACAGTGTTTCCTGTGAATGGCTGAGTAGTGCTCAGCCTGACTAGATTTTGTTCTGGAAGCAGGACAGGAAGCCCCAGTCCTACTGCTGGAACACAGAGCTCTATAATGTATGTAGCTGAGGCTATATACAGTTCATACAGCTCTGATAGCTGCTGCATGTGTCACTGAAGGAAATAGTTTGTTTAAACCAGCTTGGTACAAAAAAACTATTTCAAGTTCACCAAAACAGAGTTAGGCTTTACTGACCATATTGCACCAACTTCTGGCACAAGAAGCTGTTGTACCAATTAATTCAGAAGAATGGTTTCAAAGTTTTTATTTAAACTTATCTACAAACTCAAAACCAAATGGGGACATCCACCCAATACTGGACATAAAATATCTAAAGAGATTTCTTTGTATACCAAATTTCCAGTTGGATTCTGTCATTGCTTCCCTCAGACAAGGGGAATTTCTGGCACCAGTAGATATAAAATATGCCTAACCATACATTACTATCTTCCCCTCTCATCAACTTTCTGCATTTTGCTGCAAGAACCATTTTGTAGCACCACCATTTGGGCTCTCATCTGTATCACGAGTGTTCACGAAAGTGCTTCCTTCACTTCTGGCTCTTCTGCAGACCCAGGGCCTTCATGTTACAGGTTACATAGATGACCTCTTCCTGAAGGATTCCTCAGCCACAACCTTGCTACCAGTGTCCAGAGGATGATTCAGTACCTCCAAACCTTTGACTGGATAATCAATTTTCCAAAGTCTGTTCTCCAGCCCTTACCGTCTGGAATACCTGGGTTTAATGTTGGATGCAGACAGAATCTTCCTTTCTCAAAAGAAGATTGATTTCCTGAGGTTCCACACACAGACTCTCAGGTCAATATTTCACTTTTCATTATGCTTCTGAATGAGGGTTCTGGGCATAAAGGCAGTTCTCTTTGCTCAGTTTCACTCCAGACCTCTTTTATCCAGCATACCCATGACATGGAACAAGCAAATCCAATCCCTGGTTGGTCCAAGGTTTACAGCCAAACAAAGCTCTTCATAGCACTGTGGATCTCCAATTCTTTCCTAGGATTGGGAAAATTGATCCTGCATATGCCCTGGTAGGTGGCAACAACAGATGCCAGCCTTATAGGCTGGGGTGGAGTTCACAACTCCTTAACTGTCCCCAGAGTTGTTTAAACTGACCATTCTGGAACTGAGGTTCATCAGATTATTTCTAAGACACTGGAGTTCCCTTCTGCAAGGTCAGACAGTGAGGGTACAGTCAGACAATGCCACTGGCCATTGGCCTAAATAAAGCATCGGGGAGGCAGCAGAAGTCAAACGGCCTTGAGAGAAACAAGTCTGCTATTCTTCTGGGTGGAAACTTATATTTTATATCCCTTCAGACATGCACATCCCTGTTGTGGACAATAGACAGGCTGACTTCTAAGCTGCCCACTCATAGACCTGGGTGAGTGGTCTCAGACTTACTGGTCCAAGGTCTCCTATTCCTTTCTGCTTTTTCAGTTGCTGGCTTTAACTTGGCTGTTGAAACCCGAGTCCTAAAGGACAGGGATGTTTCTGATTCTTTCTGAGGGGTGTTTATGTTGTTCCCACTTTCCTCACAACAAGAAAATCCAAATCCTGCAAAGACAGAAGGTTGAACCCCATGGAAAACTCTATCAAGCATATTTTTGCCTTTCTTCAGTCTCGTCTTGAGCATGGCCAGATCTAGGGGTGTTGAGGTGGGCTGCACCCCCCCCCCAGAATTCCGTTTGTGCCACCCCCCCAGGCCAGCATTCCCATGTATGTTGTGCGCGGCTGATGAGCCCCTCTCCTCATCCCCGCACTCAGAGCCGGAACAAGCAGAGAGCTGTGTGGTACAGTGAAGCGAAGATGACAAGAAACATGAAAGCGACAGAGAGCTGGGAGGAGGTGCAAGCCATTCTGCGCTCTCCCTTCCTGTCATAATAGCTCTCCTCTATACAGCAGATGAGAAGGTATTGCTCTTACATTGGGCTGTACACTGATTGTACCTGCCCCCTACCCACGTATTTTGCTGCTGGGTGATAGTTTGAGGGTAATGCAAGAGTGTGTAAACAATCCGATGTAAGAGTGATCCCTTCTCGAAGCTATTGGGTGGGGTGGACCTTAAAGCAGGGAAATTGCATACAGTGGGGGGGAGGGATTTGCTAGAAGGAGGGATTGGGGTGGAAATTTGGGCTAAGAGGGGGGATTTGATCTATGTGGGGTGACTGGGGGGGATTTGTACTAGAAGGAGGGATTGTGGAGGATTTATGCTAGGAGGGGGGAATGTGGGGGTGAGGATTTTGGCTGGGAAGGGGGATGAGGGGGAATTGGCATAAGAGGGGAATTGGGGGTGGGGTTGAGCTAGGAAGAGGTGGGGGAATTTGTAGGAGAGGATTTGTGCTGGGAGAGGAGTTTGGGGGTGAGGATTTGTGTTGGGAAGGGGGATTGGGGTAAGAGGGGTATTTGAGCTAGGAGGGGGGATTGGGGGGAAATTTGTGCTAGGAGGGGGTATTTGTGCTAGAAAAGGGGAAGAAGGGGGGTTGTGCTGGGGATGATTTGTGCTAGGAGGGGGGATTTTTGCTAGGAGGAGGGATTGGGGGAGATTTATGCTAGGAGGGGGTATTTGTGGGAGATTTGTGCTGGGAGGAGGATTTGGGGGGGTGCAGAATTTTGCTGGGAGGGGGATTTGGAGGGTGAGGATTTTTTCTCAGAGGGGGATTTGGGGGGAAGGGGTGAGGATTTTTGCTGGGAGGGGGATGAGGGGGAATTGGCATACTATTATGGGGGGTTGAGCTAGGTATGGGTGGGGGTATTTGGACTAAGAGAGGGGATTTGAGCTAGGAAGGGGGATTTATTCAAGAGGATTTGTTCCGGAGGAGGGATTTTGGGATGAGGATTTGTGTTAGAATGGGAAATTTGAGGTGAAATAAGATGTGTGTCGGGGGGGGGGGAGTGATTTGTGCTAGGAGGGTAGAATTGGGGGGAATTGAGCTAGGAGGTGGGATTAGGGGGCAAAGATATGCACTGAGGGGGGATGTGGGAGGAATTTCTGTATTTTTGTTTGTGGAGAATTTCGGCTTGCAGAGGGAATTTTTGCATAGTAGGTGAGTTTGCTGATCGGTGCTGTTTTTTTTTTTAAAGGAGGGATATATGCTGAGACATGATGCTCACACATGGGGGAAGTCACAGTTTGTCATCTTGTCCTGGCACTAGCCACACTGCACACAGGGCACTCAACAGATCCTCCCTCCCCACACACAGCACATAGCTGAGATCAGATTCCTTTACAGAAACAGCCTCCATCTGCACAGTGTATAGCTAGCTGCTATATTACAGTTCTGACCTGTGAAGTTCACAGAATGGAATGGCAGCACAGCTGTGGTTGTAAGCTACACACTGTGCAAATTGAGCCTGTGTCAGCAAGATAATTCGATCTGAGCTACAGTATGTACTGTGTGGTGTGTATGGAGAAGAGGAGATCTGCTGAGTGCCCAGGTTATGTGCAGCGCAGGGATGGAAGAAGGCTGCTCCTTGTCATTTGCTCTGCTGACCTCTGTCCTCTCCCCTACTGATCACCTGTACACTGTCCTACTGACCGTTGAACACTGCCCTACTGATATCTCATCCACTGCCCTGTTGACCCACTGCACACTGCCCTGCTGCCCCCAGTACACTGCTTTGATAACCACCTGTACACTACCCTACAAACTGATGACCCTATCTTCTGCCCTCCCGACATTTTTTGTGCACCCCCATAGAAGGCAGGTTAGATCCAGCCCTGGTCTTGAGTATTCTGAAGGGACAGGTTTCTGCTTCATCCGTTTTCTTCCAGAGACCTCCTGCCTCACAATCTCTAATCAAAACTTTTCTTCACAGAGTTGCTCATCCCTCCCACCTCCTGTGTAACCTTGAGCATTCAACCTTGTGCTCCCTATTGTTCAGAGACCCCCCCACCACCTTTGAACGGATTAAAGACATTTCCTTGGAAGAAGTCATCTTCATAGCTGTCTTATATCTGTTAAGCGCATAGAGTTGGCAACTGTTTCTTGTAAAGAGCCTTTTCTTGTTTTGCACGGGGATAAGGTAATCTAGAGACCAAAACCTACCTTTTTATGTAAGGTGGTTTCTCCTTTCCACCATAATTAGGCCATTGTTCTCCCTTCCCTGCATATAGTGTCAAAACATGACAAGGATATGACCCTACACTCCCTAATGTGATTAGGTTAGGGCCATCAAGGTATACCTATCAGACTAAGTCCCTGTTTGTTCTGGCTGTAGGTTCTCATAGAAGACATCCTGCTTCTTGATCCACAATTGCCAGGTGGATCAGACGACCTATTTTCAGCTTCTACACCCTTGAGGTAAGGGTTTCTTCTCTCCCTATCACAGTTCATTTCACCAGGCTGTTGGTGTCTCCTCGGCTTTTCAGCATCAAGCAACTGTGTCCCAGATTGCAAGGACATCACTTTGTTCACACATACTCCAGGTGGAAGGTGCTTCTGAGTGTTCTTTAAACCTTGTGCTTTTTTGTGGACATGTTGACAGTTCTGTTTTGCCATGTTGTTGCCCAGCCTTTTTAGTGACAGAAATTGATTGGCACACTGGAAAATCTCTGTTAGTAATAATAAAAATTCTGTGGTCATTATCATAATAATAATTATGTTGCATCAACTGCTTTTTTTTGTTTTTTACAGGCAAAATTAAACATTAGCACAATAATTGTAAATATATATGTGTCTCTTTAACATCAACAGAGGTTGGGTTAATATGTGCTTCTTTTATTGTCCTCAATACATGTGAGCGTATGATAAATGAACAAGACATTCTTTGGTTCTAATTAACAGAACAGATACAATTCAGTGCTACTGGGTGTCACCAATAATATTGCTAATAGGTGAGAGAGTCCATGGTGTGATACAAACTTTAGTGTCCACTGTAAGGCAGCTTGTTGTAAGAGCAGGAGAAGACTCTGTCAAGGATGCAAGAGGAAGAGAAAGACAAACGCCATCTCGGTGTAGCAGTAAAACAACCAATTTAATGTAATAAAAGCAATTCACTCACAAAAGGTAAGGTAGTCATAAGGCATGGATAATAAGGATGGTCATCAGTAAAGGTCCTGGACTGCGATGGTGGTAGCTGTGAACCGGAGGCTCCCAAAAGTGATGTCAACGACTGGAACTGATGACCAAAGATGGCAACGCATTGCAGAGCATGCTCTCCTTCTGCAGGCCAAGAAAATCTGAAGGCCTGAAGAAGGAGCACATGCTCCGCAATGCGTCACCATCTCTGGTCATCAGTTCCGGTTGTTGATGTCACTTCTGCCTTCGGCTGCGTTCCACGGCGACAGGGAAGCCCTAGGAGCCTCTAGAACAGCCTGGATGCCACAGACTGTTAAAAATGGTTTTCTATGTGCTGACAATTTTACTGCACTGGTCCCTTTAATTGATTATGGACTCCTGTCACGTGGTGTACCTTGTCATGCTGAAGATGGCCAGGAAACAC
This sequence comes from Staurois parvus, assembly GCF_062004578.1. Classification (NCBI taxonomy): domain Eukaryota; kingdom Metazoa; phylum Chordata; class Amphibia; order Anura; family Ranidae; genus Staurois; species Staurois parvus. The sequence continues at coordinate 15,452,391 of NW_028317892.1, read as the reverse complement.
GTGACTTCTAGAAGATTCTACACCATGTGATCAGGGCTATATAAGGTCAGTATCTCCGGCTCAGTTGGCTAGAAGCGAAACAGCGAGCTCCCCTCTTTCCCCTCCCTCCCACCCTGTTGCAGGCAACATATGTGGTTTGTCACTCTTGGATCAAGGGGGGACTTGGTTAAATTTTATTATATATTGCTCAAGTCCTATGCTGAGCAGGTGTTTTCTCTTATGAATGTTTTATGAATTGTTTTTAATAAAAATATTTATTAATTGTGTGTATTAATAAACCAATAAACCAATAAAGGTGCTATAGCCATTTGAACACCATACATTGCATGTTATTTATTTATTTGGTGGTTGAAGTGATATTACATTGTGCAGCCTATGATCCCATGACCTGGGCCTTCAGTTATTCCAAACCAGCCAAGGTAATTTTCCTTCTGTGCCACAGCAGCATAAATGTCTTATTCAGCGGTTTTAGCTACACATTATTGATATTGATATGTTGGGCCTGAACAGCAGTTGTGGCCAATAGGGTGCATTAACACAGATATTTATATGCATACAGCTGGCTGGATGAGGTGGAGATTGCAATGTCAATGCCCCGGCTCAACACCTTGTCCAATCAGAAAATGCTTCACATTCATTAAGAGAAATGCAAGGCATTCTTTGAATGGCACAATTGCCGAGTGGGCAATAAAATCCAGAAGACGGCGAGGATCACTGCAGTAATGTTGGCTACTACAGTGATTCTCCACTTCCATGGGGAATGGCCAGGTATGGCATATGTATACATACATTGGTCCAAGTTGGATCAATGTAACTGCAAAAAAATCAAAATAAAAAAAATATAGAAATCCACTTTAAAAATTGCTTAGTAACACCCATATCACTGAAGCTCATAAATCAATCTTTCTGAGGAATAATCATTTATTTTTTATATTTTTCACATTACATCCAGCCCTAATTACAACAAAGTCTAACAAAGTGCTTGGTAGATTTAATATGTCTAAGACACAGTGGAATTTTACCCAGGTTTTGGGTATGAGAAATTCCCTTTTCACTCATAGTGATGGCAGCATAGTGATATGTATTCAGACTATTGGGTCCTGATAAGAGGAAGACCAGAGCTCAGCTTTCTTCAGGAACTTCACTTGACTTCCCTATGATTCTGATATTCCCTTGATCAATGTTTGAACACCTATTGCAGGCTGCAATTCTGAAAAGAAGAACAATGCTATTAAATATATAACTAGCAAATACATTGACAATTCCCTTCAAAGTCAAAATGTAGTATATTTTGTTCAAGATCCAAAAAGTAGGGATTGGGCTCTTGTTCAACAGGATATTCAGATTTCTATACCCCTGGTTGGTAAAACAATTAATTTTTATTAAGCGGTGAATGTGACTTTCACCAAACATTCACTGGTTGTGAATCAATAACTGTAATTTAAAAACCTTATAAACCTTCCTACCTGCACCTTTTGCTTTCTACCTGCATAAATTGTGCATTGATCATGTAGTTTCATGGTGTCATGTTGCCTTGTATGCACAGCCTAAAGTAGAGTAAATCTTACTGTATTAGAAGTTTCAGCTTGTGTTCATACATGAGGCATGGCACTACACAAGTTATTGCATGATCTCTGTCTGTAGTCTAAGAACTGACACTTTCTGTGAAGAAATCTACATATTCCACAAAAATCCTGGGTCTCTCAGTTTAGTTTTCTTTAAGTGAGAGCTAATTAATTAGATCTGAAACAGACATGCAGACAGAGCAAACAACAGAGAGCTCACCATGGAGTCTTTTATAACACTAGTGCTTCCACATTTGTGATGCAACACAGAGGTAATTGTGAGACATGGATTGTGATGACTTAGAAAAACAAGTTGCCTGTCCCTTTAGCTAATAGGGACAAGCTAGGTGAATGATAACATGGACATAAAGGTTGATCAGCCATGACTCTACAAACTGCAACCACAACATGTGAGCCAATCATTACAAGGTAGTGCAAACAAACAATGCATAGATTATAACTAGAGATGAGCGAATCGAAGTAGCCGAAGTGGAATTCGAGTCGAATATCAGAAAAATTTCGATTCGCGCCGAATCCGAAAAATAGCCTAATTCGGACGCGCGAATCGAAATTTTTCCGAAAATGGCGGCTGACATGTGCGGCGACGGAGCGGGGATGTCTGGGAAGGCGCGCAGACAAGGCGCGCTGACCCATAATGCATTCCTCAACGACATGTGATCGCATCAGCCAATCAGCAGCCAGCCAGCTAGCACTGTGTAATGGTCGAGCTATAAATAGCGGCCATTTTGGAATTCTTCATTTGCCTGCAGTCATTGAACAGAGGCAGACCGCTCTGTATTAGGGACAGGGACAGAGTTAGGGCCACAGAAACGATACTTGGGGACAGAGAAACGATACTTAGGGACAGAGAACTATTACTCAGGGACACAGGATTGTTAATTAGGGCCACAGAATCGTTACTTAGGGACAAAGAAACGCTAGTTAGGGCCACAGAATTCATACTCAGGGACAGACAGAATTGTTACTGAGTGCCAGAGAATTGTTACTTAGGGCCACAGAAACGTTATTAGGGCCACAGAATTGTTACTCAGGGACAGACAGAATTGTTACTGAGTGCCAGAGAATTGTTACTTAGGGCCACAGAAACGTTATTAGGGCCACAGAATTGTTACTCAGGGACAGACAGAATTGTTACTGAGTGCCAGAGAATTGTTACTTAGGGCCACAGAAACTTTAATTAGGGCCACAGAATTTTTACTCAGGGACAGACAGAATTGTTACTGAGTGCCAGAGAATTGTTACTCAGGGACAGACAGAATTGTTACGGAGTGCCAGAAAATTGTTACTCAGGGCCACAGAAACTTTACTTAGGGCCACAGAATTTTTACTCAGGGACAGACAGAATTGTTACTGAGTGCCAGAGAATTGTTACTCAGGGACAGACAGAATTGTTACGGAGTGCCAGAGAATTGTTACTCACGGCCACAGAAACTTTACTTAGGGCCACAGAATTTTTACTCAGGGACAGACAGAATTGTTACTGAGTGCCAGATAATTGTTACTTAGGGCCACAGAAACGTTATTAGGGCCACAGAATTGTTACTCAGGGACAGACAGAATTGTTACTGAGTGCCAGAGAATTGTTACTTAGGGCCACAGAAACTTTAGTTAGGGCCACAGAATTGTTACTCAGGGACAGACACAGAATTGTTACTGAGGGCCACAGAACTGTTACTTAGGGCCACAGAATTGTTACTCGCACAGACACAGAATTGTTACTCGCATAGACACAGAATTGTTACTGAGGGCCACAGAACTGTTACTTAGGGCCACAGAATTGTTACTCGCACAGACACAGAATTGTTACTCGCATAGACACAGAATTGTTACTGAGGGCCACAGAACTGTTACTTAGGGCCACAGAATTGTTACTCGCACAGACACAGAATTGTTACACAGGGACAGAGAACTGTTACTGAGGGCCACAGAACCGTTACTTAGGGCCACAGAATTGTTACTCGCACAGACACAGAATTGTTACTCGCACAGACACAGAATTGTTACTGAGGGCCACAGAACTGTTACTTGGGGCCACAGAAACGTTAATCAGGGACACAGAATTGTTACTGAGGGCCACAGAACTGTTACTTAGGGCCACAGAATTGTTACTCGCACAGACACAGAATTGTTACACAGGGACACAGAACTGTTACTGAGGGCCACAGAACCGTTACTTAGGGCCACAGAATTGTTACTCGCACAGACACAGAATTGTTACTCGCACAGACACAGAATTGTTACTCAGGGACACAGAACTGTTACTGAGGGCCACAGAACTGTTACTTAGGGCCACAGAATTGTTGCTCGCACAGACACAGAATTGTTACTCGCACAGACACAGAATTGTTACTGAGGGCCACAGAACTGTTACTTGGGGCCACAGAAACGTTAATCAGGGACACAGAATTGTTACTGAGGGCCACAGAACTGTTACTTAGGGCCACAGAATTGTTACTCGCACAGACACAGAATTGTTACTCGCACAGACACAGAATTGTTGCTGAGGGCCACAGAACTGTTACTTAGGGCCACAGAATTGTTACTCGCACAGACACAGAATTGTTACACAGGGACACAGAACTGTTACTGAGGGCCACAGAACCGTTACTTAGGGCCACAGAATTGTTACTCGCACAGACACAGAATTGTTACTCGCACAGACACAGAATTGTTACTCAGGGACACAGAACTGTTACTGAGGGCCACAGAACTGTTACTTAGGGCCACAGAATTGTTGCTCGCACAGACACAGAATTCTTACTCGCACAGACACAGAATTGTTACTCGCACAGACACAGAATTGTTACTGAGGGCCACAGAACTGTTACTTGGGGCCACAGAAACGTTAATCAGGGACACAGAATTGTTACTGAGGGCCACAGAACTGTTACTTAGGGCCACAGAATTGTTACTCGCACAGACACAGAATTGTTACTGAGGGCCACAGAACTGTTACTTGGGGCCACAGAAACGTTAATCAGGGACACAGAATTGTTACTGAGGGCCACAGAACTGTTACTTAGGGCCACAGAATTGTTACTCACACAGACACAGAATTCTTACTCGCACAGACACAGAATTGTTACTGAGGGCCACAGAACTGTTACTTGGGGCCACAGAAACGTTAATCAGGGACACAGAATTGTTACTGAGGGCCACAGAACTGTTACTTAGGGCCACAGAATTGTTACTCGCACAGACACAGAATTGTTACTCGCACAGACACAGAATTGTTACTGAGGGCCACAGAACTGTTACTTGGGGCCACAGAAACGTTAATCAGGGACACAGAATTGTTACTGAGGGCCACAGAACTGTTAGGGCCACAGAATTGTTACTCGCACAGACACAGAATTGTTACTCAGGGACACAGAACTGTTACTGAGGGCCACAGAACTGTTACTTAGGGCCACAGAATTGTTACTCGCACAGACACAGAATTGTTACACAGGGACACAGAATTGTTACTGAGGGCCACAGAACCGTTACTTAGGGCCACAGAATTGTTACTCAGGGACACAGAATTGTTACTGAGGGCCACAGAACTGTTACTTAGGGCCACAGAATTGTTACTCGCACAGACACAGAATTGTTACTCAGGGACACAGAACTGTTACTGAGGACCACAGAACTGTTACTTAGGGCCACAGAATTGTTACTCGCACAGACACAGAATTGTTACTCAGGGACACAGAACTGTTACTGAGGGCCACAGAACTGTTACTTAGGGCCACAGAATTGTTACTCGCACAGACACAGAATTGTTACACAGGGACACAGAATTGTTACTGAGGGCCACAGAACCGTTACTTAGGGACACATAATTGTTACTGAGGGCCACAGAACTGTTACTTAGGGCCACAGAATTGTTACTCGCACAGACACAGAATTGTTACTCAGGGACACAGAACTGTTACTGAGGGCCACAGAACCGTTACTTAGGGCCACAGAATTGTTACTCAGGGACACAGAATCGTTTAATTAAAGAGTATGTCAGACAACATGCAGAGGAGTGGCAGAGGAGGCAATGTTTTAGGAGCGAGCAGACGTGGCAGCACAGGAAGGGGTCGAGGCAGCACTATTCGCAGCCAGAGGCTAGTGCTCCCGGTGTCATCCACTACAGTGAGGAAGAGCTAACAGAGGGCGGTCAGGAACGGGGGGAGACATCCGCCTCTTCAGCAGCCAGGCGAAGAAGTAGTGGCGAGGAGAGTGGCTCGGTAGCCGGTGTAGAGACAGGTCTGTCTCCTGACCCACACGCAGCCGAGGGGCCACAGAACCGTTACTTAGGGCCACAGAATTGTTACTCAGGGACACAGAATTGTTACTGAGGGCCACAGAACTGTTACTTAGGGCCACAGAATTGTTACTCGCACAGACACAGAATTGTTACTCAGGGACACAGAACTGTTACTGAGGACCACAGAACTGTTACTTAGGGCCACAGAATTGTTACTCGCACAGACACAGAATTGTTACTCAGGGACACAGAACTGTTACTGAGGGCCACAGAACTGTTACTTAGGGCCACAGAATTGTTACTCGCACAGACACAGAATTGTTACACAGGGACACAGAATTGTTACTGAGGGCCACAGAACCGTTACTTAGGGACACATAATTGTTACTGAGGGCCACAGAACTGTTACTTAGGGCCACAGAATTGTTACTCGCACAGACACAGAATTGTTACTCAGGGACACAGAACTGTTACTGAGGGCCACAGAACCGTTACTTAGGGCCACAGAATTGTTACTCAGGGACACAGAATCGTTTAATTAAAGAGTATGTCAGACAACATGCAGAGGAGTGGCAGAGGAGGCAATGTTTTAGGAGCGAGCAGACGTGGCAGCACAGGAAGGGGTCGAGGCAGCACTATTCGCAGCCAGAGGCTAGTGCTCCCGGTGTCATCCACTACAGTGAGGAAGAGCTAACAGAGGGCGGTCAGGAACGGGGGGAGACATCCGCCTCTTCAGCAGCCAGGCGAAGAAGTAGTGGCGAGGAGAGTGGCTCGGTAGCCGGTGTAGAGACAGGTCTGTCTCCTGACCCACACGCAGCCGAGGGGGCTAGTAGTGAGGCGGAGACCCTAATTGATGATGATGAGGCTGATCGCACTTGGCAGCCTCGTCGTCATCAGGCTATTGCTTCCGCATCATCAGGAGAAGAGGGTGGCAGCTTGGCAGCGAGCAAAACAGTCGGTGGGTTGTCTCCATCGCCACACTCTGCCATGTGCCACTTTCAGGTCTCCTCACACACTGCTGGTGTGTTGAATTTTTTGACATAGGGTGCTGGCAGATTACGGGCCTCCCATAGCTGCTGCCAGGCCCCTAATCTGCCATGGGCCCCTATACCGCCTCCTCATGCTGCTGCCAGGTCCACAGTCTCTCATGCCATGTGCCACTTTCAGGTCTCCTCACACTGCTGGTGTGTTGAATTTTTTGACATAGGGTGCTGGCAGATTACGGGCCTCCCATAGCTGCTGCCAGGCCCCTAATCTGCCATGGGCCCCTATATACCGCCTCCTCATGCTGCTGCCAGGTCCAGAGTCTGTCATGGGTCCCTGTACGGCCTCCCATTGCTGCTGTCTCCATCGCCACACTCTGCCATGTGCCACTTTCAGGTCTCCTCACACACTGCTGGTGTGTTGAATTTTTTGACATAGGGTGCTGGCAGATTACGGGCCTCCCATAGCTGCTGCCAGGCCCCTAATCTGCCATGGGCCCCTATACCGCCTCCTCATGCTGCTGCCAGGTCCACAGTCTCTCATGCCATGTGCCACTTTCAGGTCTCCTCACACTGCTGGTGTGTTGAATTTTTTGACATAGGGTGCTGGCAGATTACGGGCCTCCCATAGCTGCTGCCAGGCCCCTAATCTGCCATGGGCCCCTATATACCGCCTCCTCATGCTGCTGCCAGGTCCAGAGTCTGTCATGGGTCCCTGTACGGCCTCCCATTGCTGCTGTCTCCATCGCCACACTCTGCCATGTGCCACTTTCAGGTCTCCTCACACACTGCTGGTGTGTTGAATTTTTTGACATAGGGTGCTGGCAGATTACGGGCCTCCCATAGCTGCTGCCAGGCCCCTAATCTGCCATGGGCCCCTATACCGCCTCCTCATGCTGCTGCCAGGTCCACAGTCTCTCATGCCATGTGCCACTTTCAGGTCTCCTCACACTGCTGGTGTGTTGAATTTTTTGACATAGGGTGCTGGCAGATTACGGGCCTCCTATAGCTGCTGCCAGGCCCCTAATCTGCCATGGGCCCCTATACCGCCTCCTCATGCTGCTGCCAGGTCCAGGCGAACGTAGTCACACAGGGGAGGAACTTCTGAGTGTAATGAACAGAGAAATCGACAGATGGCTGTCTCCGCGCAAACTGAAAATCGGAACCATGTTGACCGACAACGGAAAGAACATGGTGTCTGCTCTGCGTCAAGGAAGGTTGTGCCATGTGCCATGCATGGCTCACGTGTTCAATCTGGTTGTCAAGCGGTTCCTAAAATCCACCATCCCACTGCAAGACATCCTTAAAATGTCACGTAAACTTTGCATGCATTTCAGCCATTCCTACACCGCAAAGCACACCCTCCTTGAGCTGCAGCGGCAGAACGGAATTCCACATCATCGCCTGATCTGCGACGTTGCAACAAGGTGGAATTCAACCCTACACATGTTAGACCGCCTTTACGAGCAGCGAAAGGCCATCACCGATTTCCTGATGTTACAAGCGGATAAAGGTACTCCCCTGTGTAACTTCGATGTCAGCCATTGGCAGCTCATGCGTGACACCTGCCGCTTGCTCAGGCCCTTTGAGGAGGCCACGCTATTCGTGAGTCGGCAGGACTATGGGATGAACGACGTCATTCCTCTGTTGCACGTCCTTGAACAAATGCTGTTAACAATGGCTGGTCAGGGTGCGGTAGACGTGGCGCACAGATCTCAACGCCACATGACCCCTGTGGGGGCAGGACAGGAAGAAGAGGAGGAGGTAGAGGAGGACATTTGTGCTCAGGAATTATTGAGTGAAATGGGTGGTTTTTCCACTCAGCGGACAGGAGTGGAGGAGCAGGAGCATCTGGTAGAGGAGGAGGAGGAGGAGACAGAGGACCCAGACGCACCGTGGCAGTATGCTGTGGAGATGGAGGCAGGGAGTCCCTCGCATTCCTTGGCACAAATGGCCCATAGCATGCTCGGTTGCTTGCGTAGCGACAGCCGAATAATAACCATCAGACAGAGGGATGACTTTTGGCTGTCCACCTTGTTGGACCCTCGCTACCGTTCAAAAATGGTGGCCTTTTTCACACCTGCTGAGAGGGAGGCCAAAATAACGTACTATAAAAACCACCTATGTAGTCAGTTGGTCTCTGCCTTTGTGCGCCAACGTCCATCCTCAGACACTGTGGGCCCTGTGCGCTCGCGTTCCGCTGCCATGGCAGCAGGGGAGGGGTGGGGTGGTAGGAGCAGTGGCAGCTCCACCAGCAGCGGCTGCCTCAGTCTGCAGTCGATGATGAGTAGCTTTCTTCACCAGCGCAGTGAGGAAACTACTAACCAGCCGCAGCAGCAGCAGCAGCAGCATCAGGTGGACCTGGAGCAGGACCTCAAACAACAGGCTTGGGCCTACTTGGACAGCACCCTGCCAACCGAGGTAGACAATCCCCTTGACTACTGGTCAACGAAACTTGACCTTTGGCCCCAACTAGCTGAATTTGCCCTTGAAAGGCTGTCATGCCCGGCCAGTAGCGTGGCATCGGAGCGCGTGTTTAGTGCGGCAGGAGGTATTGTAACTCCGGAGGACACGACTGTCCACCCAAAGTGTGGAGAGACTCACGTTTGTGAAAATGAATCAGGCGTGGATTAGTCTGGATTTCAAACCACCAGTTCCTGACACAACTGACTAAATCCGCCATGAATCATGCCTCAAACATGTGCCACTTTGAGGTCTCCTCACACACTGCTGGTGTGTAGAATTTTTTGACATAGGGTGCTGGCAGATTACGGGCCTCCCATAGCTGCTGCCAGGCCCCTAATCTGCCATAGGCCCCTATATACCGCCTCCTCATGCTGCTGCCAGGTCCAGAGTCTCTCATGGGTCCCTGTACGGCCTCCCATTGCTGCTGTCTCCATCGCCACACTCTGCCATGTGCCACTTTCAGGTCTCCTCACACACTGCTGGTGTGTAGAATTTTTTGACATAGGGTGCTGGCAGATTACGGGCCTCCCATAGCTGCTGCCAGGCCCCTAATCTGCCATGGGCCCCTATATACCGCCTCCTCATGCTGCTGCCAGGTCCACAGTGTCTCATGCCATGTGCCACTTTCAGGTCTCCTCACACTGCTGGTGTGTTGAATTTTTTGTATTTCAATGGTTTTTATTAATTTTAAACAGTATAAAACAGAGGCAACAGAGGCAACAAAACACGCCCACGCAGGGGCTATCAATTGCACCGATAGAAAATGCATAATAGAGCAGACAACGCTCTAATTCCAATAAGGCAAAACGTATGCCCGCGCAGGGGCTATCAATGGCACATAGGTTACAATAACATCAGTGAAACTCAGATTATCGCACCTAAAGACAGCTGTCCACTGTCACATCAAAACAAACAGAAAAGGAAAGAAGAAAAGCAGAGAAGAAAGAAAGAGAAAAAAGAAAAAAAAAGAAAAAAAAAAAACAAAACAAAAAAAAACACACACCAAAGAGCAAGGGTCCATGAGCGCCAATACAAAACTCCTTCACCTCCCTACACTGGCAGGGGGGAGCGTGGGAAAGGCATATTGCAACCACGGCTCCCATATTGTCAAAAATTTATGTTGAGAGTCGTTGCATATACTCGACATCTGTTCATTGAGCATCATAGTAGTCATACGATCCCGCACCCCCTGAAAAAGTACAAACGGACTCTTCCAGGCCTGGGCAATTGTCCTAGTGGCCGATAAAAACAAATAGGAAGCCAACCGCTGCTGACGAGCCAAGAGGCCCGGTATGGGGCAATGAAGCAAAGCATACCGAGCATCCCGGCGTATGGAGAGATGAAACAAAGTGAAAAGGAGGCCAAACACACGAGACCAAAAACGAACCAACCTCGGGCATGACCACCAGATATGCAGTACATCGCCACGATGGCCACAACCCCGAAAACATCGATCACTACAGGCAGGGTTAGCCTGGACCAAACGAGCCGGCACCCAATACCAACGAAACAATACCTTATAGGCTGCTTCCAGCGTGGTCGTATTAAACGAACATTTAGCTATGAGTGACCAGGCTTTATGCCAGTCCTCCGGATCCACAGCCACTCCCAGGTCGCGTTCCCACTGAACTACATATGAAAGAGAAGTGTGCGACGAGCATCTGTTCAAAGCTGCGTAAAGAAGGGAGATAAGGCCCGGGGCGCCCGGACGCTGTTGGCAAAGCCGTTCAAAGGAAGATTTCTGATATGGGAAAGCAGAAGTGGCCCTCAGCGAGAGCAGCCAGTGCCGCAATTGAAGGTACCGAAAAAATTCCGCTGGGGGAACATCCCGAGACTCCCGGAGGACATTCCAGGTGGGAAAGGACCGAAAAATCAAAAAGTGTTGCACCTGTGAGAAACCATGAGCCACCCACCAAGAAAATGCCCTCGGGTGATCTAGACCCGGCGGGAAAAGAGGATTATTAACGATTGGAAGCAAGGGCAAGAAAGGCGACATCAGACCACTGGAGTAACGTACCGAGTCCCAGACTCGTAGGCCATGGAGCAACATCGGACTCAGCACCGTAGGGCGCAGGGCAGGGGGAAGCCATAGAAGTGTCGATAGTGCGATAGGGGCACAATTAGGTAGTTCCAGCAGGACCCAGAGAGGAACGTCGGAGGAAGCGTGCAACATAGACAGCGGGGCAATTTGGCTCGCCTAATAATACTTAGTTACATTGGGTACCCCAAGACCACCTTGGAGTCTATGAGCAAAGAGCGTATTTCTAGAAACTCTGGGATGCTTATTGGCCCAGATAAAACGCATAAACTTCGCCTGAAGCAACCGAAGAAAATGAGGGGGAACCCGCACTGGGAGGGTGCGAAAATAATATAACAATTTCGGCAAGATGGTCATTTTCACTGAGTGAACCCGTCCTATCCAAGACAGGTGCGGAAATTGCCAGGAATGCATAAGAGAAGATAAGGAGCTAAGCAAAGGATAATAATTTGCAGCAAAAAGGGAGTCATAGGTGGGGGTCAAGCGAATGCCCAAGTATTCAAGAGAAGAGGAAGCCCACCGGTAAGGGAAATGGGATAGTAGGCGTGAAACCAAATCTGAAGCCAAAGTAATATTGAGAGCAACGGTTTTATCCAAATTAATACGTAGACCCGAGATCAAGGAAAAGCGCTCAAGAACCCGTTGCAAATTAGGAAGCGTCGTCAGAGGATTAGTAAGGGTCAAGAGGGCATCGTCCGCAAAGAGGCTCAGCTTAAACTCCTGTCCCGCGTATGGAACCCCCGATACATTGCAGTCGGTCCGGAGCGCTAAAGCCAGTGGCTCAAGCGCCAGGACAAAGAGTGCCGGGGACAGTGGGCAGCCCTGCCTCGTCCCTCGCCCAACAGGAAAGGGATCCGAGAAATATCCAGCGTATTTAACGGAAGCCGAAGGAAAGGAATACAAGGCTTGAATCCATGAGAGAATAGAATCCCCAAAACCCCAGCGAGACAGCACAAACCGCAGATATTCCCAGGATAGAGAATCAAAAGCTTTATATATGTCCAAGGACAGTAAGAATCCTGGGATTTTCCGTTGTTGCAGAAAATGTATAAGATGGACCACCTTACGGACGTTATCACCCGCCTGCCTCCCGGGGACGAACCCTACTTGGTCCCTGTGGACCAGGCTACACAAATATTTATTGATGCGAAAACTAAGGATCTTGCCCAATATTTTCAAGTCTTCATTAAGAAGAGAGATGGGCCGGAAGGCTTGCGGTTCCTGGACATCATCGGTCGTCTTAGGAATCATAGAGATATGTGCCCTAAGTGCGTCCGGAGAGGGCAAGGAGCCCTGTCGTAACTCATTAAAGTAGGCAGCTAAAAAGGGTGCCAAAAGGGCTGAGAATTTTTTATAATAGAGACCGGAGAAGCCGTCTGGACCTGGGGCCGCGGTGGACCGTAAAGATTTGATTGCTTGTAGCACTTCCGGTACGGTGACACCTGCGTTGAGGGCCGCCTGTGCTGCCTCGGTTAATCCAGGAAGATGGAGGTCCTGAAAGAATGCCTCTGCCTGGGCCACAGGGAAGGGATCTGGGGCAGCATAGAGGCGCGAAAGGAAGTCCGAGAATCGGGAAACAATCTGCTGGGGATTAGAAGTACAGCCACCCGTGGAAAGTCGAAGCCGAATCGGTTTATAGGGTTTCCCCACAGAATTTAGTTTCCTGGCTAGCATGGGACCGGGCTTATTAGCACACGAATAGAATTTATGTTTGGTCCAACGCAAGGCCCGTTCCGCCTCCGAAGAGGCAAGGAGGTCCAATTCTGTCGCCAGAGCGTCCCGAGCGCGTTTATGGGCCACGGATGGAGATGACTTCCAACGCGCATCCGCAGAGGCCAGGAGAGAATGAAGCTCCGAGAGTCGACGTTCCCGCTCCCGCTTCCGGACCGCAGCCAGCTGTATAACATGACCCCGCACCGTGGCCTTATGCGCTTCCCATAGGGGCACTGCTGAAGAGACCGATCCCGAGTTTTCCGTAAAGTATGTCCGTAAGAAGAATTCTATTTCTTGGCAGGTAGCCTGAGTGGTCAGTAAAGAGTCATTGATGCGCCAATGAAAAGGGCGTCGTTCTGACCCAGAAAGGGCAAGGAGGAGTACCAAAGGATCATGGTCTGACCAGGGTGAGGAGGGAATAGTTATCCGCCGGACCGAGGGGAGTTGCTGGACCTGCATGAATATATGATCAATTCTACAAAAACTGTCATGAGGGTTAGAATAGAACGTAAAGTCGCGTTCAGTTGGATGAAGTTCCCTCCAGACGTCCGCTAACCCCGCTGTCCGCAAAAGAGAGCGCATACGTGCCTCCAGCACCAAGTCATGAGAGGGGGTCGCTCCTTGTGCGTAGCGCCTATCCAGTGTGGAATCCAAGGTAACATTCGAATCCCCCATAACAAGAAGAAGACCCTTAGAGTGTCGAGAAATAATGGTGCAAAGATGTGAAAAGAATTTATGCTGAAAACGGTTAGGCGCGTAGTAAGAGACAAAGGTAACCTCCTGGTCCCAGAGGGTGCCTTGCAGAAGCAAATACCTGCCCGTGGGGTCCGCTATATTCCGAGCACAGACAAAGGGGAGATTGCGTTTAAAAGCTATCAGAACACCCCGACGCTTCTCAGGAGCCGAGGCCGTGTAAAAGATGGGATAGTGAGGTGAAAGATAACGCGGAGCGGAGGACTGAGAAAACCTGGTCTCCTGTAGACATACCACATCAATTTGTTGTGACTTGAGATGATGAAAAACTTTAGCCCGCTTCTGAGGCGAATTGAAGCCTTGAACATTATGTGAATATATTTTCAAAAGGGGTGAGGCCATGGCGGTATCAACGCAACACGCTCAGCAGAAAAAAGCCCAAAGCAGCCAGCAATTTCCACTCCCAATGGCGATCGGACCATGGCGTCCCGGAACCCTGCAGAAAACAAAAACAAAAAAAAACAGAGAAAAAGAGAAGAACAAAGAAAGAAAAAAGGAAAAAGACACAAAAAGTATACACAACAGTGCAATCGTGTCACACCAATGGTGACGTGCATCCTACACATGAAGGATACAGTTAGGGGTAACTCTACCACCGGACAAATGGCTGCAAATGGAAACATCAAAACAGAAGCCCTCAGGGGGCAAAAAGGCAATGTACATAATAGAATATAGTAAATCTTAATAAACTAAAAGTCCCAGGAGCAGGAACCTCCGCGACAACCTCCCCATAGAAACCCGGAGAACCACAGGGGCCAACCCCCCTCCACCCAACCAGGCCCACCGGGTCAACCTCCCACCCCGGAGCCCAAGGGAACCATCACCCAATGCCACAAACGTAGACCCAAGCACCATCACATGGACCCAAAACAGGCTGCGGCAGCAAAAAGTCCCGATTCCTAAGTCCAAGAAGAGACCCCCCCCAACCCGGGATGAAACCCAAAAGGGCAAGCCGGAGCAGTCTCAACCTAGAATGTTGACAAACCGGGGAGGCCCTAAGGGCCAAACTCACGATCTCGTCAGGGTAGTCCCTCGGTGAGACAATATGTGGGAGTTCCAAGGCGCATCTTCAGCCTGGAGAAGAACAGGAAGGACTTGATCGCAAAGGGGTCTGAGGGAGAGCCCCCCTCCTGGTGGACGACCGCTCCCAGATGCGGCCCAGAGCGGGCGGCCTTGCCGAGGATCCAGATGAATGAGCCGGGCTCCGATCAGCAGCTTCCGGCGAGAGAAGATGTAGAGATTCCAAGAGAGAATGGGCCTCCTCCGGCGTAGCCACAGAATGACTGCGGCCCTGGTAGGTGAAGGTGAGGCGGAACGGAAAGCCCCAAGCATATTTAATTCTGTGTTTCACCAGGACCGAAGTGAAGGGCTTCAACTGGCGTCGCTTCTGGAGAGTGGTCTGAGAGAGGTCTGCGAAAAGCTGGTAGCGGTGCCCCTGGAAGCTAAGATCAGGGTTATTTCTGGCCGCCAAGAGGATAGTTTCCTTAGTGCGGTAATAAGTAAACTTGATGATAATGTCCCTCGGGGGCCCATCCGGTCGTCTGGGGCCCAAAGAACGATGTATGCGGTCAAATTCGAGCCGGTCAATGGGAATAGCGGGTGTCAGCTCCTGAAACAGAGCAGTAGCAGTGGAGGTAAGATCCGTGACCGTTTCCGGAATACCCCTTAACCGCAAATTGCCACGGCGGGAACGGTTTTCGAAATCCTCAAGCCATAGTAGTGCGTCCGCCAATTCCTTCTTAAGGTCGCACAGGTCCTGTTCGTGATTTTCAATGACCGTGGCAGCAGCGTCCATTCTATCTTCGAGATCATTCGTCCGATTGCCCAAATCCCGAATTTCCCGCGAAAGACGGTCGGCCAGCTTGGAGGTAGCGGAGGACAATTCTGATTGCAACATAGTTTTAAAGCGGCGCAGGAGCTCGGCATCCCGCAGGGATGGAATGTGCGACTGCCGGGATGGCTCGGGATCCAGGTCCTCCCCACTGCCAGGATCCATCTCACCTGCAGGTAGTGATGGCAGGGGACCCAAACTTGCAGCCAGGGCTTCAGCTGTTGTCCCGGGCGAAAACCGCGAATCCGCGGCCGGGGTCCTGGAAGCCTCCGGCGGCCGGCCCAAAATCGAGGCCGCGGCTTCACCCGCGATCTCCGGCGGGTAGGCCGCAACCTCCCGAACGGTCCGTCGGACACTGGAGGTGCGGGCAGCCGGGGTTTTTTTCCCCATCAGGGTGCTAGAAGGACAGGGGGACAGGTAGGAAGCGGAGGGACCCCCCCTGAGGGTCAGAAATCGGCCGATTTGTCCGGTGGCCGAGACAGTGAATTAATAGGCAGCCATCCTGGCTGCTGCTCACGAGCGCCCCCCGGTGTGTTGAATTTTTTGACATAGGGTGCTGGCAGATTATGGGCCTCCTATAGCTGCTGCCAGGCCCCTAATCTGCCATAGGCCCCTATATACCACCTCCTCATGCTGCTGCCAGGTCCAGAGTCTCTCATGGGTCCCTGGACGGCCTCCCATTGCTGCTGTCTCCATCGCCACACTCTGCCATGTGCCACTTTCAGGTCTCCTCACACACTGCTGGTGTGTAGAATTTTTTGACATAGGGTGCTGGCAGATTACGGGCCTCCCATTGCTGCTGCCAGGCCCCTAATCTGCCATAGGCCCCTATACCGCCTCCTCATGCTGCTGCCAAGTCCAGGGTCTCTCATGGGTCCCTGTACGGCCTCCCATTGCTGCTGTCTCCATCGCCACACTCTGCCATGTGCCACTTTCAGGTCTCCTCACACACTGCTGGTGTGTAGAATTTTTTGACATAGGGTGCTGGCAGATTACGGGCCTCCCATTGCTGCTGCCAGGCCCCTAATCTGCCATAGGCCCCTATATACCGCCTCCTCATGCTGCTGCCAGGTCCAGAGTCTCTCATGGGTCCCTGTACGGCCTCCCATTGCTGCTGTCTCCATCGCCACACTCTGCCATGTGCCACTTTCAGGTCTCCTCACACTGCTGGTGTGTAGAATTTTTTGACATAGGGTGCTGGCAGATTACGGGCCTCCCATTGCTGCTGCCAGGCACGTAATCTGCCATGGGCCCCCGTACCGACTCCTCATGCTGTGACGTTGCAACAAGGTGGAATTCAACCCTACATATGTTAGACCGCCTTTACGAACAGCGAAAGGCCATCACAGATTTCCTGATGTTAAAAGCGGATAAAGGTACTCCCTGTGTAACTTAGATGTCAGCCATTGGCAGCTCATGCGTGACACCTGCGCTTGCTCAGGCCCTTTGAGGAGGCCACGCTATTCGTGAGTCGGCAGGACTATGGGATGAACGACGTCATTCCTCTGTTGCACGTCCTGGAACAAATGCTGTTAACAATGGCTGGTCAGGGTGCGGTAGACGTGGCGCACAGATCTCAACGCCACATGACCCCTGTGGGGGCAGGACAGGAAGAAGAGGAGGAGGTAGAGGAGGACATTGGTGCTCAGGAATTATTGAGTGAAATGGGTGGTTTTTCCACTCAGCGGACAGGAGTGGAGGAGCAGGAGCATCTGGTAGAGGAGGAGGAGGAGGAGACAGAGGACCCAGACGCACCGTGGCAGTATGCTGTGGAGATGGAGGCAGGGAGTCCCTCGCATTCCTTGGCACAAATGGCCCATAGCATGCTCGGTTGCTTGCGTAGCGACAGCCGAATAATAACCATCAGACAGAGGGATGACTTTTGGCTGTCCACCTTGTTGGACCCTCGCTACCGTTCAAAAATGGTGGCCTTTTTCACACCTGCTGAGAGGGAGGCCAAAATAACGTACTATAAAAACCACCTATGTAGTCAGCTGGTCTCTGCCTGTCTGCGCCAACGTCCATCCTCAGACACTGTGGGCCCTGTGCGCTCGCGTTCCGCTGCCATGGCAGCAGGGGAGGGGTGGGGTGGTAGGAGCAGTGGCAGCTCCACCAGCAGCGGCTGCCTCAGTCTGCAGTCGATGATGAGTAGCTTTCTTCACCAGCGCAGTGAGGAAACTACTAACCAGCCGCAGCAGCAGCAGCAGCAGCAGCATCAGGTGGACCTGGAGCAGGACCTCAAACAACAGGCTTAGGCCTACTTGGACAGCACCCTGCCAACCGAGGTAGACAATCCCCTTGACTACTGGTCAACGAAACTTGACCTTTGGCCCCAACTAGCTGAATTTGCCCTTGAAAGGCTGTCATGCCCGGCCAGTAGCGTGGCATCGGAGCGCGTGTTTAGTGCGGCAGGAGGTATTGCAACTCCGCGGAGGACACGACTGTCCACCCAAAGTGTGGAGAGACTGACGTTTGTGAAAATGAATCAGGCGTGGATTAGTCTGGATTTCAAACCACCAGTTCCTGACACAACTGACTAAATCCGCAATGAATCATGCCCCAAACATGTGCCACTTTCAGGTCTCCTCACACTGCTGGTGTGTTACATTTTTTGTCATAGGGTGCTGGCAGATTACGGGCCTCCCATAGCTGCTGCCAGGCCCCTAATCTGCCATGGGCCCCTATACCGCCTCCTCATGCTGCTGCCAAGTCCAGAGTCTCTCATGGGTCCCTGTACGGCCTCCCATTGCTGCTGTCTCCATCGCCACACTCTGCCATGTGCCACTTTCAGGTCTCCTCACACTGCTGGTGTATTCCATTTTTTGTCATAGGGTGCTGGCAGATTACGGGCCTCCCATAGCTGCTGCCAGGCCCCTAATCTGCCATGGGCCCCCGTACCGACTCCTCATGCTGCTGCCAGGCCCGTAATCTGTCATGGGCCCCTGTTGTCGCTTGTTGGCATATTCCGCTCGTTCAGATGCTCCTTCTCCTGCTACTCCTCTTCACGGATTCCATCAGCAGTCTTTCTTGGAATCCGTTTCCAAGAGACAACAGTTTGCGAGCACGCACCAGACGGTGCAGAAGCTGAACGTCCTCCTGTCCAAGTTGCTGCTGCCAGGCTCGTAATCTGTCATGCGCCCCTGTACCGCCTCCTCATGCTGCTGCCAGGTCCAGAGTGTGTCATGGGCCCCCGTACCGACTCCTCATGCTGCTGCCAGGCCCGTAATCTGTCATGGGCCCCTGTACCGCCTCCCCATGCTGCTGCCAGGTCCAGAGTGTGTCATGGGTCCCTGTACCGCCTCCCATTGCTGCTGCCAGGCCCGTAATCTGCCATGGGCCCCCGTACCGACTCCTCATGCTGCTGCCAGGCCCGTAATCTGCCATGGGCCCCTGTACCGCCTCCTCATGCTGCTGCCAGGTCCAGAGTGTGTCATGGGTCCCTGTACGGCCTCCCATTGCTGCGTCTCTATCGCCACACTCTGCCATGTGCCACTTTCAGGTCTCCTCACACTGCTGGTGGTTTCCATTTTTGTCATAGGGTGCTGTATGGCCTCCCATTGCTGCTGCCTCCACCGCCACACTGTGGCTCCACACTCTGGTTTTGGCCCCGTGACTGCCCAAATGAGTGAAGTGTGCGGTGATTCTAAGATCGACGGCACTCATCTGCATGTCATACTGACTGACAGTATTATTTCTCTTCCCCAGCAGACTCCAAGGGCATTTAAATTAAAGGTACAGTGTTCAGCACTAATATTAAGTCTCTCTGAAGCCTAGAAACACCCTTTTTTAAGTTAAATTCACAGCGAATATATTCGACTCGAATCGAAATT
Organism: Staurois parvus; assembly: GCF_062004578.1. Taxonomy (NCBI): domain Eukaryota; kingdom Metazoa; phylum Chordata; class Amphibia; order Anura; family Ranidae; genus Staurois; species Staurois parvus. The sequence goes on along the minus strand of NW_028317892.1, from coordinate 15,432,954 downwards.
TTTCCACGAATTCGCCGAATCAGTCGAATCGAATTTTTGAATACTTCGCTCATCTCTAATTATAACTACTAAAAATCTACTTAAAACAACAAACATTTGTTAGTGTTTGATATCTTTAAAACCTATAAACCTAGAAGATTCCATGCAGTGAATGCTTGGTGAAAGTCAAAATCACTGCTTTATAACTATGCCACCGGATATTTCCACTTTGCATTTTTACACTGCTGTACTGATACTGAGGAAATAACCCCTCCCCCCACAAAAAAAATGTAATACATTGCAGTGTACCAGTTGTTAGGAGTGGTATACACATTAGGGTTTTTTTGCTAGATTTGTTTTCTCCCTGGTGATCTAACCAGTAAGTCTGTTATTTTCAACTTCCTTTAACAGACCTGGCTGTTCAGCAAGAATGATAGTAAGAGGATTGAGACAAACCATTGACAGGGCTTCTTACAATGGCCAGCTTTTTTTTTATAATAGTTGTAATGTACTGTATGAGGCTATGTTCACATCTGTGCAGGTGGTTCCCGCTATAGGTCCACACCTATTCCCACAGTCAAAACAACTCACACATTCAAAAGCATTCCCTAAAACTCTTGTAAAATACCTCAATAATAAGCAATTGACTCTTGGAGAGCCCTACAACACTGGTACTAAAGAAATTTCCTTCTTTTCACACCTTCATCAAACTCAAGCTTGACTATATATTTTGTACCCCAGTTACTCTGGCTAATTCTCTTTCAGCTGATATAAATCCATGTGCTTGGTCAGACTATCTTATTGGCCATTACATATATTGGACTGCCTGATACTCCATACTCATGGTTTCTGAATGATTCCTTACTTTCTGACCTTCCTATAAAAACTGAAATCATTTGGGCTCTTGAGGAGTATTTTACTTTAAACTCTACACCCGAATCATCTATCCCTATTGTATGGGCTGCTCATAAAGTAGTCTTACGAGACCACTTAATTAATATCACCAAGGAACTCAAAATACTATATAACACACAAGCACAAACTCCTTCTAATGATATTTCTCCAGCCATATCAGCTGAGACTAGCATTGGATACCCTCTTAACTGCAAAAACAGAAAAAAATGTAAAATGGTCAAAAGCCAAACTTCTACTTTACAGCAATTCATCATCAACTATGTTTGCTCATAAACTGAAACAAACAATAAGCCCACCGCACATATACAAACTTAAATCTACATCTGGCAATATCACTTTGTTACCTAAAGAAGTCTCACAAATTTTTGAAAAGTTTTATAAGGGTCTGCTTGCCCCCCCATCGATGTAATACCAGATTCAACACTGGATTGTTTTAAAAATATTCTCCTCCATTCATTCACAAATTCCCAAAAAGATATGTTAAATTCATTCTGTACAGAAGCAGAAAGACTCAGTTATTAAATCTTTAAAACGTTCTACAGCCCCAGGTCCAGATGGGTACACTTCAGTCTATTATAAGCATTTTGCCACAATTTAGCCCCTAAATTGTCAGCACTTTTCAATTTTATTCTCCAAGGCCATAATTTCCCAGATGAAATGTTATTGGCGAACATTTCATTGTTACCTAAACCTAAAAAGGATCATCTTTACCCTCAAAACTACAGGCCGATTTCGGTGATTAATAATGAACTAAAAATATTTAGTAGAATTCTAGCTGACCGATAAGCCTCTATTATTCCATCCATAATTTCTCCAGATCAATCAGGATTTATTCCAAACAGGTTAATTACCGACAATATAAGGCTCGCTACCAATGTTATACAATATGCAAATCTACAATCTAAAGAGTTGGTTTTATTAAGTTTAGACATACACAAAGCTTTTGATAGCGTGACGTGGCCTTATCTCAACATTTTACTCCAACGCTTTGGAATAGATGGAAAATTTAATCAAGGCATCCAAGCATTATAACACTCGCCCAAAACAAAAATTAAAATCCCAAGCTATAACTAGGAATTATTTTCTGTGGGTAGAGGCACTCGTCAGGACTGTCCCCTTTCACCACTAATTTTTGCAGTGGCGATGGAACCCTCAATAAGCACCCTGGCATTGCAAGATACTCTAATGGTTTCCAAGAATTTAAAGTTTCTTTGTATGCAGATCATGCCCTACCAGGGACAGACTAACAACTCATGGGGCCCCTAGGTAATAGGGGATCATGGGGCCCCTGTGTCCATGCTCACACTCAAAGCACACCCAAAAAGCCTATAAAAAGGTAACGGGCATTTCATAGGGCCCCCTACTGACCCCTGGCCCTCGGGCAGTGCCCGAGTGCTCAAATGGTCAGTCCTCCTCTGTGCCCTACCATTTATCACTAAACCATTACTCTCTTTACCAAACCTTCTGTCTACTCTTAATAAATTGTCATCCCTTTCAGGTTTAAAAGTCAATCTTTCTAAATCTAATGTGTTACTAATTAATATACCTTCTCCCTTAAGAGAAAGACTTAAAACTTCTTTCCCATTTCAATGGTCTAACGTTTCAATTCCTTATTTAGGAATTGATTTGACCCACTCTTTCCATGACCTGTTCCTATACAATTATAGTACTATTCATACAAAAATTACAAATCTTAAACTTTGGAAAACATTCCCTATATCATTTTTGGGCAGAGTGACAGCAATTAAAATGAGTATACTCCCCAAACTACTATACTTATTTAGGGCCCTCCCAATAAAAATCTCTAAAACATTTCTAGATGGCATCCAAAGGGAGATTGATAACTTTATATGACTAGGAAAAAGTCCAAGATTTTCTAAGCCAGTATTTTATAACTCACAACCCTCGGGTGGTTTACATGTTCCACACTCATGGTCATATTGCATTGCCGCCATATTTGCTCAATTGGCACAGTGGAATATCCTACATTCTAAGATCCCTTGGATTAAATTTGAGTCAGGTTCAATTTACCCATACTATCTCCCCGGTTTACTTTAGTCATCTAGTATTACTTATACAAATGATTGCCCCATATAACTCCCTGGTTGCACAATCCATACAATTATGGAACTCATATAAAAACAAATTTAAATCTGATCTGTAAGATTTCCCCAAAAGTACAAGGAGTGCAGCGCTACATCAAATTAAATGGCCAAAAAAAAAATACAGTAAAATAATATCAATATAGTCAAATAATACTAATATTAAAATAAGTCCACTGTAATATAAATATATGGATTCCTCAGTCCACAGTGAAATATCAGACGTTGTAGGTGCAATCTGGTCTCCCGTTGTGATAATATGAATAGATTGCCTACTCACCAGAAACCCAGTAATAAACGCATATCTGTATCACATGCATCCTAGGATCTTGAATAAAGACAGCCCGGAAATGAAATCCTCTGATGGACCCGCAGTGGTGAAAGAAAGGATACCGATCTGATCTCCAAGTATTTACTTCATCAAGTCTGCAGCAATACCTAAATCACTGGGGCTGAGACATGGAGGCTCAGTGCCAGATATGGAGAATAAAGGTGCTCATAGTGTAGTATTTAAAACTATAAATTTATTACATTAAAATCTGAGCAGAAATACATACATGAATGACTGTATATAGTATGAAACTGCTATGAGCAGTAAAAGCACCCAAAAACACTGACCAGTATACATCTAATGTGGGCCGCCGGACCTCCTGATCCGGCGGCGTAGCGTCAAAGCGTGCAGGGGCTCCTCCTAGACGCGTTTCGTGTAAACACACATCTGCATCACCCCTACTGCAGATGTGTGTTTACACGAAACGCGTCTAGGAGGAGCCCCTGCACGCTTTGACGCTACGCCGCCGGATCAGGAGGTCCGGCGGCCCACATTAGATGTATACTGGTCAGTGTTTTTGGGTGCTTTTACTGCTCATAGCAGTTTCATACTATATACAGTCATTCATGTATGTATTTCTGCTCAGATTTTAATGTAATAAATTTATAGTTTTAAATACTACACTATGAGCACCTTTATTCTCCATATCTGGCACTGAGCCTCCATTTCTCAGCCCCAGTGATTTAGGTATTGCTGCAGACTTGATGAAGTAAATACTTGGAGATCAGATCGGTATCCTTTCTTTCACCACTGCGGGTCCATCAGAGGATTTCATTTCCGGGCTGTCTTTATTCAAGATCCTAGGATGCATGTAATACAGATATGCGTTTATTACTGGCTTTCTGGTGAGTAGGCAATCTATTCATATTATCACAACGGGAGACCAGATTGCACCTACAACGTCTGATATTTCACTGTGGACTGAGGAATCCATATATTTATATTACAGTGGACTTATTTTAATATTAGTATTATTTGACTATATTGATATTATTTTACTGTATTTTTTTTTTGGCCATTTAATTTGATGTAGCGCTGCACTCCTTGTACTTTTGAGTTTATTAGAAAGGTTTTGTGGTTCCTTTTGGTGCATTGGTCGCTTGTCGGATTGCGCTCACTAACTTATATATTTTTTGTAAGATTTCCCCGCTGACTTCCTTTTTGGTAGATCCTAAATTGGGTACTGCATTCTCATCACCAAAAAAAATGATATGGTGGGAAATTAATAAATTGACTACATTATAGTCATTACAGGCTAGCTCAGATTTAGTTTAATTTTCAAATCTTCATTCTCTTAAAAATATCCCTTATAGAGAACTACATAGATATTATCAAATCAGACAATTTTTTTTGCCACAAATTATTCCCCAGTCTCAAAGGATTTAACTATTTTTGAAAAGATCTGTAAATCTTGTCCTAGAAGTAAAGGAATTATATTGACTATCTATAAGGTTATACAAACATCACCTAATCCAGATAAACTACCATACACGCTAAAGTGGCAACAGGAATGTGGTGCTCAATACTCTTTAGAAGAATGGTCTAGCATTATACTGAATCTCTGTAAATGTACTCATTCCATATCTATAAGGGAAACAGCTATGAAAGTAATAACTCATTGGGATTATACTCCCTCTAGAATTCATAACACGTATGTGGATTCTTCAGAGATTTGATTTAGAGGTTGCTCAGCGCAAGGATCTTTCCTACATATGTTTTGGGATTGTGAAATATTGAAACCATTATGGTTTAGGGTATCTTCCTTTGCTTCTCAAATAGCAACTAGCCATATCATCCTTTCTCCATCAATATGGTTACTATTTGCACCAATTCCTGGCCTGTCTCCCCTTGCAATATAACTAATTTATACTATATGTGTAGCCACACAATGGTCTATTGCCTTTAACTGGAATTGCACCAATTCCTGGCCTGTCTCCCCTTGCAATACAACTAATTCATACTATATCTGTGGCCACACAGTGGTCTATTGCCTGTCTATTGCCTTCAACTGGAAAAATCCTTTTGTTCCCCTTTCACATATCATGGATAGAGTGGACTGTATGTTGACTGAAATAATTTTCCATATGTTCTCTGTAACCAGATGTGTGCGGGTGCCATGAATCCCAATTCCCGCACTGGGAATGGCACTGAACTTGCAGGCTGCAATTTCAGAAATGGTGCAGGGACCTTTTTCCTGCTTTTTAGGAGGCACGGCAGCCCATTCAAATGAATCACTACCTAAAAGCGGAGTTCCACCCAAAAGTGGAAGATCAGCTTTTTTACCTCCTCCCCCCCTCCACTGCCATATTTGGCACCTTTTGGGGGGGAGGGGAGCAGATACCTGGTTTTGACACTTCTGGCTCAGTTCACAAAGGCGAAGTGAGACGGAAGTTCGTCCCCCCTCCTTCCTTCCACAGTCTCCTGGGGACCTGTCCCAGAAGACTGTGGGACAAATCAGGATAAGCAGTGTGACTCGCATATGCGCAGTGAGCACCCAGCTGTGAAACCACAAGCCTAGTTCTCACAGTTGAGATGCCAGCACTGGGGATAGAAGAAGGAGAGAAGGAACGGCACAGGTGAGCACGACGCTGGACCCTGCGACAAGTGAGTGTGTTTATTAAAAGTCAGCAGCTACAGTTTTTGTAGCTGCTGACTTTTAAACACAAAAATGGTTGGAACTCCACTTTAATTGCATAAATAGTTTTTCACATTATCCACTAAACAATATTAGGATGTTTGAAAGCAAAGCTTACTTCTTCATGCAAGTATTACCTGAGTTTATATCAGGATATAGATAGCAGAGGCCCCTGCATAAAGAAAGAGAATGGATTCCCTTTTTTAATTTTTTAATTCCCTTTTTTAATTCTGGTCATTATTGCTCATTGTATGTGCAGGTGTCTAGTTACATAGTTACATATTTGGTAAGGTTAAATAAGGACACTGGTCCATACGGTTCGACGTGTGTGCGTGTGTGTGTCTGTATGTGCTTATGTCACTGCCATTTTTAACATCCCTGTACATTGTTTTGGCCAAGAAACATCCAAAAAATTTTTTTTGTTTTGTTTTTTTTTTATTTAAACTCCATTCTGACATCAGCAACTGTGGAAGGGAGTTCCACATCTTTAAGGCTTTAACAGAAAAGAACCCCTTACGCAGTTTAAGATTTTATCCACTTCTCATCCAGCTCCATTGTGTGGCTTCGTGGCTTCTTTAGTGACCTTAGATAAAAAGGTTTTCTCCCAGTGATACAGTCACCATTTAAAAAATTGTATGTTGTAAACAAGGCTATGATTGCAATATTCCATAGCCTTTATATTGTTGTCATTGGAGTTCAGTTTCTGTATAACGCTGTACTAAATGGAATCTGTGTTATCTTTCTTTTTGCAATTTAATGTATTTTGCTATGTGTCTATAGTGCATTGATTGACTGCTGATGAAGAGTCCCCAGGGGTGCCGCAGGAAAATTGCCAAAAATTCCCTGTATTTTCTTTACAGCGGTGCCGGCAAGTTGAGTGAATAGCGCATACAGATGTCACCAGCACTCAGGAAGCTCTGTAGGCAACCCGCCCGGATCCTTCCAACTGATGATGTCATCACGTCCCATGTGGCTTCCTGGGAGTGCGTGTGGCTAGACCTCTGCTCTATCTGCAGTGGTGGACAGCGCTCTTCTGTCGGCAGCTGAGGCAGTACATGCTGACGTTTGAGAGGGCAGAAAAAGAAATAGGGGGAAGGCTTTTCATCGGTGCGCTGCATATGAGCTGTGGTAGGTACAAGCTATTTGTGATAGTAGCAGACATGACGATTGCAAATTTGGTGATTGGTTTTCATGTAATCAAGTCAAAATATCATTTTTTATGTTTGCTGTGTGGTTTTCATTACTTTCTAAATGTTGTGCTGCACTTTTTAGTTTGTATGCTTCTTACGCATTATCCTGCTGCAGTTTGGCCACAGTGTGGGTGCAGCACAGGCTGTGTTTTTTGTGTGCGTTACCTGCGATTTCCTATGAAACTTGTGTACAAATGTGAGTGTGTCTGTATGTGTGTGGTGTGTACATGTGTCTGTATGTGTTTGTGTGTGTGTATACATGCCTCCTTGTGTGTGTGTACACATGAGTGTGTCTGTATGTTTGTGTGGTTTGTACATGCGTCTGTGTGTGTACAAGTGTCCTTGTGTGAGAGTGTGTCCATGTGTCCGTGTGTGAGAGAGTGTGTATGTGTGTACATGTGTCTGTATATGTGTGTGCACGTGTCTGTATGCGTATGTACATGTGTCTGTATGTGTGTTGACATGTGTGTCTGTGTACCTGTGTGTTAATATGTATATGTATATGCATATTACGTTTAATCCTGACCCCCTATTCCTGTACTATCAGAACTGCTTTTTCAGGGCTTGCTCATAATAGCAACATGACTGCTGCTCCTCTGAAAAGCAGTCCGTACTCAGATTGCTTTTCAGAGGCTTTTCACCTTGTGGTATACTTCCAGCCATGGCAGCATCGTGTGTACACTCCAAGCTGCTGCCTCTGCAGCTAAGGGGGAACAATTTGGGGTGGTAAAAACAGCTTGACTGCATGTTTTTACCACCCCCAACCACACCTGTGAACAAGCCCTTGGTTCACATCTGTGTGGCTGCATGCTGTGTGTAGCGCAGCCCATTCATGGGCTGCCCTATCTGCAGAAATGCAGGAAAGAAGTCCCCGACCATTTCTTTTAAATTGTGCCACACCAAAACATCCCACGTTTGTCAGTGTGTGGAGTACCATTAACAATTAATGGCACCCCCAAAGAGCAGAGCATTTGTCTACATGTCATGAACGAGCAACATTTTGCATGTGTTCCACGACACGCAGTAACCAAGCCTTGGACAGGGGTGCCTTGAGACTGAAAATACTTTTCAAGGGCGCCCCAACTGGAAAAAGGTTGAGAAACTCTTCCCTAGACTATTTGTTGGAGTGAATAGACTGTTGCCCATGCAATTAGTAGTCTCTGCTCTATTTGGGGAAGAACCAGTTAAAAAAACAGTGGTGCTAAAAGAAGTTAAACAGCATTTGTTCCAGAACAGAGCCCTGCAGTACCCCACTCACAATTCTAGACCATTCAAAAAAGATCTGCCATTAATCACTACTCTCTGAATGCGCTCCTGCAACCAGTTTTCTATCCAATACATACAATATTACCAATGCCAAAATTTTACAATAGTTTGTAAATTAAGCATTTATGGGGTAATGTGTCAAATGCCTTAGCAAAAATCTAGATATGCTACATCCACGGGTCTTCCTCCATTCAAATTACAGCTTACCTCCACATAGAATGTTAAAAGGTTGGTCTGGCAAGAACATTCTTTCATAAACCCATGTTGATGACTACTAATGATTCTACTTTCAACAGCAATTTCTTGGATATGGTCCCTTATCATTCCTTCCAATGGTTTACATACTATTGATGTTAGGCCAATTAGTTTGTAGATTCCAGGTATATATTTTGGCCCTTTTTTGAATATTGGTAGCTCATTTGCTTTTCATAAATTTGTTGATACCATTCCAGTTAATAAGCTGTGCTTACAAATTAGGAAAAACGGCCTGACTATTACATGGCTAAGTTCTTTGAGAACGCTTAGGTGTAAGCCATCTAGTCCTGGTGATTAGGTTTTCTAGCCTGTCACTAACATGGGTTTCCGTCAACCACAAGGGTACATTATAATGTTAACAACATTACTGTCTATTATACCCCCGCCTTGTTGTTGTGGATGGTCCTGCCAATATATGTGGTCAGGAAGCCACCGCTGTAGAATGTTGTATCTACAATTATAGTTGCCTATTTTACCTCTATCCTTTGCTACCTCTTACTATTTGCTGCTTCATACTTTTCAGCAGCACTCCTGGCAACCACAGAAACCTTTTTGCTGTGATCTTATCTGTGCCACGAGATCAAGTTGTGTCAAAGTCTTAAAGCTGTTAAATATATTTATGTAGTTGATTTTCTCTGTAGAGAGCCCCATTTGAATACCAGTGTAAAAGAGTGCCCATGTTTTTACTAACAATTTGATATTTTCATTTTAGTTAACTTAATGGACTTTCAGTCCACTTTTGGCCCCTATCGAGTAGCACAGAAAACGTCTAGGTCTGGGCATACCACATTAGTTCACATCTAGTGCTTCCACCAAATGACATGACTTACCATGGACTTACCAGGACTATATGTACTGTGTATATGTGTGTGTGTTATTTTTATATATATATATATATATATATATATATATATATATATATATATAAAAATAACACACACACACACACACATATACACAGTACATATATACACACGCGCATACATACACACATCTACAGTACATATACACACACACATATGTTAAAGTGTAAGGAACTACATTTTTCAAATGGTATTTACAGTATATTTCTACCATGTATAGATGACTGCATTGTTTTTAATTTTTTAGGACATTTTTCAGAACATTTTCTGCAAGTACATCAAATAAATGTTGATGTCCTAGTCACTTCTTGTGTGATAAACTGGAAGCACAAATCCCAGCACCCCATGCAAGGACGAGAGGAAGACATGCTTAAAGTCCAGCCTGGGTGAGGACCAAGGTTCCCTCCACAGATATTGTGGAGAAATAGGCATAGCCACTTGTAGACAGGAAGGGTGTTATTTGCAAGATTACCAGTTGAAAAAAAAAAGAAAAAGAAAAAAGCCTAAGTAATGCAGTCACCACATAGAAGGATTGGTAAGCTGCAATATACTACATTTTTGTTTTGGGGTTTAGACATGCTTTAGTTGGGGCTTACTCACACCTTGCACACATACTGTATACCAATATGTTTTGTGTTTGTAAATTACATTTTATTAAATAGGACTAAATAAATTGTTTTCAACGGTTTTGAAAGCCATTTTTAAAAATGTCTAAGTAACTTACCCAATAGGAATAATGCTGAGAAATCCCAGGGTGCCAAATACAATAAAACAGAATCCACTGTACCAATCCAGTGTAACTTGATAAAGTTTGTTAAATCCAGCTGAAGTGCTCACTGCTACAATTTCTATTGCGAGCTGAAGTGCCACAAACACTTTGCCTAAAATAAATGTCAAAAGTTACAGGTATTTTTTTTTTTTAGTGTCATCATGAAGTCAGTTCATTCTCTACAGAGAAAATGCTGAAAAGAGCACAAAGTAAATTAGTACAAATCATCATGATTGTTAATCAAGAATTTGGTAAATCTTACACTTATTTAGCAGGCATCCCTCTGAAATAGGTCAATAGGTTTAAAGTGACAGTAAATAATATACTTCTCCAAAAATAACCCAAAAATAACTGTAAATCCACTACTTAATGGCCCTACAATCTGTAGATTATTACGGTGTTTGATGCTTTCTTGTAAAGTCCTCTGTGAGCCTCCAAACTTCTCCTATTCCCCCCTCACTTCCATTTGTTTGGAATTAGTAGAGCATGTTCGTTGAAGGTATGTGCATGACTTTATGTACACTACAAATTCCATATGTGACATTATGAAAGGAGAGGTGATTGATGGATGCTATCAGAGATTTACTATTAAACACAGTCTAAAAGAAAAACGTCTGCGGTAGACGGCTAAATTGTGTTCTGCACATGCACATTTCTATTAGTGCATAGACATTGGAAAAGCGTCTATTTTTTTCGCTATCATGAATTCCCTAAAAAAACTATTTTTTACCCACTGAAAATTTTTTTTTTAAAAGGAATATATTCTTTAACCACTTCAAGTCCGGGCACTTTCACCCCCTTCTTGCCCAGGCCAATTTTCAGCTTTCAGTGCTGTCACACTTTGAATGACAATTGCGTGGTCATGCAACACTGTACCTATATGAATTTTTTAGCATTTTTTTGAGACAGATAAAACTTTATTTTGGTGGTATTTATTCACCACTAGGATTTTAATATTTTGCTATATAAATGAAAAAGTCCAAACATTTTGAAAAAAAGTGTTTTTCTTATAAAATTTTGTAAATAAATAATCTTTCTTCATAAATTTTGGCCAAAATGTATTCATCTATCTTTTTAGTAAAAAAAAAAAAAATAACCCAATTTAGTTTATAACCAAAAATAATTTAAATTTTTTTTTTATTTTAATTTTTTTTTATATTATTTATGTTTTTTTTTTTTAACATACTGTCACCCTAGCAGTACAGTGTCACCATATTGACACTGTACTACTTGTGGGGGCGTGATAAAGATTTTTTTTTTTTACACTGATTTTACACCCATAAAGGCTGTAAAATCACTACTTTCTCCGTCTCTCTGGCTGCATTAGTAAGCAATGATGTCAGTAAGTGACATCTCCAAATTTCAATGTGAACATGTTTTTACAGTGATATTTCATTCTGTTAGACGTGCGTCTGCTTTTTTAGACGGATTCCTTTATTGTGTCCATTAGTAAATTTGCTTCCGCGTCTATTTGTTAGACGCTTTCTTTAGTAAATGTCTTTTCCATCTAAAAGTAGACGGATTCCAATGAAAAGTAGACTTTAGCCTACGGAAATGCGCCTAGACGCCATTTATGCACTTTAGTAAATCAGGGTCCATGTGTCACCTCGCATGCGTTCATATCTAGAAGACTAAGGTGGAGTCCAGTCCAGGTTTTCCAGGCCACTTTGACAGGGTTGGTTCTGGACTAGATTTTGCATTCTACTGATGACCACCAGCAGGTGGTATAAATAAAGCAGAACTGGATCAAGAGGTTGCTTTTGGCCTGGGACTCAGGAAGCCATACCTGAGAGAGCTGTGGGTGTGAAAGTTTGCTTTGTATAAGAGAAAAAGGTTTGCACAACGTTTTATTTTGTTGGTGACTGGGAGAAGCCCTTCACCTGTGAGATAGGGATCTCTGCTGTTTAGTTAGAGCCTGGATGGCAAGGATTTATTTTCTGATTTGTTTATTTTCCATGCAACCTTTTAAATAAAACTGGCTACAAGTCAGACTTTTAAGAAAGACCTGCCATCTGGACTTCCTTTTTCCCAGGGAGGGTGATCCCCATCTGAGCTGAATTTATACAATAAGAAACACTAGGGGGAATTATAAAACAATGGTGCAAGTATAATGCTTGCGCCACTCTTGTAAACATAAAATATGGAGCAGATGCTGCCCTGAATAACAGAAGAGAAGCAAACCCCTTTGATAATTAGGAACGGTCAGTTCTCTATCATGCTGTGTTTATGGCAGACACAGCACAGAGAACAGAAGAGCTGAAGCTGCATGCTCCAATACTGCTGCACTTCTGGAGAAGAAGGGTTGTTAACCCTGAAAGCTCTGCTCCTGTAGTGTGATCACTGCAACACACACAGCTAAACCTTTGATGGTCCCAGATGTTAACCCCTTCCTGCCCAGTATCATTAGCACAGTGTCAGTGCTTTTTATTTGCACTGATCACTGTATTAGTGTCACTGGGGATGTCAGTGGCCGTTAGTCAATTCCCACCCAGTATCAGAATGCCCGCTGTAGTCCTGCTATAAGTCGCTGATCGCCGCCATTATTAGTATAAAAAAATTAAAATTCCAGTATATACACCACCATTTGTAACATGTAAACCAAATCATTTACACATATTGGGATTTTTTTTTTTAGCAAAGACGTAGCAGAATACATTTTGCCCAAAATTTATGAAAAAATTAGATTTTTAAATTTTTTTACTGGACATGTTTAAAAGCAAAAAGTCAAAAATACTGGGTTTTTTTCAAAATTTTCAGTCTTTTTTTGTTTATAGCACAAAAAAATTAAAAAATACAGAGGTGATCAAATACCACCGAAAGAAAGTTCTATTTGTGTGGAAAAAATGACTTAAATGTCATTTATGTACAGCATTGCATGAGTGTGCAATTGTCAGTTACAGTAAAGCAGCACTGTATCACAAAAAATGTCCTGGTCAGGAAGGGGGGTAAATCCTCTGGAGGGAAAGTGGTTAATATCAATCTCCTTCTCCGCTTCCACGCAGTCACTTCACATCAAATATTATTCCTATTAAAGAGCAGGACATTCATGTAAAAGAGAATTAAAACTAGCCATAGTGCAGCAAAATATCATGAAAACCATTTAAATGGTTTTTACTATATTTTGCTGCACTATGGTATTTTGAAACACATTTTGTATATGTGAGCACATTTCTTTATTTGCTCAAAAAAACAAAAGCATTAGGCACAGACATTTTTATAATGAAAAGTCCACTCACATTTTAGGTGTTGTCATTATAATAAAAAACAAAATGTAATATAGAAACCCCTGTGAAGAGATTACCTGGATAAAAAGTGGTTACTTTTAATGACAAAAAATCATGGTTGGGTTATCAAAATCTTACAAAATTACATTAAGCTAACCCCAGGCATTATAGATAATCACATGAATAAAAGATGTAGAGAAGGTGCATATCAGACAAATAAACAAAAACAACATATAGGAAAATAATATTGTCCGAACACCAAGTAGTCCTACACACAAAGATGTGCCACAGCATATTGCCATACATCCAAATGATTGAAAAATCAAGGTGCAAAAATAAGGTACCATCTTATGTGTGTGAAGCCCACGGGTGCTCGAACTATAGAACTAATGCAGGCCATACATGGTTCGAATTCTGAATGATTTTTCGTCCGAAAATCAAAAACGTTGTTAGCTTGGTAATCCAATGGTGCCATCAATGATTTAGAAAATCGGCCGACCAAGGCATAAAATTCAACCCATATAACAGGGGAGCTACTGTTCCTTCCAGGTCACGCACATATTCTTTTCAGAAAAATGATCGTATGATTTGACCATCATTGAGTCGAAAATCGGTCATTTTTCACAAATTTTCCAACATGCCTGATTACCGAAAAGGGGAGGAACCACGAAAATCGGCCGGAGCCATTGACCCACTAACAGAGCGAAAAATCGGCCGATTATTCTTAGATACGATTTTTGGACAAAAAAATCTGTTGAATTTCAACCCATGTATGGCCGTCCTTAGTCCACCCCAAGTCTGCAATTACTATAGCAACAAATGTTGCATTTGCAAGAAGACACCACCCATCTATTTGGGAAACACAAGTTTTATAAGACCCTTATATGGTATCGGTATATACCAAGTGCAGTGCTCACAAACTGAAAACCAAATTATGAAAATAAATAGTAATGAAAAATAATCCTATGAATCAGCAAGGTCTTACCCCCAAAGTCTCCCATCCAAGTATTAACCAAGCCTAAACCTACTCAGCTTCCAAGATCAGAGTAGATTGGACACATTCAGGGTGGTATGGCTATAGACCTTTTCACCAATGTCTATCGTTAACAGCAATATGTGTAATCAAAATGCTTTAGCTATATCGTGGTAATAAAACAAAAACATAAATCAACAAAGCACTTGAATCCAGGAATAAATATAGAGGCATACAGCAGAAAATAAGAGTCCCACAAGCCATGATGAGAAAAATAGGATGAGCTCCTCAGGCTGTCACCATCAAACACTTGTAAAGTCTCCCAGGTGTCATTGATCACAAACAAGGCTTACCAAATAATGCGACCCTCCATACAAGAGTGGTCACATATGCATGAGGAAATTCCCCCAGGGAAGGGGCGCTCTCTCCAGCCTCCATTCATCCACAGAGACACCAGGAATTTGCTATCAGTTGTCACCATATACATCCACAAATTGCAGGGAACTGCAGTACCACTGGGAAGTAGCTTAGCAGGACCAATGCACATATAATAAAACAGATACTCCACATAGCATAAAACCACCTATAAAAAGGAATGTATTTAAATCTAAGTCAAACATCCAGAAGTAACAAAGCATATCACATGGTACAGCTACATGGAATTCCAGAATCAAAGTTGGCTTCCTTCGCACTTGCTTAGTAGTGTGTATCTGGGTTATTTTTATCATTTTGGTTTTGAGTTTGTGAGTGCTGTACTTGTTACACACCTATATCTGTTGTGCCGAGTATCTAGGCATAGTGTCGGCAGCTAATATATGCATAGATTCACCTGAGCGCAGATATTTCACTTCTCCTTATACTGCATATACTGGGATGCACAGTCTGGTGAGAGTCTGAAATTTCTATAAGCCCCAGTATGTCCGCAAGATTGTGTCAACCATTAAGCGCTGGTTTTATCTGTATATGCATTTTTGTTTCCAGCAGCTGAGGGATTTTTCCAGTGGAACTAATTGTTTGGACATCTGAGCAATGAGGATTAAAGAGTATGTAAACCCAACATTTCATATCCCTGATATGTACCTGCTTTACCATGTACTTGTATGAAAAGGTAACCTGTTCTCTTTGTATTACTTCCTTTGTGTGAAATCCCTGGTGTACCTGCCAGTCTCTCTGCTTTCCTATTAAAAACTGACCACTATAGGCATGAGAGGACAGCGAGGTCAGTTCTTTAGCTATGCTGGGAACTCCGCCTGCTCTCCTCCTGTGATCAAACTTGTCATGACACACCCCCTCCCACACAGCCTTTCACTGGGAAGTTCAGAGTGCTGCGGTTTCTCCCCTAGCTCTTATGCAGCTGAGAACAGGGGTATGTGAAAAAAAGAGGAGGGGGGGTATTTATAATGTTTTTTTTATCTATACACAAATTTGCTTTTCATTTCCTTTTTTAAACTGAATGGGCTATTTGAGGGTTTACATATACTTTAACTATTGTGATGTCTCCCAATTCGAACCTACAGAACTCTGCATTCTATTTACTGCTTAACCTATTCTGTTGAATTACAAATGACACATTACATCTCACCATATGATGATCCTTGAATTTGTTTAGATATCACTGATCGGATGGTTGGCGTAGGTATTTGTGAGAACATCATTACACTTCGAGCTTAAAAAAACAAAACGTATAATTATTCACAGATGCAGGTTTGGAGAGGAAAGTATCTATCAAAATATATATTAGTGTATCAGTGTATCTGTAGGGACACCTTGCAGGCAGCAGGTAAGTGTGTAGTGACAGATTTTTGGTAACAGCAACTTTCAAATGTAATGAAGGCCACACTGTGGCATAGACAGCTCAGAAGCAGGCTGCAATATTCAATATAATGTAGAAATTTTACTTAGCTGTAAGCATACCTGGGAAATCTGTTAAACAGGTGGGACCTGAGAAGTGGGGTGAAGGTGGGTGCAGAGCCAATAGCGGCATATGCAGTGTGCCTAGCCAAGATATGTATAATGGTTGTGGCTTTCTCCAAAATCGTTCTAATGGTTGGAACACCACAGTGAAATGAAGAGTTTAATAATGGTGCACATATTGTCCTGCAATAAATAATGAGGTTAACAGTGGAGAAGAAAGAAATACTCCTGCCTTGGTGGTGTGACTGGAAGGAAAAAATGCAGCTGCATTGGTGTTAGTGGTAAAAACTGTCACTGCCCTGATGTAAGTGGGAGGAAAAAAGGGAAGGGAAGAAAAAAGGAAAGGGAAGGGAATGAAAGGAAGGAAAGAAAAAAGGGAAGAGAAGGAAAGGAAGGCAAGAAAAAGGGAAGGGAAGGAAAGGGAAAAAAGGAAAGAGCAAGAAAGGTAAGGAAGGAAAGAAAAGAAGAAAAACAGAAGAAGGGAAAGAGGGCAGAAAGGGGGATGAGAGGAACAAATAAAGAAAGAATGGTGCACAAGGGAAAACAGTTTTATATATGCAGTGCATCCAGAAATTCACATCGCTTAACTTTGGCCACATTTTGTTATGTTACAGCCTTATTCCAAAATGGATTAAATTCATTTTTTCCCTCAACATTCTACAAACAATACCCCATAATGACAATGTGAAAGAAGATTGTTTTGAAATCTTTGCAATTTATTAAAAATAAAAAATAAAAAAAAACACATGTACATAAGTATTCACAGCTTTTGCACAATACTTTGTTGAAGCACCTTTAGCACCAATTACAGCCTCAAGTCGTTTTGAGTATGATGCTACAAGCTTGGCACACCTATTTTTTGGCAATTTCTCCCATTCTTGTTTGCAGTACCTCTCAAGCTCCATCAGGTTGGATGGGGAGCATCGGTGCATAGCCAATTTCAGATCTCTCCAGAGATGTTCAATCAGGTTCAAGTCTGGGCTCTGGCTGGGCCACTCCAGGACATTCACAGAGTTGGCCCATAGCCACTCCTTTGTTATGTGGGCTGTGTGCTTAGGGTCATTGTCCTGTTGAAAGATGAACCGTCACCCCAGTCTAGAGTCCAGAATGCTCTGGAACAGGTTTTCATCAAGGAAGTCTCTGTACATTGCTTCATTCATCTTTCCTTCGATCCTGACTAGTCTCCCAGTTCCTGCTGCTGAAAAACATTCCCACAGCATGATGCTGCCACCCCCATGCTTCACTGTAGGGATGATATTGGCCAGGTGGTGAGCGGTGCCTGGTTTCCTCCAGACAGGATGCTTGGTGTTCAGGGCAAAGAGTTCAATCTTTGTTTCATCATACCAGAGAGTTTTGTTTCTCATGGTCTGAGAGTCCCTCAGGTGCCTTTCGGCAAACTCCAGGTGGGCTGCCATATGCCTTTTACTGAAGAGTGGCTTCCGTCTGGCCACAATACCATGCAGGCCTGATTGGTAGAGTCCTGCAGAGATGGTTTTTCTTCTGGAAGGTTCTCCTTTCTCCACAGAGAAATGCTGGAGCTCTTTCAGAGTGACCATTGGGTGCTTGGTTACCTCCCTGGCTAAGGCCCTTCTCCCTCGATCGCTCATTTTGGCCAGGTGGCCCCCTCCAGGAAGATTCCTGGTGGTTCCAAACTTCTTCCATTTATGGATTATGGAGGCCACTGTGCTCATTGGGACCTTCAATGCGGCAGAAATTTTTCCAGATCTGAGCCTTGATACAAGTCTGTCTTGGAGGTCTACGGACAATTCCTTGAACTTCATGGCTTGGTTTGTGCTCTGACATGCACTGTTAACTGTGGGACCTTAGACAGGTTTATGCCTTTCCTAATCATGTCCAATCAACTGAATTTCCCACAGGTGGACTACATTCAAGTTGTAGAAACATCTCAAGGAT
Organism: Staurois parvus; assembly: GCF_062004578.1. Taxonomy (NCBI): domain Eukaryota; kingdom Metazoa; phylum Chordata; class Amphibia; order Anura; family Ranidae; genus Staurois; species Staurois parvus. The sequence continues at coordinate 15,414,624 of NW_028317892.1, read as the reverse complement.
GGGAACAGGATGCACCAGTTTTGAATGTCATGGCAAAGGCTGTGAATACTTATGTACATGCGGTTTTGTTTGTTTTTATTTTTAATAAATTGCAAAGATTTCAAAACGAACTTCTTTCATGTTGTCATTATGGGGTATTGTTTCTAGAATGTTGAGAAAAAAATGCATTTAATCCATTTTGGAATAACAAAATGTGGTAAAACTTAAGCACTGTGAATACTTTCTACATGCACTGTAGTTATATTTATCCTTTAAGTAAAATGTTTTAAAGTACTTAATTAAGCAAATATTTTAATAAATAGCGCTGAACATTACTGACTGTATCAAGAATACGTTTTACTTACCAATATAATACATATAGGTCCAGTGCACAAAGGCCATTGTTAGAAGTCCAGAGCTGAATGAGACTATTCCAGTGACAATCAATGCCAGGTCTCCCATACATTGGCTCAAACTAAAAACTCCTAGAAAGCTGGTGAGGTATGTCATGTAAGCTGCAGCATTACCATATCCAACATCAACAGGACCCCAACTTAGTGGTGCTTTCAGTACAAAAACATTGATCACATCCTCAGCAGCAGTGAAAGAAATATTAAAGAGGATTGCACTAATAAACATAGTTATAATTATAAGTTTAGATGGAGACACATTTGCAGATTCCTCCACTGTGCGTGCCTGTATTGCATTATTATCATCCATGTCTTTAAACAATTGTCTGGTTTCAGGACAATGATCTTCTTCAGGTACCTGCAGAACAAACATACTATATAGAAAGCAGAAGGCATAGCAGCCAGTGCTACAACACACAAGGATAGTCCCTTCACGGTTTGCAATATTTAAATGAACAAATATGTGTCCAGAAACCAAACTTGCCACAAATCCTGCCAAGCCATACACCATTTCAATGATGATGAGTCGAAGAGAACGTCTTCTCTCTGAAGAACATAAGGAGGCCCAGGCCATAACCCCAGCCCAGTAGGCTGTAAACCAGCCAGTTAATCCATTTAGAGCTGCAGAGCCAAACATGACTTCTATAGGCCATTCCCAAAGAATGATGAACAGCAAAAACATCCTTGATAGAAGATACCCTAGCAATGGTACACATATAGTCACTTTCCTGCTGGTTTTGTCTCCAATTTGTGCCAATATATAAGCAGACAGTAAAGAAGTTAGTCCCATAATAACATTGTAAATGATATAAAAGTTTGAGATGGCTTTCTGCAATACATCATCAGTACTAGAGTTGGTAGAAACTGGTTGATGGTCTATGGTCTTATTATAGTGATTTCTTACAACCATAAGAAGAGCAGTATCATAAAAAGAGCTGCCAATCTGTTGCCCAGCAACCACTGGCTCAATCCAGGTCCTTGCGGTGTCCATTTTTACATATATCGAATAATCGCTAAAAAGTATTCCTGCTGGTCAGTATGAAGGTTGACAGTGAGCCTATTGAGTTGTAAAGAATATTTGTGTTATTTTTGACACTTTCAAATTATCATTATAATGAACAGATATTTTACAAAAAGACAGACAGGGGAATTCAATAAAGCTATCATGACTATTTTTGGTGGTAGTTACCTCAAGAACATTCTGTGCCTTATTTAATCAAGCATTTGCGCCAGTTTCACTAACAATATGAACACATATGGCAATATTAGGTAGTTTGAAATACTAGATTTTAAAAGAATTACTACCAGTTCTCAAGTTAGGAAACTGGTGGTAATTAGGACCAACTCTGAGTTGGCATACAAAGTTACGGTAGTATTCAGAGTGGGGCATATCTGTGCTGCAAAGCTGTCATGTATGAGACAGCTACTTACACAGTGCTGTATCCCCGGCCTCATTCCGTTGTCATCTGGCAGAATCCTCGGCCGAAAGCTCAGTGTAAACAAAGGGTCCAGGGATACAGGTGATGTCGCTGCTCAAATATGGCAAAACCCATATTTGAGAAATGGCTTGTGATAGGGTGGATGAAACCTCATATGGAATTGAGAGACTAGTTCCCCATCATGTCCACTTTTAATTCAACTGACAGTGCATGCAGTAGGCTGATTAAAATGCTGCTCTTGCACTAAATAGTGGCAATGCTGTGCGTTGTCAATCAAAAGTAAAGTGGATCTGATGAAGAACTAGTCCCTGAGTTCCCCATCAGGCACCTCCTACCCCAGTACAAAACTCCTCAGCCATGCACCTTTCAGTGTCATGGGCGCAGAGGACTAGGATGGAGGAAGGAGTGTATAGTATGGACACTTTGACCACATTGTTAGAAGATCCATGTACTTGTCTCTGACAGGTAAATGGGTTGAGCACAAGCTACACCCCAACAGAATTCTAAACGGTGTCTACGACAATCTTCATGAATTCTTCTGACCTTAGTGTGGGCACCAACAGATGCATGTACCTGTCTCTAACAGGTCCTAGGGTGCCTCCTGTCCTAGAGTGAAAACGCTGCCCCTCCATAGATACAGTGTAAGCTTTGTAACCCTAGGACAGGAAGTGTGTTAATGATAGGATCCCCAAAGAGTTAAACTTATGCAGCCACCACATCTCAGAACTAGTAAGCTGCAATATTAAGTTTTTTGTTCTTGGGTATAGATATATATTAATATGCATGCTTTACAATGTAGCTAAAAGAATGCAGAGTCGGAGCATGAATAACCTGTACAGATGATGTTAGAAAATATTTTTCTAAACATAGATTATTTCAGTAAAAATGTTTATTTTGGCTTTGAATAGAATGGAGAAGGGTTAAAGGCTCTCGGGTTTTTTTTGCCTTCTGGAAAAATCTCTCAAAACAATGGGTGTTCTTTAAAGGAAAGGCTGCATTTCACCTTCTTTGCCTGCATTTCAACTGCACCTCAGTAGGACATGCTGCATCCAAAGAATTGCAAAGCAGGTTAAACACAATCTCTGAATTGCCAAGTATACAGTGGATATAAAAAGTCTACACACCCCTGTTAAAATGTCAGGTTTCTGTGATATAAAGAAATGAGACAAAGATAAATCATTTCAGAACTTTTTCCACAATTAATGTGACCTATAAACTGTACAACTCAATTGAAATACAAACTGAAATCTTTTAGGGGAAGGAAAGTAAACATAAAAAACTAAAATAATGTGGTTGCATAAGTGTGCACACCCTCTTATAACTGGGGCTGTAGCTGTGTTCAGAATTAAGCAATCACATTTAAAATCATGTTAAATAGGAGTCAGTACACACCTGCCATCATTTAAAGTGCCTCTGATTAACCCCAAATAAAGTTCAGCTGTTCTAGTAGGTCTTTCGTGACATTTTCTTAGTCGCATCCTACAGCAAAGCCATGGTCCACACAGAGTTTCCAAAGCATCAGAGGGATCTTTTTGTTAAAAGGTATCAGTCAGGGGAAAGGTACAAAAAAATTTCCAATGCATTAGTTATTCCATGGAACACAGTTTAGATGGTCATCATGGAGTGGAGAAAATAAGGCACAACAGTGACACTAGCCAGAACTGGACGTCCCTCCAAAATTGGACCTGTCTGGGAGGCTGCCAAGAGGCCTACAGCAACATTAAAGGAGATGCAGGAATATCTGGCAAGTACTGGCAGTGTGGTACATGTGACAACAATCTCTCGTATTCCATATATGTCTGGACTATAGGGTAGAGTGGCATGATGGAAGCCTTTTCTTACGAAGGAAAACATCCAAGGCTGGCTAAATTGTGCAAAAACACATCTGAAGTCTTCCAAAAGCCATGTGAGAAAATGTGTTATGGTCTGATGAAACCAAGGTTGAATTTTTGGCCATAATTCCAAAAGATATGTTTGGTGCATAAATAACACTGCACACCACCAAAAGAACACCATACCCACTATGAAGCATGGTGGTGGCAGCATCATGCTTTGGGGCTGTTTTTCTTCAACTGGAATTGAGGCCTTAGTCAAGGTAGAGGGAATTATGAAAAGTTCCAAATACCAGTCTATATTGGCACAAAACCTTCAGGCTTCTGCTAGAAAGCTAACATGAAGAGGAACTTTCAGCATGACAACGACCCAAAGCATACATCAACAAAGGAATAGCTTCACCAGAAGAAGGTTAAAGTTTCGGAATGGCCCAGCCAGAGCCCAGACCTGAATCTGATCGAAAATATGTGGGGTGATCTGAAGAGGGCTGTGCACAGGAGATGCCCTCACAATCTGACAGATTTGGAGTGTTTTTGCAAGAAAGAGTGGGCAAATATTGCCAAGTCAAGTGGTGCCATGCTGATAGACTCATACCCAAAAAGACTGAGCGCTGTAATAAAATCAAAAGGTGCTTCAACAAAGTATTAGTTTAAGGGTGTGCACACTTATGCAACCATATTATTTTAGATTTTTGGTTTTACTTCCCTCCACCCAAAAGATTTCACTTTGTTGTTCAACTGAGTTGTACAGTTTATAGGTTACAATTAGAGATGAGCGAATTATTCAAAAATTCGATTCGGCTGATTCGCCGAATTTGAGGAAGAAATTCGATTCGATGCGAATTTATTCGCTACGAATTTAACTTATAAAAAGGGTTTCTAGGCTTCAGAGAGCCTTTAAATTAGTGCAGAACACTGTACCTTTAATTTAAATGTCCTTGGAGATGAGGAAGGAGAAGGATGAGAAGAAGGAGAAGGAGAAGGATGAGAAGAAGGAGAAGGATGAGAAGAAGGAGAAGGAGAAGGATGAGAAGAAGGAGAAGGATGAGAAGAAGGATGAGAAGGATGAGAAGAAGGATGAGAAGGATGAGAAGAAGGAGAAGGATGAGAAGGATGAGAAGAAGGAGAAGGATGAGAAGGATGAGAAGAAGGAGAAGGATGAGAAGAAGAAGAAGGATGAGAAGAAGAAGAAGGATGAGAAGAAGAAGAAGGATGAGAAGAAGGAGAAGGATGAGAAGAAGGAGAAGGATGAGAAGAAGAAGAAGGATGAGAAGAAGGAGAAGGATGAGAAGAAGGAGAAGGATGAGAAGAAGGAGAAGGATGAGAAGAAGGAGAAGGATGAGAAGAAGAAGAAGGATGAGAAGAAGAAGAAGGATGAGAAGAAGAAGGATGAGAAGAAGAAGAAGGATGAGAAGAAGGAGAATTCCAAGCCGGCAAAAAGTGTATCTGTAGAGCTCCGCTATTTCTTAGCGGAGCTCTGCAGATACACTTAGCGGAGCTCTGCAGATACACTTTTTGCCGGCTTGGAATTCTTCTTATTTTCATCCTACTTCTTCTTCTTCATCCTCATCCTCAGAAGAAGAAGAGGATGAGGATGAAGAGGAAGAAGAAGAAGAAGAAGAAGAAGAAGTAGTATGAAAATAAGAAGAATTCCAAGCCGGCAAAAAGTGTATCTGCAGAGCTCCTCTATTCTGCAGATACACTTAGAGGAGCTCTGCAGATACACTTTTTGCCGGCTTGGAATTCTTCTTATTTTCATCCTACTTCTTCTTCTTCATCCTCATCCTCATCCTCAGAAGAAGAAGAAGAGGATGAGGATGAGGATGAGGATGAGGATGAAGAAGAAGAAGAAGAAGAAGTAGGATGAAAATAAGAAGAATTCCAAGCCGGCAAAAAGTGTATCTGCAGAGCTCCGCTAAGTGTATCTGCAGAGCTCTGCTATTTCTGACAGTTCTCTGACATTCACTCCATACAGCGGTTGAAACATTGTATCTATTTGTTTCCATTTATGGAAACAAATAGATACAATGTTTCAACCGCTGTATGGAGTGAATGTCAGAGAACTGTCAGAAATAGGCTATTTCTGACAGTTCTCTGACATTCACTCCTCAACCGCTGTATGGAGTGAATGTCAGAGAACTGTCAGAAATAGCCTATTTCTGACAGTTCTCTGACATTCACTCCATACAGCGGTTGAAACATTGTATCTATTTGTCTCTATGGATGGGGGGCACAGTCTCTGATGGGGTGCTGCTTCAGATTGAGTGCGGCTTTGAACGAGTGCATAGAAGAAGCAGTTAAATGCAGCAGTTGAACTAAAGCAGAAGAACTCAAGCAGCAGGAAGACACAACAACAGCAAGAAGCTCTACTGCATGCTGGAAGACTGCAAGCAAACACCTTGGGAAACTTCTTACATGCCTGAGTCCCACTCTGTGTACCTTTATATAATACACCCCTCTTCTCCTTATCACATTACTACCCTCTGTTCCCAAATCTCATTTCTTTACCCCTCTGCTCCACCTCACAACCTGTACATCTCCCCCTCACTGCTATCATCTCCCTACTACTGCTCTCTTCACCTCCCCAAAATGTCTCTTCCACTCCTCCTTCTCATTTTCCTCTCCTCCGTTCCCAAAATCCATTCACTATATCCCTCTGCCCCTCCCAAACATTTATATATCGTGTCCTCACTGCTTCCCTCACCCCTCTATGGCACCCACCACCTCCTCCTATTACTCTGCTCTCCCACTGACCCCAACACCTCCACTAGGAGTTTCTCACGCTCCTGCACATCCCGCTCCCATGCCACCTTTCTCACCCTTCTCCTCCTCCTAGCCGCGGGGGACATCTCCCCGAATCCTGGCCCTCCACCTCCCTCACCCGCTCAACACCCTCCCACCTCCATGTCCTACTGCAACCCCCACAACTTAGTATCTGTCCCCCTGCTCCCTAAAATCTCCCCCCCGTTTTCATGTGCACTCCTGAACGCCCGTTCGGTGTGCAACAAGCTTACCGCCATCCACGACCTCTTTGTTTCCCGCTCCCTCAACCTCCTAGCGATCACGGAAACCTGGATCCAGCCCACTGATTCTACCTCCCCTGCTGCACTCTCCTACGGAGGTCTCACCTGGACCCACTCACCCAGGCCTAACGGTCGTAAAGGTGGTGGGGTTGGTCTGCTCCTGTCACCGCAGAGCACCTTCCGAGTCCTCCCTATCCTTCTCCTCCTTCGAGGCCCACTGCCTCCGACTATTCTCCCCAACCCCCCTGAAGATTGCTGTGATATACCGGCCTCCTGGATCCATACCCCGCTTCCTGGATGACTTCTCCTCCTGGCTACCCTTCTTCCTCTCCTCTGAGCTACCCACCATAATTCTTGGGGATTTCAACATCCCTGTCAACCTCGACAACCCGGACACAGCCCGTCTCCTCCACCTAACCTCCTCCTTTGCACTTGCACAGTGCATACAATCCACCACCCACTCCGACGGAAATATCCTGGACCTTGTCTTCTCTAACCGCTGCGCTCCCCACAACCTCACTAACACCCCCTTCCCTCTCTCCGACCACAACCTGATCACCTTCTCTATCTCCTCGTCCTCCAACGCCTACCCCTCCAAATGTCACACTACTACCAGCTGTAACCTCCGCAACCTTAACCCTGCCTCCCTCCACTCTGCAGCTGATCAACTCCATGACCGCATCCTCCCCCTGTCCTGCCCCGACTTGGCTTTGACCACCTACAACAATGCGCTCTCAACAGCCCTCGACTCACTAGCGCCTTTAACCACACGCAACATCAGACCCCGACCGCTCCAGCCCTGGCAGACTGATCACACCAAAACCCTCAAACGACAAAGTCGTGCCCTGGAGCGACTATGGCGCAAAACCAAATCCCAACAAGCCTTCATCCGCTACAAATCTGCCTTCCACACCTACACCTCCTCCCTCCATGCTGCCAAACAGGCCTACTTCTTGACCCTCATCAAGGCCCTCTCCTCCAATCCTCGCCGACTCTTCTCTGCCTTCAACTCTCTACTCTCTCCACCCCCACCTCCACCCAGCACCTCACTCACTGCCCTTGAGATTGCCAATCACTTCAAAAACAAAATTGACACAATTCGCAAGGACATTGCCGCAACTCACACACCCTCTCAACCCGTCCCCTCTCACACAGCTACCCCCTTATCCCCCCTCCCCCTCGACATAACCCGCAGGGACTTCGTCGCTGCTCAAACTCTCTCCAACCCCCTTCACCCTCACTCAGCTACCCCCTCATCACCCCTCTCCCACGGCCCCACCACTGCTCTGACCTCCTCTTCCACCCCACCCTACATTCCTCATACTGAAGCTCCCCCAACACTCCACACCTTTGACCTTACTACCATCGAGGAAGTCTCCAAGATCCTCTCTGATGCCCGCCTCACCACCTGCCCCCTCGACCCTATCCCCTCACAACTCCTACGACCTTCCTCCTCCTCCATCCTACGCTCCCTCACCCACATCTTCAATCTCTCCCTCTCCTCAGGCACTTTCCCCTCCCCTCTGAAACATGCACACATCACCCCCATACTTAAAAAGCCCTCCCTGGACCCCAATGACCCGAACAACCTCAGACCCATCTCCCTGCTCCCATTTACATCTAAACTCCTCGAGCGCCTCGTCTACACCCGCCTATGCTCTCACCTCAACGACAACAACCTCCTCGATCCCCTACAGTCCGGCTTCCGTCCCCTACACTCCACCGAAACTGCCTTACTCAAACTCTCCAACGACCTGCTAACCGCCAAAGCTGATGGCCACTATTCAGTGCTCCTACTCCTTGACCTCTCTGCGGCCTTCGACACAGTCGACCACCCCCTCCTCCTCAAAAAACTACACTCCCTCGGCCTCAGAGATTCTGCTCTCTCCTGGCTCTCATCCTACCTATCACAACGCTCCTTCAGCGTTACCTATATTGCTACCACCTCCCCCTCACTCCCCCTCTCTGTTGGGGTCCCTCAAGGCTCTGTCCTCGGGCCCCTTCTCTTCTCCATCTATACCTCCTCCCTTGGCCAACTCATACACTCTCAGGGCTTCAACTACCACCTCTATGCCGACGACACACAAATCTATCTCTCAACCCCCCACCTCACCCCCTTGGTCTCAGCCCGAATCACACACCTACTGAGTGACATATCAGACTGGATGTCGCTCCACTTCCTTAAATTGAACCTCTCCAAAACCGAGTTTCTTGTCTTCCCCCCAGCCCGGACACCACCCCCCATTGATTTCTCCGTCACATCCAACAACGCTACCATCAAACCCGCCCTGCAGGCCAGAGTACTGGGTGTCATTCTGGACTCCAACCTATCCTTCCAGCCCCAAGTCCAATCTTTAACAAACTCGTGCAGACTCCACCTCCGCAACATCGCCAAAATCCGCACGTTCCTAACCCCAGAAACCACTAAACAGCTCATCCACTCCCTCATCATATCACGACTCAACTACTGCAACTCCCTCCTCACTGGCCTGCCTCGCCGCTGGCTATCCCCTCTTCAGTCCATCCTGAACACGGCTGCCAGACTCATTCACCTTTCCAACCGCTCTGTCTCCGCCACCCCCCTCTGCCAATCCCTCCACTGGCTTCCAATTGCGCAATGGATCAAATTCAAAATCCTAACGCTGACGTACAAAGCTGTCCACCATACTGCCCCATACTACATCTCTGACCTAATATCCAAGTACCGCCCAGCACGCACACTCCGCTCCTCACAAGACCTCCTTCTCTCTAGTTCCCTGGTCTCCTCCTCCCATGCCCGCCTCCAGGACTTCTCCAGGGTGTCACCCATCCTCTGGAACTCCCTGCCCCAACCCATCAGATTATCACCTACTCTCCTCTCCTTTAGGCGCACCCTGAAAACCCATCTCTTCAGGGAAGCCTACCCCACCCCCTGCTAACTTGCCGACCTCCTCCACTCTTCCTACCACTCCATCCCCCACAGCTATCTCCTCCTGTGCCACCACCCCCTCCCTCCTAGATTGTAAGCTCGAAAGAGCAGGGCCCTTGACCCCCTCATGTTTTGCATTGTATTGGTATTGTTCTGTCACATGTTCTGTCTCCCTTTGTAATGTACAGCGCTGAGCGAACTATTGGCGCTTTATAAATACTGTATAATAATAATAATAATAATAATAATAAATGGAAACAAATAGATACAATGTTTCAACCGCTGTATGGAGTGAATGTCAGAGAACTGTCAGAAATAGCGGAGCTCTGCAGATACACTTAGCGGAGCTCTGCAGATACACTTTTTGCCGGCTTGGAATTCTTCTTATTTTCATCCTACTTCTTCTTCTTCATCCTCATCCTCTTCTTCTTCTTCCGAGGATGAGGATGAGGATGAAGAAGAAGAAGAAGAAGTAGGATGAAAATAAGAAGAATTCCAAACCGGCAAAAAGTGTATCTGCAGAGCTCCGCTAAGTGTATCTGCAGAGCTCCTCTATTTCTGACAGTTCTCTGACATTCACATTTACAGCGGTTGAAACATTGTATCTATTTGTTTCCATAAATGGAAACAAATAGATACAATGTTTCAACCGCTGAGCTCTGCAGATACACTTAGCGGAGCTCTGCAGATACACTTAGCGGAGCTCTGCAGATACACTTAGCGGAGCTCTGCAGATACACTTAGCGGAGCTCTGCAGATACACTTTTTGCCGGCTTGGAATTCTTCTTATTTTCATCCTACTTCTTCTTCTTCATCATCCTCATCCTCAGAAGAAGAAGAAGAATGAAAAGAAGAAGAAGAATAAGAATGAAAAGAAGAATGAAAAGAAGAAGAAGAAGAATGAAAAGAAGAATGAGAAGAATGAAAAGATTCTTCTTCTTTTCATTCTTCTTTTCATTCTTCTTCTCATTCTTCTTTTCATTCATTCTTCTTCTTTTCATTCTTCTTTTCATTCTTCTTTTCATTCTTCTTTTCATTCTTCTTCTTCTTTTCATTCTTCTTTTCATGAAGAAGAAAAGAAGAATGAGAAGAATGAAAAGAAGAAGAAGAAGAAGAATGAAAAGAAGAATGAAAAGAAGAATGAAAAGAATGAAAAGAAGAATGAAAAGAAGAAGAAGAATGAAAAGAAGAACAAGAAGAAGAATGAAAAGAAGAAGAAGAAGAAGAAGAAGAAGAATGAAAAGAAGAAGAAGAAGAAGAAGAATGAAAAGAAGAAGAAGAAGAAGAAGAATGAAAAGAAGAAGAAGAAGAAGAATGAAAAGAAGAATGAAAAGAAGAAGAAGAAGAAGAATGAAAAGAAGAATGAAAAGAAGAAGAAGAAGAAGAAGAATGAAAAGAAGAAGAAGAAGAAGAATGAAAAGAAGAATGAAAAGAAGAAGAAGAAGAAGAATGAAAGGAAGAATGAAAAGAAGAAGAAGAGTGAAAAGAAGAAGAAGAAGAATGAAAAGAAGAATGAAAAGAATGAAAAGATTCTTCTTCTTCTTTTCATTCTTTTTTTCATTCTTCTTCTTCTTTTCATTCTTCTTCTTCTTCTTTTCATTCTTCTCATCATTCTTCTTTTCATTCTTCTCCTCATTCTTCTTTTCATTCTTCTCATTCTTCTTTTCATTCTTCTTCTCATTCTTCTTTTCATTCTTCTTTTCATGAAGAAGAAAAGAAGAATGAAAAGAAGAATGAAAAGAAGAAGAATGAAAAGAAGAATGAAAAGAAGAATGAAAAGAAGAATGAGAAGAATGAAAAGAAGAATGAAAAGAAGAATGAAAAGAAGAATGAGAAGAATGAAAAGAAGAAGAAGAAGAATGAAAAGAAGAATAATGAAAAGAAGAATGAGAAGAATGAAAAGAAGAAGAAGAAGAATGACAAGAAGAATGAAAAGAAGAAGAAGAATGAAAAGAAGAAGAAGAAGAATGAAAAGAAGAAAAAGAATGAAAAGAAGAAGAAGAAGAATGAAAAGAAGAATGAAAAGAAGAATGAGAAGAATGAAAAGATTCTTCTTCTTTTCATTCTTCTTCTTCTTTTCATTCTTCTTCTCATTCTTCTTTTCATGAAGAAGAAAAGAAGAATGAAAAGAATGAAAAGAAGAATGAAAAGAAGAAGAATGAAAAGAAGAATGAAAAGAAGAATGAAAAGAAGAATGAAAAGAAGAATGAGAAGAATGAAAAGAAGAAGAAGAAGAATGAAAAGAAGAATGAGAAGAATGAAAAGAAGAATGAGAAGAATGAAAAGAAGAAGAAGAAGAATGAAAAGAAGAAGAAGAATGAAAAGAAGAATGAGAAGAATGAAAAGAAGAAGGAGAAGAATGACAAGAAGAATGAAAAGAAGAAGAAGAATGAAAAGAAGAAGAAGAAGAATGAAAAGAAGAAGAAGAATGAAAAGAAGAATGAAAAGAATTATGAGAAGAATGAAAAGATTCTTCTTCTTCTTTTCATTCTTTTTTTCATTCTTCTTCTTCTTTTCATTCTTCTTCTTCTTTTTTTCATTCTTCTTCTTCTTTTCATTCTTCTCATCATTCTTCTTTTCATTCTTCTCCTCATTCTTCTTTTCATTCTTCTTTTCATTCTTCTTTTCATTCTTCTTCTTCTTCTTTTCATTCTTCTTCTTCTTTTCATTCTTCTTCTTCTTCTTTTCATTCTTCTTTTCATTCTTCTTCTTCTTCTTTTCATTCTTCTTCTTCTTCTTTTCATTCTTCTTCTCATTCTTCTTCTCATTCTTCTTCTCATTCTTCTTTTCATGAAGAAGAAAAGAAGAATGAAAAGAATGAAAAGAAGAAGAATGAAAAGAATTATGAGAAGAATGAAAAGATTCTTCTTCTCATTCTTCTTTTCATTCTTCTTTTCATTCTTCTTTTCATGAAGAAGAAAAGAAGAATGAAAAGAAGAATGAAAAGAAGAAGAATGAAAAGAAGAAGAATGAAAAGAAGAATGAAAAGAAGAATGAAAAGAAGAATGAAAAGAAGAAGAAGAAGAATGAAAAGAAGAAGAAGAAGAATGAAAAGAAGAATGAAAAGAAGAAGAATGAAAAGAAGAAGAAGAAGAATGAAAAGAAGAATGAGAAGAATGAAAAGAAGAATGAGAAGAATGAAAAGAAGAAGAAGAAGAATGAAAAGAAGAAGAATGAAAAGAAGAAGAAGAAGAATGAAAAGAAGAATGAGAAGAATGAAAAGATTCTTCTTCTTCTTCTTTTCATTCTTCTTTTCATTCTTCTTCTTCTTTTCATTCTTCTCATTCTTCTTTTCATTCTTCTCATTCTTCTTCTCATTCTTCTTTTCATTCTTCTCATTTTTCTTTTCATTCTTCTTTTCATTCTTCTTCTCATTCTTCTTTTCCTTTTCATTCTTCTTCTCATTCTTCTTTTCATGAAGAATGAGAAGAATGAGAAGAATGAAAAGAAGAAGAATGAAAAGAAGAATGAAAAGAAGAATGAAAAGAAGAATGAAAAGAAGAATGAAAAGAAGAAGAATGAAAAGAAGAAGAATGAAAAGAAGAAGAATGAAAAGAAGAATGAGAATGAAAAGAAGAAGAATGAAAAGAAGAATGAGAATGAAAAGAAGAATGAGAATGAAAAGAAGAAGAAAAATGAAAAGAAGAAGAAGAATGAAAAGAAGAATGAAAAGAAGAAGAATGAAAAGAAGAAGAAGAAGAATGAAAAGAAGAATGAGAAGAATGAAAAGAAGAAGAAGAATGAAAAGAAGAATGAAAAGAAGAAGAATGAAAAGAAGAAGAAGAAGAATGAAAAGAAGAATGAAAAGAAGAAGAAGAATGAAAAGAAGAAGAAGAATGAAAAGAAGAATGAGAAGAATGAAAAGATTCTTCTTCTTTTCATTCTTCTTTTCATTCTTCTTCTTTTCATTCTTCTTCTTTTCATTCTTCTTTTCATTCTTCTCATTCTTCTTTTCATTCTTCTTTTCATGAAGAAGAAAAGAAGAATGAAAAGAAGAAGAAGAATGAAAAGAAGAATGAGAAGAAGAATAAAAAGAAGAATGAAAAGAAGAATGAGAAGAATGAAAAGAAGAATGAAAAGAAGAAGTATTCCAGTACAGCAAAAAGTGTATCTGCAGAGAGCTCCGCTATTTCTGACAGTTCTCTGACAGTTCCTTCACATTTACAGCGGTTGAAACATTGTATCTGTTTCCGAATAAAAACATCTGTATCCTAAATGGAAACAAATAGATACAATGTTTCAACCGCTGTACATGTGAAGGAACTGTCAGAGAACTGTCAGAAATAGCGGAGCTCTCTGCAGGGACACTTTTGCCGGCTGATCGGGAAAAATCCGATTCGCGCACCTGAATTATGCTAATATTCGGATTCGACGCGAATCGAATTTTTCCTGAAATTCAAAACGAATTCCACTTCGCCTGGTTCGATTCGCTCATCTCTAGTTACAATAAAGCTGGAAAAAATTCTGAAATGATTTATCTTTGTCTCATTTTTTTACATCACAGAAACCTGACATTTTAACAGGGGTATCTAGACATTTTTTTTAGCCACTGTACTTCTGCTGACATTTGATGAGTGTTACAAATGCACATCAAACACAGAAAAATGTTGCCTGTCAAAATGAGCCCCAACTAGGGGTATTTTCTGAAATCAGTGGGCCTGTGTGAAAGATCAGAAGTTGGTCCCTGTTGCTTGAAAGAAAAATTTGCTGTGCTTAGTGTACCACAGTGAAGAGTGGGCATGGTTTTCATTGTGCTATGGGATGTTGCTAGGATTGTTAAAGACATGGGGCACTGTTGGGCATGCCAAGGAGAAGAGTAATATGGCACGTGTAAAAAACAAACAACAGTTGGCGTGGCCATATTGCAGAAAGGGTGGGAGAGGCTTAAGGAGCATGGTGAAATCAAACAGGTCAGTCTGTCCCCCAGTACCATCCCCCCAGGTTAGTTTGTCCTTTGGTATAATCCTTCCTCTCCCAGGTCAATCTGTCCCCCAGTATAATGCCCGCAAGTCAGTCTGTCCCTCAATTTAATCCTTCACCCCCTCCAAATCAATATGTCACCCAGTATAATCCCCTCCCTAGGTCAGTCTGTCCCCCAGTATAATCCCCCCAGGTCAGTCTGTCCCACAAAATAATCCTTCCCCTAGGTCAGTCTGTCCCCCAGTATAAACCCCCTGTAGGTCAGTATGTCCCCTAGTGTAATCCCCCTCAGGTCAGTCTGTCCTCCAGTATAATACCCCCCCCCCTTCACATCAGCCAGACTCACCTAGGGGGATTGTATTGGGAGACAGACTGACCCCCAGTACAATCCCTGGTATAGTTGCGCATATCACTGTTTTCACTAAAAATACTGTAAACTCATTATTAGCTAACATAAATACAACATAGCTTACCAAACAAATTCCTGTTAAATTTCTACTAAGGCCTCATTCACATGGAGCATACTAAAGTGTACACCCGTGTGAAGGCCGAGTTTACAGGCAGTTCCATTCATGCCAACTGGGACGCAAAGGCTGCTTGAACACAGTTGCTGCTCCCAATCTGACATCCATGTGGGTGCATAATCCTGAATGCAGACAGTGACAGGTGTCAGATTGTAAGCAGCGGCTGCGTTCGTGCAACTGTTTCCCAACTTGCATCAATGGGACTGACTACATGGGGATGCATGGAACAACTGGCATCCTCATGTAGGTAAACTCACCCGTGCACGAATGTACACTGTAGTAGGCCTTGTGTAAATAAGGCCTTACTATTTTTTTTATAAATGATATTTTTAGCTTTTTTAATTTCATTTTTCTTACAATGTTATTTTTAATATTTTTTATTTTTTTTAATGGGAGTTGGAGGCGACGGCAAAACTTTAGAGGTCTAAATAGACCCCTGGTGTCTCCATTTGAGAAAGAGAAAGAGGCTGAGGACAGAGTCCCTATATATTTTCCCTGCAGCGTCAGCTGCACTGCATATGAATGTAAAGAAGTCTCTGCACAGAGGCCCCTATTCATTCACAAACTGAAGTATAGTAAACACAGTTTACTATGCTTCAGTGATGAATGAACACGGGAGTGTTCGCTCACTCTGACATGTTTACCCACCTTTCCCCTCCCCCCGCTCTCCAACCTGAACACAGCACCCATACCAATCTCCCGCCTCAGCAGCAGATACAGCCAGAAGGAGGGGGAAGCAGAGAAGTCCAGCCAGCAGCTGCAGAGAGGTCGGTGCTGTGGTGGGGGCAGTGGTGTATTTTGGTTTTGTGCTGCCCTAGGCAAGACTAAAATCGGGCACCCCCCTATCTAAATTTGTCCCACCCCTTCCTGTTTAAGATTCACCCCTTCATCTGTAAACTCCACCTCTTCCTATTAGAGCTCCACCTCTTGTTTTATTCCATTATCGGTGTCATTTGGAGGAATACTGCCTCAATCATTGGTGTCAGTAGAATAATAGTGCCCCATCATTGGTATCAATGGAAGGAATAGTGCTCCATCATCGGTGTTAGTGGGAGGAATAGTGGCCCATCATTGGTAATAGTGGGAGGAATAGTGCCCCATCACTGGTGTCAGTGGGAGGAATAGTGCCCCATCACTAGTGTCAGTGGGAGGAATAGTGCCCCATCACTGCTGTCAGTGGGAGGAATAGTGCCCCTATCACTGCTGTCAGTGGGAGGAATAGTGCCCCTATCACTGCTGTCAGTGGGAGGAATAGTGCCCCTATCACTGCTGTCAGTGGGAGGAATAGTGCCCCTATCACTGCTGTCAGTGGGAGGAATAGTGCCCCTATCACTGCTGTCAGTGGGAGGAATAGTGCCCCTATCACTGCTGTCAGTGGGAGGAATAGTGCCCCTATCACTGCTGTCAGTGGGAGGAATAGTGCCCCTATCACTGCTGTCAGTGGGAGGAATAGTGCCCCTATCACTGGTGTCAGTGGGAGGAATATTGCCCCATCATTGGTGTCAGTGGGAGGAACAGTGTCCCATCATTGGTGTCAGTGGGAGGAATAGTGCCCTATCATTGGTGTCAGTGGGAGGAATATTGCCCCATCATTGGTGTCAGTGGGAGGAATAGTGCCCCATCATTGGTGTCAGTGGGAGGAATACTGTCCCATCATTGGTGTCAGTGGGAGGAATAGTGCCCTATCATTGGTATCAGTGGAAGGAGGAATAGTGCCCCATTATTGATGTTAGTGGGAGGAATAGTGTCCCATCATTGGTGTCAGTGACACCAATGATGGGGCACTATTCCTCCCACTGACACCAATGATGCTTACATTGCTGACCCCTGCTCCAGCCCAGGCTCCCTCCCTCTCCCAGCCACAGCCAGCATACCTGGTTGCAGCAGTACTATTTGCTCTGCCCAGATCCCAGCCGCACAGACACTTACCTTACCAATCAGCTGTCTTTATTTGGCCGCTCTCCTTCTCTTCACCGGCTCCGGTAGGTCCCTCACTCCGATCAGCTTCTTTGATACTTGCTCTGCCGCTTGGCTCCTCTCCAAGCTCCGCCTCCTCATCGGTGATTGGCAGCCTGTGTGCTTTCCCTGAGCTACAGATCCGGCGGCCACTCACCGGCGAGGAGGCAGAACTTGGAGAGGCAGGGACAGGCTGCCATAGGCTGCCCAGTGATCCTGGGGGTGTGGCCAGATGAGAGGGGTGGCATGTCATCCTGCCCACATTGCGATCCAAGATCCAGGTGACACCAGACAATCTCTCTACCCCTCCTCCAGCAGCGCATCATGGACCGGATCGAAGTGGGACACGGAGTCGTTTAGACAGGTAAGACACAGCAGCCCCTGTCCCTTTCCCATGGAAGTGCCCTTCTGTGGGAAAGGGGGGGATGGCGCTGCCACGACGCTGCCCCCCTGAAAAGTGCCGCCCTAGGCAAACTCCTTGTTTGCCTTGCAGTAAATACGCCCCTGGGTGGGTGGCCCAGTATAGGAGGTGTGGGAGTGCCATGCAGGGAAGGGACTATATTGACTGATGTGAATTCCCTGGTCAGAGGTTATTCTGCAGTAGCTGAATCCAGCCTCAGATAAAATCGGAAGTGATGAAAAGCGTCAGACGTGACGTCGGACGTAAACCGGAAGTTACAGAGTGGCCATTTTGGAGAAGGTTTTTCATACTGTTTGCCATTTCTACACATGTTGAGACATCTTGTCTTTCTTGTAAGCACAATTTGATTGTTAAAGAAGCTATATCCCTACCATTGCCTACTACACTATGTTGGTTGTACTTTGCTACATGTTATGATGCCATTGAGAGCTGGATGATCTGTAGAGTGAGAAGAGCCCCCTTTTGTAAGCGAGTGGACTTTATCATCTGGGAAGGTGCATAAGGTAGAAGGTGGCGGTCAGTGTGTTCACTAGTACTGGGAGTTTATCTTATGAGGGGAGGACGAGCAGAGTGAAAGCATTTTTTGAAGATATAACACTATGTGCGATTCCTTCGGAGGTATATTTTCTATGTGACAGCGGACAGATTTAGTAGCCCAACCACGAAGGAAGGTGGATTTTGTGGACGCTCTTTCAAATTTATGAGAGGGTAAGAGTAAGGATGACGGATGGTTAGAGGTTCATACACGGTGGAGTGATTTTTGCACGCATTAGCACAATTTTTGTAAGTGTGTTTTGCTATGTTGGATATCATGCATTGTAGATAATGCACTTGTAGCCCTGTTTTTTTTTGGGGGGGGGGGGGTTATGTGAAATGGCCCACACCAAAAAAGCTATGGCGCTAACCTGTATATGAGTAGGCAATCCTGAGCCTTCGCTATATGGAAGAGGGGGTTGTGATAATACAAATGGCAGTGCCTCCACCTACAATAGGGATCCTGCAATTGAGGAGACTCACCCCTTTCTAGGAATGTAACAGGTAGACAACTTAAAGTAACTATACATAGCAGTATTAATGCACCCAGCTTATATTTCTAACATGAAAACATGTCACCACACCTGTATGAGATTAATGCAAAGTTTATATAAAGCAGCCACTTAAAACAGGATGCATAAGAATAACATTCAGGAATTACAATTTACCATAAATTGGGAGTTTGCAATTATACCCGGGTATATGTGCATGTAGTATACAGAATACCTCCAACCATGGGTTATAGCGCAGTCCGGTTGCAGGGGCCCCTGGAGAGGTGAGAGTCAATAAGATGCACGCTTCCACTTTAGATGCTGTGATGGCATCCAAGTAACATGCGGATGATTGCACTGCTTGTCTGAAGATCAGCGATGCATCACCTAAAAGGATAAAATGCCCTATCTATCCTTACTCTTAGTCTCTATCCCTAAACTGGGCTGTCACTGCAACCGGGCCTCTATCTGTCTAAGTGGCCGTCGGATGCCTAACCTACCTCTAGCCTAATCTATCCAACGCTCCCTATGCTAATTCTAGCTAAAAGGAGATCCAGACCAATAAGGATGCTATAGCTTTAAGCAAAGAGGCTGCAAAGATACACTTCAATTAACAGAAAGTTCACCTGACAGTCTTATGCAGGTGAAAACGCTGATCTATATATATATATATATATAGACAACTATAAGGATTCTGCAGTGTGTAAATAGAATAATGATAATGAACCACAACTCTCTCTTACAGAGATATTAGGGTTCCTATACAGAAGTTGAAATATAACAGAGGCAGACCTAATCTGCTTCAGTAACAACTAGATAGATAACAGCCTTGTTAATCTGGATCATTACTCACAGAATGCCCATACAGTTCTCCCCAGATACATAGCACATGGCAGGCTGGTACTCTCTGCCTGATACTTCCTGGAAAAACAAACTATATAACATCCTGGGGTTTCTTGACCTCCTTGTAGGGGCAGGAAGCACACCTAGGGACTTGTCTGTAATGGGACCTCTATGGTAGTGGCTGTATATGAACATAAACAAACCACAACTAGTGTATAAAATAACAGTTCCCTACACACTATATGCGATTTATATTTTTTCAAGGGTATTAAGTGAAGGAAGAGGATTTCTATCACTTGTGGAAGAAGAATACTCATTAAGAAGATGTTGTCACTACTGGGTGTTTTATATACAGAGACGTTGAATAAAAGTTGGACTGTGAGGGAAGTTGGCCAGCAGCATTGCAGAGAGGTGGCACGGAGGGGTTCAGAGCAGTAGGGGGAATATATTTTTAGAATTAAATCCCTTGTGACTCCCTTGCACCACTCCAAGCTGTTGGTAGAGGAGAGGAGGAGAAGCTGGCAGCTGCAGAGAAGTCACAGGGGATCCGTGCTGGGGATGGGGTGCATAAGAAAGGAAGGGGACATTTTGAAGCACAGGTGGAGCAGAGACAGATCCTCTATGTGTGCCTTGTGTGTTAGAACAGTGCCCCCCCCCCCCCCAACCTAAGGGCCCATTTGCACACATGGATGATACGCCACTGGCACTGACAGAGGCAAAGACAAATAACAAAACACATTTTTAGCAGAACAGGAAAAGTCCAAAAAGTCTTACAATGTTTTTATTGCTCTCTGTATCTTGTTGTACCTGTTACAACTGCTACCCCGCTTTTTATAAAAGTCTACAGGACAAGTAGTGAGGGTAAATAAATGTCTCCAATAGGGTCACAGACTTAAGAAAAACTGTCAGAAATTTTGGAACAAAAAATAAATTGCTTAACTTGTCTTATTATAGTAGTAGGTTTGTATCATGTCTGAGGAAGGAACCTAAAAAGGTTCTGAAAGCTTGAATCTTGAATAACTTTACATTTTTAAATTAGCCAATAGGAAGTATCAAGAGAATTACAATAATAAAAAATGTGGCCTTTACTATTTGGAAGGATATCACAGAGGGGAATCTGTCCGTGGAGGACCTATTTGTGATCCCACAAGCGTATTGGCCCATTGGGTCACGGTAAGGAGGCAATTCAGCTATTTTGGATCTTACTACCAGCGGCTGTAACGCACATCCACTGTATCACCTGCATGTTTTTGAAGAATTAGTGGAACACCTGGCATATGTGCACTTTTTGGACTTTTATAATTATTTAATATTTATTGATTTTTTGCTTATTTTTATGTACACTATATTTCACTATACAATTATTTTTAGTCAATTTGGAATATTTTTGTGTTATTAATTGGGGGAGATTGTTTATTTTTTCATATATTTGTTTTATATATTTGGAGTTCTTTGTGAAGTTCCCACTGAGCATGAGTCACTTTATATAGGAGATATTGTATATCCCTCTTTGTAGAGATTTACTTTCATGTGTCACTTGGTTTGTTTTGGTTTCTATTTAGGCTGATTACTAGCCACTGATCCCTATTAGGGATTTGGGCTGTTTGTTCATTAATTTTTTTTGTGTGTTCACTAAATTGGGTCCAATCAGGACCACATGTTTTTCACATTTTTCTTGTCACTTATAAAATCCCAGAGAGGATCAGATCACTTTATATGTGTCACAGTTTGATTTTTTTCACATTTTTTATTATTGTAATATTATATGTGGTTATTTGAATATTTATATAATAGCGCTGCACCAATATATTTATATTTTTAGCACTATTTTCACCTATAGGTATAGGGTTGGGTGTTAGCAACTTTGCAGTTATTATTTATATATATTTTGTCACTATATAGCGCAGGAAAATAAAATCATTATTATCAAGAGAATTTTTGATCTGGCTGAGGATTTTCAACTTGGTTGATCAAAAGCTGGTTTAAAGTAAATGTTCCCTTTCACATGGTATAGGTACAATTATTGTTGTCTGAGAATTACCAGTACTAAACCATTATTAGCCAGTAACATTTGAATACCGTGCATTAGCAGACATAATGGCCTAAGGATATGTCTTGCACCCAGTCTTACATATAACTACACAGCCTGTGATTTGTAGCTCCAAACATATCATTGCTTTACTGCAAGGAACGATTAGGAATCATAAGGAACATTTAAGTCTAGATGATCTACTGACCTTTTTTAAGTTGTTCATACCACATACAATACAAATTATCTTCCAAGCATAGTTAAAGTCCTGAGCGTCATGTAATGATTATCTAAAGTAAATTTTAGTTAAACGCCTGATCTGTTGCTCAGTGATTGGACAGTCATATATCACCTAAGAATGAAAAAAATAATACAGTCATGCCAAAACATTTCCCATAAACTGTGTCCAAATAAAAACAGTCATACAAATATTGAAAATCTGATTTAAAAATATGTATGCAGTATTGACCTTAAGGAATAATCAAAGTTTAAATGCTACGTCTGACATAGTCAGCTACAGGGAATACTGAAGTTTATACTCACATTCATGTGCTCAGAAAACAGACA
The DNA here is from genome assembly GCF_062004578.1 of Staurois parvus. Taxonomy (NCBI): domain Eukaryota; kingdom Metazoa; phylum Chordata; class Amphibia; order Anura; family Ranidae; genus Staurois; species Staurois parvus. The sequence goes on along the minus strand of NW_028317892.1, from coordinate 15,392,748 downwards.
GACATTGCTTTGCACTAGGTCTGAAATGCCATTCTTTGTGATTGGAAAGTGCCGATTGCAACAGACTCTGCACTGTTTTACTTCCCGACTTGTGGTTGGAAAAAAAAAAATCAAGCCAGATTCAAGGGAAATCCCTCCTCCTGGTGTCATCTACGCAGAAGAATTTATTAATGTATGGAAGGCGGGGAAAAGTTACATTTCTTCATACTGCACTTCCCATCCATAAACCCTGAAATACGTCTTGCTGTACTTCATTCCCTAGGGTTATTCTGCAGCAGTTTTTAGAGCTGAATATTGTCACTTACTTATTTTTTTGCTGCAAACTTTTAGGTGGTTATCAGTAATATTTAAATATAAAAATTATGTAAAACTTTACTGGTGTTAATGTTGGAACAAATTCTGCTTACCTGGGACATGTTGGCAAAGTTTCAGGTCATGGGGTGGCCAGTTTTCCTAAGCTATCTAGCTTTCCTTCTGATTTCACACAGGTGAGTCCATGCACAGAAGCTCATTTTATTTCAATATTCTTATTAAAGAAGTTTTTTGGAATACAACTGGCTCATGGACATTAGAGCAATGATGGTTTCAGACAGGCCATACAGGCGAAGATTACCGCAATGGAACCTAATCTCAAAGTCCTCCAGATGCAGGAGAGCCGCGTCAAGCTCTTTTCTCAGATCTGAAAGTTCCTGCTCATGGGTTTCTATCACCGTAACCCAGGAGCGGACTGACCATTTGGAAACTCAGGCACTGCCCGAGGGCCCGGGGTCAGTAGGGGGCCCCATGAGATGCCCCTGGTACCTTTTTGATAGGCTTTTTTGAGTTTGGGCAAGGACACAGGGGCCCCATGATCCCCTATTGCCCGGGGGCCCCATGAGTTTTCAGTCTGCCCCTGCCGCGGTGTCCATCCTATCTTTAAGAACGTCAGTGCGACTTCCCAATTTGCAAATTTCCTTAGTGAGATGAGTGGCTAGTCTGGAAGTGGCTGTAGTAAGCTCCTGCTGCAGCATGGTCTTGAACCTGGCTAGGAGGTCTGTGTCCCGCAAGGAAGGCTGTGGGAGGTCTGGAGGGATGTCAGACAGGCTCTCCAGGTCAGAGGGCGCATCCGGGTCGTAGCAGTGGGGAGCCACCAAATCAAGGCCAGGGCTTCTGGAGGAAGCGCCGGTGGGTAGGCCGCAAATCCGAACTGGTCCAGCAACCTAGCGCTGGAGGCGCGGGAGGCCACAGACTTCTTCCCTATATGTGGGAGCGGAGGACTAAGGCAGCGGTGGATGGTAGAGTGGGATCTCTCGGAGGAAGGGTGATTGCTGATGTGCCCGGTGGTGGAGGAGCGTGATCACCGAGTGGCCATCTGCTAGCTCTGCACACAAGCGCCCTGCACAGCTCTTTAACTCTTTCCCTCCAGTCCTAGTATTTATTACTGTTTTTGGCAGTGAGCTGTTTTTCTGCCTTTATTCTTTCTTTTTTCCCATTGGTGCTGTGTGTACCCTAGCATTGCTGCCATCCTCTGGGTCACACGCACCTGCTAGGCTAAACCTTTCTGGCCAGCGCAGGGGTGAAGGCACACTGCTTGCCATGCACACATAGTAGAGTGAGGCAGGAGATGCAAGCACCATGTTGGATGGGGAAAATGTGCCCTTAAACTGTGGTTGCTGTTTGGTGCTAGGAAATATTTATATCTCCCTGCTGAACAGTTGTTGCTGGTCCTGTCTGTCTAGCTTGTCCAGGTAACTCTGCACATTGCTACTGTCTATGTCAGTGTTTCTCAAACCTTTTTTCAGTCAAGGCACCCTATAAAATTATGGATAATCTAAAGGCACCCACTAAAATTTGATGGTCCCTCGAAAATCGTCTGTTACTGTGGCCCACTAATGGTGCGAAATTCTAATGAAAATTCTTAGAAAAGATTTTCGAAAGAAAATTCCTTCGGAATTCAACCAATGTATGGCTGGCTTTAGTAAATATCTCCCAGTGGATAGTAGGATTGACCTAGACCTCAGAAAGGTCTACCAGTTAGCAGGAGCAGCTTGTAAGATAGCAGTAGCTCTTACCACAGTCGCGTATGCGATCAAGGTGTAGACACAAAACATTTTGGTGTCCGTTTATGACACAGAGAATAGCTGCGATTCAACAGATCTCAGCTATTCTCTGGTCATTCACAGTTTATGACACTCAGGAGATCATGTCAGCCCTTCTCTGGAGATCTGTGTTCTCCCTCCAGATTCTCCAGCCCAGAGCTGGAGAATCAGAGGGACCGAAAACTAAGCAGAGATAATTTACCTCTGCTTAGTAAACTGATCTTTTACTGTAATCTCGCGAGATTATAGTAAAATGAGCCGTTTTTCAGAGTTTGTAGACCGTTCTCCCTTCGTTCGGAGAACGGCTTCATAAACTGCATTCACAGGAGAACTGTGTTCTCCGAGAATGCCGGAGAACTGAGCAGCGATCTATTACTGCTGGTTCATAAACGGACACCTGAAGCTGCTATCAATGAGGGGGTGGCATGAGAAGATATTATACAGGTTTTAGAGGAATTAAAGATGTCCACAGACTTCATCGGTGGATTGGCTGTAGACACCATCAGCCCTCTGGCTAAAACTTGGGGCTGCAGATGTGTCTCTAAAGCAGAGTTGCTGTAAAATCCTTTTGATAAAAAATCTATTTTCAGAAATAAATTAGAGACGGCACTTTCAAGTGACAGGTGGCAAATAGGTGGAAGTTAAGACGTGCAAAAGGACCTTTCCTTTTTATAGTAATTTTCAGCCAACAAGGTCTAGAGATCCCAAAGAGTTCTGCTAGCCCAGAGTAGCTAGAGAGCACTTGAGAGGCACCCTGCAATCTTTCTAAAATCACAGAAGCAGTAGACCTTAACTGTCCGCAAGATCACTCAAAACGTTTTGACGGTCAAATCGTCCAGGCAGACAATAGATAGTGCAGCCAGGAAATTAAATGATTTTATTAGGCCTGAAGGACTCCTACCTGCAGAATACTATCCTGCCATTCTTTAAAGAATAGGTTTTCAGTAAGCCAGATTCACCTACAATTTTGCAGTCTTCTGATTGGCCTCTGCACTCCCCCGAGGACCTTCGCCAAGGTCTCGATAGTGGCTCTAGCACCTCCCAGAGAGAGAGGTCTCAATGTCCATCACTACCTAGACGATATTCTCCTATAAGCCCTCAGCAGAAAACCCCTCCATTAATAATAATAATAACTCAGCAATTAATATACTTTAGAGTGCTTTTCATGAGGGGCAAGGCTTCTATTGCTCAGTCCCCTCAGAAGCGAGCATACATTGGGAGGAAGGCTCACAGAGCGGCAATCGCCCCTCTTCCTTCAGCTGCACTATGTCTGGGCTTGTTGGGTGCAATATCAGTGGTACCTCGATGGTGTCACTGCCACTAACAACAATTCCAGACAGGCTTTCTTGTCCAGTGAAAGAGACATCACTTGGGGCAATTGATCATTGTATCGTACTAAATGAGTTTACTGCAGCAGATCAAGCAGTGATTGTGATTGCTTGCCAGGGGTTACAGCACATCATTACAGCTCATTGACTAGTTGCTAGAGTTTACAGCACACATTATGGCTCACTGATTGTTGCTAGAGGTTTCAGTATTCATAATTTCTGTTTGTTGATTGGTTGCTAGAGGTTACTGCACATCGTTACTGCATGCCCATTGGTTGCTAGGGCTGCAGGGGTAGGTGTAATCAGTGGCAGTTCTGGGGGGAGAAATGGGATGTGTGACAGTGCAGGGGGGGTGGGATCAATAACACTCACTTTCTGTCACCTGTCAATCAGTGTCCACTAAGTTTATCCTGCCTGCATGCGAGAGGGGGAGAGAGAGAGTGGGGCTGAGAGAGAGAGGTGGTGAGAGAGAAGGGGATGATAGAGAGGGAGGGTGAGTTAGAGAGAGGGGGGGTAAAAGAGAGGGAGTGGCAATGAGAGAAGGAGAAGGAAGGGGATGGGAGAGAGAAGTGGGGTCAGAGAGCGGGGGAGTGAGAAAGAGAGAGGGGTGTGAGAGAGAGAAAAGAAGGAGGGGGAAGGAAGTAGAGAGAGAGAGGGGGTGGTAGAGAGGGGGAGTGAAAAAAAGAGAGAGGGGGGATTAGGGGGTGGTAGAGAGAGAGAGGGGCATGGGAGAGAGAAGGGGAGTGAGAAACAGAAAGGGAGGAGTGAGAAAGGGAGAGGAGTGAGAGAGAGGGGGATTTGAGAGAGACAATGGAAGGAGGGAGAGAGAGGGGTGTGGGGGTCACAGAAAGGGGGAGTGAGAAAGAGAGGGGGTATGAGAGAGAGGGGGGTGAGAGAGGGGGGATAAGAAAGAGGGGGGTGAGAGAGAGGGGGTGAAACAGAGGGAGTGGGGTGAGAGAGGGGGAGAGAGAGATGAGGTGAGAGAGAGGAATGGAAGAGAGAGGTGGGTGAGAGAGAGGGGGTGAGAAACAGAGAGGGGATTGAGAAAGAGAGGGGGATGAGAAAGAGGAGAGTGATTAGTGGGGTGAGATAGAGGGAGTAAGGTGAGAGAAGAAGGAGAGAGAGGGATGGGAGAGAGAGGTGTGGTGAGAGAGAGGGGAGAAGGAAAGAAAGAGGGGTTTGAGAGAGAGAGAGAAGGGGTGAGAAGGGGGGATGAGAGAGGGGGAGTGGGGGAGAGAGAGGGGGGTGGGAGAGAGGTGGGGTGAGAGAGGGGGAGTGAGAAACGGGGGTGAGAAAAAGAGAGGGGTGAGAAAGAGAGCATGGGTGAGAGAGGGGGTGGGAGAGGGAAAAAGGAGGAAGGGAGAGAGAGAGGTGTGGGGGTGACAGAAAGAGGGGAATTAGAAAGAGAGGGGGTGATAGAGGGGAGATGAGAGGGGGGTGTGAGAGAGAGGGAGTGGGGTGAGAGAGGGGGATGGGAGAGAGAGGTGGGGTGAGAAACAGAGAGGTGAGAGAGAGAAGGGGTGAGAGAGAGGGGGTGATAGAAAGAAAGGAGGTAGGGAGAGAGAGGGGAGTGGGGGTGTCAGAAAGGGGGAGTGAGAAAAAAGAGGGGTGAGAGAGGGGGATGAGAGAGAGGGGAGTGATAGTGGGGTTGAGATAGAGGGAGTGGAGTGAGAGAAGAAGAGGGAGTGGGGTGAGAGAAGGAGAAAGAGGGAGAAGGGAGAGAGAGAGAAGGGGTGAGAAGAGGGGGTGTGGGAGAAAGGAGGGAAGGAGGGAGGGAGAGAGAGGGGTGTGGGGGTGATAGAAAGGGGGACTGAGAAAAAGTCCTTTCTGTGCTCCCCTGTCCCAGTCCCAGTTTGTGAGTAGGTGTATAGGTGTGTGAGATGCCTAGTACCTACCTCCCACCTGTCCTCATCCTCTGCACAGGTCCCCTGGTCAGACTGTCCTCCAGTTGATGTCAGACCTGGGAGCGGAGAGGAGGTTGAATAAGCAGTCCAGTCTTTGGGAGGTGCTGGAGATGCTGTGCCCGCTGCTGCTCGCCTTGGTTCAGAAGGTGGTGGAGGTCTTCTCCCTCCTGTACTCTCGGTCCTAGCCACCCTTGTGCTGTTTGCCTTCCCAGGGGCCCGCCCGATCGCCTTGTGGAGCAAGGCACTATCATCCTGCCTGCACCCCAAGGCCGCCGCTGTCGGCATCAGATTAAGCTGCCCTGATTCCCACTGCCGCCACCAGACTCTCCATGACAAGGGGCTCAAGGAGCAGCTACTTTGGGCCCAACAATAATGACTGGGCCCAGGGCAGCTGCCCCTTTCGCCCCACATTAAAGACAGCCCTGCCTACCCTATACACATCTCCACTCAGACGGAAAGATTGATAAACGGCAGCTAACCACATACTTGCTGTCTGGTTGTTTTCTCCCTATAATAAGGGCAGTTGTACTGTATATATATCATTTTGTATTTTTGCACTTATTCTGCATTGCCCTATAAGGTTACACACCTGGCATTGTTATGACTTCCGTTCATTTTCTACATTATAGATTTTTATACAGGTATGCATAAAAGTGAAGTTTTAGATCATTGTGGGTTTGGTGTCTGGGTATAGCGCACACTTGCTGATGTTTTTCTATTAATATTTCCCATGTTAAGACCAATCTTATAGCATAAGTATACATCCGGTAGTCCTTTTGTTGTTTTGAATTTTCAAATATACATGTAGGATTTGCTGGGTTTTGGGTCCCCCTATAGTCCTGCACAGCCAGGCAACATGCTTTTCCTTCCAGCCTTGTACTCCAGAGACCGTAAACAGTCCTTGAACCTGTTTTTTTTTATTTACTAGGGGATTTGGACTTGGATGGGGATGAGGGATAAGTAGGTTGCCTAAGGAACTGTTAAACTGAGCATAACTTCCTGGAACTATGTACAAATGCTCAAAAGGGGCTCTTTTCTTTGGAGAGCTATTCAGCCTCTCCTGACATACCACCTTAGACCCTAGAAGAAATCTACTCTTCACCCAGCTGCCTGAGGGAATCCATGGGCAAGGGGACCCAAAATCTGCCACTTTAAGATCAGCAGTCCTAGATGGGGGCTAGTAAGGTTTCCCATCAGAATGGCCTCTCTCCTTATCTGGCCAAGGGGGTGTGGGATTACTCACTCAGTCCTCTCCTGCAAGCTTGTGAGTTGGTAGCTGCCTTCAGGCCTTATGCTGGGCTGCCTCTGTCCCTGCTTCCCAGGCTGTCCACTCTCTGAGGATGATTGAGGCTGAGAGATCCCCCCTTCCAGCTCCTCTATCTGTAGGCAGGCCCCTTGACTTGAACCCCTCCAAGGCACCACACTCTATCCTGCTCACTCCATCTTCCACTCAAACTCTCCTGCTGCTGAGCAGGCTCATTCATACTTAAGGGCTGTCCTGATCCCATGCCAAACCTCCTGCCTGGGAATTGGTAAGGATCCCCTAAATATGCTGTTTAAAGTTTAAATCAACTCATTTTTCGTCCCTCTGGTCACTCCTTGGTAAAAGAAAGTTCCAACGAGTATAAAGGTGCAATAAAATTGGGGGATCCGTGTAACATACATGTAAGATTTGAGTGGATAGATGTAAGATTTGAATGGCTAGGATAAAGATTTGATCAGTAGAAATATGGAATCATAGCCATAACAGGTTGAATGGATAGGATATGATCAGTAGGCTGAAAGCCGGGCTTCTGGGATGTGACACATTTTGTGTTGATGTGACATAAAGGTACAGACTGGAGTAGATTGAATGTACACAGGCCCTTTCATTACAAATGTGTGTTCAGGAACAGTCTGGTCATTAAGGATGTATATTGAGCCCCTGGGCAGTAGGGACATGAATGGTCATCAATTGATCTGGGATACAGATGTGTATGTATACACAATTACTCAATAGGCCTTACAGACTCAATCATTTAGCATCAATTAGTGTTAATTAGCCTAAGCCCCGCCTCCTGGATGTCACACCTTTGTTATTGAGATTATCACCTGCTGGGAAAACCTGTTTAGGAACTTGTTATAGGAGACAGGGTGGCTAGCTATATGTATTCATAAAAGGGGTATGTTTAATCTCTTATAAAAGCTGAAATATTAGTTGGAGAGAGATGGAAATGCTTCTCTTGCGCAGGGCCTGCTGTGCGCTACATTTGCATATAAGAATCATATTTGTGGCTTGGAGAGAAAGCCAGAAAAATGCATGGAATGATTAGATGACGCGGGGGTGCGACAGTCTGATGGTGTTTGGTACTGTTGCGATCGGGCTAACGCGCTGGTGTCGGAAATCCAATCCCCGACTTGGTGTTCAGGCCAGTCTTGGCCCAATTGAACTTGGGCAGGTCCAGACACAGTACCTCTTGTGGGCAGGTCAGGACCACCTCCCCCAGGGTCAATTGGCGGAAGACTAATGTCCCGCCCATGTCCTAATCCCAATAAATTGGGTACACGGACATTTACGATCCGTACGGAGCTGGTTCGATTGACCAATGGATTGCTAAGTTTCTGGCTTGCTCCAGCCGCAGGGTAAAGTGTTATTCTGTCTTTTTATTCCCTTTTTATTTTATAGTAATTAGTCATTTGTGTGACTTCTTATATCTTTTGTATTTCTGTAACTTTTTATCTTTTGTACATATTTTATGCACTGCCCACTTTGGGAAATTAAATCTTAAAATTAATTAGTGAACTTCTGTGTATTTAAGCACGTGCTCATATCTTCGGAGAGACTAGATCGGAGAGATTAGATTGTATTGCATTTTAGTGCCTTTAAAACGCTCGGTTAAGCTCATTGCCAATCTGTATGCAATTGCTCTGTGTGTGGGCAGATTGCGTGCAGACTGTAAAAGGTAACATATCGGCCAGACGGAGATCTGTGTGTGTGGGGTGTCTCAACAGACCATTCTGCGGATAAACTGCTGGGTGGTGGCAGGCTACCTTTTGTGGTGTGTCTGGTGTGGGGGTGTGTGGACAGTGGAAGGGTTATCAACACCGGGGTTCAAGCTAGGATAGCTGCAAATATTTTATTGAAATAAAATCTTGCAACCAAAAATACAAAAAATAAATAAATACGTACATACATACAGTATTCAATTATCTGGAAAAACAAACAAAAACAGGAACAGGATACATCTCCCTAAATCAGATATATACTATCAGAAAAAATGAAAAGCCTTTATGGCTTCCCTATCTGGGCAGGTAAGAAGCAGAAAAAAAGTAACAAAACATCACCAAGACCTTTATGGCCCACTTAGTAGGCATTAAATGTATCCTCCCCTTGCAGGGGAAGCAACTTCCACTAAATAACAGCAGCCTTTATGGCTTTAAAAAACACGACTTGTCTACTCAACCAAAGCTAAGGAACCTAGACCTTCAGGTGCACATAGCCTTTCTTCAAAAAGACTTCTTACCAAAATCTAGGGGAGTGAATGAAGAGGAAAAACAGGAAAGCAACCTCACCAAGAGATCAACAGATCGCAGCTACACGCCTGATGTTCCTCCACGCCTCTATCCAGGCCCTTCACTGCAACCTGTCTTTCTCTAGACCCCGAATTTTCCCAACCTCACCAAAGGATGTCACACACCACCACCTGAACAGGAAGGACCTTCTGCGAATGGAAACCTGACGTGCATTCTATGTGTAGTAACGGGTCACTAGACAAACTAGAAAAAGAGTGTTCAAATCAAAACCAGTATGACTTTCCAATGCCCCATATACCCACTCTGCATAAGACATGCAGTGCAGGAAGGGGATGTCTAGAGCCCTCCCCACCTCTTTATACACCTCTATGTTGAAGGGACACTGAAGCAAGAAGTGGTCCATAGATTCCACCTCGCCCCCACACTCCGTCCTCGGACAACCACGATTATCAAGAGAACGGTACTTCAGGTTTCCCCTCACATAGACCCTGCCATGGAACGCAAGCCAGGCCTGGTCCCTAAACTTCAAGGGAATCCTTTCCATATTTAACAAATGTAGCCCCTCCTGCAAAATATGGCCTGGGCAATCTTTCAAGGCCAATGGTGCATGAAACGCAATGGCCACGACCCTCTCCCTCAGGAGTCTCCCAGGGAGCGATCTGACCTCTTCCGCAGTCACACACCACCGCCTCAGTATCTTCAAGCACGAAGCGACATAAGCCGGAAGCTTACCATGCCTGACTCTCAAGCTTCTCACTGGCCCGCCTCTCTCCCAGCAGTTCAGAAAAGGCTTAAATCAGATTTGGAAAAGGCCTACCAATGCAGGCGGTCTCTCTTTTAACATGCTACCAAGATTATGTTTAATAAACATCAGAGAAAAAAAACAACTGGGTTGACCATATCTAGGCCACCCTCCCGCCTGGATCAATAAGTCACATCCCGCTTCACAAGGTTCAGTCTGTTCCCCCATAATAGCTGGAAGAAGCAGCTGTAAACCCTTGTGTAGAGAGGCTCTGGCAAGAGACAAACAAAACTGGCGTATAAGAAAACAGGGATCAAGTAAGTCTTGATTAGGTCAACCCTTTCCCTTAGGGACAGCCGCCACCCCTTCCAGCATCTCACTTTAACATCAGCATCTGCCAACCTGGACTCCCAATTTGTTTTGCTGTAGTCGTCAGGGCCAAATTCGATGCCTAGCACTTTTACCTTCTGCCGGGGCTCAGGGAAGGCATCCGGAAGCTTGAAGCCTTCACCTTCCCTGCCCATCCAGAAAACTTCACACTTGTCATGATTAATCTTGGAGCCTGATGCCTCCGCATACTGCTCCATCACCGAGACCACCTCCTGCGCCTCACCGGTCCCAGAGATGAATACAGATACATCATCGGCATGAGCCACGACCCTCAAACGTGGCTCACCAGTAGTGCCCACCGGCACCCCCCCAACACCCCACCATCTAGCCTTCTAATGAAGGGGTCGACGGCAAAGGCATAGAGCAGAGGGCTCAGCGGACACCCCTGGCGCACCCCCGAGCCGACCTCAAAGGGCCGCCCAATCCAACCATTGATCAACATGAAGCTCTCAGCCCCTCTGTACAAAGCCTGAAGCCATCCAATGAACCTCCACTCCAGGCCATACCTGTCAAGGAGATGCCAGAGGTACTTGTGGTAGACCCGACCAAAAGCCTTAGCTTGATCCAACGCCAGCAAGTACTTCCCACAGCCATCAGCCCTGCACCGCTCCAGAGCCTCCCGGACAGCTAACACCGCTGAAAAGGTGCTCCTGCCCTGGACCGAGCAGTGCTGCTGCTGTGAAAGTAGACCGTCTGCCACTGACGACAAGCGCTAGAAAAGGATCTTGGCCAGGATCTATCGACATTGAGCAGGCTAATGGGGCGCCAATTCTCAATCATCGTAGGGTCCTTACCTTTTGACAGCAAGATCACAGCTGACTTCCTCATGGAGGGAGGGAGCGAACCCTCATCCAGACAGCAGTTAAACACCTCCGCTAGGTGAGGTGCCAAGCTAGATTTGAAAGTCTTAAAAAACTCCGCTGTCAACCCATCTGGCCCTGGTGTCTTTTTAATGGCCAGACTGTCTATCGCTTTGGCAACCTCTTCAGCTGTGATCTCACTTGTCAAACTTGTGGGTGGGGTGTTATTCTCCAAACCTGGTGTAGAGTCCAGGAAGCTTGACATCCCTGCCCGGTCAAGGTGCTTCTCTTTCAAAAGATCCTCCAAAATAGCCCTTGAGACCTCCAAGATCCCTGACCTGGATTTCGTCAGGGATCCTGTACTATCCCTCAGGCCGCTGATCATCTTAATTGCTATACTCCGTCTACAATTCTGGTAGGGGTCGGGTGAATGGTACTTCCCATAGTCCCTCTCCAGAACCAAAGAGGCATGCCGATCATACTGATACTTCAAGAGAAGCTTAACCTCTGAGATTGCCCCAGAATCTCCACCCTCTGAGACAAGGCGGTCAAGCTTTCTCCGTAACTGCTGATAGGCAATGTATTTCTCAAGTTGTTTCCTCTTACCTAGGGCCTTGAAAAACCTGCCAATCCACACTTTGGTAAGCTCCCACCATTCTGACTAGAGATGAGCGAATCGAAGTATCCGAAGTGGAATTCGAGTCGAATATCGGAAAAATTTCGATTCGTGCCGAATCCGAAAAATAGCCTAATTCGGACGCGCGAATCGAAATTTTTCAGAAAATGGCGGCTGACATGTGCGGCGACGGAGCGGGGATGTCTGGGAAGGCGCGCAGACAAGGCGCGCTGACCCATAATGCATTCCTCAACTACATGTGATCGCATCAGCCAATCAGCACTGTGTAATGGTCGAGCTATAAATAGCGGCCATTTTGGAATTCTTCATTTGCCTGCAGTTATTGAACAGAGGCAGACCGCTCTGTACTAGGGACAGGGACAGAGTTAGGGCCACAGAAACGATAATTGGGGACAGAGAAAAGTTACTTAGGGACAGAGAACCATTACTCAGGGACACAGACTTGTTAATGAGGGCCACAGAATCGTTATTTAGGGACAAAGAAACGCTAGTTAGGGCCACAGAATTCATAATCAGGGACAGACAGAATTGTTACTCAGTGCCAGAGAATTGTTACTTAGGGCCACAGAAACGTTATTAGGGCCACAGAATTTTTACTCAGGGACAGACAGAATTGTTACTGAGTGCCAGAGAATTGTTACTCAGGGACAGACAGAATTGTTACTGAGTGCCAGAGAATTGTTACTTAGGGCCACAGAAACTTTAATTAGGGCCACAGAATTTTTACTCAGGGACAGACAGAATTGTTACTGAGTGCCAGAGAATTGTTACTCAGGGACAGACAGAATTGTTACTGAGTGCCAGAGAATTGTTACTTAGGGCCACAGAAACTTTACTTAGGGCCACAGAATTTTTACTCAGGGACAGACAGAATTGTTACTGAGTGCCAGATAATTGTTACTCAGGGACAGACAGAATTGTTACTGAGTGCCAGAGAATTGTTACTCAGGGCCCCAGAAACTTTACTTAGGGCCACAGAATTTTTACTCAGGGACAGACAGAATTGTTACTGAGTGCCAGAGAATTGTTACTCAGGGACAGACAGAATTGTTACTGAGTGCCAGAGAATTGTTACTTAGGGCCACAGAAACTTTACTTAGGGCCACAGAATTGTTACTCGCACAGACACAGAATTGTTACTCGCACAGACACAGAATTGTTACTGAAGGCCACAGAACTGTTACTTAGGGCCACAGAATTGTTACTCGCACAGACACAGAATTGTTACTCGCACAGACACAGAACTGTTACTGAGGGCCACAGAACTGTTACTTAGGGCCACAGAATTGTTACTCGCACAGACACAGAATTGTTACTCAGGGCCACAGAACTGTTACTTAGGGACAAAGAAACGCTAGTTAGGGCCACAGAATTCATACTCAGGGACAGACAGAATTGTTACGGAGTGCCAGAGAATTGTTACTCTGGGCCACAGAAACTTTACTTAGGGCCACAGAATTTTTACTCAGGGACAGACAGAATTGTTACTGAGTGCCAGAGAATTGTTACTCAGGGACAGACAGAATTGTTACGGAGTGCCAGAGAATTGTTACTCAGGGACAGACAGAATTGTTACTGAGTGCCAGAGAATTGTTACTTAGGGCCACAGAAACATTAATTAGGGCCACAGAATTTTTACTCAGGGACAGACAGAATTGTTACTGAGTGCCAGAGAATTGTTACTCAGGGACAGACAGAATTGTTACGGAGTGCCAGAGAATTGTTACTCAGGGCCACAGAAACTTTACTTAGGGCCAGAGAATTTTTACTCAGGGACAGACAGAATTGTTACTGAGTGCCAGAGAATTGTTACTCAGGGACAGACAGAATTGTTACTGAGTGCCAGATAATTGTTACTCAGGGCCCCAGAAACTTTACTTAGGGCCACAGAATTTTTACTCAGGGACAGACAGAATTGTTACTGAGTGCCAGAGAATTGTTACTCAGGGACAGACAGAATTGTTACTGAGTGCCAGAGAATTGTTACTTAGGGCCACAGAAACTTTACTTAGGGCCACAGAATTGTTACTCGCACAGACACAGAATTGTTACTCGCACAGACACAGAATTGTTACTGAAGGCCACAGAACTGTTACTTAGGGCCACAGAATTGTTACTCGCACAGACACAGAATTGTTACTCGCACAGACACAGAACTGTTACTGAGGGCCACAGAACTGTTACTTAGGGCCACAGAATTGTTACTCGCACAGACACAGAATTGTTACTCAGGGCCACAGAACTGTTACTTAGGGACAAAGAAACGCTAGTTAGGGCCACAGAATTCATACTCAGGGACAGACAGAATTGTTACGGAGTGCCAGAGAATTGTTACTCAGGGCCACAGAAACTTTACTTAGGGCCACAGAATTTTTACTCAGGGACAGACAGAATTGTTACTGAGTGCCAGAGAATTGTTACTCAGGGACAGACAGAATTGTTACGGAGTGCCAGAGAATTGTTACTCAGGGACAGACAGAATTGTTACTGAGTGCCAGAGAATTGTTACTTAGGGCCACAGAAACTTTAATTAGGGCCACAGAATTTTTACTCAGGGACAGACAGAATTGTTACTGAGTGCCAGAGAATTGTTACTCAGGGACAGACAGAATTGTTACGGAGTGCCAGAGAATTGTTACTCAGGGCCACAGAAACTTTACTTAGGGCCAGAGAATTTTTACTCAGGGACAGACAGAATTGTTACTGAGTGCCAGAGAATTGTTACTCAGGGACAGACAGAATTGTTACGGAGTGCCAGAGAATTGTTACTCAGGGCCACAGAAACTTTACTTAGGGCCACAGAATTTTTACTCAGGGACAGACAGAATTGTTACTGAGTGCCAGAGAATTGTTACTCAGGGACAGACAGAATTGTTACTGAGTGCCAGATAATTGTTACTTAGGGCCACAGAAACGTTATTAGGGCCACAGAATTGTTACTCAGGGACAGACAGAATTGTTACTGAGTGCCAGAGAATTGTTACTTAGGGCCACAGAAACTTTAGTTAGGGCCACAGAATTGTTACTCAGGGACAGACACAGAATTGTTACTGAGGGCCACAGAACTGTTACTTAGGGCCACAGAATTGTTACTCGCACAGACACAGAATTGTTACTGAGGACCACAGAACTGTTACTTAGGGCCACAGAATTGTTACTCGCACAGACACAGAATTGTTACACAGGGACACAGAACTGTTACTGAGGGCCACAGAACCGTTACTTAGGGCCACAGAATTGTTACTCGCACAGACACAGAATTGTTACTCGCACAGACACAGAATTGTTACTGAGGGCCACAGAACTGTTACTTGGGGCCACAGAAACGTTAATCAGGGACACAGAATTGTTACTGAGGGCCACAGAACTGTTACTTAGGGCCACAGAATTGTTACTCGCACAGACACAGAATTGTTACACAGGGACACAGAACTGTTACTGAGGGCCACAGAACCGTTACTTAGGGCCACAGAATTGTTACTCGCACAGACAGAATTGTTACTCGCACAGACACAGAATTGTTACTCGCACAGACACAGAATTGTTACTCAGGGCCACAGAACTGTTACTGAGGGCCACAGAACTGTTACTTAGGGCCACAGAATTGTTACTCGCACAGACACAGAATTCTTACTCGCACAGACACAGAATTGTTACTCAGGGAAACAGAACTGTTACTGAGGGCCACAGAACTGTTACTTGGGGCCACAGAAACGTTAATCAGGGACACAGAATTGTTACTGAGGGCCACAGAACTGTTACTTAGGGCCACAGAATTGTTACTCGCACAGACACAGAATTGTTACTCAGGGACACAGAATTGTTACTCAGGGACACATAATCGTTTAATTAAAGAGTATGTCAGACAACATGCAGAGGAGTGGCAGAGGAGGCAATGTTTTAGGAGCGAGCAGACGTGGCAGCAGAGGAAGGGGTCGAGGCAGCACTATTCGCAGCCAGAGGCCAGTGCTCCCGGTGTCATCCAGCGGTCGTGTCTCCACCGACAACCCTGCCGTCGTCGATTGGTTGGCTCGGTCGTCTTCCTCTTCCCAGGTCACCTCTGACACCTACAGCCAACGGTCGGTGGGTACGTCAGACACAACCGTTAGTTGGCATGGCCCGGGACCAAGCCCACTGAAATCACGTGTCCTCTACCTGCCCCTGTCCTTTGGTGTTCCCTCACCAAGCGAAGTATCGCATGCTGTGGGCTCAGCCCCACTGTACAGTGAGGAAGAGCTAACAGAGGGCGGTCAGGAACGGGGGGAGACTTCCGCCTTTTCAGCAGCCAGGCGAAGAAGTAGTGGCGAGGAGAGTGGCTCGGTAGCCGGTCTAGAGACAGGTCTGTCTCCTGACCCAGACGCAGCCGAGGGGGCTAGTAGTGAGGCGGAGACCCTACTTGATGATGAGGAGGTTGATCGCACTTGGCAGCCTCGTCGTCATCAGGCAATTTCTTCCGCATCATCAGGAGAAGAGGGTGGCAGCTTGGCAGCGAGCAAAACAGTTGGTGGGTTGCCCAGGAGACAGCAGCAGGGTCGCAGCAGTGTCAGTGGAGCCAAACGGCCACGGAGTAGAGCACCAGCTCCACTGCAGCCTACCACCACGGCCAGTAGTGGTGCCGGTGTGCACGGAGGAAGCAGCAGTCAGCCAGTGAGGAGTATCGGGGGCAAAGTTTCCTACTCGGCGGTGTGGCAATTTTTCGTCAAGCCGCCCGAGGAAGTAAACGTAGCCGTATGTCGACTATGTGGCCAGAAAGTCAAGCGTGGCCAGGGGGCCCATGTTGGGACTACAGCGTTGCGGCAGCATATGCAGCGTCGCCATTTGGTGGCCTGGGAAAACCGTGATAAAGATACGGCGGTTCTGCCCGCCCCAGCCCCCGCTCCATCACCCGCTCCGTTACTTGCTCCGTCACCCGACGTCAATCGCCCTCCATCAGCCAGTCAAGGCTCCAACACCTCTGCTGAGGGGAGTTGTCGCTCGTTGGCATCTTCCGCTCGTTCAGATGCTCCTTCTCCTGCTACTCCTCTTCACGGATTCCGTCAGCAGTCTTTCTTGGAATCCGTTTCCAAGAGACAACAGTTTGCGAGCACGCACCCGACGGTGCAAAAGCTGAACGTCCTCCTGTCCAAGTTGCTGGTGCTGCAGTCCCTCCCTTTCCAAGTGGTGGACTCAGCACCTTTCAGAGAAATGATGGCTTGTGCCGCGCCGCGGTGGAGAGTGCCAAGCCGTCATTTCTTCGCCAAAAAGGCAGTGCCAGCCCTGCATTCACATGTAGAAGACATGGTGGGCCAGTCTTTGAGCATGTCGGTCTCTGCCAAAGTGCACGGCAGCGCCGACGTGTGGAGCTGTAACTATGGTCAGGGACAGTACATGTCATTTACGGCCCACTGGGTGAACGTGGTGCCGTCACAGCCGCACCAGCAACTTGGACAGGTCACGCCGCTTTTGCCTCCACGTTTGCACGTCCTTGGTCCGGCAAAGATGTCCGCCTCTACCACCTCTTCTTCCGCCGTGTCCTCAGCCGCCACCCCCGTGCCAAGTCCCATTACCCGACCGGCATATCACATGTGCAGGGCGCAACGGTGTCACGCTGTTCTGCACCTGGTATGCCTTGGCGAACGTAGTCACACAGGGGAGGAACTTCTGAGTGTAATGAACAGAGAATTCGACAGATGGCTGTCTCCGCGCAAACTGAAAATCGGAACCATGTTGACCGACAATGGAAAGAACATGGTGTCTGCTCTGCGTCAAGGAAGGTTGTGCCATGCGCCATGCATGGCTCACGTGTTCAATCTGGTTGTCAAGCGGTTCTTAAAATCCACCATCCCACTGCAAGACATCCTTAAAATGTCACGTAAACTTTGCATGCATTTCAGCCATTCCTACACCGCAAAGCACACCCTCCTTGAGCTGCAGCGGCAGAACGGAATTCCACATCATCGCCTGATCTGCGACGTTGCAACAAGGTGGAATTCAACCCTACACATGTTAGACCGCCTTTACGAGCAGCGAAAGGCCATCACCGATTTCCTGATGTTACAAGCGGATAAAGGTACTCCCCTGTGTAACTTCGATGTCAGCCATTGGCAGCTCATGCGTGACACCTGCCGCTTGCTCAGGCCCTTTGAGGAGGCCACGCTATTCGTGAGTCGGCAGGACTATGGGATGAACGACGTCATTCCTCTGTTGCACGTCCTTGAACAAATGCTGTTAACAATGGCTGGTCAGGGTGCGGTAGACGTGGCGCACAGATCTCAACGCCACATGACCCCTGTGGGGGCAGGACAGGAAGAAGAGGAGGAGGTAGAGGAGGACATTTGTGCTCAGGAATTATTGAGTGAAATGGGTGGTTTTTCCACTCAGCGGACAGGAGTGGAGGAGCAGGAGCATCTGGTAGAGGAGGAGGAGGAGGAGACAGAGGACCCAGACGCACCGTGGCAGTATGCTGTGGAGATGGAGGCAGGGAGTCCCTCGCATTCCTTGGCACAAATGGCCCATAGCATGCTCGGTTGCTTGCGTAGCGACAGCCGAATAATAACCATCAGACAGAGGGATGACTTTTGGCTGTCCACCTTGTTGGACCCTCGCTACCGTTCCAAAATGGTGGCCTTTTTCACACCTGCTGAGAGGGAGGCCAAAATAACGTACTATAAAAACCACCTATGTAGTCAGTTGGTCTCTGCCTTTGTGCGCCAACGTCCATCCTCAGACACTGTGGGCCCTGTGCGCTCGCGTTCCGCTGCCATGGCAGCAGGGGAGGGGTGGGGTGGTAGGAGCAGTGGCAGCTCCACCAGCAGCGGCTGCCTCAGTCTGCAGTCGATGATGAGTAGCTTTCTTCACCAGCGCAGTGAGGAAACTACTAACCAGCCGCAGCAGCAGCAGCAGCATCAGGTGGACCTGGAGCAGGACCTCAAACAACAGGCTTGGGCTTACTTGGACAGCACCCTGCCAACCGAGGTAGACAATCCCCTTGACTACTGGGCAACGAAACTTGACCTTTGGCCCCAACTAGCTGAATTTGCCCTTGAAAGGCTGTCATGCCCGGCCAGTAGCGTGGCATCGGAGCGCGTGTTTAGTGCAGCAGGAGGTATTGTAACTCCGCGGAGGACACGACTGTCCACCCAAAGTGTGGAGAGACTCACGTTTGTGAAAATGAATCAGGCGTGGATTAGTCTGGATTTCAAACCACCAGTTCCTGACACAACTGACTAAATCCGCCATGAATCATGCCTCAAACATGTGCCACTTTGAGGTCTCCTCACACACTGCTGGTGTGTAGAATTTTTTGACATAGGGTGCTGGCAGATTACGGGCCTCCCATAGCTGCTGCCAGGCCCCTAATCTGCCATAGGCCCCTATATACCGCCTCCTCATGCTGCTGCCAGGTCCAGAGTCTCTCATGGGTCCCTGTACGGCCTCCCATTGCTGCTGTCTCCATCGCCACACTCTGCCATGTGCCACTTTCAGGTCTCCTCACACACTGCTGGTGTGTAGAATTTTTTGACATAGGGTGTTGGCAGATTACGGGCCTCCCATTGCTGCTGCCAGGCCCCTAATCTGCCATGGGCCCCTATATACCGCCTCCTCATGCTGCTGCCAGGTCCACAGTGTCTCATGCCATGTGCCACTTTCAGGTCTCCTCACACTGCTGGTGTGTTGAATTTTTTGACATAGGGTGCTGGCAGATTATGGGCCTCCTATAGCTGCTGCCAGGCCCCTAATCTGCCATAGGCCCCTATATACCGCCTCCTCATGCTGCTGCCAGGTCCAGAGTCTCTCATGGGTCCCTGTACGGCCTCCCATTGCTGCTGTCTCCATCGCCACACTCTGCCATGTGCCACTTTCAGGTCTCCTCACACTGCTGGTGTGTAGAATTTTTTGACATAGGGTGCTGGCAGATTACGGGCCTCCCATAGCTGCTGCCAGGCCCCTAATCTGCCATAGGCCCCGATATACCACCTCCTCATGCTGCTGCCAGGTCCAGAGTCTCTCATGGGTCCCTGTACGGCCTCCCATTGCTGCTGTCTCCATCGCCACACTCTGCCATGTGCCACTTTCAGGTCTCCTCACACTGCTGGTGTGTAGAATTTTTTGACATAGGGTGCTGGCAGATTACGGGCCTCCCATAGCTGCTGCCAGGCCCCTAATCTGCCATAGGCCCCTATATACCGCCTCCTCATGCTGCTGCCAGGTCCAGAGTCTGTCATGGGTCCCTGTACGGCCTCCCATTGCTGCTGTCTCCATCGCCACACTCTGCCATGTGCCACTTTCAGGTCTCCTCACACACTGCTGGTGTGTAGAATTTTTTGACATAGGGTGCTGGCAGATTACGGGCCTCCCATAGCTGCTGCCAGGCCCCTAATCTGCCATAGGCCCCTATATACCGCCTCCTCATGCTGCTGCCAGGTCCAGAGTCTCTCATGGGTCCCTGTACGGCCTCCCATTGCTGCTGTCTCCATCGCCACACTCTGCCATGTGCCACTTTCAGGTCTCCTCACACACTGCTGGTGTGTTGAATTTTTTGACATAGGGTGCTGGCAGATTACGGGCCTCCCATAGCTGCTGCCAGGCCCCTAATCTGCCATGGGCCCCTATATACCGCCTCCTCATGCTGCTGCCAGGTCCACAGTGTCTCATGCCATGTGCCACTTTCAGGTCTCCTCACACTGCTGGTGTGTTGAATTTTTTGACATAGGGTGCTGGCAGATTATGGGCCTCCTATAGCTGCTGCCAGGCCCCTAATCTGCCATAGGCCCCTATATACCGCCTCCTCATGCTGCTGCCAGGTCCAGAGTCTCTCATGGGTCCCTGTACGGCCTCCCATTGCTGCTGTCTCCATCGCCACACTCTGCCATGTGCCACTTTCAGGTCTCCTCACACTGCTGGTGTGTAGAATTTTTTGACATAGGGTGCTGGCAGATTACGGGCCTCCCATAGCTGCTGCCAGGCCCCTAATCTGCCATAGGCCCCTATATACCGCCTCCTCATGCTGCTGCCAGGTCCAGAGTCTGTCATGGGTCCCTGTACGGCCTCCCATTGCTGCTGTCTCCATCGCCACACTCTGCCATGTGCCACTTTCAGGTCTCCTCACACACTGCTGGTGTGTAGAATTTTTTGACATAGGGTGCTGGCAGATTACGGGCCTTCCATAGCTGCTGCCAGGCCCCTAATCTGCCATAGGCCCCTATATACCGCCTCCTCATGCTGCTGCCAGGTCCAGAGTCTCTCATGGGTCCCTGTACGGCCTCCCATTGCTGCTGTCTCCATCGCCACACTCTGAAATGTGCCACTTTCAGGTCTCCTCACACTGCTGGTGTGTAGAATTTTTTGACATAGGGTGCTGGCAGATTACGGGCCTCCCATAGCTGCTGCCAGGCCCCTAATCTGCCATAGGCCCCTATATACCGCCTCCTCATGCTGCTGCCAGGTCCAGAGTCTCTCATGGGTCCCTGTACGGCCTCCCATTGCTGCTGTCTCCATCGCCACACTCTGCCATGTGCCACTTTCAGGTCTCCTCACACTGCTGGTGTGTAGAATTTTTTGACATAGGGTGCTGGCAGATTACGGGCCTCCTATAGCTGCTGCCAGGCCCCTAATCTGCCATAGGCCCCTATATACCGCCTCCTCATGCTGCTGCCAGGTCCAGAGTCTCTCATGGGTCCCTGTACGGCCTCCCATTGCTGCTGTCTCCATCACCACACTCTGCCATGTGCCACTTTCAGGTCTCCTCACACTGCTGGTGTGTAGAATTTTTTGACATAGGGTGCTGGCAGATTACGGGCCTCCTATAGCTGCTGCCAGGCCCCTAATCTGCCATAGGCCCCTATATACCGCCTCCTCATGCTGCTGCCAGGTCCAGAGTCTCTCATGGGTCCCTGTACGGCCTCCCATTGCTGCTGTCTCCATCGCCACACTCTGCCATGTGCCACTTTCAGGTCTCCTCACACTGCTGGTGTGTAGAATTTTTTGACATAGGGTGCTGGCAGATTACGGGCCTCCTATAGCTGCTGCCAGGCCCCTAATCTGCCATAGGCCCCTATATACCGCCTCCTCATGCTGCTGCCAGGTCCAGAGTCTCTCATGGGTCCCTGTACGGCCTCCCATTGCTGCTGTCTCCATCGCCACACTCTGCCATGTGCCACTTTCAGGTCTCCTCACACTGCTGGTGTGTAGAATTTTTTGACATAGGGTGCTGGCAGATTACGGGCCTCCCATAGCTGCTGCCAGGCCCCTAATCTGCCATAGGCCCCTATATACCGCCTCCTCATGCTGCTGCCAGGTCCAGAGTCTGTCATGGGTCCCTGTACGGCCTCCCATTGCTGCTGTCTCCATCGCCACACTCTGCCATGTGCCACTTTCAGGTCTCCTCACACACTGCTGGTGTGTAGAATTTTTTGACATAGGGTGCTGGCAGATTACGGGCCTCCCATAGCTGCTGCCAGGCCCCTAATCTGCCATAGGCCCCTATATACCGCCTCCTCATGCTGCTGCCAGGTCCAGAGTCTCTCATGGGTCCCTGTACGGCCTCCCATTGCTGCTGTCTCCATCGCCACACTCTGAAATGTGCCACTTTCAGGTCTCCTCACACTGCTGGTGTGTAGAATTTTTTGACATAGGGTGCTGGCAGATTACGGGCCTCCCATAGCTGCTGCCAGGCCCCTAATCTGCCATAGGCCCCTATATACCGCCTCCTCATGCTGCTGCCAGGTCCAGAGTCTGTCATGGGTCCCTGTACGGCCTCCCATTGCTGCTGTCTCCATCGCCACACTCTGCCATGTGCCGCTTTCAGGTCTCCTCACACACTGCTGGTGTGTTGAATTTTTTGACATAGGGTGCTGGCAGATTACGGGCCTCCCATAGCTGCTGCCAGGCCCCTAATCTGCCATGGGCCCCTATATACCGCCTCCTCATGCTGCTGCCAGGTCCACAGTGTCTCATGCCATGTGCCACTTTCAGGTCTCCTCACACTGCTGGTGTGTTGAATTTTTTGACATAGGGTGCTGGCAGATTATGGGCCTCCCATAGCTGCTGCCAGGCCCCTAATCTGCCATAGGCCCCTATATACCGCCTCCTCATGCTGCTGCCAGGTCCAGAGTCTCTCATGGGTCCCTGTACGGCCTCCCATTGCTGCTGTCTCCATCGCCACACTCTGCCATGTGCCACTTTCAGGTCTCCTCACACTGCTGGTGTGTAGAATTTTTTGACATAGGGTGCTGGCAGATTACGGGCCTCCCATAGCTGCTGCCAGGCCCCTAATCTGCCATAGGCCCCTATATACCGCCTCCTCATGCTGCTGCCAGGTCCAGAGTCTCTCATGGGTCCCTGTACGGCCTCCCATTGCTGCTGTCTCCATCGCCACACTCTGCCATGTGCCACTTTCAGGTCTCCTCACACTGCTGGTGTGTAGAATTTTTTGACATAGGGTGCTGGCAGATTACGGGCCTCCTATAGCTGCTGCCAGGCCCCTAATCTGCCATAGGCCCCTATATACCGCCTCCTCATGCTGCTGCCAGGTCCAGAGTCTCTCATGGGTCCCTGTACGGCCTCCCATTGCTGCTGTCTCCATCGCCACACTCTGCCATGTGCCACTTTCAGGTCTCCTCACACTGCTGGTGTGTAGAATTTTTTGACATAGGGTGCTGGCAGATTACGGGCCTCCCATAGCTGCTGCCAGGCCCCTAATCTGCCATAGGCCCCTATATACCGCCTCCTCATGCTGCTGCCAGGTCCAGAGTCTGTCATGGGTCCCTGTACGGCCTCCCATTGCTGCTGTCTCCATCGCCACACTCTGCCATGTGCCACTTTCAGGTCTCCTCACACACTGCTGGTGTGTAGAATTTTTTGACATAGGGTGCTGGCAGATTACGGGCCTCCGATAGCTGCTGCCAGGCCCCTAATCTGCCATAGGCCCCTATATACCGCCTCCTCATGCTGCTGCCAGGTCCAGAGTCTCTCATGGGTCCCTGTACGGCCTCCCATTGCTGCTGTCTCCATCGCCACACTCTGCCATGTGCCACTTTCAGGTCTCCTCACACTGCTGTTGTGTAGAATTTTTTGACATAGGGTGCTGGCAGATTACGGGCCTCCCATTGCTGCTGCCAGGCCCCTAATCTGCCATGGGCCCCTATACCGCCTCCTCATGCTGCTGCCAAGTCCAGAGTGTGTCATGGGTCCCTGTACGGCCTCCCATTGCTGCTGTCTCCATAGCCACACTCTGCCATGTGCCACTTTCAGGTCTCCTCACACTGCTGGTGTGTTGAATTTTTTGACATAGGGTGCTGGCAGATTACGGGCCTCCCATTGCTGCTGCCAGGCACGTAATCTGCCATTGGCCCCCGTACCGACTCCTCATGCTGTGACGTTGCAACAAGGTGGAATTCAACCCTACATATGTTAGACCGCCTTTACGAACAGCGAAAGGCCATCACCGATTTCCTGATGTTAAAAGCGGATAAAGGTACTCCCTGTGTAACTTAGATGTCAGCCATTGGCAGCTCATGCGTGACACCTGCGCTTGCTCAGGCCCTTTGAGGAGGCCACGCTATTCGTGAGTCGCCAGGACTATGGGATGAACGACGTCATTCCTCTGTTGCACGTCCTGGAACAAATGCTGTTAACAATGGCTGGTCAGGGTGCGGTAGACGTGGCGCACAGATCTCAACGCCACATGACCCCTGTGGGGGCAGGACAGGAAGAAGAGGAGGAGGTAGAGGAGGACATTGGTGCTCAGGAATTATTGAGTGAAATGGGTGGTTTTTCCACTCAGCGGACAGGAGTGGAGGAGCAGGAGCATCTGGTAGAGGAGGAGGAGGAGGAGACAGAGGACCCAGACGCACCGTGGCAGTATGCTGTGGAGATGGAGGCAGGGAGTCCCTCACATTCCTTGGCACAAATGGCCCATAGCATGCTCGCTTGCTTGCGTAGCGACAGCCGAATAATAACCATCAGACAGAGGGATGACTTTTGGCTGTCCACCTTGTTGGACCCTCGCTACCGTTCAAAAATGGTGGCCTTTTTCACACCTGCTGAGAGGGAGGCCAAAATAACGTACTATAAAAACCACCTATGTAGTCAGCTGGTCTCTGCCTGTCTGCGCCAACGTCCATCCTCAGACACTGTGGGCCCTGTGCGCTCGCGTTCCGCTGCCATGGCAGCAGGGGAGGGGTGGGGTGGTAGGAGCAGTGGCAGCTCCACCAGCAGCGGCTGCCTCAGTCTGCAGTCGATGATGAGTAGCTTTCTTCACCAGCGCAGTGAGGAAACTACTAACCAGCCGCAGCAGCAGCAGCAGCAGCAGCAGCAGCATCAGGTGGACCTGGAGCAGGACCTCAAACAACAGGCTTAGGCCTACTTGGACAGCACCCTGCCAACCGAGGTAGACAATCCCCTTGACTACTGGGCAACGAAACTTGACCTTTGGCCCCAACTAGCTGAATTTGCCCTTGAAAGGCTGTCATGCCCGGCCAGTAGCGTGGCATCGGAGCGCGTGTTTAGTGCGGCAGGAGGTATTGCAACTCCGCGGAGGACACGACTGTCCACCCAAAGTGTGGAGAGACTGACGTTTGTGAAAATGAATCAGGCGTGGATTAGTCTGGATTTCAAACCACCAGTTCCTGACACAACTGACTAAATCCGCCATGAATCATGCCCCAAACATGTGCCACTTTCAGGTCTCCTCACACTGCTGGTGTGTTCCATTTTTTGTCATAGGGTGCTGGCAGATTACGGGCCTCCCATAGCTGCTGCCAGGCCCCTAATCTGCCATGGGCCCCTATACCGCCTCCTCATGCTGCTGCCAAGTCCAGAGTCTCTCATGGGTCCCTGTACGGCCTCCCATTGCTGCTGTCTCCATCGCCACACTCTGCCATGTGCCACTTTCAGGTCTCCTCACACTGCTGGTGTATTCCATTTTTTGTCATAGGGTGCTGGCAGATTACGGGCCTCCCATAGCTGCTGCCAGGCCCCTAATCTGCCATGGGCCCCTATACCGCCTCCTCATGCTGCTGCCAGGTCCAGAGTCTGTCATGGGTCCCTGTACGGCCTCCCATTGCTGCTGTCTCCATCGCCACACTCTGCCATGTGCCACTTTCAGGTCTCCTCACACTGCTGGTGGGTTCCATTTTTTGTCATAGGGTGCTGGCAGATTACGGGCCTCCCATTGCTGCTGCCAGGCCCCTAATCTGCCATGGGCCCCCGTACCGACTCCTCATGCTGCTGCCAGGCCCGTAATCTGTCATGGGCCCCTGTTGTCGCTTGTTGGCATATTCCGCTCGTTCAGATGCTCCTTCTCCTGCTACTCCTCTTCACGGATTCCGTCAGCAGTCTTTCTTGGAATCCGTTTCCAAGAGACAACAGTTTGCGAGCACGCACCAGACGGTGCAGAAACTGAACGTCCTCCTGTCCAAGTTGCTGCTGCCAGGCTCGTAATCTGTCATGCGCCCCTGTACCGCCTCCTCATGCTGCTGCCAGGTCCAGAGTGTGTCATGGGCCCCCGTACCGACTCCAAATGCTGCTGCCAGGCCCGTAATCTGTCATGGGCCCCTGTACCGCCTCCCCATGCTGCTGCCAGGTCCAGATTGTGTCATGGGTCCCTGTACGGCCTCCCATTGCTGCTGCCAGGCCTGTAATCTGCCATGGGCCCCCGTACCGACTCCTCATGCTGCTGCCAGGCCCGTAATTTGCCATGGGCCCCTGTACCGCCTCCTCATGCTGCTGCCAGGTCCAGAGTGTGTCATGGGTCCCTGTACGGCCTCCCTTTGCTGCTGTCTCTATCGCCACACTCTGCCATGTGCCACTTTCAGGTCTCCTCACACTGCTGGTGGTTTCCATTTTTGTCATAGGGTGCTGTATGGCCTCCCATTGCTGCTGCCTCCACCGCCACACTGTGGCTCCACACTCTGGTTTTGGCCCCGTGACTGGCCAAATGAGTGAAGTGTGCGGTGATTCTAAGATCGACGGCACTCATCTGCATGTCATACTGCCTGACAGTATTATTTCTCTTCCCCAGCAGACTCCAAGGGCATTTAAATTAAAGGTACAGTGTTCAGCACTAATATTAAGTCTCTCTGAAGCCTAGAAACACCCTTTTTTAAGTTAAATTCACAGCGAATATATTCGACTCGAATCGAAATTTTTCCACGAATTCGCCGAATCAGTCGAATCGAATTTTTGAATACTTCGCTCATCTCTAATTATAATAAATGTAATTAATCCAATCCACATTTTTGTTAGGCTGTACCCATATAGCAATAGAGGCAAACCCTGCAGCAATCTGGTCCTGAGCTTTAAACTCATCAGGGACTCCTCTTGGTACACCTATAGCATCTATGTAAACTCTATTATCAAAGGAACCACGGGGTGCATTTCTTTTATACCTTCTAGATCTGGATTTTTCCAAGATGGGCAAGCTTCTTATCCCATCTTCTACCTTGATCATAAAGAAATGCATGAGAAGATGGGTCAGAGCACAGCTTCCCTTCCATCTGTTGGGGAGTCTGGCTCTGAGTCTCATATCTCCACACAGCCACCACACATCTGACAGTTGCTGCCGGTGGTCCTGAAACCATTCCTTCCGGTAGCCTTCTGCGGAGGTGCGGATGGTCTTAACACAGTAATTAGGTGGGAATGTACCTAAATCTTTACCCTTAGCATCATCATGTTCAAAGCAGGTGAAATTTCCTGGTACCGGTTTAGAGGCCAAAGGTAAATTTCGTAATCCGGTAACAGGGAACTTCTTAACAAAATCAGAACATTCCTTCTCAGTGATGTTATCTTTATACATTCTAATTAGGCAGGACATATTAGTTTCTTCTTCTAACAAAGGAACTGTGGCAAGTAGGGGGCGGGGATTGGCACATGAAACACAGTCTCCCTGTCCCTTACTTTTAGTGGTCCATCTCACCCATTCAATCCATTCATTTTTGTCAGAGTAACCAGTTTCAATGCTTAACCTCTTGCCGACCGCGCATAGCCGAATGACGGCTTCACCGCGGCCGGCCAGTTCTGAGTGGACGTCATATGACGTCCTCCCAGAACGCGCTCTCCTGCGCGCCCCAGGGGGCGCGCACCCGGCGATCTCCGTGATCGCTGTGTCCTACGGACACAGCTGATCACGTGATGTGGTGAAAGGCCGATCCCACCGGCCTTTTACCACGTGATCAGCGGTGTCCAATGACACGCTGATCACAGGGAAATGCAAGTGCCGGTTCTCGGCTGCACTTTCCTCACGCTGTCAGATCGTGAGGAAAGTACTGCCGAGAACCGGCAGTTGTCAGAGCGGGGATCGGCACCGATCATCAGGGCACTGATGATCAGTGCCCTGATGATCAGTGCCCAGCAGTGACACCCGCAAGTTCCGCCCAGCAGTGCGCCCACTAGCCCCGCCCACCCGTTCCCAGCAGTGCCCCCACCTGTGCCCAGCAGTGCCCCCACCTGTGCCCAGCAGTGCACCCACCTGTGCCACTCTGCAGTGCCACCTACCTGTGCCCAGAAGTGCCACTTACATGTGCCCAGCAGTGCCACCCACCTGTGCCCACCCACCTGTGCCCACCAGTGCCACCCACCTGTGCCCACCAGTGCCACCCACCTGTGCCCACCCACCAGTGCTGCCCACCAGTGCCACCCACCAGTGCAGCCCAGCAGTGCTGCCAGTCAGTGCCACCAGTCAGTGCCCAGCGGTTGTGCCAGTCAGTGCCGCCAGTCAGTGCCCAGAAGTGATGCCAGTCAGTGCCGTCTATCAGTACCCATCATCAGTGTCACCTATCAGTGCTGCATATCAGTGCCGCCTATCCGTGACCCCTAATTAGTGCTGTCTATCAGTGCCGCCTATCCGTGCCACCTCATTAGTACTGCCTATCAGTGCCCTTTAGTGCTGCCTATCAGTGCCCATCAGTGCCGCCTATCAGTGCCCATCAGTGCCGCCTCATCAACGCAAATCAGTGAAGGAGAAAAAATACCTGTTTGAAAAATTTTATAAAAGAAACAAATAAACTTTTTTTTTTTTTCAAATTTTTTGCACTTTTTTTAATTTATAGCGCAAAAAGTAAAGCGCCCAGTGGCGATTAAATACCACCAAACGAAAGCTCTATTTGTGAGAAAAAAATGATCAAAATTTCATATGGGTACAATGTTGCATGACCGCGCAATTGTCAATCAAAGTGCGGCAGCGCTGAAAGCTGAAAATTGGCCTGGTAAGGAAGGGGGTATAAGTGCCTGGTAGGCAAGTGGTTAATCTGTCTTCTGATTGCATCACTACTCCTGTCACCTCATTATCCAGTCGATTCCTAACTTTGGGGAATGAATTGTCTATGGTATTGACATGGACTCTTGGGGAGGGTTTTACCTGTAATATGAGGTTGGCCCAGGGGTCTGTTCCTGACACAGTTATTCCCAACCTATATTCCCCACTATCTCTGACCTGTGGGTTCCTTATTGTGAAAATGATATTCCCTTGGCCTTTTGCTATAGAGATTCTTTGATAGGTGCCTACGTCATCTGGGGAAATTCTAGCTGATTTGGTCTCCCATTTATGGGGGTCTGTTGTCCACCATACATTCTCCCAGTCACCACATGACTTATCCTTCCCACACATATACAGTCATGGCCGAAATTGTTGGCACCCTTGATATTTTTCCTGAAAATCAAGTATTTCACACAAAAAAGGTATTGCATTAACACATGTTTTGCTATACACATGTTTATTCCCTTTGTATGTATTGGAACAAATATAAAACAGAGGCAGAAAAGCAAATATGACATAATGTCACACAAAACCCCAAAAATGGGCTGGACAAAAGTATTGGCACCCTTAACTTAATATTTGGTTGCACACCCTTTGGAAAACATAACTGAAATCAGTCGCTTCCTATAACCATCAATAAGCTTCTGACACCTCTCACCCGGAATTTTGGACCACTCTTCCTTTGCAAACAGCTCCAGGTCTCTCTTATTGGAAGGACACCTTTTCCCAACAGCAATTTTAAGATCTCTCCACAGGTGTTCAATGGGATTTAGATCTGGGCTCATTGCTGGCCACTTCAGAACTCTCCAGCGCTTCTTTGCCATCCATTTCTGAGTGCTTTTTGACGTATGTTTGGGGTCATTGTCCTGCTGGAAGACCCAGGATCTTGGACGCAAACCCAGCTTTCTGACACTGGGCCCTACAGTGCGACCCAAAATCCTTTGGTAATCCTCAGATTTCATGATGCCTTGCACACAGTGAAGGCACCCAGTGCCAGAGGCAGCAAAACAACCCCAAAACATCATTGAACCTCCACCATATTTTACCGTAGGTACTGTGTTTTGTTCTTTGTAGGCCTCATTCCGTTTTCGGTAAACAGTAGAATGATGTGCTTTACCGAAAAGCTCTATCTTGGTCTCATCTGTCCACAAGACGTTTTCCCAGAAGGCTTTTGGCTTACTCAAGTACATTTTGGCAAACTGTAGTCTTGCTTTTTTATGTCTCTGTGTCAGCAGTGGGGTCCTCCTGGGTCTCCTGCCATAGCGTTTCATTTCATTTAAATGTCGACGGATAGTTCGCGCTGACACTGATGCTCCCTGAGCCTGCAGGACAGCTTGAATGTCTTTGGAACATGTTTGGGGCTGCTTATCCACCATCCGGACTATTCTGCGTTGCAATCTTTCATCAATTTTCCTCATCCGTCCACGACCAGGGAGATTAGCTACAGTGCCATGGGTTGCAAACTTCTTGATAATGTTGCGCACTGTGGACAAAGGCAAATCTAGTTCTCTGGAGATGGACTTGTAACCTTGAGATTGTTGATATTTTGCCACAATTTTGGTTCTCAGGTCCTCAGACAGTTCTCGTCTCCTCTTTCTGTTGTCCATGCTTAGTGTGGCACAGACAGACACACAATGCAAAGGTTAAGTGAACGTCTCTCCTTTTTA
The DNA here is from genome assembly GCF_062004578.1 of Staurois parvus. Taxonomy (NCBI): domain Eukaryota; kingdom Metazoa; phylum Chordata; class Amphibia; order Anura; family Ranidae; genus Staurois; species Staurois parvus. The sequence goes on along the minus strand of NW_028317892.1, from coordinate 15,362,456 downwards.
TCTGCTTTCAGGTGTGATTTCTATATTGCCCACACCTGTTACTTGCCCCAGGTGAGTTTACAGGAGCATCACATGCTTGTAACATTCTTATTTATCCGCAGTTGTGAAAGGGTGCCAATACTTTTGTCCAGCCCATTTTTGGAGGTTTGTGTGACATTATGTCGAATTTGCTTTCTTTCCTCCCTTTTTTTGTTTTGTCCCAATACACACAAAGGGAATAAACATGTGTATAGCAAAACATGTGTTAATGCAATACGTTTCGTGAGAAATACATGATTTCCTGGAGAAATATCAAGGGTGCCAACAATTTCGGCCATGACTGTATACATTATGAGGTCCAAGATCATAAGTAACTTTAGTCGGGTCAAACACCTGGTTCTTAGTCAGAGTAAACACTATGGTCTGGTTTGAATCCTCAGTAGTCAAGACTGGTGTTTCCTGTACCCCCCATCCCTTATCTGGTACAAAGGACACTCTTCTCAACCTTCTCTTAGTGCGCGTTAGACCTCGTTTCTTTCTGACACTAGAATGTGGTGTACTATGGTTTTGTGTGTGCACTGGTTCTGCATTATCTGGGTCACTAGCTTGGAAGGAGGTATTACATATACTCTTAATCACTCCATAATCATCTGGGTGATAAATACAGTTAGTTATTGTCCATACTGGGAGGAACACAGTCAGGGCTGCTAGTATGAGGAGGCAAAATGTCTGCCCAGAGTTCTGTGAGAGCATCAGAAAGGTCATCTTCTTCAAAGACTTTTACACCGGCTTCACTTCCTTTTTCTTCTTCTGTATCTGTGTCTTTGCCTTTGTCTTGCTTCTTAGGGGCTTGGTTCACCCTTTTTACACGGCTGGCATGGATCCAGGCCTTGGAATCCTCAGTCAGGACAGCGGTCCTGGTGACAGCGATCACAGAAGTGGGGGGCCCAAAGGGATACTCTTGCTTCCGATTCCTATGGAGGGCTTGTATCACCACACGGTCCCCGACTTGGAAAGAGTGAGTTGGTTCCTGTGAAGAAAGAGGAAAGGTGCGAGCAACATTTCTTTCAACCTTGTCCAAAGTTTCAATAAGTTTTCTCACATATTCCTCCTGAATCAATTCCAAATCCCCTCTTTCTACCATGAGTGGCTGTCTGGCCCAGGGAGTGGGAAAGGGCCTACCCATTAGAACCTCAAAGGGGGAGTAACCTGTCTTTTTAGAAGGAGTCATCCTTACCTCTGCCAAAACTGCAGGCAGTACTTTCTTCCAGTTTGCAAAGGTACCTCCAGTAGCTTTCCTAATTTTATCCTTGAGGGTCCTATTCATCCTTTCCACTATACCTGAGCTCTGAGGGTGGTAAGGAATGTGAAACTTCCACTCAATTTTGAGTGTTTTCACCAAATCCTGACACACCTTGGCCACAAATGCTGGACCGTTGTCAGAATTAATCTGGAGTGGACATCCCCACCTGGGAATAATTTCCCGTGTAAGGATCCTCACTACAGTTTGGGCATCTTCTTTTGTAGTTACAAAGCTTTCTACCCAGCGGCTAAACATGTCCACAATTACCAAAAGATATTCTTGTCTTTTTCCTTCCTTTGGCATGTGTGTAAAATCTACCTGTAGGTGAGTAAAAGGTGTTGATGGGTATGTCAGGTGTTCATGTCTTGCCTTGTGAGGATTGTTTGGGTTATTCCTTATGCATGTAATGCATCTAGACACATATGATTTTACCAAAGAGGGAAGGCCAGGAATGAAAAAATCATTATCCAGCAGTTCACATGTAACCTGCCATCCCCTGTGACCTACTCCATGATACTGTGAGATGAACAGAGGTGCACTGGCCTTTGGAATGCATGGTCTCCCCTCTGTGACACAAAGTCCAGTTTGTGGATTTTTTGTCACACCAGCTGCATTCTACTGCTTAATATCTTCTGAGGTAGCATATGTCTGTAAATCCTGCAATGTTTGATCCAACAGTGGCATTTCAGGGGTGAGCATTGGCATCTGGATCATGGCAGGCTGGGTAAGGGCCGCCTCTTTTGCTACTTTATCAGCTAGAGCATTTCCCTGTGCAATATCAGTTTGTTCATTTGTGTGTGCCCTACAGTGTAGGATAGCAAGGGATCTTGGCAGTTGTATGGCTTTGAGTAAAGCCTTCACCAGAGATGAATGTGAGATGGATTTTCCATCTGCTGCAATAAATCCTCTCTTTTCCCAAATTATTCCAAAATCGTGGCACACGCCAAACGCATATCTGGAATCTGTGTAAATATTTACATCCTGACCCTCAAAAAGCTGACATGCTCTTGTAAGGGCTATCAGCTCAGCGGCCTGAGCTGACTGGTATGGGATGGGTTTTGCTTCAAGTACTTTATCTGGCAACTGCACCACCGCATATCCTGCATGGTAAACAGTGTCAGTGGGTCTCGAGCAAGAGCCATCTACAAAAACATTCTGTGCCTCTGGAAGAGCCACAGAAGACATATCCTGTCTTGGGGAGGTGTCCTGATGAATCAATTCCAGGCAATCATGCTGTGGAACAACTTCATCCTGCTCTCCCTTTAAGCCTAATAAGGCATTCAAAATTGGAGCTGGACCTGAAGTGGGAGAGGTATATTTTATTCTCAACTTAGGGTTTGACAATAGTATAACCTCATATCCACTAAGTCTCTGGGCTGACATGTGTTGGGTATGTATATTCTTGAGTAGAATAGACACATTGTGGGTGGTATGTAAGGTGGTCTCATGTCCCAGAGTGAGTGACGTAGCCATTTGGACCACCATAGCGCATGATGCTAGTGCCCTGAGACACGCAGGCATGCCTTGGACCTGTACTGGAACCATTTTTGAGAAAAAAGCAACAGGGCGGAGTTTTCCTCCATGCTCCTGGGCCAGGACCCCTGCCATAGTTTTACAATTTTCCCTAGCATACAGATGAAACATTTGATTATATGCGGGCAGACCAAGACCAGGGGCTATTACCATAGCATTTTTCAGATACACAAAAGCATTGCACATATCATCTGACCATTTCACAAGATCTGACATTTCTGAACCTGTGGCTTGTCTCAAAATGTTGTCATAGTAGGAACAGTCAGGTATCCATTGGCGGCAGTAACCAATCATACCAAGAAAGGTGAGCATGTCTTTCTTGGTCAATGGGCGGGGCAGACCCATAAGAGCCGCAGCTCTTTTGTGGCTGACTTTCCTTTCACCTTTTGTGAGAACAAAACCAAGGTATTCAACAGTTTTCTGACACCATTGTAGCTTTTTCTTAGACACTTTATGACCACATTCACATAACCAGTTCATGAGATCTACACTATCCCCTTGGCTGGCTGCCCGATTAACACTACAGAGAAGCAAATCATCTGCGTATTGAACCAAAACTGAACCATGGCGAGGAGTCCAAGGCTTTAAGGTAGCCTGGAGGACAACAGAGTAGACCACAGGCGAATCTACATACCCTTGCGGTAATTTACACCAAGTAAGGGTCTTTCTCCTGTAATGAAACGCAAAAATTGGGCGTGTCTCCTTGGCAACAGGGATTGAAAAAAATGCATTTGTCAGATCAATCACTGTGAAAAACTCAGCATCAGCTGGGATGGAGGAAATGAGTGTTGGTACATCAGGCACTATTGGGGCAATGGGAATCACAAGATCATTAATGGCCCTCAGGTCCTGCACAAATCTGTAAGAGCCGTCCGGCTTCTTAACTGGATTTATTGGGCTGTTGTATGGTGAAATCACCTCTTCAAGGACTCCTTCCTTGAGAAAGTGTTCCACCATGGGCGCTATTCCTTCCTCCTTTTCTTTTGACAAAGGGTATTGTTTGTGAAACACAGGTTGAGCCCATGGCTTCAGTGTGGCCTTATATGGAGTGCAGGAAATGGATCCCACATCCAGGGCACTTTTTGCCCAAACTTTGTCATTAATTGTTCCAGCAGGAAATGAGGGGTCTTCTTTAGTAATCATTGTCATGGCAGGGATGATTGGCATTTTGGCAGAGTGAGCCACAATACCACCTCTCTTTGTGGATTTCAAGTTGATGTTCAACTCTCCCAGGAGGTCTCTCCCTAACAAATTAACTGGACAATTGGGTATGATTCTGAATGAGTGATCTAGCAGAGTGATTCCCTGTATGGGGTCAAAAATTGGAAGAGGCGGGGTTTTATAAGTCTTGGTCAGTATCCCATTTATTCCCATAGAAGGTTCAGCATTCATTACCTCTCCCTTATAATAATCCTCACTCAGACTCGAACGAGTTGCCCCGGAGTCCAACAAGAATGGGGTTAATTTGCCCTGTATATGCAAGGATACAAGGGGTTGTTCCTTATAAGAGTGAGAGACAAGCGGGAATGCTGGGATACCACCTTCTGGACACCTTCATTTATTTTGTGATTGTGTCTGCCAAGAGATAGGAAACCTCACATTCTGCTGTGGGAGGTCCCTTTGTGGTTGGCCTGGGGAGGGGCTATGCTGGGCGTGGTCATGAGTTTCATATGGACATTGATTTCTCCAATGATCCTCAGCCCCACAGTTAAAACAACCCGTGTCCCGTCCCCTATTATTCCTCCCTCTTCCCCTAAACCGGCCTCTGCCTCGGTTATTGAAACCCCCCCTTCTCTTGTACGGTGGGTTTGTGTGAGGAAAGGGATCTTCCTGAAAATGAGTGGCCACCGCCTTGGGTATCTCTAGACATCCGGCAGCATCTTTCTCAGTCAATTTCAATTGAAATTGTTCTCTGGTACAAGTGGGCCATTCAGAAATCATCTGTTTTACAGTTAACATGACACTGGGTTTTAGATTGGACAGGAAAGTCTGAATCAGTAGACTATGCATGGTGTCTTGCAATGTCAGTCCTGCCTCTTGTGTCCATGTCTCATTAAATCTTTTCCAAAAATCTAACACAGTTTCTCCTGACTTTTGCTTGCAGGCTACTGCGGTAGGGAGGGAGGATCTAGATTGGAAAGCTCGTTCCATTTCTTCTGAGACCTCTCTCCACATATTGTCCCTACCATCTTCTGTGTTTAATTTATAATTTGTGGCAGTAATGTCACCTGCTTCTAGGATGGATATGGTCCCAACATTACCCCAATTCCAAGGGGAAGTTTGTCCCAATATTCCATCGAGGATAAGGCGCATATCCTCTTGTGTGTAATTTCTACCTTTACATGCTTTCTTCAAATAGCTCACAGTAGCCGTTGAAGAAACAGTGGGTCTTGGACAATGTTTGACAATCCTATTTATGTCTTCTATCTCAATGGGTTTCTTTAATAGATTGTCTCCTATTGTCATGAAGGGCATCTGTTGTGTATTGGAATCAATACCATATTGGGTATTGTGGCGTGTGTGTGATGGAATGGACTTAGCATGTCCACTATACCTAGACTATAGGCTGCTCTGAACAGCAGAGAGCCTGAACTAGCGGATTCATCAACAAGTGAGTCATCTGCTTCAGTAGTTGAAGAAACAGCTATTCCCCCTGTCGCTCCCTGTGTGGTAGGACTTTGAACCACACCCTGGGAGGGCGCGGGAGTTTGAACTGTACTAGGCTGTGTGGTAGAAATGTGAACAGCACTAGGTATTTGAGGGGTCTGTGGAAGTGTTGGTGCTGGTGGTGCTGGAGGTGCAGTGGGGTGTTGGACTGCATAATGTCCGGCTAAAAAATCAATATCTTCTTCAGTAAGAGATGGATAAAGTTTTGTGGGCTGTGGGACAGGTGGGACATATGGGGGAGGGAATGGCATGAGAGGGTGTGTGGGTCTGTCTATTTCTGACTCTAATGCATGTATTTTAGTGGCATCTACATTTCTAGCTTTGGCTTTATTTTGTTTCCCAGTTTGTCTATGAAACCAGAGAGGGGCAAATTCTAACCAATTTTGTCCACCTTTGGTCATGTATTTCTGATCCCACGCAGGGTCTCCCTCATACCATGGGAAAGCCTGTTTATCCCCCAGACAGAGACCCCTAATCATATCCATATGAAAAGTATTATTACTCCCATCACGGGGGAACGGGTCAACACTTCCCATGAATTCACTCCAGTCTGCTAATTTATCCACCCAGGGGTTAACTAGATAGTAATCTGTCCCACAGATACGGGCTACATAATCTTTACATGTCTCACCAACATTTGGGGGAGGGAGTTTATCCTTACTTTGACCACTTCCCATTTTTACACTTACAAAGGTCTGTGTTACAAATCTGTCCTATAGGCTGTCCCAAAAAACAGGGGTCAACTTCCAAATGACAATTTACTTTATAAAAATGTCTGGACTTAAGATATTTATTGGGTCTTTCTCTAGTGGTTGACCAAAAGTGGAGATTATAACCTGGATATACAATACTTCTGATAATATCCTGACTCTGACTAACTCCCACTTTTCTAACAATAAGCCTACAACACAATTTGAACAAGACATTCACATAGGCACCCAACTCTGTGTCACCATGCTATCACCTTCTCTAGGTCATCAGCCAATAAGGCCTAGCTAAAGGGGTGGTGCGTCTTACAACGGAAGTTGACAATACCTTCAGTAACCGCTGGCCCATACACTTACCAACTGGGCACTTGTGTCACACAAACAAATTATCTTATACTTCTATGCGATAGGAAGAAAAGCAAAGAGTTGCAGGACAGAATTGATCAACCCCGGACTTTTCCTGGTTTCTTCTCAGAGAAACTCTTTCCCAGTCTCTTCTCATAAGAGACTGTGCAGTTCCCAAAACTGCCTCTAGTCTTTTCCAAAAGACCTTGTGCTTCCCACAGCACTTTGCGCCTGGCCACTGGCGTCTTAAGACGCGAAGCCCAGTGCTACCTAAGGGCATGAGATTTTAATCAGAGCCTTTCCGGCAAGACAGACTAATTGACAGAATGACAAAAAATCTTACTTACCGAAAAGGATGATTATCTCATCCCGGACACGAGCCCCCAATTGAAAGGAATTGGCTCCTCTCGTTCCTTCCTGTAGCTACCGACTCCCGTCAGTCCCCTGGCCCTGACCAATGTCTGTCCACAGGCCCGGAATTCCCTTTGAGATACAGGAAATTGCACACAGACACAAGGTGATATCTCAGAAGGAACTGAATTTATTCTTCCGTGTTTAAACTTATATATGAAACTTAAAACAATACATCGAAATATAAGAACCAATCAATTGACAGGTATGCATTGACCAATCAGAATATTATATACGTCAGTAATGCCCAATCATTTAGCATTTATGTTAATTATTATTATATGCGTCAAGCATGAACTTTTGATCAATATAGAAAGTAGACAACTTCCCTTTTAGCGCTGGCTATAGTTTATTAATACTCTTGCAACAGGAAAAAGCCCACCGCAGACTTTCAGTCTTATGCTAGGTAGAGGAAAAAAGGAAGTTACATCTGAAGGGAAAAGAGGAACCTCAGACTCTTATCGAAAGTAAGAAACAGTCTTAAAACACAAATTCATCTTTAAATACTGACATAAGTCTTAAAATGGATTCTTATCTTAAAATGGCAGATCTTAGACTAAGAGACAAAATGGCGGTATGGTAACGCTGAAAGGCTAGTTCCTTCACACACCCCTCAAAATGGACCCCCCATTTTTATTGCATTTTTATACTCGTTGGAACTTCTTTTTACCAAGGGGTTACCAGAGGGGTGAAAATAGGTTGATTTGAGCCTTAAACAGCCAATAAATTAGCTGGGAAACTGGCATTTTCCAAAACCGGAAGTGGCATTTAATGTCCTTTCTCTTTGACTTTTTAGGGTTTAAAGACCTGCTGCATCCATTTTTCACATTTTTAAGCCTGTTTAGACACCTTTTGGGCCACTCGGAGAATTTGGCAAAAATTTGAAAATTTCGAGGAGCACACCCCTCAAAACGGACCCCCCATTTTTATTGCATTTTTATACTCGTTGGAACTTCTTTTTACCAAGGGGTTACCAGAGGGGTGAAAAATGAGTTGATTTGAGCTTTAAACAGCCAATAAATTGGCTGGGAAACTGGCATTTTCCAAAACCGGAAGTGTCATTTAATGTCCTTTCTCTTTGACTTTTTAGGGTTTAAAGACCTGCTGCATCCATTTTTCACATTTTTAAGCCTGTTTAGACACCTTTTGGGCCACTCGGAGAATTTGGCAAAAATTTGAAAATTTCGAGGAGCACACCCCTCAAAACGGACCCCCCATTTTTATTGTATTTTTATACTCGTTGGAACTTCTTTTTACCAAGGGGTTACCAGAGGGGTGAAAATGAGTTGATTTGAGCTTTAAACAGCCAATAAATTGGCTGGGAAACTGGCATTTTCCAAAACCGGAAGTGGCATTTAATGTCCTTTCTCTTTGACTTTTTAGGGTTTAAAGACCTGCTGCATCCATTTTTCACATTTTTAAGCCTGTTTAGACACCTTTTGGGCCACTCGGAGAATTTGGCAAAAATTTGAAAATTTCGAGGAGCACACCCCTCAAAACGGACCCCCCATTTTTATTGCATTTTTATACTCGTTGGAACTTCTTTTTTCCAAAGGGTTACCAGAGGGGTGAAAAATGAGTTGATTTGAGCCTTAAACAGCAAATAAATTGGCTGGGAAACTGGCATTTTCCAAAACCGGAAGTGGCATTTAATGTCCTTTCTCTTTGACTTTTTAGGGTTTAAAGACCTGCTGCATCCATTTTTCACATTTTTAAGCCTGTTTAGACACCTTTTGGGCCACTCGGAGAATTTGGCAAAAATTTGAAAATTTCGAGGAGCACACCCCTCAAAACGGACCCCCCATTTTTATTGCATTTTTATACTCGTTGGAACTTCTTTTTACCAAGGGGTTACCAGAGGGGTGAAAATGAGTTGATTTGAGCTTTAAACAGCCAATAAATTGGCTGGGAAACTGGCATTTTCCAAAACCGGGAGTGGAATTTAATGTCCTTTCTCTTTGACTTTTTAGGGTTTAAAGACCTGCTGCATCCATTTTTCACATTTTTAAGCCTGTTTAGACACCTTTTGGGCCACTCTGAGAATTTGGCAAAAATTTGAAAATTTCGAGGAGCACACCCCTCAAAACGGACCCCCCATTTTTATTGCATTTTTATACTCGTTGGAACTTCTTTTTTCCAAAGGGTTACCAGAGGGGTGAAAAATGAGTTGATTTGAGCTTTAAACAACCAATAAATTGGCTGGGAAACTGGCATTTTCCAAAACCGGAAGTGGCATTTAATGTCCTTTCTCTTTGACTTTTTAGGGTTTAAAGACCTGCTGCATCCATTTTTCACATTTTTAAGCCTTTTTAGACACCTTTTGGGCCACTCGGAGAATTTGGCAAAAATTTGAAAATTTCGAGGAGCACACCCCTCAAAACGGACCCCCCATTTTTATTGCATTTTTATACTCATTGGAACTTCTTTTTTCCAAAGGGTTACCAGAGGAGGGAAAAATGAGTTGATTTGAGCCTTAAACAGCCAATAAATTGGCTGGGAAACTGGCATTTTCCAAAACCGGAAGTGGCATTTAATGTCCTTTCTCTTTGACTTTTTAGGGTTTAAAGATCTGCTGCATCCATTTTTCACATTTTTAAGCCTTTTTAGACACCTTTTGGGCCACTCTGTGGCAAAAATTTGAAAATTTCGAGGAGCACACCCCTCAAAACGGACCCCCCATTTTTATTGCATTTTTATACTCGTTGGAACTTCTTTTTTCCAAAGGGTTACCAGAGGGGTGAAAAATGAGTTGATTTGAGCCTTAAACAGCCAATAAATTGGCTGGGAAACTGGCATTTTCCAAAACCGGAAGTGGCATTTAATGTCCTTTCTCTTTGACTTTTCAGGGTTTAAAGACCTGCTGCATCCATTTTTCACATTTTTAAGCCTTTTTAGACACCTTTTGGGCCACTCGGAGAATTTGGCAAAAATTTGAAAATTTCGAGGAGCACAACCCTCAAAATGGACCCCCCATTTTTATTGCATTTTTATACTCGTTGGAACTTCTTTTTACCAAGGGGTTACCAGAGGGGTGAAAATGAGTTGATTTGAGCCTTAAACAGCCAATAAATTGGCTGGGAAACTGGCATTTTCCAAAACCGGAAGTGGCATTTAATGTCCTTTCTCTTTGACTTTTTAGGGTTTAAAGACCTGCTGCATCCATTTTTCACATTTTTAAGCCTTTTTAGACACCTTTTGGGCCAGTCGGAGAATTTAGCAAAAATTTGAAAATTTCGAGGAGCACACCCCTCAAAATGGACCCCCCATTTTTATTGCATTTTTATACTCGTTGGAACTTCTTTTTACCAAGGGGTTACCAGAGGGGTGAAAATGAGTTGATTTGAGCCTTAAACAGCCAATAAATTGGCTGGGAAACTGGCATTTTCCAAAACCGGAAGTGACATTTAATGTCCTTTCTCTTTCACTTTTTAGAGTTTAAAGACCTGCTGCATCCATTTTTCACATTTTTAAGCCTTTTTAGACACCTTTTGGGCCACTCGGAGAATTTGGCAAAAATTTGAAAATTTCGAGGAGCACACCCCTCAAAATGGACCCCCCATTTTTATTGCATTTTTATACTCGTTGGAACTTCTTTTTACCAAGGGGTTACCAGAGGGGTGAAAATGAGTTGATTTGAGCCTTAAACAGCCAATAAATTGGCTGGGAAACTGGCATTTTCCAAAACCGGAAGTGGCATTTAATGTCCTTTCTCTTTGACTTTTTAGGGTTTAAAGACCTGCTGCATCCATTTTTCAAATTTTTAAGCCTTTTCAGACACCTTTTGGGCCACTCGGGGAATTTGGCAAAAATTTGAAAATTTCGAGGCGCACACCCCTCAAAACGGACCCCCCATTTTTATTGCATTTTTATACTCGTTGGAACTTCTTTTTTCCAAAGGGTTACCAGAGGGGTGAAAAATGAGTTGATTTGAGCCTTAAACAGCCAATAAATTGGCTGGGAAACTGGCATTTTCCAAAACTGGAAGTGGCATTTAATGTCCTTTCTCTTTGACTTTTTAGGGTTTAAAGATCTGCTGCATCCATTTTTCACATTTTTAAGCCTTTTTAGACACCTTTTGGGCCACTCTGAGAATTTGGCAAAAATTTGAAAATTTCGAGGAGCACACCCCTCAAAACGGACCCCCCATTTTTATTGCATTTTTATACTCGTTGGAACTTCTTTTTACCAAGGGGTTACCAGAGGGGTGAAAAATAAGTTGATTTGAGCTTTAAACAGCCAATAAATTGGCTGGGAAACTGGCATTTTCCAAAACTGGAAGTGGCATTTAATGTCCTTTCTCTTTGACTTTTTAGGGTTTAAAGATCTGCTGCATCCATTTTTCACATTTTTAAGCCTTTTTAGACACCTTTTGGGCCACTCGGAGAATTTGGCAAAAATTTGAAAATTTCGAGGAGCACACCCCTCAAAACGGACCCCCCATTTTTATTGCATTTTTATACTCGTTGGAACTTCTTTTTACCAAGGGGTTACCAGAGGGGTGAAAAATGAGTTGATTTGAGCTTTAAACAGCCAATAAATTGGCTGGGAAACTGGCATTTTCCAAAACCGGAAGTGGCATTTAATGTCCTTTCTCCTTGACTTTTTAGGGTTTAAAGACCTGCTGCATCCATTTTTCACATTTTTAAGCCTGTTTAGACACCTTTTGGGCCACTCGGAGAATTTGGCAAAAATTTGAAAATTTCGAGGAGCACACCCCTCAAAACTGACCCCCCATTTTTATTGCATTTTTATACTCGTTGGAACTTCTTTTTTCCAAGGGGTTACCAGAGGGGTGAAAATGAGTTGATTTGAGCTTTAAACAGCCAATAAATTGGCTGGGAAACTGGCATTTTCCAAAACCGGAAGTGGCATTTAATGTCCTTTCTCTTTGACTTTTTAGGGTTTATAGACCTGCTGCATCCATTTTTCACATTTTTAAGCCTGTTTAGACACCTTTTGGGCCACTCGGAGAATTTGGCAAAAATTTGAAAATTTCGAGGAGCACACCCCTCAAAACGGACCCCCCATTTTTATTGCATTTTTATACTCGTTGGAACTTCTTTTTTCCAAAGGGTTACCAGAGGGGTGAAAATGAGTTGATTTGAGCTTTAAACAGCCAATAAATTGGCTGGGAAACTGGCATTTTCCAAAACCGGAAGTGGCATTTAATGTCCTTTCTCTTTGACTTTTTAGGGTTTAAAGACCTGCTTCATCCATTTTTCACATTTTTAAGCCTGTTTAGACACCTTTTGGGCCACTCGGAGAATTTGGCAAAAATTTGAAAATTTCGAGGAGCACACCCCCTCAAAACGGACCCCCCATTTTTATTGCATTTTTATACTCGTTGGAACTTCTTTTTACCAAGGGGTTACCAGAGGGGTGAAAATGAGTTGATTTGAGCTTTAAACAGCCAATAAATTGGCTGGGAAACTGGCATTTTCCAAAACCGGAAGTGGCATTTAATGTCCTTTCTCTTTGACTTTTTAGGGTTTAAAGACCTGCTGCATCCATTTTTCACATTTTTAAGCCTGTTTAGACACCTTTTGGGCCACTCGGAGAATTTGGCAAAAATTTGAAAATTTCGAGGAGCACACCCCTCAAAACGGACCCCCCATTTTTATTGCATTTTTATACTCGTTGGAACTTCTTTTTCCAAAGGGTTACCAGAGGGGTGAAAAATGAGTTGATTTGAGCTTTAAACAGCCAATAAATTGGCTGGGAAACTGGCATTTTCCAAAACCGGAAGTGGCATTTAATGTCCTTTCTCTTTGACTTTTTAGGGTTTAAAGACCTGCTTCATCCATTTTTCACATTTTTAAGCCTGTTTAGACACCTTTTGGGCCACTCGGAGAATTTGGCAAAAATTTGAAAATTTCGAGGAGCACACCCCCTCAAAACGGACCCCCCATTTTTATTGCATTTTTATACTCGTTGGAACTTCTTTTTACCAAGGGGTTACCAGAGGGGTGAAAATGAGTTGATTTGAGCTTTAAACAGCCAATAAATTGGCTGGGAAACTGGCATTTTCCAAAACCGGAAGTGGCATTTAATGTCCTTTCTCTTTGACTTTTTAGGGTTTAAAGACCTGCTGCATCCACTTTTCACATTTTTAAGCCTGTTTAGACACCTTTTGGGCCACTCGGAGAATTTGGCAAAAATTTGAAAATTTCGAGGAGCACACCCCTCAAAACGGACCCCCCATTTTTATTGCATTTTTATACTCGTTGGAACTTCTTTTTTCCAAGGGGTTACCAGAGGGGTGAAAATGAGTTGATTTGAGCTTTAAACAGCCAATAAATTGGCTGGGAAACTGGCATTTTCCAAAACCGGAATTGGCATTTAATGTCCTTTCTCTTTGACTTTTTAGGGTTTAAAGACCTGCTTCATCCATTTTTCACATTTTTAAGCCTGTTTAGACACCTTTTGGGCCACTCGGAGAATTTGGCAAAAATTTGAAAATTTCGAGGAGCACACCCCTCAAAACGGACCCCCCATTTTTATTGCATTTTTATACTCATTGGAACTTCTTTTTACCAAGGGGTTACCAGAGGGGTGAAAAATGAGTTGATTTGAGCTTTAAACAGCCAAAAAAATTGGCTGGGAAACTGGCATTTTCCAAAACCGGAAGTGGCATTTAATGTCCTTTCTCCTTGACTTTTTAGGGTTTAAAGACCTGCTGCATCCATCTTTCACATTTTTAAGCCTGTTTAGACACCTTTTGGGCCACTCGGAGAATTTGGCAAAAATTTGAAAATTTCGAGGAGCACACCCCTCAAAACGGACCCCCCATTTTTATTGCATTTTTATACTCGTTGGAACTTCTTTTTTCCAAGGGGTTACCAGAGGGGTGAAAATGAGTTGATTTGAGCTTTAAACAGCCAATAAATTGGCTGGGAAACTGGCATTTTCCAAAACCGGAAGTGGCATTTAATGTCCTTTCTCTTTGACTTTTTAGGGTTTAAAGACCTGCTGCATCCATTTTTCACATTTTTAAGCCTGTTTAGACACCTTTTGGGCCACTCGGAGAATTTGGCAAAAATTTGAAAATTTCGAGGAGCACACCCCTCAAAACGGACCCCCCATTTTTATTGCATTTTTATACTCGTTGGAACTTCTTTTTTCCAAAGGGTTACCAGAGGGGTGAAAATGAGTTGATTTGAGCTTTAAACAGCCAATAAATTGGCTGGGAAACTGGCATTTTCCAAAACCGGAAGTGGCATTTAATGTCCTTTCTCTTTGACTTTTTAGGGTTTAAAGACCTGCTTCATCCATTTTTCACTTTTTTAAGCCTGTTTAGACACCTTTTGGGCCACTCGGAGAATTTGGCAAAAATTTGAAAATTTCGAGGAGCACACCCCTCAAAACGGACCCCCCATTTTTATTGCATTTTTATACTCGTTGGAACTTCTTTTTACCAAGGGGTTACCAGAGGGGTGAAAAATGAGTTGATTTGAGCTTTAAACAGCCAATAAATTGGCTGGGAAACTGGCATTTTCCAAAACCGGAAGTGGCATTTAATGTCCTTTCTCTTTGACTTTTTAGGGTTTAAAGACCTGCTGCATCCATTTTTCACATTTTTAAGCCTGTTTAGACACCTTTTGGGCCACTCGGAGAATTTGGCAAAAATTTGAAAATTTCGAGGAGCACACCCCTCAAAACGGACCCCCCATTTTTATTGCATTTTTATACTCGTTGGAACTTCTTTTTACCAAGGGGTTACCAGAGGGGTGAAAATGAGTTGATTTGAGCTTTAAACAGCCAATAAATTGGCTGGGAAACTGGCATTTTCCAAAACCGGAAGTGGCATTTAATGTCCTTTCTCTTTGACTTTTTAGGGTTTAAAGACCTGCTGCATCCATTTTTCACATTTTTAAGCCTGTTTAGACACCTTTTGGGCCACTCGGAGAATTTGGCAAAAATTTGAAAATTTCGAGGAGCACACCCCTCAAAACGGACCCCCCATTTTTATTGCATTTTTATACTCGTTGGAACTTCTTTTTTCCAAGGGGTTACCAGAGGGGTGAAAATGAGTTGATTTGAGCTTTAAACAGCCAATAAATTGGCTGGGAAACTGGCATTTTCCAAAACCGGAAGTGGCATTTAATGTCCTTTCTCTTTGACTTTTTAGGGTTTAAAGACCTGCTGCATCCATTTTTCACATTTTTAAGCCTGTTTAGACACCTTTTGGGCCACTCGGAGAATTTGGCAAAAATTTGAAAATTTCGAGGAGCACACCCCTCAAAACGGACCCCCCATTTTTATTGCATTATTATACTCGTTGGAACTTCTTTTTTCCAAAGGGTTACCAGAGGGGTGAAAATGAGTTGATTTGAGCTTTAAACAGCCAATAAATTGGCTGGGAAACTGGCATTTTCCAAAACCGGAAGTGGCATTTAATGTCCTTTCTCTTTGACTTTTTAGGGTTTAAAGACCTGCTTCATCCATTTTTCACTTTTTTAAGCCTGTTTAGACACCTTTTGGGCCACTCGGAGAATTTGGCAAAAATTTGAAAATTTCGAGGAGCACACCCCCTGAAAACGGACCCCCCATTTTTATTGCATTTTTATACTCGTTGGAACTTCTTTTTACCAAGGGGTTACCAGAGGGGTGAAAATGAGTTGATTTGAGCTTTAAACAGCCAATAAATTGGCTGGGAAACTGGCATTTTCCAAAACCGGAATTGGCATTTAATGTCCTTTCTCTTTGACTTTTTAGGGTTTAAAGACCTGCTTCATCCATTTTTCACATTTTTAAGCCTGTTTAGACACCTTTTGGGCCACTCGGAGAATTTGGCAAAAATTTGAAAATTTCGAGGAGCACACCCCTCAAAACGGACCCCCCATTTTTATTGCATTTTTATACTCGTTGGAACTTCTTTTTACCAAGGGGTTACCAGAGGGGTGAAAAATGAGTTGATTTGAGCTTTAAACAGCCAAAAAAATTGGCTGGGAAACTGGCATTTTCCAAAACCGGAAGTGGCATTTAATGTCCTTTCTCTTTGACTTTTTAGGGTTTAAAGACCTGCTGCATCCATTTTTCACATTTTTAAGCCTGTTTAGACACCTTTTGGGCCACTCGGAGAATTTGGCAAAAATTTGAAAATTTCGAGGAGCACACCCCTCAAAACGGACCCCCCATTTTTATTGCATTTTTATACTCGTTGGAACTTCTTTTTTCCAAGGGGTTACCAGAGGGGTGAAAATGAGTTGATTTGAGCTTTAAACAGCCAATAAATTGGCTGGGAATCTGGCATTTTCCAAAACCGGAAGTGGCATTTAATGTCCTTTCTCTTTGACTTTTTAGGGTTTAAAGACCTGCTGCATCCATTTTTCACATTTTTAAGCTTGTTTAGACACCTTTTGGGCCACTCGGAGAATTTGGCAAAAATTTGAAAATTTCGAGGAGCACACCCCTCAAAACGGACCCCCCATTTTTATTGCATTTTTATACTCGTTGGAACTTCTTTTTTCCAAGGGGTTACCAGAGGGGTGAAAAATGAGTTGATTTGAGCTTTAAAAAGCCAATCAATTGGCTGGGAAACTGGCATTTTCCAAAACCGGAAGTGGCATTTAGTGTCCTTTCTCCTTGACTTTTTAGGGTTTAAAGACCTGCTGCATCCATTTTTCACATTTTTAAGCCTGTTTAGACACCTTTTGGGCCACTCGGAGAATTTGGCAAAAATTTGAAAATTTCGAGGAGCACACCCCTCAAAACGGACCCCCTATTTTTATTGCATTTTTATACTCGTTGGAACTTCTTTTTTCCAAAGGGTTACCAGAGGGGTGAAAATGAGTTGATTTGAGCTTTAAACAGCCAATAAATTGGCTGGGAAACTGGCATTTTCCAAAACCGGAAGTGGCATTTAATGTCCTTTCTCTTTGACTTTTTAGGGTTTAAAGACCTGCTGCATCCACTTTTCACATTTTTAAGCCTGTTTAGACACCTTTTGGGCCACTCGGAGAATTTGGCAAAAATTTGAAAATTTCGAGGAGCACACCCCTCAAAACGGACCCCCCATTTTTATTGCATTTTTATACTCGTTGGAACTTCTTTTTTCCAAGGGGTTACCAGAGGGGTGAAAATGAGTTGATTTGAGCTTTAAACAGCCAATAAATTGGCTGGGAAACTGGCATTTTCCAAGACCGGAATTGGCATTTAATGTCCTTTCTCTTTGACTTTTTAGGGTTTAAAGACCTGCTTCATCCATTTTTCACATTTTTAAGCCTGTTTAGACACCTTTTGGGCCACTCGGAGAATTTGGCAAAAATTTGAAAATTTCGAGGAGCACACCCCTCAAAACGGACCCCCCATTTTTATTGCATTTTTATACTCATTGGAACTTCTTTTTACCAAGGGGTTACCAGAGGGGTGAAAAATGAGTTGATTTGAGCTTTAAACAGCCAAAAAAATTGGCTGGGAAACTGGCATTTTCCAAAACCGGAAGTGGCATTTAATGTCCTTTCTCCTTGACTTTTTAGGGTTTAAAGACCTGCTGCATCCATCTTTCACATTTTTAAGCCTGTTTAGACACCTTTTGGGCCACTCGGAGAATTTGGCAAAAATTTGAAAATTTCGAGGAGCACACCCCTCAAAACGGACCCCCCATTTTTATTGCATTTTTATACTCGTTGGAACTTCTTTTTCCAAGGGGTTACCAGAGGGGTGAAAATGAGTTGATTTGAGCTTTAAACAGCCAATAAATTGGCTGGGAAACTGGCATTTTCCAAAACCGGAAGTGGCATTTAATGTCCTTTCTCTTTGACTTTTTAGGGTTTAAAGACCTGCTGCATCCATTTTTCACATTTTTAAGCCTGTTTAGACACCTTTTGGGCCACTCGGAGAATTTGGCAAAAATTTGAAAATTTCGAGGAGCACACCCCTCAAAACGGACCCCCCATTTTTATTGCATTTTTATACTCGTTGGAACTTCTTTTTTCCAAAGGGTTACCAGAGGGGTGAAAATGAGTTGATTTGAGCTTTAAACAGCCAATAAATTGGCTGGGAAACTGGCATTTTCCAAAACCGGAAGTGGCATTTAATGTCCTTTCTCTTTGACTTTTTAGGGTTTAAAGACCTGCTTCATCCATTTTTCACTTTTTTAAGCCTGTTTAGACACCTTTTGGGCCACTCGGAGAATTTGGCAAAAATTTGAAAATTTCGAGGAGCACACCCCTCAAAACGGACCCCCCATTTTTATTGCATTTTTATACTCGTTGGAACTTCTTTTTACCAAGGGGTTACCAGAGGGGTGAAAAATGAGTTGATTTGAGCTTTAAACAGCCAATAAATTGGCTGGGAAACTGGCATTTTCCAAAACCGGAAGTGGCATTTAATGTCCTTTCTCTTTGACTTTTTAGGGTTTAAAGACCTGCTGCATCCATTTTTCACATTTTTAAGCCTGTTTAGACACCTTTTGGGCCACTCGGAGAATTTGGCAAAAATTTGAAAATTTCGAGGAGCACACCCCTCAAAACGGACCCCCCATTTTTATTGCATTTTTATACTCGTTGGAACTTCTTTTTTCCAAAGGGTTACCAGAGGGGTGAAAATGAGTTGATTTGAGCTTTAAACAGCCAATAAATTGGCTGGGAAACTGGCATTTTCCAAAACCGGAAGTGGCATTTAATGTCCTTTCTCTTTGACTTTTTAGGGTTTAAAGACCTGCTTCATCCATTTTTCACATTTTTAAGCCTGTTTAGACACCTTTTGGGCCACTCGGAGAATTTGGCAAAAATTTGAAAATTTCGAGGAGCACACCCCCTCAAAACGGACCCCCCATTTTTATTGCATTTTTATACTCGTTGGAACTTCTTTTTACCAAGGGGTTACCAGAGGGGTGAAAATGAGTTGATTTGAGCTTTAAACAGCCAATAAATTGGCTGGGAAACTGGCATTTTCCAAAACCGGAAGTGGCATTTAATGTCCTTTCTCTTTGACTTTTTAGGGTTTAAAGACCTGCTGCATCCATTTTTCACATTTTTAAGCCTGTTTAGACACCTTTTGGGCCACTCGGAGAATTTGGCAAAAATTTGAAAATTTCGAGGAGCACACCCCTCAAAACGGACCCCCCATTTTTATTGCATTTTTATACTCGTTGGAACTTCTTTTTTCCAAGGGGTTACCAGAGGGGTGAAAATGAGTTGATTTGAGCTTTAAACAGCCAATAAATTGGCTGGGAAACTGGCATTTTCCAAAACCGGAAGTGGCATTTAATGTCCTTTCTCTTTGACTTTTTAGGGTTTAAAGACCTGCTGCATCCATTTTTCACATTTTTAAGCCTGTTTAGACACCTTTTGGGCCACTCGGAGAATTTGGCAAAAATTTGAAAATTTCGAGGAGCACACCCCCTCAAAACGGACCCCCCATTTTTATTGCATTTTTATACTCGTTGGAACTTCTTTTTACCAAGGGGTTACCAGAGGGGTGAAAATGAGTTGATTTGAGCTTTAAACAGCCAATAAATTGGCTGGGAAACTGGCATTTTCCAAAACCGGAAGTGGCATTTAATGTCCTTTCTCTTTGACTTTTTAGGGTTTAAAGACCTGCTGCATCCATTTTTCACATTTTTAAGCCTGTTTAGACACCTTTTGGGCCACTCGGAGAATTTGGCAAAAATTTGAAAATTTCGAGGAGCACACCCCTCAAAACGGACCCCCCATTTTTATTGCATTTTTATACTCGTTGGAACTTCTTTTTCCAAAGGGTTACCAGAGGGGTGAAAAATGAGTTGATTTGAGCTTTAAACAGCCAATAAATTGGCTGGGAAACTGGCATTTTCCAAAACCGGAAGTGGCATTTAATGTCCTTTCTCTTTGACTTTTTAGGGTTTAAAGACCTGCTTCATCCATTTTTCACATTTTTAAGCCTGTTTAGACACCTTTTGGGCCACTCGGAGAATTTGGCAAAAATTTGAAAATTTCGAGGAGCACACCCCCTCAAAACGGACCCCCCATTTTTATTGCATTTTTATACTCGTTGGAACTTCTTTTTACCAAGGGGTTACCAGAGGGGTGAAAATGAGTTGATTTGAGCTTTAAACAGCCAATAAATTGGCTGGGAAACTGGCATTTTCCAAAACCGGAAGTGGCATTTAATGTCCTTTCTCTTTGACTTTTTAGGGTTTAAAGACCTGCTGCATCCACTTTTCACATTTTTAAGCCTGTTTAGACACCTTTTGGGCCACTCGGAGAATTTGGCAAAAATTTGAAAATTTCGAGGAGCACACCCCTCAAAACGGACCCCCCATTTTTATTGCATTTTTATACTCGTTGGAACTTCTTTTTTCCAAGGGGTTACCAGAGGGGTGAAAATGAGTTGATTTGAGCTTTAAACAGCCAATAAATTGGCTGGGAAACTGGCATTTTCCAAAACCGGAATTGGCATTTAATGTCCTTTCTCTTTGACTTTTTAGGGTTTAAAGACCTGCTTCATCCATTTTTCACATTTTTAAGCCTGTTTAGACACCTTTTGGGCCACTCGGAGAATTTGGCAAAAATTTGAAAATTTCGAGGAGCACACCCCTCAAAACGGACCCCCCATTTTTATTGCATTTTTATACTCATTGGAACTTCTTTTTACCAAGGGGTTACCAGAGGGGTGAAAAATGAGTTGATTTGAGCTTTAAACAGCCAAAAAAATTGGCTGGGAAACTGGCATTTTCCAAAACCGGAAGTGGCATTTAATGTCCTTTCTCCTTGACTTTTTAGGGTTTAAAGACCTGCTGCATCCATCTTTCACATTTTTAAGCCTGTTTAGACACCTTTTGGGCCACTCGGAGAATTTGGCAAAAATTTGAAAATTTCGAGGAGCACACCCCTCAAAACGGACCCCCCATTTTTATTGCATTTTTATACTCGTTGGAACTTCTTTTTTCCAAGGGGTTACCAGAGGGGTGAAAATGAGTTGATTTGAGCTTTAAACAGCCAATAAATTGGCTGGGAAACTGGCATTTTCCAAAACCGGAAGTGGCATTTAATGTCCTTTCTCTTTGACTTTTTAGGGTTTAAAGACCTGCTGCATCCATTTTTCACATTTTTAAGCCTGTTTAGACACCTTTTGGGCCACTCGGAGAATTTGGCAAAAATTTGAAAATTTCGAGGAGCACACCCCTCAAAACGGACCCCCCATTTTTATTGCATTTTTATACTCGTTGGAACTTCTTTTTTCCAAAGGGTTACCAGAGGGGTGAAAATGAGTTGATTTGAGCTTTAAACAGCCAATAAATTGGCTGGGAAACTGGCATTTTCCAAAACCGGAAGTGGCATTTAATGTCCTTTCTCTTTGACTTTTTAGGGTTTAAAGACCTGCTTCATCCATTTTTCACTTTTTTAAGCCTGTTTAGACACCTTTTGGGCCACTCGGAGAATTTGGCAAAAATTTGAAAATTTCGAGGAGCACACCCCTCAAAACGGACCCCCCATTTTTATTGCATTTTTATACTCGTTGGAACTTCTTTTTACCAAGGGGTTACCAGAGGGGTGAAAAATGAGTTGATTTGAGCTTTAAACAGCCAATAAATTGGCTGGGAAACTGGCATTTTCCAAAACCGGAAGTGGCATTTAATGTCCTTTCTCTTTGACTTTTTAGGGTTTAAAGACCTGCTGCATCCATTTTTCACATTTTTAAGCCTGTTTAGACACCTTTTGGGCCACTCGGAGAATTTGGCAAAAATTTGAAAATTTCGAGGAGCACACCCCTCAAAACGGACCCCCCATTTTTATTGCATTTTTATACTCGTTGGAACTTCTTTTTTCCAAAGGGTTACCAGAGGGGTGAAAATGAGTTGATTTGAGCTTTAAACAGCCAATAAATTGGCTGGGAAACTGGCATTTTCCAAAACCGGAAGTGGCATTTAATGTCCTTTCTCTTTGACTTTTTAGGGTTTAAAGACCTGCTTCATCCATTTTTCACATTTTTAAGCCTGTTTAGACACCTTTTGGGCCACTCG
Organism: Staurois parvus; assembly: GCF_062004578.1. NCBI lineage: Eukaryota > Metazoa > Chordata > Amphibia > Anura > Ranidae > Staurois > Staurois parvus. Next base: position 15,340,564 of record NW_028317892.1, on the reverse strand, counting down.
GAGAATTTGGCAAAAATTTGAAAATTTCGAGGAGCACACCCCCTCAAAACGGACCCCCCATTTTTATTGCATTTTTATACTCGTTGGAACTTCTTTTTACCAAGGGGTTACCAGAGGGGTGAAAATGAGTTGATTTGAGCTTTAAACAGCCAATAAATTGGCTGGGAAACTGGCATTTTCCAAAACCGGAAGTGGCATTTAATGTCCTTTCTCTTTGACTTTTTAGGGTTTAAAGACCTGCTGCATCCATTTTTCACATTTTTAAGCCTGTTTAGACACCTTTTGGGCCACTCGGAGAATTTGGCAAAAATTTGAAAATTTCGAGGAGCACACCCCTCAAAACGGACCCCCCATTTTTATTGCATTTTTATACTCGTTGGAACTTCTTTTTTCCAAGGGGTTACCAGAGGGGTGAAAATGAGTTGATTTGAGCTTTAAACAGCCAATAAATTGGCTGGGAAACTGGCATTTTCCAAAACCGGAAGTGGCATTTAATGTCCTTTCTCTTTGACTTTTTAGGGTTTAAAGACCTGCTGCATCCATTTTTCACATTTTTAAGCCTGTTTAGACACCTTTTGGGCCACTCGGAGAATTTGGCAAAAATTTGAAAATTTCGAGGAGCACACCCCTCAAAACGGACCCCCCATTTTTATTGCATTATTATACTCGTTGGAACTTCTTTTTTCCAAAGGGTTACCAGAGGGGTGAAAATGAGTTGATTTGAGCTTTAAACAGCCAATAAATTGGCTGGGAAACTGGCATTTTCCAAAACCGGAAGTGGCATTTAATGTCCTTTCTCTTTGACTTTTTAGGGTTTAAAGACCTGCTTCATCCATTTTTCACTTTTTTAAGCCTGTTTAGACACCTTTTGGGCCACTCGGAGAATTTGGCAAAAATTTGAAAATTTCGAGGAGCACACCCCCTGAAAACGGACCCCCCATTTTTATTGCATTTTTATACTCGTTGGAACTTCTTTTTACCAAGGGGTTACCAGAGGGGTGAAAATGAGTTGATTTGAGCTTTAAACAGCCAATAAATTGGCTGGGAAACTGGCATTTTCCAAAACCGGAATTGGCATTTAATGTCCTTTCTCTTTGACTTTTTAGGGTTTAAAGACCTGCTTCATCCATTTTTCACATTTTTAAGCCTGTTTAGACACCTTTTGGGCCACTCGGAGAATTTGGCAAAAATTTGAAAATTTCGAGGAGCACACCCCTCAAAACGGACCCCCCATTTTTATTGCATTTTTATACTCGTTGGAACTTCTTTTTACCAAGGGGTTACCAGAGGGGTGAAAAATGAGTTGATTTGAGCTTTAAACAGCCAAAAAAATTGGCTGGGAAACTGGCATTTTCCAAAACCGGAAGTGGCATTTAATGTCCTTTCTCTTTGACTTTTTAGGGTTTAAAGACCTGCTGCATCCATTTTTCACATTTTTAAGCCTGTTTAGACACCTTTTGGGCCACTCGGAGAATTTGGCAAAAATTTGAAAATTTCGAGGAGCACACCCCTCAAAACGGACCCCCCATTTTTATTGCATTTTTATACTCGTTGGAACTTCTTTTTTCCAAGGGGTTACCAGAGGGGTGAAAATGAGTTGATTTGAGCTTTAAACAGCCAATAAATTGGCTGGGAATCTGGCATTTTCCAAAACCGGAAGTGGCATTTAATGTCCTTTCTCTTTGACTTTTTAGGGTTTAAAGACCTGCTGCATCCATTTTTCACATTTTTAAGCTTGTTTAGACACCTTTTGGGCCACTCGGAGAATTTGGCAAAAATTTGAAAATTTCGAGGAGCACACCCCTCAAAACGGACCCCCCATTTTTATTGCATTTTTATACTCGTTGGAACTTCTTTTTTCCAAGGGGTTACCAGAGGGGTGAAAAATGAGTTGATTTGAGCTTTAAAAAGCCAATCAATTGGCTGGGAAACTGGCATTTTCCAAAACCGGAAGTGGCATTTAGTGTCCTTTCTCCTTGACTTTTTAGGGTTTAAAGACCTGCTGCATCCATTTTTCACATTTTTAAGCCTGTTTAGACACCTTTTGGGCCACTCGGAGAATTTGGCAAAAATTTGAAAATTTCGAGGAGCACACCCCTCAAAACGGACCGCCTATTTTTATTGCATTTTTATACTCGTTGGAACTTCTTTTTTCCAAAGGGTTACCAGAGGGGTGAAAATGAGTTGATTTGAGCTTTAAACAGCCAATAAATTGGCTGGGAAACTGGCATTTTCCAAAACCGGAAGTGGCATTTAATGTCCTTTCTCTTTGACTTTTTAGGGTTTAAAGACCTGCTGCATCCACTTTTCACATTTTTAAGCCTGTTTAGACACCTTTTGGGCCACTCGGAGAATTTGGCAAAAATTTGAAAATTTCGAGGAGCACACCCCTCAAAACGGACCCCCCATTTTTATTGCATTTTTATACTCGTTGGAACTTCTTTTTTCCAAGGGGTTACCAGAGGGGTGAAAATGAGTTGATTTGAGCTTTAAACAGCCAATAAATTGGCTGGGAAACTGGCATTTTCCAAAACCGGAATTGGCATTTAATGTCCTTTCTCTTTGACTTTTTAGGGTTTAAAGACCTGCTTCATCCATTTTTCACATTTTTAAGCCTGTTTAGACACCTTTTGGGCCACTCGGAGAATTTGGCAAAAATTTGAAAATTTCGAGGAGCACACCCCTCAAAACGGACCCCCCATTTTTATTGCATTTTTATACTCATTGGAACTTCTTTTTACCAAGGGGTTACCAGAGGGGTGAAAAATGAGTTGATTTGAGCTTTAAACAGCCAAAAAAATTGGCTGGGAAACTGGCATTTTCCAAAACCGGAAGTGGCATTTAATGTCCTTTCTCCTTGACTTTTTAGGGTTTAAAGACCTGCTGCATCCATCTTTCACATTTTTAAGCCTGTTTAGACACCTTTTGGGCCACTCGGAGAATTTGGCAAAAATTTGAAAATTTCGAGGAGCACACCCCTCAAAACGGACCCCCCATTTTTATTGCATTTTTATACTCGTTGGAACTTCTTTTTCCAAGGGGTTACCAGAGGGGTGAAAATGAGTTGATTTGAGCTTTAAACAGCCAATAAATTGGCTGGGAAACTGGCATTTTCCAAAACCGGAAGTGGCATTTAATGTCCTTTCTCTTTGACTTTTTAGGGTTTAAAGACCTGCTGCATCCACTTTTCACATTTTTAAGCCTGTTTAGACACCTTTTGGGCCACTCGGAGAATTTGGCAAAAATTTGAAAATTTCGAGGAGCACACCCCTCAAAACGGACCCCCCATTTTTATTGCATTTTTATACTCGTTGGAACTTCTTTTTTCCAAGGGGTTACCAGAGGGGTGAAAATGAGTTGATTTGAGCTTTAAACAGCCAATAAATTGGCTGGGAAACTGGCATTTTCCAAAACCGGAAGTGGCATTTAATGTCCTTTCTCTTTGACTTTTTAGGGTTTAAAGACCTGCTTCATCCATTTTTCACATTTTTAAGCCTGTTTAGACACCTTTTGGGCCACTCGGAGAATTTGGCAAAAATTTCGAGGAGCACACCCCTCAAAACGGACCCCCCATTTTTATTGCATTTTTATACTCGTTGGAACTTCTTTTTTCCAAGGGGTTACCAGAGGGGTGAAAATGAGTTGATTTGAGCTTTAAACAGCCAATAAATTGGCTGGGAAACTGGCATTTTCCAAAACCGGAATTGGCATTTAATGTCCTTTCTCTTTGACTTTTTAGGGTTTAAAGACCTGCTTCATCCATTTTTCACATTTTTAAGCCTGTTTAGACACCTTTTGGGCCACTCGGAGAATTTGGCAAAAATTTGAAAATTTAGAGGAGCACACCTTTCAAAACGGACCCCCCATTTTTATTGCATTTTTATACTCGTTGGAACTTCTTTTTACCAAGGGGTTACCAGAGGGGTGAAAAATGAGTTGATTTGAGCTTTAAACAGCCAAAAAAATTGGCTGGGAAACTGGCATTTTCCAAAACCGGAAGTGGCATTTAATGTCCTTTCTCCTTGACTTTTTAGGGTTTAAAGACCTGCTGCATCCATTTTTCACATTTTTAAGCCTGTTTAGACACCTTTTGGGCCACTCGGAGAATTTGGCAAAAATTTGAAAATTTCGAGGAGCACACCCCTCAAAACGGACCCCCCATTTTTATTGCATTTTTATACTCGTTGGAACTTCTTTTTTCCAAGGGGTTACCAGAGGGGTGAAAATGAGTTGATTTGAGCTTTAAACAGCCAATAAATTGGCTGGGAAACTGGCATTTTCCAAAACCGGAAGTGGCATTTAATGTCCTTTCTCTTTGACTTTTTAGGGTTTAAAGACCTGCTGCATCCATTTTTCACATTTTTAAGCCTGTTTAGACACCTTTTGGGCCACTCGGAGAATTTGGCAAAAATTTGAAAATTTCGAGGAGCACACCCCTCAAAACGGACCCCCCATTTTTATTGCATTTTTATACTCGTTGGAACTTCTTTTTTCCAAAGGGTTACCAGAGGGGTGAAAATGAGTTGATTTGAGCTTTAAACAGCCAATAAATTGGCTGGGAAACTGGCATTTTCCAAAACCGGAAGTGGCATTTAATGTCCTTTCTCTTTGACTTTTTAGGGTTTAAAGACCTGCTTCATCCATTTTTCACATTTTTAAGCCTGTTTAGACACCTTTTGGGCCACTCGGAGAATTTGGCAAAAATTTGAAAATTTCGAGGAGCACACCCCTCAAAACGGACCCCCCATTTTTATTGCATTTTTATACTCGTTGGAACTTCTTTTTACCAAGGGGTTACCAGAGGGGTGAAAAATGAGTTGATTTGAGCTTTAAACAGCCAATAAATTGGCTGGGAAACTGGCATTTTCCAAAACCGGAAGTGGCATTTAATGTCCTTTCTCCTTGACTTTTTAGGGTTTAAAGACCTGCTGCATCCATTTTTCACATTTTTAAGCCTGTTTAGACACCTTTTGGGCCACTCGGAGAATTTTGCAAAAATTTGAAAATTTCGAGGAGCACACCCCCTCAAAACGGACCCCCCATTTTTATTGCATTTTTATACTCGTTGGAACTTCTTTTTACCAAGGGGTTACCAGAGGGGTGAAAATGAGTTGATTTGAGCTTTAAACAGCCAATAAATTGGCTGGGAAACTGGCATTTTCCAAAACCGGAAGTGGCATTTAATGTCCTTTCTCTTTGACTTTTTAGGGTTTAAAGACCTGCTGCATCCACTTTTCACATTTTTAAGCCTGTTTAGACACCTTTTGGGCCACTCGGAGAATTTGGCAAAAATTTGAAAATTTCGAGGAGCACACCCCTCAAAACGGACCCCCCATTTTTATTGCATTTTTATACTCGTTGGAACTTCTTTTTTCCAAGGGGTTACCAGAGGGGTGAAAATGAGTTGATTTGAGCTTTAAACAGCCAATAAATTGGCTGGGAAACTGGCATTTTCCAAAACCGGAAGTGGCATTTAATGTCCTTTCTCTTTGACTTTTTAGGGTTTAAAGACCTGCTTCATCCATTTTTCACATTTTTAAGCCTGTTTAGACACCTTTTGGGCCACTCGGAGAATTTGGCAAAAATTTGAAAATTTCGAGGAGCACACCCCCTCAAAACGGACCCCCCATTTTTATTGCATTTTTATACTCGTTGGAACTTCTTTTTACCAAGGGGTTACCAGAGGGGTGAAAAATGAGTTGATTTGAGCTTTAAACAGCCAATAAATTGGCTGGGAAACTGGCATTTTCCAAAACCGGAAGTGGCATTTAATGTCCTTTCTCCTTGACTTTTTAGGGTTTAAAGACCTGCTGCATCCATTTTTCACATTTTTAAGCCTGTTTAGACACCTTTTGGGCCACTCGGAGAATTTTGCAAAAATTTGAAAATTTCGAGGAGCACACCCCCTCAAAACGGACCCCCCATTTTTATTGCATTTTTATACTCGTTGGAACTTCTTTTTACCAAGGGGTTACCAGAGGGGTGAAAATGAGTTGATTTGAGCTTTAAACAGCCAATAAATTGGCTGGGAAACTGGCATTTTCCAAAACCGGAAGTGGCATTTAATGTCCTTTCTCTTTGACTTTTTAGGGTTTAAAGACCTGCTTCATCCATTTTTCACTTTTTTAAGCCTGTTTAGACACCTTTTGGGCCACTCGGAGAATTTGGCAAAAATTTGAAAATTTCGAGGAGCACACCCCTCAAAACGGACCCCCCATTTTTATTGCATTTTTATACTCGTTGGAACTTCTTTTTACCAAGGGGTTACCAGAGGGGTGAAAAATGAGTTGATTTGAGCTTTAAACAGCCAATAAATTGGCTGGGAAACTGGCATTTTCCAAAACCGGAAGTGGCATTTAATGTCCTTTCTCTTTGACTTTTTAGGGTTTAAAGACCTGCTGCATCCATTTTTCACATTTTTAAGCCTGTTTAGACACCTTTTGGGCCACTCGGAGAATTTGGCAAAAATTTGAAAATTTCGAGGAGCACACCCCTCAAAACGGACCCCCCATTTTTATTGCATTTTTATACTCGTTGGAACTTCTTTTTTCCAAAGGGTTACCAGAGGGGTGAAAATGAGTTGATTTGAGCTTTAAACAGCCAATAAATTGGCTGGGAAACTGGCATTTTCCAAAACCGGAAGTGGCATTTAATGTCCTTTCTCTTTGACTTTTTAGGGTTTAAAGACCTGCTTCATCCATTTTTCACATTTTTAAGCCTGTTTAGACACCTTTTGGGCCACTCGGAGAATTTGGCAAAAATTTGAAAATTTCGAGGAGCACACCCCCTCAAAACGGACCCCCCATTTTTATTGCATTTTTATACTCGTTGGAACTTCTTTTTACCAAGGGGTTACCAGAGGGGTGAAAATGAGTTGATTTGAGCTTTAAACAGCCAATAAATTGGCTGGGAAACTGGCATTTTCCAAAACCGGAAGTGGCATTTAATGTCCTTTCTCTTTGACTTTTTAGGGTTTAAAGACCTGCTGCATCCATTTTTCACATTTTTAAGCCTGTTTAGACACCTTTTGGGCCACTCGGAGAATTTGGCAAAAATTTGAAAATTTCGAGGAGCACACCCCTCAAAACGGACCCCCCATTTTTATTGCATTTTTATACTCGTTGGAACTTCTTTTTTCCAAGGGGTTACCAGAGGGGTGAAAATGAGTTGATTTGAGCTTTAAACAGCCAATAAATTGGCTGGGAAACTGGCATTTTCCAAAACCGGAAGTGGCATTTAATGTCCTTTCTCTTTGACTTTTTAGGGTTTAAAGACCTGCTGCATCCATTTTTCACATTTTTAAGCCTGTTTAGACACCTTTTGGGCCACTCGGAGAATTTGGCAAAAATTTGAAAATTTCGAGGAGCACACCCCCTCAAAACGGACCCCCCATTTTTATTGCATTTTTATACTCGTTGGAACTTCTTTTTACCAAGGGGTTACCAGAGGGGTGAAAATGAGTTGATTTGAGCTTTAAACAGCCAATAAATTGGCTGGGAAACTGGCATTTTCCAAAACCGGAAGTGGCATTTAATGTCCTTTCTCTTTGACTTTTTAGGGTTTAAAGACCTGCTGCATCCATTTTTCACATTTTTAAGCCTGTTTAGACACCTTTTGGGCCACTCGGAGAATTTGGCAAAAATTTGAAAATTTCGAGGAGCACACCCCTCAAAACGGACCCCCCATTTTTATTGCATTTTTATACTCGTTGGAACTTCTTTTTCCAAAGGGTTACCAGAGGGGTGAAAAATGAGTTGATTTGAGCTTTAAACAGCCAATAAATTGGCTGGGAAACTGGCATTTTCCAAAACCGGAAGTGGCATTTAATGTCCTTTCTCTTTGACTTTTTAGGGTTTAAAGACCTGCTTCATCCATTTTTCACATTTTTAAGCCTGTTTAGACACCTTTTGGGCCACTCGGAGAATTTGGCAAAAATTTGAAAATTTCGAGGAGCACACCCCCTCAAAACGGACCCCCCATTTTTATTGCATTTTTATACTCGTTGGAACTTCTTTTTACCAAGGGGTTACCAGAGGGGTGAAAATGAGTTGATTTGAGCTTTAAACAGCCAATAAATTGGCTGGGAAACTGGCATTTTCCAAAACCGGAAGTGGCATTTAATGTCCTTTCTCTTTGACTTTTTAGGGTTTAAAGACCTGCTGCATCCACTTTTCACATTTTTAAGCCTGTTTAGACACCTTTTGGGCCACTCGGAGAATTTGGCAAAAATTTGAAAATTTCGAGGAGCACACCCCTCAAAACGGACCCCCCATTTTTATTGCATTTTTATACTCGTTGGAACTTCTTTTTTCCAAGGGGTTACCAGAGGGGTGAAAATGAGTTGATTTGAGCTTTAAACAGCCAATAAATTGGCTGGGAAACTGGCATTTTCCAAAACCGGAATTGGCATTTAATGTCCTTTCTCTTTGACTTTTTAGGGTTTAAAGACCTGCTTCATCCATTTTTCACATTTTTAAGCCTGTTTAGACACCTTTTGGGCCACTCGGAGAATTTGGCAAAAATTTGAAAATTTCGAGGAGCACACCCCTCAAAACGGACCCCCCATTTTTATTGCATTTTTATACTCATTGGAACTTCTTTTTACCAAGGGGTTACCAGAGGGGTGAAAAATGAGTTGATTTGAGCTTTAAACAGCCAAAAAAATTGGCTGGGAAACTGGCATTTTCCAAAACCGGAAGTGGCATTTAATGTCCTTTCTCCTTGACTTTTTAGGGTTTAAAGACCTGCTGCATCCATCTTTCACATTTTTAAGCCTGTTTAGACACCTTTTGGGCCACTCGGAGAATTTGGCAAAAATTTGAAAATTTCGAGGAGCACACCCCTCAAAACGGACCCCCCATTTTTATTGCATTTTTATACTCGTTGGAACTTCTTTTTTCCAAGGGGTTACCAGAGGGGTGAAAATGAGTTGATTTGAGCTTTAAACAGCCAATAAATTGGCTGGGAAACTGGCATTTTCCAAAACCGGAAGTGGCATTTAATGTCCTTTCTCTTTGACTTTTTAGGGTTTAAAGACCTGCTGCATCCATTTTTCACATTTTTAAGCCTGTTTAGACACCTTTTGGGCCACTCGGAGAATTTGGCAAAAATTTGAAAATTTCGAGGAGCACACCCCTCAAAACGGACCCCCCATTTTTATTGCATTTTTATACTCGTTGGAACTTCTTTTTTCCAAAGGGTTACCAGAGGGGTGAAAATGAGTTGATTTGAGCTTTAAACAGCCAATAAATTGGCTGGGAAACTGGCATTTTCCAAAACCGGAAGTGGCATTTAATGTCCTTTCTCTTTGACTTTTTAGGGTTTAAAGACCTGCTTCATCCATTTTTCACTTTTTTAAGCCTGTTTAGACACCTTTTGGGCCACTCGGAGAATTTGGCAAAAATTTGAAAATTTCGAGGAGCACACCCCTCAAAACGGACCCCCCATTTTTATTGCATTTTTATACTCGTTGGAACTTCTTTTTACCAAGGGGTTACCAGAGGGGTGAAAAATGAGTTGATTTGAGCTTTAAACAGCCAATAAATTGGCTGGGAAACTGGCATTTTCCAAAACCGGAAGTGGCATTTAATGTCCTTTCTCTTTGACTTTTTAGGGTTTAAAGACCTGCTGCATCCATTTTTCACATTTTTAAGCCTGTTTAGACACCTTTTGGGCCACTCGGAGAATTTGGCAAAAATTTGAAAATTTCGAGGAGCACACCCCTCAAAACGGACCCCCCATTTTTATTGCATTTTTATACTCGTTGGAACTTCTTTTTTCCAAAGGGTTACCAGAGGGGTGAAAATGAGTTGATTTGAGCTTTAAACAGCCAATAAATTGGCTGGGAAACTGGCATTTTCCAAAACCGGAAGTGGCATTTAATGTCCTTTCTCTTTGACTTTTTAGGGTTTAAAGACCTGCTTCATCCATTTTTCACATTTTTAAGCCTGTTTAGACACCTTTTGGGCCACTCGGAGAATTTGGCAAAAATTTGAAAATTTCGAGGAGCACACCCCCTCAAAACGGACCCCCCATTTTTATTGCATTTTTATACTCGTTGGAACTTCTTTTTACCAAGGGGTTACCAGAGGGGTGAAAATGAGTTGATTTGAGCTTTAAACAGCCAATAAATTGGCTGGGAAACTGGCATTTTCCAAAACCGGAAGTGGCATTTAATGTCCTTTCTCTTTGACTTTTTAGGGTTTAAAGACCTGCTGCATCCATTTTTCACATTTTTAAGCCTGTTTAGACACCTTTTGGGCCACTCGGAGAATTTGGCAAAAATTTGAAAATTTCGAGGAGCACACCCCTCAAAACGGACCCCCCATTTTTATTGCATTTTTATACTCGTTGGAACTTCTTTTTTCCAAGGGGTTACCAGAGGGGTGAAAATGAGTTGATTTGAGCTTTAAACAGCCAATAAATTGGCTGGGAAACTGGCATTTTCCAAAACCGGAAGTGGCATTTAATGTCCTTTCTCTTTGACTTTTTAGGGTTTAAAGACCTGCTGCATCCATTTTTCACATTTTTAAGCCTGTTTAGACACCTTTTGGGCCACTCGGAGAATTTGGCAAAAATTTGAAAATTTCGAGGAGCACACCCCTCAAAACGGACCCCCCATTTTTATTGCATTATTATACTCGTTGGAACTTCTTTTTTCCAAAGGGTTACCAGAGGGGTGAAAATGAGTTGATTTGAGCTTTAAACAGCCAATAAATTGGCTGGGAAACTGGCATTTTCCAAAACCGGAAGTGGCATTTAATGTCCTTTCTCTTTGACTTTTTAGGGTTTAAAGACCTGCTTCATCCATTTTTCACTTTTTTAAGCCTGTTTAGACACCTTTTGGGCCACTCGGAGAATTTGGCAAAAATTTGAAAATTTCGAGGAGCACACCCCCTGAAAACGGACCCCCCATTTTTATTGCATTTTTATACTCGTTGGAACTTCTTTTTACCAAGGGGTTACCAGAGGGGTGAAAATGAGTTGATTTGAGCTTTAAACAGCCAATAAATTGGCTGGGAAACTGGCATTTTCCAAAACCGGAATTGGCATTTAATGTCCTTTCTCTTTGACTTTTTAGGGTTTAAAGACCTGCTTCATCCATTTTTCACATTTTTAAGCCTGTTTAGACACCTTTTGGGCCACTCGGAGAATTTGGCAAAAATTTGAAAATTTCGAGGAGCACACCCCTCAAAACGGACCCCCCATTTTTATTGCATTTTTATACTCGTTGGAACTTCTTTTTACCAAGGGGTTACCAGAGGGGTGAAAAATGAGTTGATTTGAGCTTTAAACAGCCAAAAAAATTGGCTGGGAAACTGGCATTTTCCAAAACCGGAAGTGGCATTTAATGTCCTTTCTCTTTGACTTTTTAGGGTTTAAAGACCTGCTGCATCCATTTTTCACATTTTTAAGCCTGTTTAGACACCTTTTGGGCCACTCGGAGAATTTGGCAAAAATTTGAAAATTTCGAGGAGCACACCCCTCAAAACGGACCCCCCATTTTTATTGCATTTTTATACTCGTTGGAACTTCTTTTTTCCAAGGGGTTACCAGAGGGGTGAAAATGAGTTGATTTGAGCTTTAAACAGCCAATAAATTGGCTGGGAATCTGGCATTTTCCAAAACCGGAAGTGGCATTTAATGTCCTTTCTCTTTGACTTTTTAGGGTTTAAAGACCTGCTGCATCCATTTTTCACATTTTTAAGCTTGTTTAGACACCTTTTGGGCCACTCGGAGAATTTGGCAAAAATTTGAAAATTTCGAGGAGCACACCCCTCAAAACGGACCCCCCATTTTTATTGCATTTTTATACTCGTTGGAACTTCTTTTTTCCAAGGGGTTACCAGAGGGGTGAAAAATGAGTTGATTTGAGCTTTAAAAAGCCAATCAATTGGCTGGGAAACTGGCATTTTCCAAAACCGGAAGTGGCATTTAGTGTCCTTTCTCCTTGACTTTTTAGGGTTTAAAGACCTGCTGCATCCATTTTTCACATTTTTAAGCCTGTTTAGACACCTTTTGGGCCACTCGGAGAATTTGGCAAAAATTTGAAAATTTCGAGGAGCACACCCCTCAAAACGGACCGCCTATTTTTATTGCATTTTTATACTCGTTGGAACTTCTTTTTTCCAAAGGGTTACCAGAGGGGTGAAAATGAGTTGATTTGAGCTTTAAACAGCCAATAAATTGGCTGGGAAACTGGCATTTTCCAAAACCGGAAGTGGCATTTAATGTCCTTTCTCTTTGACTTTTTAGGGTTTAAAGACCTGCTGCATCCACTTTTCACATTTTTAAGCCTGTTTAGACACCTTTTGGGCCACTCGGAGAATTTGGCAAAAATTTGAAAATTTCGAGGAGCACACCCCTCAAAACGGACCCCCCATTTTTATTGCATTTTTATACTCGTTGGAACTTCTTTTTTCCAAGGGGTTACCAGAGGGGTGAAAATGAGTTGATTTGAGCTTTAAACAGCCAATAAATTGGCTGGGAAACTGGCATTTTCCAAAACCGGAATTGGCATTTAATGTCCTTTCTCTTTGACTTTTTAGGGTTTAAAGACCTGCTTCATCCATTTTTCACATTTTTAAGCCTGTTTAGACACCTTTTGGGCCACTCGGAGAATTTGGCAAAAATTTGAAAATTTCGAGGAGCACACCCCTCAAAACGGACCCCCCATTTTTATTGCATTTTTATACTCATTGGAACTTCTTTTTACCAAGGGGTTACCAGAGGGGTGAAAAATGAGTTGATTTGAGCTTTAAACAGCCAAAAAAATTGGCTGGGAAACTGGCATTTTCCAAAACCGGAAGTGGCATTTAATGTCCTTTCTCCTTGACTTTTTAGGGTTTAAAGACCTGCTGCATCCATCTTTCACATTTTTAAGCCTGTTTAGACACCTTTTGGGCCACTCGGAGAATTTGGCAAAAATTTGAAAATTTCGAGGAGCACACCCCTCAAAACGGACCCCCCATTTTTATTGCATTTTTATACTCGTTGGAACTTCTTTTTCCAAGGGGTTACCAGAGGGGTGAAAATGAGTTGATTTGAGCTTTAAACAGCCAATAAATTGGCTGGGAAACTGGCATTTTCCAAAACCGGAAGTGGCATTTAATGTCCTTTCTCTTTGACTTTTTAGGGTTTAAAGACCTGCTGCATCCACTTTTCACATTTTTAAGCCTGTTTAGACACCTTTTGGGCCACTCGGAGAATTTGGCAAAAATTTGAAAATTTCGAGGAGCACACCCCTCAAAACGGACCCCCCATTTTTATTGCATTTTTATACTCGTTGGAACTTCTTTTTTCCAAGGGGTTACCAGAGGGGTGAAAATGAGTTGATTTGAGCTTTAAACAGCCAATAAATTGGCTGGGAAACTGGCATTTTCCAAAACCGGAAGTGGCATTTAATGTCCTTTCTCTTTGACTTTTTAGGGTTTAAAGACCTGCTTCATCCATTTTTCACATTTTTAAGCCTGTTTAGACACCTTTTGGGCCACTCGGAGAATTTGGCAAAAATTTCGAGGAGCACACCCCTCAAAACGGACCCCCCATTTTTATTGCATTTTTATACTCGTTGGAACTTCTTTTTTCCAAGGGGTTACCAGAGGGGTGAAAATGAGTTGATTTGAGCTTTAAACAGCCAATAAATTGGCTGGGAAACTGGCATTTTCCAAAACCGGAATTGGCATTTAATGTCCTTTCTCTTTGACTTTTTAGGGTTTAAAGACCTGCTTCATCCATTTTTCACATTTTTAAGCCTGTTTAGACACCTTTTGGGCCACTCGGAGAATTTGGCAAAAATTTGAAAATTTAGAGGAGCACACCTTTCAAAACGGACCCCCCATTTTTATTGCATTTTTATACTCGTTGGAACTTCTTTTTACCAAGGGGTTACCAGAGGGGTGAAAAATGAGTTGATTTGAGCTTTAAACAGCCAAAAAAATTGGCTGGGAAACTGGCATTTTCCAAAACCGGAAGTGGCATTTAATGTCCTTTCTCCTTGACTTTTTAGGGTTTAAAGACCTGCTGCATCCATTTTTCACATTTTTAAGCCTGTTTAGACACCTTTTGGGCCACTCGGAGAATTTGGCAAAAATTTGAAAATTTCGAGGAGCACACCCCTCAAAACGGACCCCCCATTTTTATTGCATTTTTATACTCGTTGGAACTTCTTTTTTCCAAGGGGTTACCAGAGGGGTGAAAATGAGTTGATTTGAGCTTTAAACAGCCAATAAATTGGCTGGGAAACTGGCATTTTCCAAAACCGGAAGTGGCATTTAATGTCCTTTCTCTTTGACTTTTTAGGGTTTAAAGACCTGCTGCATCCATTTTTCACATTTTTAAGCCTGTTTAGACACCTTTTGGGCCACTCGGAGAATTTGGCAAAAATTTGAAAATTTCGAGGAGCACACCCCTCAAAACGGACCCCCCATTTTTATTGCATTTTTATACTCGTTGGAACTTCTTTTTTCCAAAGGGTTACCAGAGGGGTGAAAATGAGTTGATTTGAGCTTTAAACAGCCAATAAATTGGCTGGGAAACTGGCATTTTCCAAAACCGGAAGTGGCATTTAATGTCCTTTCTCTTTGACTTTTTAGGGTTTAAAGACCTGCTTCATCCATTTTTCACATTTTTAAGCCTGTTTAGACACCTTTTGGGCCACTCGGAGAATTTGGCAAAAATTTGAAAATTTCGAGGAGCACACCCCTCAAAACGGACCCCCCATTTTTATTGCATTTTTATACTCGTTGGAACTTCTTTTTACCAAGGGGTTACCAGAGGGGTGAAAAATGAGTTGATTTGAGCTTTAAACAGCCAATAAATTGGCTGGGAAACTGGCATTTTCCAAAACCGGAAGTGGCATTTAATGTCCTTTCTCCTTGACTTTTTAGGGTTTAAAGACCTGCTGCATCCATTTTTCACATTTTTAAGCCTGTTTAGACACCTTTTGGGCCACTCGGAGAATTTTGCAAAAATTTGAAAATTTCGAGGAGCACACCCCCTCAAAACGGACCCCCCATTTTTATTGCATTTTTATACTCGTTGGAACTTCTTTTTACCAAGGGGTTACCAGAGGGGTGAAAATGAGTTGATTTGAGCTTTAAACAGCCAATAAATTGGCTGGGAAACTGGCATTTTCCAAAACCGGAAGTGGCATTTAATGTCCTTTCTCTTTGACTTTTTAGGGTTTAAAGACCTGCTGCATCCACTTTTCACATTTTTAAGCCTGTTTAGACACCTTTTGGGCCACTCGGAGAATTTGGCAAAAATTTGAAAATTTCGAGGAGCACACCCCTCAAAACGGACCCCCCATTTTTATTGCATTTTTATACTCGTTGGAACTTCTTTTTTCCAAGGGGTTACCAGAGGGGTGAAAATGAGTTGATTTGAGCTTTAAACAGCCAATAAATTGGCTGGGAAACTGGCATTTTCCAAAACCGGAAGTGGCATTTAATGTCCTTTCTCTTTGACTTTTTAGGGTTTAAAGACCTGCTTCATCCATTTTTCACATTTTTAAGCCTGTTTAGACACCTTTTGGGCCACTCGGAGAATTTGGCAAAAATTTGAAAATTTCGAGGAGCACACCCCCTCAAAACGGACCCCCCATTTTTATTGCATTTTTATACTCGTTGGAACTTCTTTTTACCAAGGGGTTACCAGAGGGGTGAAAAATGAGTTGATTTGAGCTTTAAACAGCCAATAAATTGGCTGGGAAACTGGCATTTTCCAAAACCGGAAGTGGCATTTAATGTCCTTTCTCCTTGACTTTTTAGGGTTTAAAGACCTGCTGCATCCATTTTTCACATTTTTAAGCCTGTTTAGACACCTTTTGGGCCACTCGGAGAATTTTGCAAAAATTTGAAAATTTCGAGGAGCACACCCCCTCAAAACGGACCCCCCATTTTTATTGCATTTTTATACTCGTTGGAACTTCTTTTTACCAAGGGGTTACCAGAGGGGTGAAAATGAGTTGATTTGAGCTTTAAACAGCCAATAAATTGGCTGGGAAACTGGCATTTTCCAAAACCGGAAGTGGCATTTAATGTCCTTTCTCTTTGACTTTTTAGGGTTTAAAGACCTGCTGCATCCACTTTTCACATTTTTAAGCCTGTTTAGACACCTTTTGGGCCACTCGGAGAATTTGGCAAAAATTTGAAAATTTCGAGGAGCACACCCCTCAAAACGGACCCCCCATTTTTATTGCATTTTTATACTCGTTGGAACTTCTTTTTTCCAAGGGGTTACCAGAGGGGTGAAAATGAGTTGATTTGAGCTTTAAACAGCCAATAAATTGGCTGGGAAACTGGCATTTTCCAAAACCGGAAGTGGCATTTAATGTCCTTTCTCTTTGACTTTTTAGGGTTTAAAGACCTGCTTCATCCATTTTTCACATTTTTAAGCCTGTTTAGACACCTTTTGGGCCACTCGGAGAATTTGGCAAAAATTTGAAAATTTCGAGGAGCACACCCCCTCAAAACGGACCCCCCATTTTTATTGCATTTTTATACTCGTTGGAACTTCTTTTTACCAAGGGGTTACCAGAGGGGTGAAAATGAGTTGATTTGAGCTTTAAACAGCCAATAAATTGGCTGGGAAACTGGCATTTTCCAAAACCGGAAGTGGCATTTAATGTCCTTTCTCTTTGACTTTTTAGGGTTTAAAGACCTGCTGCATCCACTTTTCACATTTTTAAGCCTGTTTAGACACCTTTTGGGCCACTCGGAGAATTTGGCAAAAATTTGAAAATTTCGAGGAGCACACCCCTCAAAACGGACCCCCCATTTTTATTGCATTTTTATACTCGTTGGAACTTCTTTTTTCCAAGGGGTTACCAGAGGGGTGAAAATGAGTTGATTTGAGCTTTAAACAGCCAATAAATTGGCTGGGAAACTGGCATTTTCCAAAACCGGAATTGGCATTTAATGTCCTTTCTCCTTGACTTTTTAGGGTTTAAAGACCTGCTGCATCCATTTTTCACATTTTTAAGCCTGTTTAGACACCTTTTGGGCCACTCGGAGAATTTGGCAAAAATTTGAAAATTTCGAGGAGCACACCCCTCAAAACGGACCCCCCATTTTTATTGCATTTTTATACTCGTTGGAACTTCTTTTTACCAAGGGGTTACCAGAGGGGTGAAAATGAGTTGATTTGAGCTTTAAACAGCCAATAAATTCGCTGGGAAACTGGCATTTTCCAAAACCGGAAGTGGCATTTAATGTCCTTTCTCTTTGACTTTTTAGGGTTTAAAGACCTGCTGCATCCATTTTTCACATTTTTAAGCCTGTTTAGACACCTTTTGGGCCACTCGGAGAATTTGGCAAAAATTTGAAAATTTCGAGGAGCACACCCCTCAAAACGGACCCCCCATTTTTATTGCATTTTTATACTCGTTGGAACTTCTTTTTTCCAAAGGGTTACCAGAGGGGTGAAAATGAGTTGATTTGAGCTTTAAACAGCCAATAAATTGGCTGGGAAACTGGCATTTTCCAAAACCGGAAGTGGCATTTAATGTCCTTTCTCTTTGACTTTTTAGGGTTTAAAGACCTGCTTCATCCATTTTTCACATTTTTAAGCCTGTTTAGACACCTTTTGGGCCACTCGGAGAATTTGGCAAAAATTTGAAAATTTCGAGGAGCACACCCCTCAAAACGGACCCCCCATTTTTATTGCATTTTTATACTCGTTGGAACTTCTTTTTTCCAAGGGGTTACCAGAGGGGTGAAAATGAGTTGATTTGAGCTTTAAACAGCCAATAAATTGGCTGGGAAACTGGCATTTTCCAAAACCGGAAGTGGCATTTAATGTCCTTTCTCTTTGACTTTTTAGGGTTTAAAGACCTGCTTCATCCATTTTTCACTTTTTTAAGCCTGTTTAGACACCTTTTGGGCCACTCGGAGAATTTGGCAAAAATTTGAAAATTTCGAGGAGCACACCCCCTGAAAACGGACCCCCCATTTTTATTGCATTTTTATACTCGTTGGAACTTCTTTTTACCAAGGGGTTACCAGAGGGGTGAAAATGAGTTGATTTGAGCTTTAAACAGCCAATAAATTGGCTGGGAAACTGGCATTTTCCAAAACCGGAAGTGGCATTTAATGTCCTTTCTCTTTGACTTTTTAGGGTTTAAAGACCTGCTGCATCCACTTTTCACATTTTTAAGCCTGTTTAGACACCTTTTGGGCCACTCGGAGAATTTGGCAAAAATTTGAAAATTTCGAGGAGCACACCCCTCAAAACGGACCCCCCATTTTTATTGCATTTTTATACTCGTTGGAACTTCTTTTTTCCAAGGGGTTACCAGAGGGGTGAAAATGAGTTGATTTGAGCTTTAAACAGCCAATAAATTGGCTGGGAAACTGGCATTTTCCAAAACCGGAATTGGCATTTAATGTCCTTTCTCTTTGACTTTTTAGGGTTTAAAGACCTGCTTCATCCATTTTTCACATTTTTAAGCCTGTTTAGACACCTTTTGGGCCACTCGGAGAATTTGGCAAAAATTTGAAAATTTCGAGGAGCACACCCCTCAAAACGGACCCTCCATTTTTATTGCATTTTTATACTCGTTGGAACTTCTTTTTACCAAGGGGTTACCAGAGGGGTGAAAAATGAGTTGATTTGAGCTTTAAACAGCCAAAAAAATTGGCTGGGAAACTGGCATTTTCCAAAACCGGAAGTGGCATTTAATGTCCTTTCTCTTTGACTTTTTAGGGTTTAAAGACCTGCTGCATCCATTTTTCACATTTTTAAGCCTGTTTAGACACCTTTTGGGCCACTCGGAGAATTTGGCAAAAATTTGAAAATTTCGAGGAGCACACCCCTCAAAACGGACCCCCCATTTTTATTGCATTTTTATACTCGTTGGAACTTCTTTTTTCCAAAGGGTTACCAGAGGGGTGAAAAATGAGTTGATTTGAGCTTTAAACAGCCAATAAATTGGCTGGGAAACTGGCATTTTCCAAAACCGGAAGTGGCATTTAATGTCCTTTCTCTTTGACTTTTTAGGGTTTAAAGACCTGCTTCATCCATTTTTCACATTTTTAAGCCTGTTTAGACACCTTTTGGGCCACTCGGAGAATTTTGCAAAAATTTGAAAATTTCGAGGAGCACACCCCCTCAAAACGGACCCCCCATTTTTATTGCATTTTTATACTCGTTGGAACTTCTTTTTACCAAGGGGTTACCAGAGGGGTGAAAATGAGTTGATTTGAGCTTTAAACAGCCAATAAATTGGCTGGGAAACTGGCATTTTCCAAAACCGGAAGTGGCATTTAATGTCCTTTCTCTTTGACTTTTTAGGGTTTAAAGACCTGCTTCATCCATTTTTCACATTTTTAAGCCATTTTAGACACCTTTTGGGCCACTCGGAGAATTTGGCAAAAATTTGAAAATTTCGAGGAGCACACCCCCTCAAAACGGACCCCCCATTTTTATTGCATTTTTATACTCGTTGGAACTTCTTTTTACCAAGGGGTTACCAGAGGGGTGAAAATGAGTTGATTTGAGCTTTAAACAGCCAATAAATTGGCTGGGAAACTGGCATTTTCCAAAACCGGAAGTGGCATTTAATGTCCTTTCTCTTTGACTTTTTAGGGTTTAAAGACCTGCTGCATCCACTTTTCACATTTTTAAGCCTGTTTAGACACCTTTTGGGCCACTCGGAGAATTTGGCAAAAATTTGAAAATTTCGAGGAGCACACCCCTCAAAACGGACCCCCCATTTTTATTGCATTTTTATACTCGTTGGAACTTCTTTTTTCCAAGGGGTTACCAGAGGGGTGAAAATGAGTTGATTTGAGCTTTAAACAGCCAATAAATTGGCTGGGAAACTGGCATTTTCCAAAACCGGATGTGGCATTTAATGTCCTTTCCCTTTGACTTTTTAGGGTTTAAAGACCTGCTGCATCCATTTTTCACATTTTTAAGCCTTTTTAGACACCTTTTGGGCCACTCGGAGAATTTGGCAAAAATTTGAAAATTTCGAGGAGCACACCCCTCAAAACGGACCCCCCATTTTTATTGCATTTTTATACTCGTTGGAACTTCTTTTTACCAAGGGGTTACCAGAGGGGTGAAAATGAGTTGATTTGAGCTTTAAACAGCCAATAAATTGGCTGGGAAACTGGCATTTTCCAAAATCGGAAGTGGCATTTAATGTCCTTTCTCTTTGACTTTTTAGGGTTTAAAGACCTGCTGCATCCATTTTTCACATTTTTAAGCCTGTTTAGACACCTTTTGGGCCACTCGGAGAATTTGTAAAAATTTGAAAATTTCGAGGAGCACACCCCTCAAAACGGACCCCCCATTTTTATTGCATTTTTATACTCGTTGGAACTTCTTTTTTCCAAAGGGTTACCAGAGGGGTGAAAATGTGTTGATTTGAGCTTTAAACAGCCAATAAATTGGCTGGGAAACTGGCATTTTCCAAAACCGGAAGTGGCATTTAATGTCCTTTCTCTTTGACTTTTTAGGGTTTAAAGACCTGCTTCATCCATTTTTCACATTTTTAAGCCTGTTTAGACACCTTTTGGGCCACTCGGAGAATTTGGCAAAAATTTGAAAATTTCGAGGAGCACACCCCCTTAAAACGGACCCCCCATTTTTATTGCATTTTTATACTCGTTGGAACTTCTTTTTACCAAGGGGTTACCAGAGGGGTGAAAATGAGTTGATTTGAGCTTTAAACAGCCAATAAATTGGCTGGGAAACTGGCATTTTCCAAAACCGGAAGTGGCATTTAATGTCCTTTCTCTTTGACTTTTTAGGGTTTAAAGACCTGCTTCATCCATTTTTCACATTTTTAAGCCTGTTTAGACACCTTTTGGGCCACTCGGAGAATTTGGCAAAAATTTGAAAATTTCAAGGAGCACACCCCCTGAAAACGGACCCCCCATTTTTATTGCATTTTTATACTCGTTGGAACTTCTTTTTACCAAGGGGTTACCAGAGGGGTGAAAATGAGTTGATTTGAGCTTTAAACAGCCAATAAATTGGCTGGGAAACTGGCATTTTCCAAAACCGGAAGTGGCATTTAATGTCCTTTCTCTTTGACTTTTTAGGGTTTAAAGACCTGCTGCATCCATTTTTCACATTTTTAAGCCTGTTTAGACACCTTTTGGGCCACTCGGAGAATTTGGCAAAAATTTGAAAATTTCGAGGAGCACACCCCTCAAAACGGACCCCCCATTTTTATTGCATTTTTATACTCGTTGGAACTTCTTTTTACCAAGGGGTTACCAGAGGGGTGAAAATGAGTTGATTTGAGCTTTAAACAGCCAATAAATTCGCTGGGAAACTGGCATTTTCCAAAACCGGAAGTGGCATTTAATGTCCTTTCTCTTTGACTTTTTAGGGTTTAAAGACCTGCTGCATCCATTTTTCACATTTTTAAGCCTGTTTAGACACCTTTTGGGCCACTCGGAGAATTTGGCAAAAATTTGAAAATTTCGAGGAGCACACCCCTCAAAACGGACCCCCCATTTTTATTGCATTTTTATACTCGTTGGAACTTCTTTTTTCCAAAGGGTTACCAGAGGGGTGAAAATGAGTTGATTTGAGCTTTAAACAGCCAATAAATTGGCTGGGAAACTGGCATTTTCCAAAACCGGAAGTGGCATTTAATGTCCTTTCTCTTTGACTTTTTAGGGTTTAAAGACCTGCTTCATCCATTTTTCACATTTTTAAGCCTGTTTAGACACCTTTTGGGCCACTCGGAGAATTTGGCAAAAATTTGAAAATTTCGAGGAGCACACCCCTCAAAACGGACCCCCCATTTTTATTGCATTTTTATACTCGTTGGAACTTCTTTTTTCCAAAGGGTTACCAGAGGGGTGAAAATGAGTTGATTTGAGCTTTAAACAGCCAATAAATTGGCTGGGAAACTGGCATTTTCCAAAACCGGAAGTGGCATTTAATGTCCTTTCTCTTTGACTTTTTAGGGTTTAAAGACCTGCTTCATCCATTTTTCACATTTTTAAGCCTGTTTAGACACCTTTTGGGCCACTCGGAGAATTTGGCAAAAATTTGAAAATTTCGAGGAGCACACCCCCTCAAAACGGACCCCCCATTTTTATTGCATTTTTATACTCGTTGGAACTTCTTTTTACCAAGGGGTTACCAGAGGGGTGAAAATGAGTTGATTTGAGCTTTAAACAGCCAATAAATTGGCTGGGAAACTGGCATTTTCCAAAACCGGAAGTGGCATTTAATGTCCTTTCTCTTTGACTTTTTAGGGTTTAAAGACCTGCTGCATCCATTTTTCACATTTTTAAGCCTGTTTAGACACCTTTTGGGCCACTCGGAGAATTTGGCAAAAATTTGAAAATTTCGAGGAGCACACCCCTCAAAACGGACCCCCCATTTTTATTGCATTTTTATACTCGTTGGAACTTCTTTTTTCCAAGGGGTTACCAGAGGGGTGAAAATGAGTTGATTTGAGCTTTAAACAGCCAATAAATTGGCTGGGAAACTGGCATTTTCCAAAACCGGAAGTGGCATTTAATGTCCTTTCTCTTTGACTTTTTAGGGTTTAAAGACCTGCTGCATCCATTTTTCACATTTTTAAGCCTGTTTAGACACCTTTTGGGCCACTCGGAGAATTTGGCAAAAATTTGAAAATTTCGAGGAGCACACCCCTCAAAACGGACCCCCCATTTTTATTGCATTATTATACTCGTTGGAACTTCTTTTTTCCAAAGGGTTACCAGAGGGGTGAAAATGAGTTGATTTGAGCTTTAAACAGCCAATAAATTGGCTGGGAAACTGGCATTTTCCAAAACCGGAAGTGGCATTTAATGTCCTTTCTCTTTGACTTTTTAGGGTTTAAAGACCTGCTTCATCCATTTTTCACTTTTTTAAGCCTGTTTAGACACCTTTTGGGCCACTCGGAGAATTTGGCAAAAATTTGAAAATTTCGAGGAGCACACCCCCTGAAAACGGACCCCCCATTTTTATTGCATTTTTATACTCGTTGGAACTTCTTTTTACCAAGGGGTTACCAGAGGGGTGAAAATGAGTTGATTTGAGCTTTAAACAGCCAATAAATTGGCTGGGAAACTGGCATTTTCCAAAACCGGAATTGGCATTTAATGTCCTTTCTCTTTGACTTTTTAGGGTTTAAAGACCTGCTTCATCCATTTTTCACATTTTTAAGCCTGTTTAGACACCTTTTGGGCCACTCGGAGAATTTGGCAAAAATTTGAAAATTTCGAGGAGCACACCCCTCAAAACGGACCCCCCATTTTTATTGCATTTTTATACTCGTTGGAACTTCTTTTTACCAAGGGGTTACCAGAGGGGTGAAAAATGAGTTGATTTGAGCTTTAAACAGCCAAAAAAATTGGCTGGGAAACTGGCATTTTCCAAAACCGGAAGTGGCATTTAATGTCCTTTCTCTTTGACTTTTTAGGGTTTAAAGACCTGCTGCATCCATTTTTCACATTTTTAAGCCTGTTTAGACACCTTTTGGGCCACTCGGAGAATTTGGCAAAAATTTGAAAATTTCGAGGAGCACACCCCTCAAAACGGACCCCCCATTTTTATTGCATTTTTATACTCGTTGGAACTTCTTTTTTCCAAGGGGTTACCAGAGGGGTGAAAATGAGTTGATTTGAGCTTTAAACAGCCAATAAATTGGCTGGGAATCTGGCATTTTCCAAAACCGGAAGTGGCATTTAATGTCCTTTCTCTTTGACTTTTTAGGGTTTAAAGACCTGCTGCATCCATTTTTCACATTTTTAAGCTTGTTTAGACACCTTTTGGGCCACTCGGAGAATTTGGCAAAAATTTGAAAATTTCGAGGAGCACACCCCTCAAAACGGACCCCCCATTTTTATTGCATTTTTATACTCGTTGGAACTTCTTTTTTCCAAGGGGTTACCAGAGGGGTGAAAAATGAGTTGATTTGAGCTTTAAAAAGCCAATCAATTGGCTGGGAAACTGGCATTTTCCAAAACCGGAAGTGGCATTTAGTGTCCTTTCTCCTTGACTTTTTAGGGTTTAAAGACCTGCTGCATCCATTTTTCACATTTTTAAGCCTGTTTAGACACCTTTTGGGCCACTCGGAGAATTTGGCAAAAATTTGAAAATTTCGAGGAGCACACCCCTCAAAACGGACCCCCTATTTTTATTGCATTTTTATACTCGTTGGAACTTCTTTTTTCCAAAGGGTTACCAGAGGGGTGAAAATGAGTTGATTTGAGCTTTAAACAGCCAATAAATTGGCTGGGAAACTGGCATTTTCCAAAACCGGAAGTGGCATTTAATGTCCTTTCTCTTTGACTTTTTAGGGTTTAAAGACCTGCTGCATCCACTTTTCACATTTTTAAGCCTGTTTAGACACCTTTTGGGCCACTCGGAGAATTTGGCAAAAATTTGAAAATTTCGAGGAGCACACCCCTCAAAACGGACCCCCCATTTTTATTGCATTTTTATACTCGTTGGAACTTCTTTTTTCCAAGGGGTTACCAGAGGGGTGAAAATGAGTTGATTTGAGCTTTAAACAGCCAATAAATTGGCTGGGAAACTGGCATTTTCCAAAACCGGAATTGGCATTTAATGTCCTTTCTCTTTGACTTTTTAGGGTTTAAAGACCTGCTTCATCCATTTTTCACATTTTTAAGCCTGTTTAGACACCTTTTGGGCCACTCGGAGAATTTGGCAAAAATTTGAAAATTTCGAGGAGCACACCCCTCAAAACGGACCCCCCATTTTTATTGCATTTTTATACTCATTGGAACTTCTTTTTACCAAGGGGTTACCAGAGGGGTGAAAAATGAGTTGATTTGAGCTTTAAACAGCCAAAAAAATTGGCTGGGAAACTGGCATTTTCCAAAACCGGAAGTGGCATTTAATGTCCTTTCTCCTTGACTTTTTAGGGTTTAAAGACCTGCTGCATCCATCTTTCACATTTTTAAGCCTGTTTAGACACCTTTTGGGCCACTCGGAGAATTTGGCAAAAATTTGAAAATTTCGAGGAGCACACCCCTCAAAACGGACCCCCCATTTTTATTGCATTTTTATACTCGTTGGAACTTCTTTTTCCAAGGGGTTACCAGAGGGGTGAAAATGAGTTGATTTGAGCTTTAAACAGCCAATAAATTGGCTGGGAAACTGGCATTTTCCAAAACCGGAAGTGGCATTTAATGTCCTTTCTCTTTGACTTTTTAGGGTTTAAAGACCTGCTGCATCCACTTTTCACATTTTTAAGCCTGTTTAGACACCTTTTGGGCCACTCGGAGAATTTGGCAAAAATTTGAAAATTTCGAGGAGCACACCCCTCAAAACGGACCCCCCATTTTTATTGCATTTTTATACTCGTTGGAACTTCTTTTTTCCAAGGGGTTACCAGAGGGGTGAAAATGAGTTGATTTGAGCTTTAAACAGCCAATAAATTGGCTGGGAAACTGGCATTTTCCAAAACCGGAAGTGGCATTTAATGTCCTTTCTCTTTGACTTTTTAGGGTTTAAAGACCTGCTTCATCCATTTTTCACATTTTTAAGCCTGTTTAGACACCTTTTGGGCCACTCGGAGAATTTGGCAAAAATTTCGAGGAGCACACCCCTCAAAACGGACCCCCCATTTTTATTGCATTTTTATACTCGTTGGAACTTCTTTTTTCCAAGGGGTTACCAGAGGGGTGAAAATGAGTTGATTTGAGCTTTAAACAGCCAATAAATTGGCTGGGAAACTGGCATTTTCCAAAACCGGAATTGGCATTTAATGTCCTTTCTCTTTGACTTTTTAGGGTTTAAAGACCTGCTTCATCCATTTTTCACATTTTTAAGCCTGTTTAGACACCTTTTGGGCCACTCGGAGAATTTGGCAAAAATTTGAAAATTTAGAGGAGCACACCTTTCAAAACGGACCCCCCATTTTTATTGCATTTTTATACTCGTTGGAACTTCTTTTTACCAAGGGGTTACCAGAGGGGTGAAAAATGAGTTGATTTGAGCTTTAAACAGCCAAAAAAATTGGCTGGGAAACTGGCATTTTCCAAAACCGGAAGTGGCATTTAATGTCCTTTCTCCTTGACTTTTTAGGGTTTAAAGACCTGCTGCATCCATTTTTCACATTTTTAAGCCTGTTTAGACACCTTTTGGGCCACTCGGAGAATTTGGCAAAAATTTGAAAATTTCGAGGAGCACACCCCTCAAAACGGACCCCCCATTTTTATTGCATTTTTATACTCGTTGGAACTTCTTTTTTCCAAGGGGTTACCAGAGGGGTGAAAATGAGTTGATTTGAGCTTTAAACAGCCAATAAATTGGCTGGGAAACTGGCATTTTCCAAAACCGGAAGTGGCATTTAATGTCCTTTCTCTTTGACTTTTTAGGGTTTAAAGACCTGCTGCATCCATTTTTCACATTTTTAAGCCTGTTTAGACACCTTTTGGGCCACTCGGAGAATTTGGCAAAAATTTGAAAATTTCGAGGAGCACACCCCTCAAAACGGACCCCCCATTTTTATTGCATTTTTATACTCGTTGGAACTTCTTTTTTCCAAAGGGTTACCAGAGGGGTGAAAATGAGTTGATTTGAGCTTTAAACAGCCAATAAATTGGCTGGGAAACTGGCATTTTCCAAAACCGGAAGTGGCATTTAATGTCCTTTCTCTTTGACTTTTTAGGGTTTAAAGACCTGCTTCATCCATTTTTCACATTTTTAAGCCTGTTTAGACACCTTTTGGGCCACTCGGAGAATTTGGCAAAAATTTGAAAATTTCGAGGAGCACACCCCTCAAAACGGACCCCCCATTTTTATTGCATTTTTATACTCGTTGGAACTTCTTTTTACCAAGGGGTTACCAGAGGGGTGAAAAATGAGTTGATTTGAGCTTTAAACAGCCAATAAATTGGCTGGGAAACTGGCATTTTCCAAAACCGGAAGTGGCATTTAATGTCCTTTCTCCTTGACTTTTTAGGGTTTAAAGACCTGCTGCATCCATTTTTCACATTTTTAAGCCTGTTTAGACACCTTTTGGGCCACTCGGAGAATTTTGCAAAAATTTGAAAATTTCGAGGAGCACACCCCCTCAAAACGGACCCCCCATTTTTATTGCATTTTTATACTCGTTGGAACTTCTTTTTTCCAAGGGGTTACCAGAGGGGTGAAAATGAGTTGATTTGAGCTTTAAACAGCCAATAAATTGGCTGGGAAACTGGCATTTTCCAAAACCGGAAGTGGCATTTAATGTCCTTTCTCTTTGACTTTTTAGGGTTTAAAGACCTGCTGCATCCACTTTTCACATTTTTAAGCCTGTTTAGACACCTTTTGGGCCACTCGGAGAATTTGGCAAAAATTTGAAAATTTCGAGGAGCACACCCCTCAAAACGGACCCCCCATTTTTATTGCATTTTTATACTCGTTGGAACTTCTTTTTTCCAAGGGGTTACCAGAGGGGTGAAAATGAGTTGATTTGAGCTTTAAACAGCCAATAAATTGGCTGGGAAACTGGCATTTTCCAAAACCGGAAGTGGCATTTAATGTCCTTTCTCTTTGACTTTTTAGGGTTTAAAGACCTGCTTCATCCATTTTTCACATTTTTAAGCCTGTTTAGACACCTTTTGGGCCACTCGGAGAATTTGGCAAAAATTTGAAAATTTCGAGGAGCACACCCCCTCAAAACGGACCCCCCATTTTTATTGCATTTTTATACTCGTTGGAACTTCTTTTTACCAAGGGGTTACCAGAGGGGTGAAAAATGAGTTGATTTGAGCTTTAAACAGCCAATAAATTGGCTGGGAAACTGGCATTTTCCAAAACCGGAAGTGGCATTTAATGTCCTTTCTCCTTGACTTTTTAGGGTTTAAAGACCTGCTGCATCCATTTTTCACATTTTTAAGCCTGTTTAGACACCTTTTGGGCCACTCGGAGAATTTTGCAAAAATTTGAAAATTTCGAGGAGCACACCCCCTCAAAACGGACCCCCCATTTTTATTGCATTTTTATACTCGTTGGAACTTCTTTTTACCAAGGGGTTACCAGAGGGGTGAAAATGAGTTGATTTGAGCTTTAAACAGCCAATAAATTGGCTGGGAAACTGGCATTTTCCAAAACCGGAAGTGGCATTTAATGTCCTTTCTCTTTGACTTTTTAGGGTTTAAAGACCTGCTGCATCCACTTTTCACATTTTTAAGCCTGTTTAGACACCTTTTGGGCCACTCGGAGAATTTGGCAAAAATTTGAAAATTTCGAGGAGCACACCCCTCAAAACGGACCCCCCATTTTTATTGCATTTTTATACTCGTTGGAACTTCTTTTTTCCAAGGGGTTACCAGAGGGGTGAAAATGAGTTGATTTGAGCTTTAAACAGCCAATAAATTGGCTGGGAAACTGGCATTTTCCAAAACCGGAAGTGGCATTTAATGTCCTTTCTCTTTGACTTTTTAGGGTTTAAAGACCTGCTTCATCCATTTTTCACATTTTTAAGCCTGTTTAGACACCTTTTGGGCCACTCGGAGAATTTGGCAAAAATTTGAAAATTTCGAGGAGCACACCCCCTCAAAACGGACCCCCCATTTTTATTGCATTTTTATACTCGTTGGAACTTCTTTTTACCAAGGGGTTACCAGAGGGGTGAAAATGAGTTGATTTGAGCTTTAAACAGCCAATAAATTGGCTGGGAAACTGGCATTTTCCAAAACCGGAAGTGGCATTTAATGTCCTTTCTCTTTGACTTTTTAGGGTTTAAAGACCTGCTGCATCCACTTTTCACATTTTTAAGCCTGTTTAGACACCTTTTGGGCCACTCGGAGAATTTGGCAAAAATTTGAAAATTTCGAGGAGCACACCCCTCAAAACGGACCCCCCATTTTTATTGCATTTTTATACTCGTTGGAACTTCTTTTTTCCAAGGGGTTACCAGAGGGGTGAAAATGAGTTGATTTGAGCTTTAAACAGCCAATAAATTGGCTGGGAAACTGGCATTTTCCAAAACCGGAATTGGCATTTAATGTCCTTTCTCCTTGACTTTTTAGGGTTTAAAGACCTGCTGCATCCATTTTTCACATTTTTAAGCCTGTTTAGACACCTTTTGGGCCACTCGGAGAATTTGGCAAAAATTTGAAAATTTCGAGGAGCACACCCCTCAAAACGGACCCCCCATTTTTATTGCATTTTTATACTCGTTGGAACTTCTTTTTACCAAGGGGTTACCAGAGGGGTGAAAATGAGTTGATTTGAGCTTTAAACAGCCAATAAATTCGCTGGGAAACTGGCATTTTCCAAAACCGGAAGTGGCATTTAATGTCCTTTCTCTTTGACTTTTTAGGGTTTAAAGACCTGCTGCATCCATTTTTCACATTTTTAAGCCTGTTTAGACACCTTTTGGGCCACTCGGAGAATTTGGCAAAAATTTGAAAATTTCGAGGAGCACACCCCTCAAAACGGACCCCCCATTTTTATTGCATTTTTATACTCGTTGGAACTTCTTTTTTCCAAAGGGTTACCAGAGGGGTGAAAATGAGTTGATTTGAGCTTTAAACAGCCAATAAATTGGCTGGGAAACTGGCATTTTCCAAAACCGGAAGTGGCATTTAATGTCCTTTCTCTTTGACTTTTTAGGGTTTAAAGACCTGCTTCATCCATTTTTCACATTTTTAAGCCTGTTTAGACACCTTTTGGGCCACTCGGAGAATTTGGCAAAAATTTGAAAATTTCGAGGAGCACACCCCTCAAAACGGACCCCCCATTTTTATTGCATTTTTATACTCGTTGGAACTTCTTTTTTCCAAGGGGTTACCAGAGGGGTGAAAATGAGTTGATTTGAGCTTTAAACAGCCAATAAATTGGCTGGGAAACTGGCATTTTCCAAAACCGGAAGTGGCATTTAATGTCCTTTCTCTTTGACTTTTTAGGGTTTAAAGACCTGCTTCATCCATTTTTCACTTTTTTAAGCCTGTTTAGACACCTTTTGGGCCACTCGGAGAATTTGGCAAAAATTTGAAAATTTCGAGGAGCACACCCCCTGAAAACGGACCCCCCATTTTTATTGCATTTTTATACTCGTTGGAACTTCTTTTTACCAAGGGGTTACCAGAGGGGTGAAAATGAGTTGATTTGAGCTTTAAACAGCCAATAAATTGGCTGGGAAACTGGCATTTTCCAAAACCGGAAGTGGCATTTAATGTCCTTTCTCTTTGACTTTTTAGGGTTTAAAGACCTGCTGCATCCACTTTTCACATTTTTAAGCCTGTTTAGACACCTTTTGGGCCACTCGGAGAATTTGGCAAAAATTTGAAAATTTCGAGGAGCACACCCCTCAAAACGGACCCCCCATTTTTATTGCATTTTTATACTCGTTGGAACTTCTTTTTTCCAAGGGGTTACCAGAGGGGTGAAAATGAGTTGATTTGAGCTTTAAACAGCCAATAAATTGGCTGGGAAACTGGCATTTTCCAAAACCGGAATTGGCATTTAATGTCCTTTCTCTTTGACTTTTTAGGGTTTAAAGACCTGCTTCATCCATTTTTCACATTTTTAAGCCTGTTTAGACACCTTTTGGGCCACTCGGAGAATTTGGCAAAAATTTGAAAATTTCGAGGAGCACACCCCTCAAAACGGACCCTCCATTTTTATTGCATTTTTATACTCGTTGGAACTTCTTTTTACCAAGGGGTTACCAGAGGGGTGAAAAATGAGTTGATTTGAGCTTTAAACAGCCAAAAAAATTGGCTGGGAAACTGGCATTTTCCAAAACCGGAAGTGGCATTTAATGTCCTTTCTCTTTGACTTTTTAGGGTTTAAAGACCTGCTTCATCCATTTTTCACATTTTTAAGCCTGTTTAGACACCTTTTGGGCCACTCGGAGAATTTGGCAAAAATTTGAAAATTTCGAGGAGCACACCCCTCAAAACGGACCCCCCATTTTTATTGCATTTTTATACTCGTTGGAACTTCTTTTTTCCAAAGGGTTACCAGAGGGGTGAAAAATGAGTTGATTTGAGCTTTAAACAGCCAATAAATTGGCTGGGAAACTGGCATTTTCCAAAACCGGAAGTGGCATTTAATGTCCTTTCTCTTTGACTTTTTAGGGTTTAAAGACCTGCTTCATCCATTTTTCACATTTTTAAGCCTGTTTAGACACCTTTTGGGCCACTCGGAGAATTTTGCAAAAATTTGAAAATTTCGAGGAGCACACCCCCTCAAAACGGACCCCCCATTTTTATTGCATTTTTATACTCGTTGGAACTTCTTTTTACCAAGGGGTTACCAGAGGGGTGAAAATGAGTTGATTTGAGCTTTAAACAGCCAATAAATTGGCTGGGAAACTGGCATTTTCCAAAACCGGAAGTGGCATTTAATGTCCTTTCTCTTTGACTTTTTAGGGTTTAAAGACCTGCTTCATCCATTTTTCACATTTTTAAGCCATTTTAGACACCTTTTGGGCCACTCGGAGAATTTGGCAAAAATTTGAAAATTTCGAGGAGCACACCCCCTCAAAACGGACCCCCCATTTTTATTGCATTTTTATACTCGTTGGAACTTCTTTTTACCAAGGGGTTACCAGAGGGGTGAAAATGAGTTGATTTGAGCTTTAAACAGCCAATAAATTGGCTGGGAAACTGGCATTTTCCAAAACCGGAAGTGGCATTTAATGTCCTTTCTCTTTGACTTTTTAGGGTTTAAAGACCTGCTGCATCCACTTTTCACATTTTTAAGCCTGTTTAGACACCTTTTGGGCCACTCGGAGAATTTGGCAAAAATTTGAAAATTTCGAGGAGCACACCCCTCAAAACGGACCCCCCATTTTTATTGCATTTTTATACTCGTTGGAACTTCTTTTTTCCAAGGGGTTACCAGAGGGGTGAAAATGAGTTGATTTGAGCTTTAAACAGCCAATAAATTGGCTGGGAAACTGGCATTTTCCAAAACCGGATGTGGCATTTAATGTCCTTTCTCTTTGACTTTTTAGGGTTTAAAGACCTGCTGCATCCATTTTTCACATTTTTAAGCCTTTTTAGACACCTTTTGGGCCACTCGGAGAATTTGGCAAAAATTTGAAAATTTCGAGGAGCACACCCCTCAAAACGGACCCCCCATTTTTATTGCATTTTTATACTCGTTGGAACTTCTTTTTACCAAGGGGTTACCAGAGGGGTGAAAATGAGTTGATTTGAGCTTTAAACAGCCAATAAATTGGCTGGGAAACTGGCATTTTCCAAAATCGGAAGTGGCATTTAATGTCCTTTCTCTTTGACTTTTTAGGGTTTAAAGACCTGCTGCATCCATTTTTCACATTTTTAAGCCTGTTTAGACACCTTTTGGGCCACTCGGAGAATTTGTAAAAATTTGAAAATTTCGAGGAGCACACCCCTCAAAACGGACCCCCCATTTTTATTGCATTTTTATACTCGTTGGAACTTCTTTTTTCCAAAGGGTTACCAGAGGGGTGAAAATGTGTTGATTTGAGCTTTAAACAGCCAATAAATTGGCTGGGAAACTGGCATTTTCCAAAACCGGAAGTGGCATTTAATGTCCTTTCTCTTTGACTTTTTAGGGTTTAAAGACCTGCTTCATCCATTTTTCACATTTTTAAGCCTGTTTAGACACCTTTTGGGCCACTCGGAGAATTTGGCAAAAATTTGAAAATTTCGAGGAGCACACCCCCTTAAAACGGACCCCCCATTTTTATTGCATTTTTATACTCGTTGGAACTTCTTTTTACCAAGGGGTTACCAGAGGGGTGAAAATGAGTTGATTTGAGCTTTAAACAGCCAATAAATTGGCTGGGAAACTGGCATTTTCCAAAACCGGAAGTGGCATTTAATGTCCTTTCTCTTTGACTTTTTAGGGTTTAAAGACCTGCTTCATCCATTTTTCACATTTTTAAGCCTGTTTAGACACCTTTTGGGCCACTCGGAGAATTTGGCAAAAATTTGAAAATTTCAAGGAGCACACCCCCTGAAAACGGACCCCCCATTTTTATTGCATTTTTATACTCGTTGGAACTTCTTTTTACCAAGGGGTTACCAGAGGGGTGAAAATGAGTTGATTTGAGCTTTAAACAGCCAATAAATTGGCTGGGAAACTGGCATTTTCCAAAACCGGAAGTGGCATTTAATGTCCTTTCTCTTTGACTTTTTAGGGTTTAAAGACCTGCTGCATCCATTTTTCACATTTTTAAGCCTGTTTAGACACCTTTTGGGCCACTCGGAGAATTTGGCAAAAATTTGAAAATTTCGAGGAGCACACCCCTCAAAA
Organism: Staurois parvus; assembly: GCF_062004578.1. Taxonomy (NCBI): domain Eukaryota; kingdom Metazoa; phylum Chordata; class Amphibia; order Anura; family Ranidae; genus Staurois; species Staurois parvus. Next base: position 15,307,369 of record NW_028317892.1, on the reverse strand, counting down.
CGGACCCCCCATTTTTATTGCATTTTTATACTCGTTGGAACTTCTTTTTACCAAGGGGTTACCAGAGGGGTGAAAATGAGTTGATTTGAGCTTTAAACAGCCAATAAATTCGCTGGGAAACTGGCATTTTCCAAAACCGGAAGTGGCATTTAATGTCCTTTCTCTTTGACTTTTTAGGGTTTAAAGACCTGCTGCATCCATTTTTCACATTTTTAAGCCTGTTTAGACACCTTTTGGGCCACTCGGAGAATTTGGCAAAAATTTGAAAATTTCGAGGAGCACACCCCTCAAAACGGACCCCCCATTTTTATTGCATTTTTATACTCGTTGGAACTTCTTTTTTCCAAAGGGTTACCAGAGGGGTGAAAATGAGTTGATTTGAGCTTTAAACAGCCAATAAATTGGCTGGGAAACTGGCATTTTCCAAAACCGGAAGTGGCATTTAATGTCCTTTCTCTTTGACTTTTTAGGGTTTAAAGACCTGCTTCATCCATTTTTCACATTTTTAAGCCTGTTTAGACACCTTTTGGGCCACTCGGAGAATTTGGCAAAAATTTGAAAATTTCGAGGAGCACACCCCTCAAAACGGACCCCCCATTTTTATTGCATTTTTATACTCGTTGGAACTTCTTTTTTCCAAAGGGTTACCAGAGGGGTGAAAATGAGTTGATTTGAGCTTTAAACAGCCAATAAATTGGCTGGGAAACTGGCATTTTCCAAAACCGGAAGTGGCATTTAATGTCCTTTCTCTTTGACTTTTTAGGGTTTAAAGACCTGCTGCATCCATTTTTCACATTTTTAAGCCTGTTTAGACACCTTTTGGGCCACTCGGAGAATTTGGCAAAAATTTGAAAATTTCGAGGAGCACACCCCCTCAAAACGGACCCCCCATTTTTATTGCATTTTTATACTCGTTGGAACTTCTTTTTACCAAGGGGTTACCAGAGGGGTGAAAATGAGTTGATTTGAGCTTTAAACAGCCAATAAATTGGCTGGGAAACTGGCATTTTCCAAAACCGGAAGTGGCATTTAATGTCCTTTCTCTTTGACTTTTTAGGGTTTAAAGACCTGCTGCATCCATTTTTCACATTTTTAAGCCTGTTTAGACACCTTTTGGGCCACTCGGAGAATTTGGCAAAAATTTGAAAATTTCGAGGAGCACACCCCTCAAAACGGACCCCCCATTTTTATTGCATTTTTATACTCGTTGGAACTTCTTTTTTCCAAGGGGTTACCAGAGGGGTGAAAATGAGTTGATTTGAGCTTTAAACAGCCAATAAATTGGCTGGGAAACTGGCATTTTCCAAAACCGGAAGTGGCATTTAATGTCCTTTCTCTTTGACTTTTTAGGGTTTAAAGACCTGCTGCATCCATTTTTCACATTTTTAAGCCTGTTTAGACACCTTTTGGGCCACTCGGAGAATTTGGCAAAAATTTGAAAATTTCGAGGAGCACACCCCTCAAAACGGACCCCCCATTTTTATTGCATTATTATACTCGTTGGAACTTCTTTTTTCCAAAGGGTTACCAGAGGGGTGAAAATGAGTTGATTTGAGCTTTAAACAGCCAATAAATTGGCTGGGAAACTGGCATTTTCCAAAACCGGAAGTGGCATTTAATGTCCTTTCTCTTTGACTTTTTAGGGTTTAAAGACCTGCTTCATCCATTTTTCACTTTTTTAAGCCTGTTTAGACACCTTTTGGGCCACTCGGAGAATTTGGCAAAAATTTGAAAATTTCGAGGAGCACACCCCCTGAAAACGGACCCCCCATTTTTATTGCATTTTTATACTCGTTGGAACTTCTTTTTACCAAGGGGTTACCAGAGGGGTGAAAATGAGTTGATTTGAGCTTTAAACAGCCAATAAATTGGCTGGGAAACTGGCATTTTCCAAAACCGGAATTGGCATTTAATGTCCTTTCTCTTTGACTTTTTAGGGTTTAAAGACCTGCTTCATCCATTTTTCACATTTTTAAGCCTGTTTAGACACCTTTTGGGCCACTCGGAGAATTTGGCAAAAATTTGAAAATTTCGAGGAGCACACCCCTCAAAACGGACCCCCCATTTTTATTGCATTTTTATACTCGTTGGAACTTCTTTTTACCAAGGGGTTACCAGAGGGGTGAAAAATGAGTTGATTTGAGCTTTAAACAGCCAAAAAAATTGGCTGGGAAACTGGCATTTTCCAAAACCGGAAGTGGCATTTAATGTCCTTTCTCTTTGACTTTTTAGGGTTTAAAGACCTGCTGCATCCATTTTTCACATTTTTAAGCCTGTTTAGACACCTTTTGGGCCACTCGGAGAATTTGGCAAAAATTTGAAAATTTCGAGGAGCACACCCCTCAAAACGGACCCCCCATTTTTATTGCATTTTTATACTCGTTGGAACTTCTTTTTTCCAAGGGGTTACCAGAGGGGTGAAAATGAGTTGATTTGAGCTTTAAACAGCCAATAAATTGGCTGGGAATCTGGCATTTTCCAAAACCGGAAGTGGCATTTAATGTCCTTTCTCTTTGACTTTTTAGGGTTTAAAGACCTGCTGCATCCATTTTTCACATTTTTAAGCTTGTTTAGACACCTTTTGGGCCACTCGGAGAATTTGGCAAAAATTTGAAAATTTCGAGGAGCACACCCCTCAAAACGGACCCCCCATTTTTATTGCATTTTTATACTCGTTGGAACTTCTTTTTTCCAAGGGGTTACCAGAGGGGTGAAAAATGAGTTGATTTGAGCTTTAAAAAGCCAATCAATTGGCTGGGAAACTGGCATTTTCCAAAACCGGAAGTGGCATTTAGTGTCCTTTCTCCTTGACTTTTTAGGGTTTAAAGACCTGCTGCATCCATTTTTCACATTTTTAAGCCTGTTTAGACACCTTTTGGGCCACTCGGAGAATTTGGCAAAAATTTGAAAATTTCGAGGAGCACACCCCCTCAAAACGGACCCCCCATTTTTATTGCATTTTTATACTCGTTGGAACTTCTTTTTTCCAAGGGGTTACCAGAGGGGTGAAAATGAGTTGATTTGAGCTTTAAACAGCCAATAAATTGGCTGGGAAACTGGCATTTTCCAAAACCGGAAGTGGCATTTAATGTCCTTTCTCTTTGACTTTTTAGGGTTTAAAGACCTGCTGCATCCATTTTTCACATTTTTAAGCCTGTTTAGACACCTTTTGGGCCACTCGGAGAATTTGGCAAAAATTTGAAAATTTCGAGGAGCACACCCCTCAAAACGGACCCCCCATTTTTATTGCATTTTTATACTCGTTGGAACTTCTTTTTTCCAAAGGGTTACCAGAGGGGTGAAAATGAGTTGATTTGAGCTTTAAACAGCCAATAAATTGGCTGGGAAACTGGCATTTTCCAAAACCGGAAGTGGCATTTAATGTCCTTTCTCTTTGACTTTTTAGGGTTTAAAGACCTGCTTCATCCATTTTTCACATTTTTAAGCCTGTTTAGACACCTTTTGGGCCACTCGGAGAATTTGGCAAAAATTTGAAAATTTCGAGGAGCACACCCCCTCAAAACGGAACCCCCATTTTTATTGCATTTTTATACTCGTTGGAACTTCTTTTTACCAAGGGGTTACCAGAGGGGTGAAAATGAGTTGATTTGAGCTTTAAACAGCCAATAAATTGGCTGGGAAACTGGCATTTTCCAAAACCAGATGTGGCATTTAATGTCCTTTCTCTTTGACTTTTTAGGGTTTAAAGACCTGCTGCATCCATTTTTCACATTTTTAAGCCTGTTTAGACACCTTTTGGGCCACTCGGAGAATTTGGCAAAAATTTGAAAATTTCGAGGAGCACACCCCTCAAAACGGACCCCCCATTTTTATTGCATTTTTATACTCGTTGGAACTTCTTTTTTCCAAGGGGTTACCAGAGGGGTGAAAATGAGTTGATTTGAGCTTTAAACAGCCAATAAATTGGCTGGGAAACTGGCATTTTCCAAAACCGGAAGTGGCATTTAATGTCCTTTCTCTTTGACTTTTTAGGGTTTAAAGACCTGCTGCATCCATTTTTCACATTTTTAAGCCTGTTTAGACACCTTTTGGGCCACTCGGAGAATTTGGCAAAAATTTGAAAATTTCGAGGAGCACACCCCTCAAAACGGACCCCCCATTTTTATTGCATTTTTATACTCGTTGGAACTTCTTTTTTCCAAAGGGTTACCAGAGGGGTGAAAATGAGTTGATTTGAGCTTTAAACAGCCAATAAATTGGCTGGGAAACTGGCATTTTCCAAAACCGGAAGTGGCATTTAATGTCCTTTCTCTTTGACTTTTTAGGGTTTAAAGACCTGCTTCATCCATTTTTCACTTTTTTAAGCCTGTTTAGACACCTTTTGGGCCACTCGGAGAATTTGGCAAAAATTTGAAAATTTCGAGGAGCACACCCCCTGAAAACGGACCCCCCATTTTTATTGCATTTTTATACTCGTTGGAACTTCTTTTTACCAAGGGGTTACCAGAGGGGTGAAAATGAGTTGATTTGAGCTTTAAACAGCCAATAAATTGGCTGGGAAACTGGCATTTTCCAAAACCGGAAGTGGCATTTAATGTCCTTTCTCTTTGACTTTTTAGGGTTTAAAGACCTGCTGCATCCATTTTTCACATTTTTAAGCCTGTTTAGACACCTTTTGGGCCACTCGGAGAATTTGGCAAAAATTTGAAAATTTCGAGGAGCACACCCCTCAAAACGGACCCCCCATTTTTATTGCATTTTTATACTCGTTGGAACTTCTTTTTTCCAAAGGGTTACCAGAGGGGTGAAAATGAGTTGATTTGAGCTTTAAACAGCCAATAAATTGGCTGGGAAACTGGCATTTTCCAAAACCGGAAGTGGCATTTAATGTCCTTTCTCTTTGACTTTTTAGGGTTTAAAGACCTGCTTCATCCATTTTTCACATTTTTAAGCCTGTTTAGACACCTTTTGGGCCACTCGGAGAATTTGGCAAAAATTTGAAAATTTCGAGGAGCACACCCCTCAAAACGGACCCCCCATTTTTATTGCATTTTTATACTCGTTGGAACTTCTTTTTACCAAGGGGTTACCAGAGGGGTGAAAAATGAGTTGATTTGAGCTTTAAACAGCCAATAAATTGGCTGGGAAACTGGCATTTTCCAAAACCGGAAGTGGCATTTAATGTCCTTTCTCCTTGACTTTTTAGGGTTTAAAGACCTGCTGCATCCATTTTTCACATTTTTAAGCCTGTTTAGACACCTTTTGGGCCACTCGGAGAATTTGGCAAAAATTTGAAAATTTCGAGGAGCACACCCCTCAAAACTGACCCCCCATTTTTATTGCATTTTTATACTCGTTGGAACTTCTTTTTTCCAAGGGGTTACCAGAGGGGTGAAAATGAGTTGATTTGAGCTTTAAACAGCCAATAAATTGGCTGGGAAACTGGCATTTTCCAAAACCGGAAGTGGCATTTAATGTCCTTTCTCTTTGACTTTTTAGGGTTTATAGACCTGCTGCATCCATTTTTCACATTTTTAAGCCTGTTTAGACACCTTTTGGGCCACTCGGAGAATTTGGCAAAAATTTGAAAATTTCGAGGAGCACACCCCTCAAAACGGACCCCCCATTTTTATTGCATTTTTATACTCGTTGGAACTTCTTTTTTCCAAAGGGTTACCAGAGGGGTGAAAATGAGTTGATTTGAGCTTTAAACAGCCAATAAATTGGCTGGGAAACTGGCATTTTCCAAAACCGGAAGTGGCATTTAATGTCCTTTCTCTTTGACTTTTTAGGGTTTAAAGACCTGCTTCATCCATTTTTCACATTTTTAAGCCTGTTTAGACACCTTTTGGGCCACTCGGAGAATTTGGCAAAAATTTGAAAATTTCGAGGAGCACACCCCCTCAAAACGGACCCCCCATTTTTATTGCATTTTTATACTCGTTGGAACTTCTTTTTACCAAGGGGTTACCAGAGGGGTGAAAATGAGTTGATTTGAGCTTTAAACAGCCAATAAATTGGCTGGGAAACTGGCATTTTCCAAAACCGGAAGTGGCATTTAATGTCCTTTCTCTTTGACTTTTTAGGGTTTAAAGACCTGCTGCATCCATTTTTCACATTTTTAAGCCTGTTTAGACACCTTTTGGGCCACTCGGAGAATTTGGCAAAAATTTGAAAATTTCGAGGAGCACACCCCTCAAAACGGACCCCCCATTTTTATTGCATTTTTATACTCGTTGGAACTTCTTTTTTCCAAGGGGTTACCAGAGGGGTGAAAATGAGTTGATTTGAGCTTTAAACAGCCAATAAATTGGCTGGGAATCTGGCATTTTCCAAAACCGGAAGTGGCATTTAATGTCCTTTCTCTTTGACTTTTTAGGGTTTAAAGACCTGCTGCATCCATTTTTCACATTTTTAAGCTTGTTTAGACACCTTTTGGGCCACTCGGAGAATTTGGCAAAAATTTGAAAATTTCGAGGAGCACACCCCTCAAAACGGACCCCCCATTTTTATTGCATTTTTATACTCGTTGGAACTTCTTTTTTCCAAGGGGTTACCAGAGGGGTGAAAAATGAGTTGATTTGAGCTTTAAAAAGCCAATCAATTGGCTGGGAAACTGGCATTTTCCAAAACCGGAAGTGGCATTTAGTGTCCTTTCTCCTTGACTTTTTAGGGTTTAAAGACCTGCTGCATCCATTTTTCACATTTTTAAGCCTGTTTAGACACCTTTTGGGCCACTCGGAGAATTTGGCAAAAATTTGAAAATTTCGAGGAGCACACCCCTCAAAACGGACCCCCTATTTTTATTGCATTTTTATACTCGTTGGAACTTCTTTTTTCCAAAGGGTTACCAGAGGGGTGAAAATGAGTTGATTTGAGCTTTAAACAGCCAATAAATTGGCTGGGAAACTGGCATTTTCCAAAACCGGAAGTGGCATTTAATGTCCTTTCTCTTTGACTTTTTAGGGTTTAAAGACCTGCTGCATCCACTTTTCACATTTTTAAGCCTGTTTAGACACCTTTTGGGCCACTCGGAGAATTTGGCAAAAATTTGAAAATTTCGAGGAGCACACCCCTCAAAACGGACCCCCCATTTTTATTGCATTTTTATACTCGTTGGAACTTCTTTTTTCCAAGGGGTTACCAGAGGGGTGAAAATGAGTTGATTTGAGCTTTAAACAGCCAATAAATTGGCTGGGAAACTGGCATTTTCCAAAACCGGAATTGGCATTTAATGTCCTTTCTCTTTGACTTTTTAGGGTTTAAAGACCTGCTTCATCCATTTTTCACATTTTTAAGCCTGTTTAGACACCTTTTGGGCCACTCGGAGAATTTGGCAAAAATTTGAAAATTTCGAGGAGCACACCCCTCAAAACGGACCCCCCATTTTTATTGCATTTTTATACTCATTGGAACTTCTTTTTACCAAGGGGTTACCAGAGGGGTGAAAAATGAGTTGATTTGAGCTTTAAACAGCCAAAAAAATTGGCTGGGAAACTGGCATTTTCCAAAACCGGAAGTGGCATTTAATGTCCTTTCTCCTTGACTTTTTAGGGTTTAAAGACCTGCTGCATCCATCTTTCACATTTTTAAGCCTGTTTAGACACCTTTTGGGCCACTCGGAGAATTTGGCAAAAATTTGAAAATTTCGAGGAGCACACCCCTCAAAACGGACCCCCCATTTTTATTGCATTTTTATACTCGTTGGAACTTCTTTTTCCAAGGGGTTACCAGAGGGGTGAAAATGAGTTGATTTGAGCTTTAAACAGCCAATAAATTGGCTGGGAAACTGGCATTTTCCAAAACCGGAAGTGGCATTTAATGTCCTTTCTCTTTGACTTTTTAGGGTTTAAAGACCTGCTGCATCCACTTTTCACATTTTTAAGCCTGTTTAGACACCTTTTGGGCCACTCGGAGAATTTGGCAAAAATTTGAAAATTTCGAGGAGCACACCCCTCAAAACGGACCCCCCATTTTTATTGCATTTTTATACTCGTTGGAACTTCTTTTTTCCAAGGGGTTACCAGAGGGGTGAAAATGAGTTGATTTGAGCTTTAAACAGCCAATAAATTGGCTGGGAAACTGGCATTTTCCAAAACCGGAAGTGGCATTTAATGTCCTTTCTCTTTGACTTTTTAGGGTTTAAAGACCTGCTTCATCCATTTTTCACATTTTTAAGCCTGTTTAGACACCTTTTGGGCCACTCGGAGAATTTGGCAAAAATTTCGAGGAGCACACCCCTCAAAACGGACCCCCCATTTTTATTGCATTTTTATACTCGTTGGAACTTCTTTTTTCCAAGGGGTTACCAGAGGGGTGAAAATGAGTTGATTTGAGCTTTAAACAGCCAATAAATTGGCTGGGAAACTGGCATTTTCCAAAACCGGAATTGGCATTTAATGTCCTTTCTCTTTGACTTTTTAGGGTTTAAAGACCTGCTTCATCCATTTTTCACATTTTTAAGCCTGTTTAGACACCTTTTGGGCCACTCGGAGAATTTGGCAAAAATTTGAAAATTTAGAGGAGCACACCTTTCAAAACGGACCCCCCATTTTTATTGCATTTTTATACTCGTTGGAACTTCTTTTTACCAAGGGGTTACCAGAGGGGTGAAAAATGAGTTGATTTGAGCTTTAAACAGCCAAAAAAATTGGCTGGGAAACTGGCATTTTCCAAAACCGGAAGTGGCATTTAATGTCCTTTCTCCTTGACTTTTTAGGGTTTAAAGACCTGCTGCATCCATTTTTCACATTTTTAAGCCTGTTTAGACACCTTTTGGGCCACTCGGAGAATTTGGCAAAAATTTGAAAATTTCGAGGAGCACACCCCTCAAAACGGACCCCCCATTTTTATTGCATTTTTATACTCGTTGGAACTTCTTTTTTCCAAGGGGTTACCAGAGGGGTGAAAATGAGTTGATTTGAGCTTTAAACAGCCAATAAATTGGCTGGGAAACTGGCATTTTCCAAAACCGGAAGTGGCATTTAATGTCCTTTCTCTTTGACTTTTTAGGGTTTAAAGACCTGCTGCATCCATTTTTCACATTTTTAAGCCTGTTTAGACACCTTTTGGGCCACTCGGAGAATTTGGCAAAAATTTGAAAATTTCGAGGAGCACACCCCTCAAAACGGACCCCCCATTTTTATTGCATTTTTATACTCGTTGGAACTTCTTTTTTCCAAAGGGTTACCAGAGGGGTGAAAATGAGTTGATTTGAGCTTTAAACAGCCAATAAATTGGCTGGGAAACTGGCATTTTCCAAAACCGGAAGTGGCATTTAATGTCCTTTCTCTTTGACTTTTTAGGGTTTAAAGACCTGCTTCATCCATTTTTCACATTTTTAAGCCTGTTTAGACACCTTTTGGGCCACTCGGAGAATTTGGCAAAAATTTGAAAATTTCGAGGAGCACACCCCTCAAAACGGACCCCCCATTTTTATTGCATTTTTATACTCGTTGGAACTTCTTTTTACCAAGGGGTTACCAGAGGGGTGAAAAATGAGTTGATTTGAGCTTTAAACAGCCAATAAATTGGCTGGGAAACTGGCATTTTCCAAAACCGGAAGTGGCATTTAATGTCCTTTCTCCTTGACTTTTTAGGGTTTAAAGACCTGCTGCATCCATTTTTCACATTTTTAAGCCTGTTTAGACACCTTTTGGGCCACTCGGAGAATTTTGCAAAAATTTGAAAATTTCGAGGAGCACACCCCCTCAAAACGGACCCCCCATTTTTATTGCATTTTTATACTCGTTGGAACTTCTTTTTACCAAGGGGTTACCAGAGGGGTGAAAATGAGTTGATTTGAGCTTTAAACAGCCAATAAATTGGCTGGGAAACTGGCATTTTCCAAAACCGGAAGTGGCATTTAATGTCCTTTCTCTTTGACTTTTTAGGGTTTAAAGACCTGCTGCATCCACTTTTCACATTTTTAAGCCTGTTTAGACACCTTTTGGGCCACTCGGAGAATTTGGCAAAAATTTGAAAATTTCGAGGAGCACACCCCTCAAAACGGACCCCCCATTTTTATTGCATTTTTATACTCGTTGGAACTTCTTTTTTCCAAGGGGTTACCAGAGGGGTGAAAATGAGTTGATTTGAGCTTTAAACAGCCAATAAATTGGCTGGGAAACTGGCATTTTCCAAAACCGGAAGTGGCATTTAATGTCCTTTCTCTTTGACTTTTTAGGGTTTAAAGACCTGCTTCATCCATTTTTCACATTTTTAAGCCTGTTTAGACACCTTTTGGGCCACTCGGAGAATTTGGCAAAAATTTGAAAATTTCGAGGAGCACACCCCCTCAAAACGGACCCCCCATTTTTATTGCATTTTTATACTCGTTGGAACTTCTTTTTACCAAGGGGTTACCAGAGGGGTGAAAAATGAGTTGATTTGAGCTTTAAACAGCCAATAAATTGGCTGGGAAACTGGCATTTTCCAAAACCGGAAGTGGCATTTAATGTCCTTTCTCCTTGACTTTTTAGGGTTTAAAGACCTGCTGCATCCATTTTTCACATTTTTAAGCCTGTTTAGACACCTTTTGGGCCACTCGGAGAATTTTGCAAAAATTTGAAAATTTCGAGGAGCACACCCCCTCAAAACGGACCCCCCATTTTTATTGCATTTTTATACTCGTTGGAACTTCTTTTTACCAAGGGGTTACCAGAGGGGTGAAAATGAGTTGATTTGAGCTTTAAACAGCCAATAAATTGGCTGGGAAACTGGCATTTTCCAAAACCGGAAGTGGCATTTAATGTCCTTTCTCTTTGACTTTTTAGGGTTTAAAGACCTGCTGCATCCACTTTTCACATTTTTAAGCCTGTTTAGACACCTTTTGGGCCACTCGGAGAATTTGGCAAAAATTTGAAAATTTCGAGGAGCACACCCCTCAAAACGGACCCCCCATTTTTATTGCATTTTTATACTCGTTGGAACTTCTTTTTTCCAAGGGGTTACCAGAGGGGTGAAAATGAGTTGATTTGAGCTTTAAACAGCCAATAAATTGGCTGGGAAACTGGCATTTTCCAAAACCGGAAGTGGCATTTAATGTCCTTTCTCTTTGACTTTTTAGGGTTTAAAGACCTGCTTCATCCATTTTTCACATTTTTAAGCCTGTTTAGACACCTTTTGGGCCACTCGGAGAATTTGGCAAAAATTTGAAAATTTCGAGGAGCACACCCCCTCAAAACGGACCCCCCATTTTTATTGCATTTTTATACTCGTTGGAACTTCTTTTTACCAAGGGGTTACCAGAGGGGTGAAAATGAGTTGATTTGAGCTTTAAACAGCCAATAAATTGGCTGGGAAACTGGCATTTTCCAAAACCGGAAGTGGCATTTAATGTCCTTTCTCTTTGACTTTTTAGGGTTTAAAGACCTGCTGCATCCACTTTTCACATTTTTAAGCCTGTTTAGACACCTTTTGGGCCACTCGGAGAATTTGGCAAAAATTTGAAAATTTCGAGGAGCACACCCCTCAAAACGGACCCCCCATTTTTATTGCATTTTTATACTCGTTGGAACTTCTTTTTTCCAAGGGGTTACCAGAGGGGTGAAAATGAGTTGATTTGAGCTTTAAACAGCCAATAAATTGGCTGGGAAACTGGCATTTTCCAAAACCGGAATTGGCATTTAATGTCCTTTCTCCTTGACTTTTTAGGGTTTAAAGACCTGCTGCATCCATTTTTCACATTTTTAAGCCTGTTTAGACACCTTTTGGGCCACTCGGAGAATTTGGCAAAAATTTGAAAATTTCGAGGAGCACACCCCTCAAAACGGACCCCCCATTTTTATTGCATTTTTATACTCGTTGGAACTTCTTTTTACCAAGGGGTTACCAGAGGGGTGAAAATGAGTTGATTTGAGCTTTAAACAGCCAATAAATTCGCTGGGAAACTGGCATTTTCCAAAACCGGAAGTGGCATTTAATGTCCTTTCTCTTTGACTTTTTAGGGTGTAAAGACCTGCTGCATCCATTTTTCACATTTTTAAGCCTGTTTAGACACCTTTTGGGCCACTCGGAGAATTTGGCAAAAATTTGAAAATTTCGAGGAGCACACCCCTCAAAACGGACCCCCCATTTTTATTGCATTTTTATACTCGTTGGAACTTCTTTTTTCCAAAGGGTTACCAGAGGGGTGAAAATGAGTTGATTTGAGCTTTAAACAGCCAATAAATTGGCTGGGAAACTGGCATTTTCCAAAACCGGAAGTGGCATTTAATGTCCTTTCTCTTTGACTTTTTAGGGTTTAAAGACCTGCTTCATCCATTTTTCACATTTTTAAGCCTGTTTAGACACCTTTTGGGCCACTCGGAGAATTTGGCAAAAATTTGAAAATTTCGAGGAGCACACCCCTCAAAACGGACCCCCCATTTTTATTGCATTTTTATACTCGTTGGAACTTCTTTTTTCCAAGGGGTTACCAGAGGGGTGAAAATGAGTTGATTTGAGCTTTAAACAGCCAATAAATTGGCTGGGAAACTGGCATTTTCCAAAACCGGAAGTGGCATTTAATGTCCTTTCTCTTTGACTTTTTAGGGTTTAAAGACCTGCTTCATCCATTTTTCACTTTTTTAAGCCTGTTTAGACACCTTTTGGGCCACTCGGAGAATTTGGCAAAAATTTGAAAATTTCGAGGAGCACACCCCCTGAAAACGGACCCCCCATTTTTATTGCATTTTTATACTCGTTGGAACTTCTTTTTACCAAGGGGTTACCAGAGGGGTGAAAATGAGTTGATTTGAGCTTTAAACAGCCAATAAATTGGCTGGGAAACTGGCATTTTCCAAAACCGGAAGTGGCATTTAATGTCCTTTCTCTTTGACTTTTTAGGGTTTAAAGACCTGCTGCATCCACTTTTCACATTTTTAAGCCTGTTTAGACACCTTTTGGGCCACTCGGAGAATTTGGCAAAAATTTGAAAATTTCGAGGAGCACACCCCTCAAAACGGACCCCCCATTTTTATTGCATTTTTATACTCGTTGGAACTTCTTTTTTCCAAGGGGTTACCAGAGGGGTGAAAATGAGTTGATTTGAGCTTTAAACAGCCAATAAATTGGCTGGGAAACTGGCATTTTCCAAAACCGGAATTGGCATTTAATGTCCTTTCTCTTTGACTTTTTAGGGTTTAAAGACCTGCTTCATCCATTTTTCACATTTTTAAGCCTGTTTAGACACCTTTTGGGCCACTCGGAGAATTTGGCAAAAATTTGAAAATTTCGAGGAGCACACCCCTCAAAACGGACCCTCCATTTTTATTGCATTTTTATACTCGTTGGAACTTCTTTTTACCAAGGGGTTACCAGAGGGGTGAAAAATGAGTTGATTTGAGCTTTAAACAGCCAAAAAAATTGGCTGGGAAACTGGCATTTTCCAAAACCGGAAGTGGCATTTAATGTCCTTTCTCTTTGACTTTTTAGGGTTTAAAGACCTGCTGCATCCATTTTTCACATTTTTAAGCCTGTTTAGACACCTTTTGGGCCACTCGGAGAATTTGGCAAAAATTTGAAAATTTCGAGGAGCACACCCCTCAAAACGGACCCCCCATTTTTATTGCATTTTTATACTCGTTGGAACTTCTTTTTTCCAAAGGGTTACCAGAGGGGTGAAAAATGAGTTGATTTGAGCTTTAAACAGCCAATAAATTGGCTGGGAAACTGGCATTTTCCAAAACCGGAAGTGGCATTTAATGTCCTTTCTCTTTGACTTTTTAGGGTTTAAAGACCTGCTTCATCCATTTTTCACATTTTTAAGCCTGTTTAGACACCTTTTGGGCCACTCGGAGAATTTTGCAAAAATTTGAAAATTTCGAGGAGCACACCCCCTCAAAACGGACCCCCCATTTTTATTGCATTTTTATACTCGTTGGAACTTCTTTTTACCAAGGGGTTACCAGAGGGGTGAAAATGAGTTGATTTGAGCTTTAAACAGCCAATAAATTGGCTGGGAAACTGGCATTTTCCAAAACCGGAAGTGGCATTTAATGTCCTTTCTCTTTGACTTTTTAGGGTTTAAAGACCTGCTTCATCCATTTTTCACATTTTTAAGCCATTTTAGACACCTTTTGGGCCACTCGGAGAATTTGGCAAAAATTTGAAAATTTCGAGGAGCACACCCCCTCAAAACGGACCCCCCATTTTTATTGCATTTTTATACTCGTTGGAACTTCTTTTTACCAAGGGGTTACCAGAGGGGTGAAAATGAGTTGATTTGAGCTTTAAACAGCCAATAAATTGGCTGGGAAACTGGCATTTTCCAAAACCGGAAGTGGCATTTAATGTCCTTTCTCTTTGACTTTTTAGGGTTTAAAGACCTGCTGCATCCACTTTTCACATTTTTAAGCCTGTTTAGACACCTTTTGGGCCACTCGGAGAATTTGGCAAAAATTTGAAAATTTCGAGGAGCACACCCCTCAAAACGGACCCCCCATTTTTATTGCATTTTTATACTCGTTGGAACTTCTTTTTTCCAAGGGGTTACCAGAGGGGTGAAAATGAGTTGATTTGAGCTTTAAACAGCCAATAAATTGGCTGGGAAACTGGCATTTTCCAAAACCGGATGTGGCATTTAATGTCCTTTCTCTTTGACTTTTTAGGGTTTAAAGACCTGCTGCATCCATTTTTCACATTTTTAAGCCTTTTTAGACACCTTTTGGGCCACTCGGAGAATTTGGCAAAAATTTGAAAATTTCGAGGAGCACACCCCTCAAAACGGACCCCCCATTTTTATTGCATTTTTATACTCGTTGGAACTTCTTTTTACCAAGGGGTTACCAGAGGGGTGAAAATGAGTTGATTTGAGCTTTAAACAGCCAATAAATTGGCTGGGAAACTGGCATTTTCCAAAATCGGAAGTGGCATTTAATGTCCTTTCTCTTTGACTTTTTAGGGTTTAAAGACCTGCTGCATCCATTTTTCACATTTTTAAGCCTGTTTAGACACCTTTTGGGCCACTCGGAGAATTTGTAAAAATTTGAAAATTTCGAGGAGCACACCCCTCAAAACGGACCCCCCATTTTTATTGCATTTTTATACTCGTTGGAACTTCTTTTTTCCAAAGGGTTACCAGAGGGGTGAAAATGTGTTGATTTGAGCTTTAAACAGCCAATAAATTGGCTGGGAAACTGGCATTTTCCAAAACCGGAAGTGGCATTTAATGTCCTTTCTCTTTGACTTTTTAGGGTTTAAAGACCTGCTTCATCCATTTTTCACATTTTTAAGCCTGTTTAGACACCTTTTGGGCCACTCGGAGAATTTGGCAAAAATTTGAAAATTTCGAGGAGCACACCCCCTTAAAACGGACCCCCCATTTTTATTGCATTTTTATACTCGTTGGAACTTCTTTTTACCAAGGGGTTACCAGAGGGGTGAAAATGAGTTGATTTGAGCTTTAAACAGCCAATAAATTGGCTGGGAAACTGGCATTTTCCAAAACCGGAAGTGGCATTTAATGTCCTTTCTCTTTGACTTTTTAGGGTTTAAAGACCTGCTTCATCCATTTTTCACATTTTTAAGCCTGTTTAGACACCTTTTGGGCCACTCGGAGAATTTGGCAAAAATTTGAAAATTTCAAGGAGCACACCCCCTGAAAACGGACCCCCCATTTTTATTGCATTTTTATACTCGTTGGAACTTCTTTTTACCAAGGGGTTACCAGAGGGGTGAAAATGAGTTGATTTGAGCTTTAAACAGCCAATAAATTGGCTGGGAAACTGGCATTTTCCAAAACCGGAAGTGGCATTTAATGTCCTTTCTCTTTGACTTTTTAGGGTTTAAAGACCTGCTGCATCCATTTTTCACATTTTTAAGCCTGTTTAGACACCTTTTGGGCCACTCGGAGAATTTGGCAAAAATTTGAAAATTTCGAGGAGCACACCCCTCAAAACGGACCCCCCATTTTTATTGCATTTTTATACTCGTTGGAACTTCTTTTTACCAAGGGGTTACCAGAGGGGTGAAAATGAGTTGATTTGAGCTTTAAACAGCCAATAAATTGGCTGGGAAACTGGCATTTTCCAAAACCGGAAGTGGCATTTAATGTCCTTTCTCTTTGACTTTTTAGGGTTTAAAGACCTGCTGCATCCATTTTTCACATTTTTAAGCCTGTTTAGACACCTTTTGGGCCACTCGGAGAATTTGGCAAAAATTTGAAAATTTCGAGGAGCACACCCCTCAAAACGGACCCCCCATTTTTATTGCATTTTTATACTCGTTGGAACTTCTTTTTTCCAAAGGGTTACCAGAGGGGTGAAAATGAGTTGATTTGAGCTTTAAACAGCCAATAAATTGGCTGGGAAACTGGCATTTTCCAAAACCGGAAGTGGCATTTAATGTCCTTTCTCTTTGACTTTTTAGGGTTTAAAGACCTGCTTCATCCATTTTTCACATTTTTAAGCCTGTTTAGACACCTTTTGGGCCACTCGGAGAATTTGGCAAAAATTTGAAAATTTCGAGGAGCACACCCCTCAAAACGGACCCCCCATTTTTATTGCATTTTTATACTCGTTGGAACTTCTTTTTTCCAAAGGGTTACCAGAGGGGTGAAAATGAGTTGATTTGAGCTTTAAACAGCCAATAAATTGGCTGGGAAACTGGCATTTTCCAAAACCGGAAGTGGCATTTAATGTCCTTTCTCTTTGACTTTTTAGGGTTTAAAGACCTGCTTCATCCATTTTTCACATTTTTAAGCCTGTTTAGACACCTTTTGGGCCACTCGGAGAATTTGGCAAAAATTTGAAAATTTCGAGGAGCACACCCCCTCAAAACGGACCCCCCATTTTTATTGCATTTTTATACTCGTTGGAACTTCTTTTTACCAAGGGGTTACCAGAGGGGTGAAAATGAGTTGATTTGAGCTTTAAACAGCCAATAAATTGGCTGGGAAACTGGCATTTTCCAAAACCGGAAGTGGCATTTAATGTCCTTTCTCTTTGACTTTTTAGGGTTTAAAGACCTGCTGCATCCATTTTTCACATTTTTAAGCCTGTTTAGACACCTTTTGGGCCACTCGGAGAATTTGGCAAAAATTTGAAAATTTCGAGGAGCACACCCCTCAAAACGGACCCCCCATTTTTATTGCATTTTTATACTCGTTGGAACTTCTTTTTTCCAAGGGGTTACCAGAGGGGTGAAAATGAGTTGATTTGAGCTTTAAACAGCCAATAAATTGGCTGGGAAACTGGCATTTTCCAAAACCGGAAGTGGCATTTAATGTCCTTTCTCTTTGACTTTTTAGGGTTTAAAGACCTGCTGCATCCATTTTTCACATTTTTAAGCCTGTTTAGACACCTTTTGGGCCACTCGGAGAATTTGGCAAAAATTTGAAAATTTCGAGGAGCACACCCCTCAAAACGGACCCCCCATTTTTATTGCATTATTATACTCGTTGGAACTTCTTTTTTCCAAAGGGTTACCAGAGGGGTGAAAATGAGTTGATTTGAGCTTTAAACAGCCAATAAATTGGCTGGGAAACTGGCATTTTCCAAAACCGGAAGTGGCATTTAATGTCCTTTCTCTTTGACTTTTTAGGGTTTAAAGACCTGCTTCATCCATTTTTCACTTTTTTAAGCCTGTTTAGACACCTTTTGGGCCACTCGGAGAATTTGGCAAAAATTTGAAAATTTCGAGGAGCACACCCCCTGAAAACGGACCCCCCATTTTTATTGCATTTTTATACTCGTTGGAACTTCTTTTTACCAAGGGGTTACCAGAGGGGTGAAAATGAGTTGATTTGAGCTTTAAACAGCCAATAAATTGGCTGGGAAACTGGCATTTTCCAAAACCGGAATTGGCATTTAATGTCCTTTCTCTTTGACTTTTTAGGGTTTAAAGACCTGCTTCATCCATTTTTCACATTTTTAAGCCTGTTTAGACACCTTTTGGGCCACTCGGAGAATTTGGCAAAAATTTGAAAATTTCGAGGAGCACACCCCTCAAAACGGACCCCCCATTTTTATTGCATTTTTATACTCGTTGGAACTTCTTTTTACCAAGGGGTTACCAGAGGGGTGAAAAATGAGTTGATTTGAGCTTTAAACAGCCAAAAAAATTGGCTGGGAAACTGGCATTTTCCAAAACCGGAAGTGGCATTTAATGTCCTTTCTCTTTGACTTTTTAGGGTTTAAAGACCTGCTGCATCCATTTTTCACATTTTTAAGCCTGTTTAGACACCTTTTGGGCCACTCGGAGAATTTGGCAAAAATTTGAAAATTTCGAGGAGCACACCCCTCAAAACGGACCCCCCATTTTTATTGCATTTTTATACTCGTTGGAACTTCTTTTTTCCAAGGGGTTACCAGAGGGGTGAAAATGAGTTGATTTGAGCTTTAAACAGCCAATAAATTGGCTGGGAATCTGGCATTTTCCAAAACCGGAAGTGGCATTTAATGTCCTTTCTCTTTGACTTTTTAGGGTTTAAAGACCTGCTGCATCCATTTTTCACATTTTTAAGCTTGTTTAGACACCTTTTGGGCCACTCGGAGAATTTGGCAAAAATTTGAAAATTTCGAGGAGCACACCCCTCAAAACGGACCCCCCATTTTTATTGCATTTTTATACTCGTTGGAACTTCTTTTTTCCAAGGGGTTACCAGAGGGGTGAAAAATGAGTTGATTTGAGCTTTAAAAAGCCAATCAATTGGCTGGGAAACTGGCATTTTCCAAAACCGGAAGTGGCATTTAGTGTCCTTTCTCCTTGACTTTTTAGGGTTTAAAGACCTGCTGCATCCATTTTTCACATTTTTAAGCCTGTTTAGACACCTTTTGGGCCACTCGGAGAATTTGGCAAAAATTTGAAAATTTCGAGGAGCACACCCCTCAAAACGGACCCCCTATTTTTATTGCATTTTTATACTCGTTGGAACTTCTTTTTTCCAAAGGGTTACCAGAGGGGTGAAAATGAGTTGATTTGAGCTTTAAACAGCCAATAAATTGGCTGGGAAACTGGCATTTTCCAAAACCGGAAGTGGCATTTAATGTCCTTTCTCTTTGACTTTTTAGGGTTTAAAGACCTGCTGCATCCACTTTTCACATTTTTAAGCCTGTTTAGACACCTTTTGGGCCACTCGGAGAATTTGGCAAAAATTTGAAAATTTCGAGGAGCACACCCCTCAAAACGGACCCCCCATTTTTATTGCATTTTTATACTCGTTGGAACTTCTTTTTTCCAAGGGGTTACCAGAGGGGTGAAAATGAGTTGATTTGAGCTTTAAACAGCCAATAAATTGGCTGGGAAACTGGCATTTTCCAAAACCGGAATTGGCATTTAATGTCCTTTCTCTTTGACTTTTTAGGGTTTAAAGACCTGCTTCATCCATTTTTCACATTTTTAAGCCTGTTTAGACACCTTTTGGGCCACTCGGAGAATTTGGCAAAAATTTGAAAATTTCGAGGAGCACACCCCTCAAAACGGACCCCCCATTTTTATTGCATTTTTATACTCATTGGAACTTCTTTTTACCAAGGGGTTACCAGAGGGGTGAAAAATGAGTTGATTTGAGCTTTAAACAGCCAAAAAAATTGGCTGGGAAACTGGCATTTTCCAAAACCGGAAGTGGCATTTAATGTCCTTTCTCCTTGACTTTTTAGGGTTTAAAGACCTGCTGCATCCATCTTTCACATTTTTAAGCCTGTTTAGACACCTTTTGGGCCACTCGGAGAATTTGGCAAAAATTTGAAAATTTCGAGGAGCACACCCCTCAAAACGGACCCCCCATTTTTATTGCATTTTTATACTCGTTGGAACTTCTTTTTCCAAGGGGTTACCAGAGGGGTGAAAATGAGTTGATTTGAGCTTTAAACAGCCAATAAATTGGCTGGGAAACTGGCATTTTCCAAAACCGGAAGTGGCATTTAATGTCCTTTCTCTTTGACTTTTTAGGGTTTAAAGACCTGCTGCATCCACTTTTCACATTTTTAAGCCTGTTTAGACACCTTTTGGGCCACTCGGAGAATTTGGCAAAAATTTGAAAATTTCGAGGAGCACACCCCTCAAAACGGACCCCCCATTTTTATTGCATTTTTATACTCGTTGGAACTTCTTTTTTCCAAGGGGTTACCAGAGGGGTGAAAATGAGTTGATTTGAGCTTTAAACAGCCAATAAATTGGCTGGGAAACTGGCATTTTCCAAAACCGGAAGTGGCATTTAATGTCCTTTCTCTTTGACTTTTTAGGGTTTAAAGACCTGCTTCATCCATTTTTCACATTTTTAAGCCTGTTTAGACACCTTTTGGGCCACTCGGAGAATTTGGCAAAAATTTCGAGGAGCACACCCCTCAAAACGGACCCCCCATTTTTATTGCATTTTTATACTCGTTGGAACTTCTTTTTTCCAAGGGGTTACCAGAGGGGTGAAAATGAGTTGATTTGAGCTTTAAACAGCCAATAAATTGGCTGGGAAACTGGCATTTTCCAAAACCGGAATTGGCATTTAATGTCCTTTCTCTTTGACTTTTTAGGGTTTAAAGACCTGCTTCATCCATTTTTCACATTTTTAAGCCTGTTTAGACACCTTTTGGGCCACTCGGAGAATTTGGCAAAAATTTGAAAATTTAGAGGAGCACACCTTTCAAAACGGACCCCCCATTTTTATTGCATTTTTATACTCGTTGGAACTTCTTTTTACCAAGGGGTTACCAGAGGGGTGAAAAATGAGTTGATTTGAGCTTTAAACAGCCAAAAAAATTGGCTGGGAAACTGGCATTTTCCAAAACCGGAAGTGGCATTTAATGTCCTTTCTCCTTGACTTTTTAGGGTTTAAAGACCTGCTGCATCCATTTTTCACATTTTTAAGCCTGTTTAGACACCTTTTGGGCCACTCGGAGAATTTGGCAAAAATTTGAAAATTTCGAGGAGCACACCCCTCAAAACGGACCCCCCATTTTTATTGCATTTTTATACTCGTTGGAACTTCTTTTTTCCAAGGGGTTACCAGAGGGGTGAAAATGAGTTGATTTGAGCTTTAAACAGCCAATAAATTGGCTGGGAAACTGGCATTTTCCAAAACCGGAAGTGGCATTTAATGTCCTTTCTCTTTGACTTTTTAGGGTTTAAAGACCTGCTGCATCCATTTTTCACATTTTTAAGCCTGTTTAGACACCTTTTGGGCCACTCGGAGAATTTGGCAAAAATTTGAAAATTTCGAGGAGCACACCCCTCAAAACGGACCCCCCATTTTTATTGCATTTTTATACTCGTTGGAACTTCTTTTTTCCAAAGGGTTACCAGAGGGGTGAAAATGAGTTGATTTGAGCTTTAAACAGACAATAAATTGGCTGGGAAACTGGCATTTTCCAAAACCGGAAGTGGCATTTAATGTCCTTTCTCTTTGACTTTTTAGGGTTTAAAGACCTGCTTCATCCATTTTTCACATTTTTAAGCCTGTTTAGACACCTTTTGGGCCACTCGGAGAATTTGGCAAAAATTTGAAAATTTCGAGGAGCACACCCCTCAAAACGGACCCCCCATTTTTATTGCATTTTTATACTCGTTGGAACTTCTTTTTACCAAGGGGTTACCAGAGGGGTGAAAAATGAGTTGATTTGAGCTTTAAACAGCCAATAAATTGGCTGGGAAACTGGCATTTTCCAAAACCGGAAGTGGCATTTAATGTCCTTTCTCCTTGACTTTTTAGGGTTTAAAGACCTGCTGCATCCATTTTTCACATTTTTAAGCCTGTTTAGACACCTTTTGGGCCACTCGGAGAATTTTGCAAAAATTTGAAAATTTCGAGGAGCACACCCCCTCAAAACGGACCCCCCATTTTTATTGCATTTTTATACTCGTTGGAACTTCTTTTTACCAAGGGGTTACCAGAGGGGTGAAAATGAGTTGATTTGAGCTTTAAACAGCCAATAAATTGGCTGGGAAACTGGCATTTTCCAAAACCGGAAGTGGCATTTAATGTCCTTTCTCTTTGACTTTTTAGGGTTTAAAGACCTGCTGCATCCACTTTTCACATTTTTAAGCCTGTTTAGACACCTTTTGGGCCACTCGGAGAATTTGGCAAAAATTTGAAAATTTCGAGGAGCACACCCCTCAAAACGGACCCCCCATTTTTATTGCATTTTTATACTCGTTGGAACTTCTTTTTTCCAAGGGGTTACCAGAGGGGTGAAAATGAGTTGATTTGAGCTTTAAACAGCCAATAAATTGGCTGGGAAACTGGCATTTTCCAAAACCGGAAGTGGCATTTAATGTCCTTTCTCTTTGACTTTTTAGGGTTTAAAGACCTGCTTCATCCATTTTTCACATTTTTAAGCCTGTTTAGACACCTTTTGGGCCACTCGGAGAATTTGGCAAAAATTTGAAAATTTCGAGGAGCACACCCCCTCAAAACGGACCCCCCATTTTTATTGCATTTTTATACTCGTTGGAACTTCTTTTTACCAAGGGGTTACCAGAGGGGTGAAAAATGAGTTGATTTGAGCTTTAAACAGCCAATAAATTGGCTGGGAAACTGGCATTTTCCAAAACCGGAAGTGGCATTTAATGTCCTTTCTCCTTGACTTTTTAGGGTTTAAAGACCTGCTGCATCCATTTTTCACATTTTTAAGCCTGTTTAGACACCTTTTGGGCCACTCGGAGAATTTTGCAAAAATTTGAAAATTTCGAGGAGCACACCCCCTCAAAACGGACCCCCCATTTTTATTGCATTTTTATACTCGTTGGAACTTCTTTTTACCAAGGGGTTACCAGAGGGGTGAAAATGAGTTGATTTGAGCTTTAAACAGCCAATAAATTGGCTGGGAAACTGGCATTTTCCAAAACCGGAAGTGGCATTTAATGTCCTTTCTCTTTGACTTTTTAGGGTTTAAAGACCTGCTGCATCCACTTTTCACATTTTTAAGCCTGTTTAGACACCTTTTGGGCCACTCGGAGAATTTGGCAAAAATTTGAAAATTTCGAGGAGCACACCCCTCAAAACGGACCCCCCATTTTTATTGCATTTTTATACTCGTTGGAACTTCTTTTTTCCAAGGGGTTACCAGAGGGGTGAAAATGAGTTGATTTGAGCTTTAAACAGCCAATAAATTGGCTGGGAAACTGGCATTTTCCAAAACCGGAAGTGGCATTTAATGTCCTTTCTCTTTGACTTTTTAGGGTTTAAAGACCTGCTTCATCCATTTTTCACATTTTTAAGCCTGTTTAGACACCTTTTGGGCCACTCGGAGAATTTGGCAAAAATTTGAAAATTTCGAGGAGCACACCCCCTCAAAACGGACCCCCCATTTTTATTGCATTTTTATACTCGTTGGAACTTCTTTTTACCAAGGGGTTACCAGAGGGGTGAAAATGAGTTGATTTGAGCTTTAAACAGCCAATAAATTGGCTGGGAAACTGGCATTTTCCAAAACCGGAAGTGGCATTTAATGTCCTTTCTCTTTGACTTTTTAGGGTTTAAAGACCTGCTGCATCCACTTTTCACATTTTTAAGCCTGTTTAGACACCTTTTGGGCCACTCGGAGAATTTGGCAAAAATTTGAAAATTTCGAGGAGCACACCCCTCAAAACGGACCCCCCATTTTTATTGCATTTTTATACTCGTTGGAACTTCTTTTTTCCAAGGGGTTACCAGAGGGGTGAAAATGAGTTGATTTGAGCTTTAAACAGCCAATAAATTGGCTGGGAAACTGGCATTTTCCAAAACCGGAATTGGCATTTAATGTCCTTTCTCCTTGACTTTTTAGGGTTTAAAGACCTGCTGCATCCATTTTTCACATTTTTAAGCCTGTTTAGACACCTTTTGGGCCACTCGGAGAATTTGGCAAAAATTTGAAAATTTCGAGGAGCACACCCCTCAAAACGGACCCCCCATTTTTATTGCATTTTTATACTCGTTGGAACTTCTTTTTACCAAGGGGTTACCAGAGGGGTGAAAATGAGTTGATTTGAGCTTTAAACAGCCAATAAATTCGCTGGGAAACTGGCATTTTCCAAAACCGGAAGTGGCATTTAATGTCCTTTCTCTTTGACTTTTTAGGGTTTAAAGACCTGCTGCATCCATTTTTCACATTTTTAAGCCTGTTTAGACACCTTTTGGGCCACTCGGAGAATTTGGCAAAAATTTGAAAATTTCGAGGAGCACACCCCTCAAAACGGACCCCCCATTTTTATTGCATTTTTATACTCGTTGGAACTTCTTTTTTCCAAAGGGTTACCAGAGGGGTGAAAATGAGTTGATTTGAGCTTTAAACAGCCAATAAATTGGCTGGGAAACTGGCATTTTCCAAAACCGGAAGTGGCATTTAATGTCCTTTCTCTTTGACTTTTTAGGGTTTAAAGACCTGCTTCATCCATTTTTCACATTTTTAAGCCTGTTTAGACACCTTTTGGGCCACTCGGAGAATTTGGCAAAAATTTGAAAATTTCGAGGAGCACACCCCTCAAAACGGACCCCCCATTTTTATTGCATTTTTATACTCGTTGGAACTTCTTTTTTCCAAGGGGTTACCAGAGGGGTGAAAATGAGTTGATTTGAGCTTTAAACAGCCAATAAATTGGCTGGGAAACTGGCATTTTCCAAAACCGGAAGTGGCATTTAATGTCCTTTCTCTTTGACTTTTTAGGGTTTAAAGACCTGCTTCATCCATTTTTCACTTTTTTAAGCCTGTTTAGACACCTTTTGGGCCACTCGGAGAATTTGGCAAAAATTTGAAAATTTCGAGGAGCACACCCCCTGAAAACGGACCCCCCATTTTTATTGCATTTTTATACTCGTTGGAACTTCTTTTTACCAAGGGGTTACCAGAGGGGTGAAAATGAGTTGATTTGAGCTTTAAACAGCCAATAAATTGGCTGGGAAACTGGCATTTTCCAAAACCGGAAGTGGCATTTAATGTCCTTTCTCTTTGACTTTTTAGGGTTTAAAGACCTGCTGCATCCACTTTTCACATTTTTAAGCCTGTTTAGACACCTTTTGGGCCACTCGGAGAATTTGGCAAAAATTTGAAAATTTCGAGGAGCACACCCCTCAAAACGGACCCCCCATTTTTATTGCATTTTTATACTCGTTGGAACTTCTTTTTTCCAAGGGGTTACCAGAGGGGTGAAAATGAGTTGATTTGAGCTTTAAACAGCCAATAAATTGGCTGGGAAACTGGCATTTTCCAAAACCGGAATTGGCATTTAATGTCCTTTCTCTTTGACTTTTTAGGGTTTAAAGACCTGCTTCATCCATTTTTCACATTTTTAAGCCTGTTTAGACACCTTTTGGGCCACTCGGAGAATTTGGCAAAAATTTGAAAATTTCGAGGAGCACACCCCTCAAAACGGACCCTCCATTTTTATTGCATTTTTATACTCGTTGGAACTTCTTTTTACCAAGGGGTTACCAGAGGGGTGAAAAATGAGTTGATTTGAGCTTTAAACAGCCAAAAAAATTGGCTGGGAAACTGGCATTTTCCAAAACCGGAAGTGGCATTTAATGTCCTTTCTCTTTGACTTTTTAGGGTTTAAAGACCTGCTGCATCCATTTTTCACATTTTTAAGCCTGTTTAGACACCTTTTGGGCCACTCGGAGAATTTGGCAAAAATTTGAAAATTTCGAGGAGCACACCCCTCAAAACGGACCCCCCATTTTTATTGCATTTTTATACTCGTTGGAACTTCTTTTTTCCAAAGGGTTACCAGAGGGGTGAAAAATGAGTTGATTTGAGCTTTAAACAGCCAATAAATTGGCTGGGAAACTGGCATTTTCCAAAACCGGAAGTGGCATTTAATGTCCTTTCTCTTTGACTTTTTAGGGTTTAAAGACCTGCTTCATCCATTTTTCACATTTTTAAGCCTGTTTAGACACCTTTTGGGCCACTCGGAGAATTTTGCAAAAATTTGAAAATTTCGAGGAGCACACCCCCTCAAAACGGACCCCCCATTTTTATTGCATTTTTATACTCGTTGGAACTTCTTTTTACCAAGGGGTTACCAGAGGGGTGAAAATGAGTTGATTTGAGCTTTAAACAGCCAATAAATTGGCTGGGAAACTGGCATTTTCCAAAACCGGAAGTGGCATTTAATGTCCTTTCTCTTTGACTTTTTAGGGTTTAAAGACCTGCTTCATCCATTTTTCACATTTTTAAGCCATTTTAGACACCTTTTGGGCCACTCGGAGAATTTGGCAAAAATTTGAAAATTTCGAGGAGCACACCCCCTCAAAACGGACCCCCCATTTTTATTGCATTTTTATACTCGTTGGAACTTCTTTTTACCAAGGGGTTACCAGAGGGGTGAAAATGAGTTGATTTGAGCTTTAAACAGCCAATAAATTGGCTGGGAAACTGGCATTTTCCAAAACCGGAAGTGGCATTTAATGTCCTTTCTCTTTGACTTTTTAGGGTTTAAAGACCTGCTGCATCCACTTTTCACATTTTTAAGCCTGTTTAGACACCTTTTGGGCCACTCGGAGAATTTGGCAAAAATTTGAAAATTTCGAGGAGCACACCCCTCAAAACGGACCCCCCATTTTTATTGCATTTTTATACTCGTTGGAACTTCTTTTTTCCAAGGGGTTACCAGAGGGGTGAAAATGAGTTGATTTGAGCTTTAAACAGCCAATAAATTGGCTGGGAAACTGGCATTTTCCAAAACCGGATGTGGCATTTAATGTCCTTTCTCTTTGACTTTTTAGGGTTTAAAGACCTGCTGCATCCATTTTTCACATTTTTAAGCCTTTTTAGACACCTTTTGGGCCACTCGGAGAATTTGGCAAAAATTTGAAAATTTCGAGGAGCACACCCCTCAAAACGGACCCCCCATTTTTATTGCATTTTTATACTCGTTGGAACTTCTTTTTACCAAGGGGTTACCAGAGGGGTGAAAATGAGTTGATTTGAGCTTTAAACAGCCAATAAATTGGCTGGGAAACTGGCATTTTCCAAAATCGGAAGTGGCATTTAATGTCCTTTCTCTTTGACTTTTTAGGGTTTAAAGACCTGCTGCATCCATTTTTCACATTTTTAAGCCTGTTTAGACACCTTTTGGGCCACTCGGAGAATTTGTAAAAATTTGAAAATTTCGAGGAGCACACCCCTCAAAACGGACCCCCCATTTTTATTGCATTTTTATACTCGTTGGAACTTCTTTTTTCCAAAGGGTTACCAGAGGGGTGAAAATGTGTTGATTTGAGCTTTAAACAGCCAATAAATTGGCTGGGAAACTGGCATTTTCCAAAACCGGAAGTGGCATTTAATGTCCTTTCTCTTTGACTTTTTAGGGTTTAAAGACCTGCTTCATCCATTTTTCACATTTTTAAGCCTGTTTAGACACCTTTTGGGCCACTCGGAGAATTTGGCAAAAATTTGAAAATTTCGAGGAGCACACCCCCTTAAAACGGACCCCCCATTTTTATTGCATTTTTATACTCGTTGGAACTTCTTTTTACCAAGGGGTTACCAGAGGGGTGAAAATGAGTTGATTTGAGCTTTAAACAGCCAATAAATTGGCTGGGAAACTGGCATTTTCCAAAACCGGAAGTGGCATTTAATGTCCTTTCTCTTTGACTTTTTAGGGTTTAAAGACCTGCTTCATCCATTTTTCACATTTTTAAGCCTGTTTAGACACCTTTTGGGCCACTCGGAGAATTTGGCAAAAATTTGAAAATTTCAAGGAGCACACCCCCTGAAAACGGACCCCCCATTTTTATTGCATTTTTATACTCGTTGGAACTTCTTTTTACCAAGGGGTTACCAGAGGGGTGAAAATGAGTTGATTTGAGCTTTAAACAGCCAATAAATTGGCTGGGAAACTGGCATTTTCCAAAACCGGAAGTGGCATTTAATGTCCTTTCTCTTTGACTTTTTAGGGTTTAAAGACCTGCTGCATCCATTTTTCACATTTTTAAGCCTGTTTAGACACCTTTTGGGCCACTCGGAGAATTTGGCAAAAATTTGAAAATTTCGAGGAGCACACCCCTCAAAACGGACCCCCCATTTTTATTGCATTTTTATACTCGTTGGAACTTCTTTTTACCAAGGGGTTACCAGAGGGGTGAAAATGAGTTGATTTGAGCTTTAAACAGCCAATAAATTCGCTGGGAAACTGGCATTTTCCAAAACCGGAAGTGGCATTTAATGTCCTTTCTCTTTGACTTTTTAGGGTTTAAAGACCTGCTGCATCCATTTTTCACATTTTTAAGCCTGTTTAGACACCTTTTGGGCCACTCGGAGAATTTGGCAAAAATTTGAAAATTTCGAGGAGCACACCCCTCAAAACGGACCCCCCATTTTTATTGCATTTTTATACTCGTTGGAACTTCTTTTTTCCAAAGGGTTACCAGAGGGGTGAAAATGAGTTGATTTGAGCTTTAAACAGCCAATAAATTGGCTGGGAAACTGGCATTTTCCAAAACCGGAAGTGGCATTTAATGTCCTTTCTCTTTGACTTTTTAGGGTTTAAAGACCTGCTTCATCCATTTTTCACATTTTTAAGCCTGTTTAGACACCTTTTGGGCCACTCGGAGAATTTGGCAAAAATTTGAAAATTTCGAGGAGCACACCCCTCAAAACGGACCCCCCATTTTTATTGCATTTTTATACTCGTTGGAACTTCTTTTTTCCAAAGGGTTACCAGAGGGGTGAAAATGAGTTGATTTGAGCTTTAAACAGCCAATAAATTGGCTGGGAAACTGGCATTTTCCAAAACCGGAAGTGGCATTTAATGTCCTTTCTCTTTGACTTTTTAGGGTTTAAAGACCTGCTTCATCCATTTTTCACATTTTTAAGCCTGTTTAGACACCTTTTGGGCCACTCGGAGAATTTGGCAAAAATTTGAAAATTTCGAGGAGCACACCCCCTCAAAACGGACCCCCCATTTTTATTGCATTTTTATACTCGTTGGAACTTCTTTTTACCAAGGGGTTACCAGAGGGGTGAAAATGAGTTGATTTGAGCTTTAAACAGCCAATAAATTGGCTGGGAAACTGGCATTTTCCAAAACCGGAAGTGGCATTTAATGTCCTTTCTCTTTGACTTTTTAGGGTTTAAAGACCTGCTGCATCCATTTTTCACATTTTTAAGCCTGTTTAGACACCTTTTGGGCCACTCGGAGAATTTGGCAAAAATTTGAAAATTTCGAGGAGCACACCCCTCAAAACGGACCCCCCATTTTTATTGCATTTTTATACTCGTTGGAACTTCTTTTTTCCAAGGGGTTACCAGAGGGGTGAAAATGAGTTGATTTGAGCTTTAAACAGCCAATAAATTGGCTGGGAAACTGGCATTTTCCAAAACCGGAAGTGGCATTTAATGTCCTTTCTCTTTGACTTTTTAGGGTTTAAAGACCTGCTGCATCCATTTTTCACATTTTTAAGCCTGTTTAGACACCTTTTGGGCCACTCGGAGAATTTGGCAAAAATTTGAAAATTTCGAGGAGCACACCCCTCAAAACGGACCCCCCATTTTTATTGCATTATTATACTCGTTGGAACTTCTTTTTTCCAAAGGGTTACCAGAGGGGTGAAAATGAGTTGATTTGAGCTTTAAACAGCCAATAAATTGGCTGGGAAACTGGCATTTTCCAAAACCGGAAGTGGCATTTAATGTCCTTTCTCTTTGACTTTTTAGGGTTTAAAGACCTGCTTCATCCATTTTTCACTTTTTTAAGCCTGTTTAGACACCTTTTGGGCCACTCGGAGAATTTGGCAAAAATTTGAAAATTTCGAGGAGCACACCCCCTGAAAACGGACCCCCCATTTTTATTGCATTTTTATACTCGTTGGAACTTCTTTTTACCAAGGGGTTACCAGAGGGGTGAAAATGAGTTGATTTGAGCTTTAAACAGCCAATAAATTGGCTGGGAAACTGGCATTTTCCAAAACCGGAATTGGCATTTAATGTCCTTTCTCTTTGACTTTTTAGGGTTTAAAGACCTGCTTCATCCATTTTTCACATTTTTAAGCCTGTTTAGACACCTTTTGGGCCACTCGGAGAATTTGGCAAAAATTTGAAAATTTCGAGGAGCACACCCCTCAAAACGGACCCCCCATTTTTATTGCATTTTTATACTCGTTGGAACTTCTTTTTACCAAGGGGTTACCAGAGGGGTGAAAAATGAGTTGATTTGAGCTTTAAACAGCCAAAAAAATTGGCTGGGAAACTGGCATTTTCCAAAACCGGAAGTGGCATTTAATGTCCTTTCTCTTTGACTTTTTAGGGTTTAAAGACCTGCTGCATCCATTTTTCACATTTTTAAGCCTGTTTAGACACCTTTTGGGCCACTCGGAGAATTTGGCAAAAATTTGAAAATTTCGAGGAGCACACCCCTCAAAACGGACCCCCCATTTTTATTGCATTTTTATACTCGTTGGAACTTCTTTTTTCCAAGGGGTTACCAGAGGGGTGAAAATGAGTTGATTTGAGCTTTAAACAGCCAATAAATTGGCTGGGAATCTGGCATTTTCCAAAACCGGAAGTGGCATTTAATGTCCTTTCTCTTTGACTTTTTAGGGTTTAAAGACCTGCTGCATCCATTTTTCACATTTTTAAGCTTGTTTAGACACCTTTTGGGCCACTCGGAGAATTTGGCAAAAATTTGAAAATTTCGAGGAGCACACCCCTCAAAACGGACCCCCCATTTTTATTGCATTTTTATACTCGTTGGAACTTCTTTTTTCCAAGGGGTTACCAGAGGGGTGAAAAATGAGTTGATTTGAGCTTTAAAAAGCCAATCAATTGGCTGGGAAACTGGCATTTTCCAAAACCGGAAGTGGCATTTAGTGTCCTTTCTCCTTGACTTTTTAGGGTTTAAAGACCTGCTGCATCCATTTTTCACATTTTTAAGCCTGTTTAGACACCTTTTGGGCCACTCGGAGAATTTGGCAAAAATTTGAAAATTTCGAGGAGCACACCCCTCAAAACGGACCCCCTATTTTTATTGCATTTTTATACTCGTTGGAACTTCTTTTTTCCAAAGGGTTACCAGAGGGGTGAAAATGAGTTGATTTGAGCTTTAAACAGCCAATAAATTGGCTGGGAAACTGGCATTTTCCAAAACCGGAAGTGGCATTTAATGTCCTTTCTCTTTGACTTTTTAGGGTTTAAAGACCTGCTGCATCCACTTTTCACATTTTTAAGCCTGTTTAGACACCTTTTGGGCCACTCGGAGAATTTGGCAAAAATTTGAAAATTTCGAGGAGCACACCCCTCAAAACGGACCCCCCATTTTTATTGCATTTTTATACTCGTTGGAACTTCTTTTTTCCAAGGGGTTACCAGAGGGGTGAAAATGAGTTGATTTGAGCTTTAAACAGCCAATAAATTGGCTGGGAAACTGGCATTTTCCAAAACCGGAATTGGCATTTAATGTCCTTTCTCTTTGACTTTTTAGGGTTTAAAGACCTGCTTCATCCATTTTTCACATTTTTAAGCCTGTTTAGACACCTTTTGGGCCACTCGGAGAATTTGGCAAAAATTTGAAAATTTCGAGGAGCACACCCCTCAAAACGGACCCCCCATTTTTATTGCATTTTTATACTCATTGGAACTTCTTTTTACCAAGGGGTTACCAGAGGGGTGAAAAATGAGTTGATTTGAGCTTTAAACAGCCAAAAAAATTGGCTGGGAAACTGGCATTTTCCAAAACCGGAAGTGGCATTTAATGTCCTTTCTCCTTGACTTTTTAGGGTTTAAAGACCTGCTGCATCCATCTTTCACATTTTTAAGCCTGTTTAGACACCTTTTGGGCCACTCGGAGAATTTGGCAAAAATTTGAAAATTTCGAGGAGCACACCCCTCAAAACGGACCCCCCATTTTTATTGCATTTTTATACTCGTTGGAACTTCTTTTTCCAAGGGGTTACCAGAGGGGTGAAAATGAGTTGATTTGAGCTTTAAACAGCCAATAAATTGGCTGGGAAACTGGCATTTTCCAAAACCGGAAGTGGCATTTAATGTCCTTTCTCTTTGACTTTTTAGGGTTTAAAGACCTGCTGCATCCACTTTTCACATTTTTAAGCCTGTTTAGACACCTTTTGGGCCACTCGGAGAATTTGGCAAAAATTTGAAAATTTCGAGGAGCACACCCCTCAAAACGGACCCCCCATTTTTATTGCATTTTTATACTCGTTGGAACTTCTTTTTTCCAAGGGGTTACCAGAGGGGTGAAAATGAGTTGATTTGAGCTTTAAACAGCCAATAAATTGGCTGGGAAACTGGCATTTTCCAAAACCGGAAGTGGCATTTAATGTCCTTTCTCTTTGACTTTTTAGGGTTTAAAGACCTGCTTCATCCATTTTTCACATTTTTAAGCCTGTTTAGACACCTTTTGGGCCACTCGGAGAATTTGGCAAAAATTTCGAGGAGCACACCCCTCAAAACGGACCCCCCATTTTTATTGCATTTTTATACTCGTTGGAACTTCTTTTTTCCAAGGGGTTACCAGAGGGGTGAAAATGAGTTGATTTGAGCTTTAAACAGCCAATAAATTGGCTGGGAAACTGGCATTTTCCAAAACCGGAATTGGCATTTAATGTCCTTTCTCTTTGACTTTTTAGGGTTTAAAGACCTGCTTCATCCATTTTTCACATTTTTAAGCCTGTTTAGACACCTTTTGGGCCACTCGGAGAATTTGGCAAAAATTTGAAAATTTAGAGGAGCACACCTTTCAAAACGGACCCCCCATTTTTATTGCATTTTTATACTCGTTGGAACTTCTTTTTACCAAGGGGTTACCAGAGGGGTGAAAAATGAGTTGATTTGAGCTTTAAACAGCCAAAAAAATTGGCTGGGAAACTGGCATTTTCCAAAACCGGAAGTGGCATTTAATGTCCTTTCTCCTTGACTTTTTAGGGTTTAAAGACCTGCTGCATCCATTTTTCACATTTTTAAGCCTGTTTAGACACCTTTTGGGCCACTCGGAGAATTTGGCAAAAATTTGAAAATTTCGAGGAGCACACCCCTCAAAACGGACCCCCCATTTTTATTGCATTTTTATACTCGTTGGAACTTCTTTTTTCCAAGGGGTTACCAGAGGGGTGAAAATGAGTTGATTTGAGCTTTAAACAGCCAATAAATTGGCTGGGAAACTGGCATTTTCCAAAACCGGAAGTGGCATTTAATGTCCTTTCTCTTTGACTT
The DNA here is from genome assembly GCF_062004578.1 of Staurois parvus. Taxonomy (NCBI): domain Eukaryota; kingdom Metazoa; phylum Chordata; class Amphibia; order Anura; family Ranidae; genus Staurois; species Staurois parvus. The sequence continues at coordinate 15,274,349 of NW_028317892.1, read as the reverse complement.
TTTAGGGTTTAAAGACCTGCTGCATCCATTTTTCACATTTTTAAGCCTGTTTAGACACCTTTTGGGCCACTCGGAGAATTTGGCAAAAATTTGAAAATTTCGAGGAGCACACCCCTCAAAACGGACCCCCCATTTTTATTGCATTTTTATACTCGTTGGAACTTCTTTTTTCCAAAGGGTTACCAGAGGGGTGAAAATGAGTTGATTTGAGCTTTAAACAGCCAATAAATTGGCTGGGAAACTGGCATTTTCCAAAACCGGAAGTGGCATTTAATGTCCTTTCTCTTTGACTTTTTAGGGTTTAAAGACCTGCTTCATCCATTTTTCACATTTTTAAGCCTGTTTAGACACCTTTTGGGCCACTCGGAGAATTTGGCAAAAATTTGAAAATTTCGAGGAGCACACCCCTCAAAACGGACCCCCCATTTTTATTGCATTTTTATACTCGTTGGAACTTCTTTTTACCAAGGGGTTACCAGAGGGGTGAAAAATGAGTTGATTTGAGCTTTAAACAGCCAATAAATTGGCTGGGAAACTGGCATTTTCCAAAACCGGAAGTGGCATTTAATGTCCTTTCTCCTTGACTTTTTAGGGTTTAAAGACCTGCTGCATCCATTTTTCACATTTTTAAGCCTGTTTAGACACCTTTTGGGCCACTCGGAGAATTTTGCAAAAATTTGAAAATTTCGAGGAGCACACCCCTCAAAACGGACCCCCCATTTTTATTGCATTTTTATACTCGTTGGAACTTCTTTTTACCAAGGGGTTACCAGAGGGGTGAAAATGAGTTGATTTGAGCTTTAAACAGCCAATAAATTGGCTGGGAAACTGGCATTTTCCAAAACCGGAAGTGGCATTTAATGTCCTTTCTCTTTGACTTTTTAGGGTTTAAAGACCTGCTGCATCCACTTTTCACATTTTTAAGCCTGTTTAGACACCTTTTGGGCCACTCGGAGAATTTGGCAAAAATTTGAAAATTTCGAGGAGCACACCCCTCAAAACGGACCCCCCATTTTTATTGCATTTTTATACTCGTTGGAACTTCTTTTTTCCAAGGGGTTACCAGAGGGGTGAAAATGAGTTGATTTGAGCTTTAAACAGCCAATAAATTGGCTGGGAAACTGGCATTTTCCAAAACCGGAAGTGGCATTTAATGTCCTTTCTCTTTGACTTTTTAGGGTTTAAAGACCTGCTTCATCCATTTTTCACATTTTTAAGCCTGTTTAGACACCTTTTGGGCCACTCGGAGAATTTGGCAAAAATTTGAAAATTTCGAGGAGCACACCCCCTCAAAACGGACCCCCCATTTTTATTGCATTTTTATACTCGTTGGAACTTCTTTTTACCAAGGGGTTACCAGAGGGGTGAAAAATGAGTTGATTTGAGCTTTAAACAGCCAATAAATTGGCTGGGAAACTGGCATTTTCCAAAACCGGAAGTGGCATTTAATGTCCTTTCTCCTTGACTTTTTAGGGTTTAAAGACCTGCTTCATCCATTTTTCACATTTTTAAGCCTGTTTAGACACCTTTTGGGCCACTCGGAGAATTTTGCAAAAATTTGAAAATTTCGAGGAGCACACCCCCTCAAAACGGACCCCCCATTTTTATTGCATTTTTATACTCGTTGGAACTTCTTTTTACCAAGGGGTTACCAGAGGGGTGAAAATGAGTTGATTTGAGCTTTAAACAGCCAATAAATTGGCTGGGAAACTGGCATTTTCCAAAACCGGAAGTGGCATTTAATGTCCTTTCTCTTTGACTTTTTAGGGTTTAAAGACCTGCTGCATCCACTTTTCACATTTTTAAGCCTGTTTAGACACCTTTTGGGCCACTCGGAGAATTTGGCAAAAATTTGAAAATTTCGAGGAGCACACCCCTCAAAACGGACCCCCCATTTTTATTGCATTTTTATACTCGTTGGAACTTCTTTTTTCCAAGGGGTTACCAGAGGGGTGAAAATGAGTTGATTTGAGCTTTAAACAGCCAATAAATTGGCTGGGAAACTGGCATTTTCCAAAACCGGAAGTGGCATTTAATGTCCTTTCTCTTTGACTTTTTAGGGTTTAAAGACCTGCTTCATCCATTTTTCACATTTTTAAGCCTGTTTAGACACCTTTTGGGCCACTCGGAGAATTTGGCAAAAATTTGAAAATTTCGAGGAGCACACCCCCTCAAAACGGACCCCCCATTTTTATTGCATTTTTATACTCGTTGGAACTTCTTTTTACCAAGGGGTTACCAGAGGGGTGAAAATGAGTTGATTTGAGCTTTAAACAGCCAATAAATTGGCTGGGAAACTGGCATTTTCCAAAACCGGAAGTGGCATTTAATGTCCTTTCTCTTTGACTTTTTAGGGTTTAAAGACCTGCTGCATCCACTTTTCACATTTTTAAGCCTGTTTAGACACCTTTTGGGCCACTCGGAGAATTTGGCAAAAATTTGAAAATTTCGAGGAGCACACCCCTCAAAACGGACCCCCCATTTTTATTGCATTTTTATACTCGTTGGAACTTCTTTTTTCCAAGGGGTTACCAGAGGGGTGAAAATGAGTTGATTTGAGCTTTAAACAGCCAATAAATTGGCTGGGAAACTGGCATTTTCCAAAACCGGAATTGGCATTTAATGTCCTTTCTCCTTGACTTTTTAGGGTTTAAAGACCTGCTGCATCCATTTTTCACATTTTTAAGCCTGTTTAGACACCTTTTGGGCCACTCGGAGAATTTGGCAAAAATTTGAAAATTTCGAGGAGCACACCCCTCAAAACGGACCCCCCATTTTTATTGCATTTTTATACTCGTTGGAACTTCTTTTTACCAAGGGGTTACCAGAGGGGTGAAAATGAGTTGATTTGAGCTTTAAACAGCCAATAAATTCGCTGGGAAACTGGCATTTTCCAAAACCGGAAGTGGCATTTAATGTCCTTTCTCTTTGACTTTTTAGGGTTTAAAGACCTGCTGCATCCATTTTTCACATTTTTAAGCCTGTTTAGACACCTTTTGGGCCACTCGGAGAATTTGGCAAAAATTTGAAAATTTCGAGGAGCACACCCCTCAAAACGGACCCCCCATTTTTATTGCATTTTTATACTCGTTGGAACTTCTTTTTTCCAAAGGGTTACCAGAGGGGTGAAAATGAGTTGATTTGAGCTTTAAACAGCCAATAAATTGGCTGGGAAACTGGCATTTTCCAAAACCGGAAGTGGCATTTAATGTCCTTTCTCTTTGACTTTTTAGGGTTTAAAGACCTGCTTCATCCATTTTTCACATTTTTAAGCCTGTTTAGACACCTTTTGGGCCACTCGGAGAATTTGGCAAAAATTTGAAAATTTCGAGGAGCACACCCCTCAAAACGGACCCCCCATTTTTATTGCATTTTTATACTCGTTGGAACTTCTTTTTTCCAAGGGGTTACCAGAGGGGTGAAAATGAGTTGATTTGAGCTTTAAACAGCCAATAAATTGGCTGGGAAACTGGCATTTTCCAAAACCGGAAGTGGCATTTAATGTCCTTTCTCTTTGACTTTTTAGGGTTTAAAGACCTGCTTCATCCATTTTTCACTTTTTTAAGCCTGTTTAGACACCTTTTGGGCCACTCGGAGAATTTGGCAAAAATTTGAAAATTTCGAGGAGCACACCCCCTGAAAACGGACCCCCCATTTTTATTGCATTTTTATACTCGTTGGAACTTCTTTTTACCAAGGGGTTACCAGAGGGGTGAAAATGAGTTGATTTGAGCTTTAAACAGCCAATAAATTGGCTGGGAAACTGGCATTTTCCAAAACCGGAAGTGGCATTTAATGTCCTTTCTCTTTGACTTTTTAGGGTTTAAAGACCTGCTGCATCCACTTTTCACATTTTTAAGCCTGTTTAGACACCTTTTGGGCCACTCGGAGAATTTGGCAAAAATTTGAAAATTTCGAGGAGCACACCCCTCAAAACGGACCCCCCATTTTTATTGCATTTTTATACTCGTTGGAACTTCTTTTTTCCAAGGGGTTACCAGAGGGGTGAAAATGAGTTGATTTGAGCTTTAAACAGCCAATAAATTGGCTGGGAAACTGGCATTTTCCAAAACCGGAATTGGCATTTAATGTCCTTTCTCTTTGACTTTTTAGGGTTTAAAGACCTGCTTCATCCATTTTTCACATTTTTAAGCCTGTTTAGACACCTTTTGGGCCACTCGGAGAATTTGGCAAAAATTTGAAAATTTCGAGGAGCACACCCCTCAAAACGGACCCTCCATTTTTATTGCATTTTTATACTCGTTGGAACTTCTTTTTACCAAGGGGTTACCAGAGGGGTGAAAAATGAGTTGATTTGAGCTTTAAACAGCCAAAAAAATTGGCTGGGAAACTGGCATTTTCCAAAACCGGAAGTGGCATTTAATGTCCTTTCTCTTTGACTTTTTAGGGTTTAAAGACCTGCTGCATCCATTTTTCACATTTTTAAGCCTGTTTAGACACCTTTTGGGCCACTCGGAGAATTTGGCAAAAATTTGAAAATTTCGAGGAGCACACCCCTCAAAACGGACCCCCCATTTTTATTGCATTTTTATACTCGTTGGAACTTCTTTTTTCCAAAGGGTTACCAGAGGGGTGAAAAATGAGTTGATTTGAGCTTTAAACAGCCAATAAATTGGCTGGGAAACTGGCATTTTCCAAAACCGGAAGTGGCATTTAATGTCCTTTCTCTTTGACTTTTTAGGGTTTAAAGACCTGCTTCATCCATTTTTCACATTTTTAAGCCTGTTTAGACACCTTTTGGGCCACTCGGAGAATTTTGCAAAAATTTGAAAATTTCGAGGAGCACACCCCCTCAAAACGGACCCCCCATTTTTATTGCATTTTTATACTCGTTGGAACTTCTTTTTACCAAGGGGTTACCAGAGGGGTGAAAATGAGTTGATTTGAGCTTTAAACAGCCAATAAATTGGCTGGGAAACTGGCATTTTCCAAAACCGGAAGTGGCATTTAATGTCCTTTCTCTTTGACTTTTTAGGGTTTAAAGACCTGCTTCATCCATTTTTCACATTTTTAAGCCATTTTAGACACCTTTTGGGCCACTCGGAGAATTTGGCAAAAATTTGAAAATTTCGAGGAGCACACCCCCTCAAAACGGACCCCCCATTTTTATTGCATTTTTATACTCGTTGGAACTTCTTTTTACCAAGGGGTTACCAGAGGGGTGAAAATGAGTTGATTTGAGCTTTAAACAGCCAATAAATTGGCTGGGAAACTGGCATTTTCCAAAACCGGAAGTGGCATTTAATGTCCTTTCTCTTTGACTTTTTAGGGTTTAAAGACCTGCTGCATCCACTTTTCACATTTTTAAGCCTGTTTAGACACCTTTTGGGCCACTCGGAGAATTTGGCAAAAATTTGAAAATTTCGAGGAGCACACCCCTCAAAACGGACCCCCCATTTTTATTGCATTTTTATACTCGTTGGAACTTCTTTTTTCCAAGGGGTTACCAGAGGGGTGAAAATGAGTTGATTTGAGCTTTAAACAGCCAATAAATTGGCTGGGAAACTGGCATTTTCCAAAACCGGATGTGGCATTTAATGTCCTTTCTCTTTGACTTTTTAGGGTTTAAAGACCTGCTGCATCCATTTTTCACATTTTTAAGCCTTTTTAGACACCTTTTGGGCCACTCGGAGAATTTGGCAAAAATTTGAAAATTTCGAGGAGCACACCCCTCAAAACGGACCCCCCATTTTTATTGCATTTTTATACTCGTTGGAACTTCTTTTTACCAAGGGGTTACCAGAGGGGTGAAAATGAGTTGATTTGAGCTTTAAACAGCCAATAAATTGGCTGGGAAACTGGCATTTTCCAAAATCGGAAGTGGCATTTAATGTCCTTTCTCTTTGACTTTTTAGGGTTTAAAGACCTGCTGCATCCATTTTTCACATTTTTAAGCCTGTTTAGACACCTTTTGGGCCACTCGGAGAATTTGTAAAAATTTGAAAATTTCGAGGAGCACACCCCTCAAAACGGACCCCCCATTTTTATTGCATTTTTATACTCGTTGGAACTTCTTTTTTCCAAAGGGTTACCAGAGGGGTGAAAATGTGTTGATTTGAGCTTTAAACAGCCAATAAATTGGCTGGGAAACTGGCATTTTCCAAAACCGGAAGTGGCATTTAATGTCCTTTCTCTTTGACTTTTTAGGGTTTAAAGACCTGCTTCATCCATTTTTCACATTTTTAAGCCTGTTTAGACACCTTTTGGGCCACTCGGAGAATTTGGCAAAAATTTGAAAATTTCGAGGAGCACACCCCCTTAAAACGGACCCCCCATTTTTATTGCATTTTTATACTCGTTGGAACTTCTTTTTACCAAGGGGTTACCAGAGGGGTGAAAATGAGTTGATTTGAGCTTTAAACAGCCAATAAATTGGCTGGGAAACTGGCATTTTCCAAAACCGGAAGTGGCATTTAATGTCCTTTCTCTTTGACTTTTTAGGGTTTAAAGACCTGCTTCATCCATTTTTCACATTTTTAAGCCTGTTTAGACACCTTTTGGGCCACTCGGAGAATTTGGCAAAAATTTGAAAATTTCAAGGAGCACACCCCCTGAAAACGGACCCCCCATTTTTATTGCATTTTTATACTCGTTGGAACTTCTTTTTACCAAGGGGTTACCAGAGGGGTGAAAATGAGTTGATTTGAGCTTTAAACAGCCAATAAATTGGCTGGGAAACTGGCATTTTCCAAAACCGGAAGTGGCATTTAATGTCCTTTCTCTTTGACTTTTTAGGGTTTAAAGACCTGCTGCATCCATTTTTCACATTTTTAAGCCTGTTTAGACACCTTTTGGGCCACTCGGAGAATTTGGCAAAAATTTGAAAATTTCGAGGAGCACACCCCTCAAAACGGACCCCCCATTTTTATTGCATTTTTATACTCGTTGGAACTTCTTTTTACCAAGGGGTTACCAGAGGGGTGAAAATGAGTTGATTTGAGCTTTAAACAGCCAATAAATTCGCTGGGAAACTGGCATTTTCCAAAACCGGAAGTGGCATTTAATGTCCTTTCTCTTTGACTTTTTAGGGTTTAAAGACCTGCTGCATCCATTTTTCACATTTTTAAGCCTGTTTAGACACCTTTTGGGCCACTCGGAGAATTTGGCAAAAATTTGAAAATTTCGAGGAGCACACCCCTCAAAACGGACCCCCCATTTTTATTGCATTTTTATACTCGTTGGAACTTCTTTTTTCCAAAGGGTTACCAGAGGGGTGAAAATGAGTTGATTTGAGCTTTAAACAGCCAATAAATTGGCTGGGAAACTGGCATTTTCCAAAACCGGAAGTGGCATTTAATGTCCTTTCTCTTTGACTTTTTAGGGTTTAAAGACCTGCTTCATCCATTTTTCACATTTTTAAGCCTGTTTAGACACCTTTTGGGCCACTCGGAGAATTTGGCAAAAATTTGAAAATTTCGAGGAGCACACCCCTCAAAACGGACCCCCCATTTTTATTGCATTTTTATACTCGTTGGAACTTCTTTTTTCCAAGGGGTTACCAGAGGGGTGAAAATGAGCTGATTTGAGCTTTAAACAGCCAATAAATTGGCTGGGAAACTGGCATTTTCCAAAACCGGAAGTGGCATTTAATGTCCTTTCTCTTTGACTTTTTAGGGTTTAAAGACCTGCTTCATCCATTTTTCACTTTTTTAAGCCTGTTTAGACACCTTTTGGGCCACTCGGAGAATTTGGCAAAAATTTGAAAATTTCGAGGAGCACACCCCCTGAAAACGGACCCCCCATTTTTATTGCATTTTTATACTCGTTGGAACTTCTTTTTACCAAGGGGTTACCAGAGGGGTGAAAATGAGTTGATTTGAGCTTTAAACAGCCAATAAATTGGCTGGGAAACTGGCATTTTCCAAAACCGGAAGTGGCATTTAATGTCCTTTCTCTTTGACTTTTTAGGGTTTAAAGACCTGCTGCATCCACTTTTCACATTTTTAAGCCTGTTTAGACACCTTTTGGGCCACTCGGAGAATTTGGCAAAAATTTGAAAATTTCGAGGAGCACACCCCTCAAAACGGACCCCCCATTTTTATTGCATTTTTATACTCGTTGGAACTTCTTTTTTCCAAGGGGTTACCAGAGGGGTGAAAATGAGTTGATTTGAGCTTTAAACAGCCAATAAATTGGCTGGGAAACTGGCATTTTCCAAAACCGGAATTGGCATTTAATGTCCTTTCTCTTTGACTTTTTAGGGTTTAAAGACCTGCTTCATCCATTTTTCACATTTTTAAGCCTGTTTAGACACCTTTTGGGCCACTCGGAGAATTTGGCAAAAATTTGAAAATTTCGAGGAGCACACCCCTCAAAACGGACCCTCCATTTTTATTGCATTTTTATACTCGTTGGAACTTCTTTTTACCAAGGGGTTACCAGAGGGGTGAAAAATGAGTTGATTTGAGCTTTAAACAGCCAAAAAAATTGGCTGGGAAACTGGCATTTTCCAAAACCGGAAGTGGCATTTAATGTCCTTTCTCCTTGACTTTTTAGGGTTTAAAGACCTGCTGCATCCATTTTTCACATTTTTAAGCCTGTTTAGACACCTTTTGGGCCACTCGGAGAATTTGGCAAAAATTTGAAAATTTCGAGGAGCACACCCCTCAAAACGGACCCCCCATTTTTATTGCATTTTTATACTCGTTGGTACTACTTTTTTCCAAGGGGTTACCAGAGGGGTGAAAATGAGTTGATTTGAGCTTTAAACAGCCAATAAATTGGCTGGGAAACTGGCATTTTCCAAAACCGGAAGTGGCATTTAATGTCCTTTCTCTTTGACTTTTTAGGGTTTAAAGACCTGCTGCATCCATTTTTCACATTTTTAAGCCTGTTTAGACACCTTTTGGGCCACTCGGAGAATTTGGCAAAAATTTGAAAATTTCGAGGAGCACACCCCTCAAAACGGACCCCCCATTTTTATTGCATTTTTATACTCGTTGGAACTTCTTTTTTCCAAAGGGTTTCCAGAGGGGTGAAAATGAGTTGATTTGAGCTTTAAACAGCCAATAAATTGGCTGGGAAACTGGCATTTTCCAAAACTGGAAGTGGCATTTAATGTCCTTTCTCTTTGACTTTTTAGGGTTTAAAGACCTGCTTCATCCATTTTTCACATTTTTAAGCCTGTTTAGACACCTTTTGGGCCACTCGGAGAATTTGGCAAAAATTTGAAAATTTCGAGGAGCACACCCCCTCAAAACGGACCCCCCATTTTTATTGCATTTTTATACTCGTTGGAACTTCTTTTTACCAAGGGGTTACCAGAGGGGTGAAAATGAGTTGATTTGAGCTTTAAACAGCCAATAAATTGGCTGGGAAACTGGCATTTTCCAAAACCGGAAGTGGCATTTAATGTCCTTTCTCTTTGACTTTTTAGGGTTTAAAGACCTGCTGCATCCACTTTTCACATTTTTAAGCCTGTTTAGACACCTTTTGGGCCACTCGGAGAATTTGGCAAAAATTTGAAAATTTCGAGGAGCACACCCCTCAAAACGGACCCCCCATTTTTATTGCATTTTTATACTCGTTGGAACTTCTTTTTTCCAAGGGGTTACCAGAGGGGTGAAAATGAGTTGATTTGAGCTTTAAACAGCCAATAAATTGGCTGGGAAACTGGCATTTTCCAAAACCGGAAGTGGCATTTAATGTCCTTTCTCTTTGACTTTTTAGGGTTTAAAGACCTGCTTCATCCATTTTTCACATTTTTAAGCCTGTTTAGACACCTTTTGGGCCACTCGGAGAATTTGGCAAAAATTTGAAAATTTCGAGGAGCACACCCCTCAAAACGGACCCCCCATTTTTATTGCATTTTTATACTCGTTGGAACTTCTTTTTACCAAGGGGTTTCCAGAGGGGTGAAAAATGAGTTGATTTGAGCTTTAAACAGCCAATAAATTGGCTGGGAATCTGGCATTTTCCAAAACCGGAAGTGGCATTTACTGTCCTTTCTCTTTGACTTTTTAGGGTTTAAAGACCTGCTGCATCCATTTTTCACATTTTTAAGCCTGTTTAGACACCTTTTGGGCCACTCGGAGAATTTGGCAAAAATTTGAAAATTTCGAGGAGCACACCCCTCAAAACGGACCCCCCATTTTTATTGCATTTTTATACTCGTTGGAACTTCTTTTTTCCAAGGGGTTACCAGAGGGGTGAAAATGAGTTGATTTGAGCTTTAAACAGCCAATAAATTGGCTGGGAAACTGGCATTTTCCAAAACCGGAAGTGGCATTTAATGTCCTTTCTCTTTGACTTTTTAGGGTTTAAAGACCTGCTTCATCCATTTTTCACATTTTTAAGCCTGTTTAGACACCTTTTGGGCCACTCGGAGAATTTGGCAAAAATTTGAAAATTTCGAGGAGCACACCCCTCAAAACGGACCCCCCATTTTTATTGCATTTTTATACTCGTTGGAACTTCTTTTTACCAAGGGGTTACCAGAGGGGTGAAAAATGAATTGATTTGAGCTTTAAACAGCCAATAAATTGGCTGGGAAACTGGCATTTTCCAAAACCGGAAGTGGCATTTAATGTCCTTTCTCTTTGACTTTTTAGGGTTTGAAGACCTGCTGCATCCATTTTTCACATTTTTAAGCCTTTTTAGACACCTTTTGGGCCACTCGGAGAATTTGGCAAAAATTTGAAAATTTCGAGGAGCACACCCCTCAAAATGGACCCCCCATTTTTATTGCATTTTTATACTCGTTGGAACTTCTTTTTACCAAGGGGTTACCAGAGGGGTGAAAATGAGTTGATTTGAGCCTTAAACAGCCAATAAATTGGCTGGGAATCTGGCATTTTCCAAAACCGGAAGTGGCATTTAATGTCCTTTCTCTTTGACTTTTTAGGGTTTAAAGACCTGCTGCATCCTTTTTTCACATTTTTAAGCCTGTTTAGACACCTTTTGGGCCACTCGGAGTATTTGGCAAAAATTTGAAAATTTCGAGGAGCACACCCCTCAAAATGGACCCCCCATTTTTATTGCATTTTTATACTCGTTGGAACTTCTTTTTACCAAGGGGTTACCAGAGGGGTGAAAATGAGTTGATTTGAGCTTTAAACAGCCAATAAATTGGCTGGGAATCTGGCATTTTCCAAAGCCGGAAGTGGCATTTAATGTCCTTTCTCTTTGACTTTTTAGGGTTTAAAGACCTGCTGCATCCATTTTTCACATTTTTAAGCCTTTTTAGACACCTTTTGGGCCACTCGGAGAATTTGGCAAAAATTTGAAAATTTCGAGGAGCACACCCCTCAAAATGGACCCCCCATTTTTATTGCATTTTTATACTCGTTTGAACTTCTTTTTACCAAGGGGTTACCAGAGGGGTGAAAATGAGTTGATTTGAGCCTTAAACAGCCAATAAATTGGCTGGGAATCTGGCATTTTCCAAAACCGGAAGTGGCATTTAATGTCCTTTCTCTTTGACTTTTTAGGGTTTAAAGACCTGCTTCATCCATTTTTCACATTTTTAAGCCTGTTTAGACACCTTTTGGGCCACTCGGAGAATTTGGCAAAAATTTGAAAATTTCGAGGAGCACACCCCTCAAAACGGACCCCCCATTTTTATTGCATTTTTATACTCGTTGGAACTTCTTTTTACCAAGGGGTTACCAGAGGGGTGAAAAATGAATTGATTTGAGCTTTAAACAGCCAATAAATTGGCTGGGAAACTGGCATTTTCCAAAACCGGAAGTGGCATTTAATGTCCTTTCTCTTTGACTTTTTAGGGTTTGAAGACCTGCTGCATCCATTTTTCACATTTTTAAGCCTTTTTAGACACCTTTTGGGCCACTCGGAGAATTTGGCAAAAATTTGAAAATTTCGAGGAGCACACCCCTCAAAATGGACCCCCCATTTTTATTGCATTTTTATACTCGTTGGAACTTCTTTTTACCAAGGGGTTACCAGAGGGGTGAAAATGAGTTGATTTGAGCCTTAAACAGCCAATAAATTGGCTGGGAATCTGGCATTTTCCAAAACCGGAAGTGGCATTTAATGTCCTTTCTCTTTGACTTTTTAGGGTTTAAAGACCTGCTGCATCCTTTTTTCACATTTTTAAGCCTGTTTAGACACCTTTTGGGCCACTCGGAGTATTTGGCAAAAATTTGAAAATTTCGAGGAGCACACCCCTCAAAATGGACCCCCCATTTTTATTGCATTTTTATACTCGTTGGAACTTCTTTTTACCAAGGGGTTACCAGAGGGGTGAAAATGAGTTGATTTGAGCTTTAAACAGCCAATAAATTGGCTGGGAATCTGGCATTTTCCAAAGCCGGAAGTGGCATTTAATGTCCTTTCTCTTTGACTTTTTAGGGTTTAAAGACCTGCTGCATCCATTTTTCACATTTTTAAGCCTTTTTAGACACCTTTTGGGCCACTCGGAGAATTTGGCAAAAATTTGAAAATTTCGAGGAGCACACCCCTCAAAATGGACCCCCCATTTTTATTGCATTTTTATACTCGTTTGAACTTCTTTTTACCAAGGGGTTACCAGAGGGGTGAAAATGAGTTGATTTGAGCCTTAAACAGCCAATAAATTGGCTGGGAATCTGGCATTTTCCAAAACCGGAAGTGGCATTTAATGTCCTTTCTCTTTGACTTTTTAGGGTTTAAAGACCTGCTGCATCCTTTTTTCACATTTTTAAGCCTGTTTAGACACCTTTTGGGCCACTCGGAGTATTTGGCAAAAATTTGAAAATTTCAAGGAGCACACCCCTCAAAATGGACCCCCCATTTTTATTGCATTTTTATACTCGTTGGAACTTCTTTTTACCAAGGGGTTACCGGAGGGGTGAAAATTAGTTGATTTGAGCTTCAAACAGCCAATAAATTGGCTGGGAAACTGGCATTTTCCAAAACCGGAAGTGGCATTTAATGTCCTTTCTCTTTGACTTTTTAGGGTTTAAAGACCTGCTGCATCCATTTTTCACATTTTTAAGCCTTTTTAGACACCTTTTGGGCCACTCGGAGAATTTGGCAAAAATTTGAAAATTTCGAGGAGCACACCCCTCAAAATGGACCCCCCATTTTTATTGCATTTTTATACTCGTTGGAACTTCTTTTTACCAAGGGGTTACCAGAGGGGTGAAAATGAGTTGATTTGAGCCTTAAACAGCCAATAAATTGGCTGTGAATCTGGCATTTTCCAAAACCGGAAGTGGCATTTAATGTCCTTTCTCTTTGTCTTTTTAGGGTTTAAAGACCTGCTGCATCCATTTTTCACATTTTTAAGCCTTTTTAGACACCTTTTGGGCCACTCGGAGAATTTGGCAAAAATTTGAAAATTTCGAGGAGCACACCCCTCAAAATGGACCCCCCATTTTTATTGCATTTTTATACTCGTTGGAACTTCTTTTTACCAAGGGGTTACCAGAGGGGTGAAAATGAGTTGATTTGAGCCTTAAACAGCCAATAAATTGGCTGGGAATCTGGCATTTTCCAAAACCGGAAGTGGCATTTAATGTCCTTTCTCTTTGACTTTTTAGGGTTTAAAGACCTGCTGCATCCTTTTTTCACATTTTTAAGCCTGTTTAGACACCTTTTGGATCACTCGGAGTATTTGGCAGAAATTTGAAAATTTCGAGGAGCACACCCCTCAAAATGGACCCCCCATTTTTATTGCATTTTTATACTCGTTTGAACTTCTTTTTACCAAGGGGTTACCAGAGGGGTGAAAAATGAGTTGATTTGAGCTTTAAACAGCCAATAAATTGGCTGGGAAACTGGCATTTCCCAAAACCGGAAGTGGCATTTAATGTCCTTTCACTTTGACTTTTTAGGGTTTAAAGACCTGCTGCATCCATTTTTCACATTTTTAAGCCTTTTTAGACACCTTTTGGGCCACTCGGAGAATTTGGCAAAAATTTGAAAATTTCGAGGAGCACACCCCCTCAAAATGGACCCCCCATTTTTATTGCATTTTTATACTCGTTGGAACTTCTTTTTACCAAGGGGTTACCAGAGGGGTGAAAATGAGTTGATTTGAGCCTTAAACAGCCAATAAATTGGCTGGGAATCTGGCATTTTCCAAAACCGGAAGTGGCATTTAATGTCCTTTCTCTTTGACTTTTTAGGGTTTAAAGACCTGCTGCATCCTTTTTTCACATTTTTAAGCCTGTTTAGACACCTTTTGGGCCACTCGGAGTATTTGGCAAAAATTTGAAAATTTCAAGGAGCACACCCCTCAAAATGGACCCCCCATTTTTATTGCATTTTTATACTCGTTGGAACTTCTTTTTACCAAGGGGTTACCGGAGGGGTGAAAATGAGTTGATTTGAGCTTCAAACAGCCAATAAATTGGCTGGGAAACTGGCATTTTCCAAAACCGGAAGTGGCATTTAATGTCCTTTCTCTTTGACTTTTTAGGGTTTAAAGACCTGCTGCATCCATTTTTCACATTTTTAAGCCTTTTTAGACACCTTTTGGGCCACTCGGAGAATTTGGCAAAAATTTGAAAATTTCGAGGAGCACACCCCTCAAAATGGACCCCCCATTTTTATTGCATTTTTATACTCGTTGGAACTTCTTTTTACCAAGGGGTTACCAGAGGGGTGAAAATGAGTTGATTTGAGCCTTAAACAGCCAATAAATTGGCTGTGAATCTGGCATTTTCCAAAACCGGAAGTGGCATTTAATGTCCTTTCTCTTTGACTTTTTAGGGTTTAAAGACCTGCTGCATCCTTTTTTCACATTTTTAAGCCTGTTTAGACACCTTTTGGGCCACTCGGAGTATTTGGCAAAAATTTGAAAATTTCAAGGAGCACACCCCTCAAAATGGACCCCCCATTTTTATTGCATTTTTATACTCGTTGGAACTTCTTTTTACCAAGGGGTTACCGGAGGGGTGAAAATGAGTTGATTTGAGCTTCAAACAGCCAATAAATTGGCTGGGAAACTGGCATTTTCCAAAACCGGAAGTGGCATTTAATGTCCTTTCTCTTTGACTTTTTAGGGTTTAAAGACCTGCTGCATCCATTTTTCACATTTTTAAGCCTTTTTAGACACCTTTTGGGCCACTCGGAGAATTTGGCAAAAATTTGAAAATTTCGAGGAGCACACCCCTCAAAATGGACCCCCCATTTTTATTGCATTTTTATACTCGTTGGAACTTCTTTTTACCAAGGGGTTACCAGAGGGGTGAAAATGAGTTGATTTGAGCCTTAAACAGCCAATAAATTGGCTGTGAATCTGGCATTTTCCAAAACCGGAAGTGGCATTTAATGTCCTTTCTCTTTGTCTTTTTAGGGTTTAAAGACCTGCTGCATCCATTTTTCACATTTTTAAGCCTTTTTAGACACCTTTTGGGCCACTCTGAGAATTTGGCAAAAATTTGAAAATTTCGAGGAGCACACCCCTCAAAATGGACCCCCCATTTTTATTGCATTTTTATACTCGTTGGAACTTCTTTTTACCAAGGGGTTACCAGAGGGGTGAAAATGAGTTGATTTGAGCCTTAAACAGCCAATAAATTGGCTGGGAATCTGGCATTTTCCAAAACCGGAAGTGGCATTTAATGTCCTTTCTCTTTGACTTTTTAGGGTTTAAAGACCTGCTGCATCCTTTTTTCACATTTTTAAGCCTGTTTAGACACCTTTTGGGCCACTCGGAGTATTTGGCAAAAATTTGAAAATTTCGAGGAGCACACCCCTCAAAATGGACCCCCCATTTTTATTGCATTTTTATACTCGTTTGAACTTCTTTTTACCAAGGGGTTACCAGAGGGGTGAAAAATGAGTTGATTTGAGCTTTAAACAGCCAATAAATTGGCGGGGAAACTGGCATTTTCCAAAACCGGAAATGGCATTTAATGTCCTTTCTCTTTGACTTTTTAGGGTTTAAAGACCTGCTGCATCCATTTTTCACATTTTTAAGCCTTTTTAGACACCTTTTGGGCCACTCGGAGAATTTGGCAAAAATTTGAAAATTTCGAGGAGCACACCCCTCAAAATGGACCCCCCATTTTTATTGCATTTTTATACTCGTTGGAACTTCTTTTTACCAAGGGGTTACCAGAGGGGTGAAAATGAGTTGATTTGAGCCTTAAACAGCCAATAAATTGGCTGGGAATCTGGCATTTTCCAAAACCGGAAGTGGCATTTAATGTCCTTTCTCTTTGACTTTTTAGGGTTTAAAGACCTGCTGCATCCTTTTTTCACATTTTTAAGCCTGTTTAGACACCTTTTGGGCCACTCGGAGTATTTGGCAAAAATTTGAAAATTTCGAGGAGCACACCCCTCAAAATGGACCCCCCATTTTTATTGCATTTTTATACTCGTTGGAACTTCTTTTTACCAAGGGGTTACCAGAGGGGTGAAAATGAGTTGATTTGAGCTTTAAACAGCCAATAAATTGGCTGGGAAACTGGCATTTTCCAAAACCGGAATTGGCATTTAATGTCCTTTCTCTTTGACTTTTTAGGGTTTAAAGACCTGCTTCATCCATTTTTCACATTTTTAAGCCTGTTTAGACACCTTTTGGGCCACTCGGAGAATTTGGCAAAAATTTGAAAATTTAGAGGAGCACACCCCTCAAAACGGACCCCCCATTTTTATTGCATTTTTATACTCGTTGGAACTTCTTTTTACCAAGGGGTTACCAGAGGGGTGAAAAATGAGTTGATTTGAGCTTTAAACAGCCAAAAAAATTGGCTGGGAAACTGGCATTTTCCAAAACCGGAAGTGGCATTTAATGTCCTTTCTCCTTGACTTTTTAGGGTTTAAAGACCTGCTGCATCCATTTTTCACATTTTTAAGCCTGTTTAGACACCTTTTGGGCCACTCGGAGAATTTGGCAAAAATTTGAAAATTTCGAGGAGCACACCCCTCAAAACGGACCCCCCATTTTTATTGCATTTTTATACTCGTTGGAACTTCTTTTTTCCAAGGGGTTACCAGAGGGGTGAAAATGAGTTGATTTGAGCTTTAAACAGCCAATAAATTGGCTGGGAAACTGGCATTTTCCAAAACCGGAAGTGGCATTTAATGTCCTTTCTCTTTGACTTTTTAGGGTTTAAAGACCTGCTGCATCCATTTTTCACATTTTTAAGCCTGTTTAGACACCTTTTGGGCCACTCGGAGAATTTGGCAAAAATTTGAAAATTTAGAGGAGCACACCCCTCAAAACGGACCCCCCATTTTTATTGCATTTTTATACTCGTTGGAACTTCTTTTTTCCAAAGGGTTACCAGAGGGGTGAAAATGAGTTGATTTGAGTTTTAAACAGCCAATAAATTGGCTGGGAAACTGGCATTTTCCAAAACCGGAAGTGGCATTTAATGTCCTTTCTCTTTGACTTTTTAAGGTTTAAAGACCTGCTTCATCCATTTTTCACATTTTTAAGCCTGTTTAGACACCTTTTGGGCCACTCGGAGAATTTGGCAAAAATTTGAAAATTTCGAGGAGCACACCCCCTCAAAACGGACCCCCCATTTTTATTGCATTTTTATACTCGTTGGAACTTCTTTTTACCAAGGGGTTACCAGAGGGGTGAAAATGAGTTGATTTGAGCTTTAAACAGCCAATAAATTGGCTGGGAAACTGGCATTTTCCAAAACCGGAAGTGGCATTTAATGTCCTTTCTCTTTGACTTTTTAGGGTTTAAAGACCTGCTGCATCATTTTTTCACATTTTTAAGCCTGTTTAGACACCTTTTGGGCCACTCGGAGAATTTGGCAAAAATTTGAAAATTTCGAGGAGCACACCCCTCAAAACGGACCCCCCATTTTTATTGCATTTTTATACTCGTTGGAACTTCTTTTTTCCAAAGGGTTTCCAGAGGGGTGAAAATGAGTTGATTTGAGCTTTAAACAGCCAATAAATTGGCTGGGAAACTGGCATTTTCCAAAACTGGAAGTGGCATTTAATGTCCTTTCTCTTTGACTTTTTAGGGTTTAAAGACCTGCTTCATCCATTTTTCACATTTTTAAGCCTGTTTAGACACCTTTTGGGCCACTCGGAGAATTTGGCAAAAATTTGAAAATTTCGAGGAGCACACCCCCTCAAAACGGACCCCCCATTTTTATTGCATTTTTATACTCGTTGGAACTTCTTTTTACCAAGGGGTTACCAGAGGGGTGAAAATGAGTTGATTTGAGCTTTAAACAGCCAATAAATTGGCTGGGAAACTGGCATTTTCCAAAACCGGAAGTGGCATTTAATGTCCTTTCTCTTTGACTTTTTAGGGTTTAAAGACCTGCTGCATCCACTTTTCACATTTTTAAGCCTGTTTAGACACCTTTTGGGCCACTCGGAGAATTTGGCAAAAATTTGAAAATTTCGAGGAGCACACCCCTCAAAACGGACCCCCCATTTTTATTGCATTTTTATACTCGTTGGAACTTCTTTTTTCCAAGGGGTTACCAGAGGGGTGAAAATGAGTTGATTTGAGCTTTAAACAGCCAATAAATTGGCTGGGAAACTGGCATTTTCCAAAACCGGAAGTGGCATTTAATGTCCTTTCTCTTTGACTTTTTAGGGTTTAAAGACCTGCTTCATCCATTTTTCACATTTTTAAGCCTGTTTAGACACCTTTTGGGCCACTCGGAGAATTTGGCAAAAATTTGAAAATTTCGAGGAGCACACCCCTCAAAACGGACCCCCCATTTTTATTGCATTTTTATACTCGTTGGAACTTCTTTTTACCAAGGGGTTTCCAGAGGGGTGAAAAATGAGTTGATTTGAGCTTTAAACAGCCAATAAATTGGCTGGGAATCTGGCATTTTCCAAAACCGGAAGTGGCATTTACTGTCCTTTCTCTTTGACTTTTTAGGGTTTAAAGACCTGCTTCATCCATTTTTCACATTTTTAAGCCTGTTTAGACACCTTTTGGGCCACTCGGAGAATTTGGCAAAAATTTGAAAATTTAGAGGAGCACACCCCTCAAAACGGACCCCCCATTTTTATTGCATTTTTATACTCGTTGGAACTTCTTTTTACCAAGGGGTTACCAGAGGGGTGAAAAATGAGTTGATTTGAGCTTTAAACAGCCAAAAAAATTGGCTGGGAAACTGGCATTTTCCAAAACCGGAAGTGGCATTTAATGTCCTTTCTCCTTGACTTTTTAGGGTTTAAAGACCTGCTGCATCCATTTTTCACATTTTTAAGCCTGTTTAGACACCTTTTGGGCCACTCGGAGAATTTGGCAAAAATTTGAAAATTTCGAGGAGCACACCCCTCAAAACGGACCCCCCATTTTTATTGCATTTTTATACTCGTTGGAACTTCTTTTTTCCAAGGGGTTACCAGAGGGGTGAAAATGAGTTGATTTGAGCTTTAAACAGCCAATAAATTGGCTGGGAAACTGGCATTTTCCAAAACCGGAAGTGGCATTTAATGTCCTTTCTCTTTGACTTTTTAGGGTTTAAAGACCTGCTGCATCCATTTTTCACATTTTTAAGCCTGTTTAGACACCTTTTGGGCCACTCGGAGAATTTGGCAAAAATTTGAAAATTTAGAGGAGCACACCCCTCAAAACGGACCCCCCATTTTTATTGCATTTTTATACTCGTTGGAACTTCTTTTTTCCAAAGGGTTACCAGAGGGGTGAAAATGAGTTGATTTGAGTTTTAAACAGCCAATAAATTGGCTGGGAAACTGGCATTTTCCAAAACCGGAAGTGGCATTTAATGTCCTTTCTCTTTGACTTTTTAAGGTTTAAAGACCTGCTTCATCCATTTTTCACATTTTTAAGCCTGTTTAGACACCTTTTGGGCCACTCGGAGAATTTGGCAAAAATTTGAAAATTTCGAGGAGCACACCCCCTCAAAACGGACCCCCCATTTTTATTGCATTTTTATACTCGTTGGAACTTCTTTTTACCAAGGGGTTACCAGAGGGGTGAAAATGAGTTGATTTGAGCTTTAAACAGCCAATAAATTGGCTGGGAAACTGGCATTTTCCAAAACCGGAAGTGGCATTTAATGTCCTTTCTCTTTGACTTTTTAGGGTTTAAAGACCTGCTGCATCATTTTTTCACATTTTTAAGCCTGTTTAGACACCTTTTGGGCCACTCGGAGAATTTGGCAAAAATTTGAAAATTTCGAGGAGCACACCCCTCAAAACGGACCCCCCATTTTTATTGCATTTTTATACTCGTTGGAACTTCTTTTTTCCAAAGGGTTTCCAGAGGGGTGAAAATGAGTTGATTTGAGCTTTAAACAGCCAATAAATTGGCTGGGAAACTGGCATTTTCCAAAACTGGAAGTGGCATTTAATGTCCTTTCTCTTTGACTTTTTAGGGTTTAAAGACCTGCTTCATCCATTTTTCACATTTTTAAGCCTGTTTAGACACCTTTTGGGCCACTCGGAGAATTTGGCAAAAATTTGAAAATTTCGAGGAGCACACCCCCTCAAAACGGACCCCCCATTTTTATTGCATTTTTATACTCGTTGGAACTTCTTTTTACCAAGGGGTTACCAGAGGGGTGAAAATGAGTTGATTTGAGCTTTAAACAGCCAATAAATTGGCTGGGAAACTGGCATTTTCCAAAACCGGAAGTGGCATTTAATGTCCTTTCTCTTTGACTTTTTAGGGTTTAAAGACCTGCTGCATCCACTTTTCACATTTTTAAGCCTGTTTAGACACCTTTTGGGCCACTCGGAGAATTTGGCAAAAATTTGAAAATTTCGAGGAGCACACCCCTCAAAACGGACCCCCCATTTTTATTGCATTTTTATACTCGTTGGAACTTCTTTTTTCCAAGGGGTTACCAGAGGGGTGAAAATGAGTTGATTTGAGCTTTAAACAGCCAATAAATTGGCTGGGAAACTGGCATTTTCCAAAACCGGAAGTGGCATTTAATGTCCTTTCTCTTTGACTTTTTAGGGTTTAAAGACCTGCTTCATCCATTTTTCACATTTTTAAGCCTGTTTAGACACCTTTTGGGCCACTCGGAGAATTTGGCAAAAATTTGAAAATTTCGAGGAGCACACCCCTCAAAACGGACCCCCCATTTTTATTGCATTTTTATACTCGTTGGAACTTCTTTTTACCAAGGGGTTTCCAGAGGGGTGAAAAATGAGTTGATTTGAGCTTTAAACAGCCAATAAATTGGCTGGGAATCTGGCATTTTCCAAAACCGGAAGTGGCATTTACTGTCCTTTCTCTTTGACTTTTTAGGGTTTAAAGACCTGCTGCATCCATTTTTCACATTTTTAAGCCTGTTTAGACACCTTTTGGGCCACTCGGAGAATTTGGCAAAAATTTGAAAATTTCGAGGAGCACACCCCTCAAAACGGACCCCCCATTTTTATTGCATTTTTATACTCGTTGGAACTTCTTTTTTCCAAGGGGTTACCAGAGGGGTGAAAATGAGTTGATTTGAGCTTTAAACAGCCAATAAATTGGCTGGGAAACTGGCATTTTCCAAAACCGGAAGTGGCATTTAATGTCCTTTCTCTTTGACTTTTTAGGGTTTAAAGACCTGCTTCATCCATTTTTCACATTTTTAAGCCTGTTTAGACACCTTTTGGGCCACTCGGAGAATTTGGCAAAAATTTGAAAATTTCGAGGAGCACACCCCTCAAAACGGACCCCCCATTTTTATTGCATTTTTATACTCGTTGGAACTTCTTTTTACCAAGGGGTTACCAGAGGGGTGAAAAATGAATTGATTTGAGCTTTAAACAGCCAATAAATTGGCTGGGAAACTGGCATTTTCCAAAACCGGAAGTGGCATTTAATGTCCTTTCTCTTTGACTTTTTAGGGTTTAAAGACCTGCTGCATCCTTTTTTCACATTTTTAAGCCTGTTTAGACACCTTTTGGGCCACTCGGAGTATTTGGCAAAAATTTGAAAATTTCGAGGAGCACATTCCTCAAAATGGACCCCCCATTTTTATTGCATTTTTATACTCGTTGGAACTTCTTTTTACCAAGGGGTTACCAGAGGGGTGAAAATGAGTTGATTTGAGCTTTAAACAGCCAATAAATTGGCTGGGAATCTGGCATTTTCCAAAGCCGGAAGTGGCATTTAATGTCCTTTCTCTTTGACTTTTTAGGGTTTAAAGACCTGCTGCATCCATTTTTCACATTTTTAAGCCTTTTTAGACACCTTTTGGGCCACTCGGAGAATTTGGCAAAAATTTGAAAATTTCGAGGAGCACACCCCTCAAAATGGACCCCCCATTTTTATTGCATTTTTATACTCGTTTGAACTTCTTTTTACCAAGGGGTTACCAGAGGGGTGAAAATGAGTTGATTTGAGCCTTAAACAGCCAATAAATTGGCTGGGAATCTGGCATTTTCCAAAACCGGAAGTGGCATTTAATGTCCTTTCTCTTTGACTTTTTAGGGTTTAAAGACCTGCTGCATCCTTTTTTCACATTTTTAAGCCTGTTTAGACACCTTTTGGGCCACTCGGAGTATTTGGCAAAAATTTGAAAATTTCGAGGAGCACACCCCTCAAAATGGACCCCCCATTTTTATTGCATTTTTATACTCGTTGGAACTTCTTTTTACCAAGGGGTTACCAGAGGGGTGAAAATGAGTTGATTTGAGCCTTAAACAGCCAATAAATTGGCTGGGAATCTGGCATTTTCCAAAACCGGAAGTGGCATTTAATGTCCTTTCTCTTTGACTTTTTAGGGTTTAAAGACCTGCTGCATCCTTTTTTCACATTTTTAAGCCTGTTTAGACACCTTTTGGGCCACTCGGAGTATTTGGCAAAAATTTGAAAATTTCGAGGAGCACACCCCTCAAAATGGACCCCCCATTTTTATTGCATTTTTATACTCGTTTGAACTTCTTTTTACCAAGGGGTTACCAGAGGGGTGAAAAATGAGTTGATTTGAGCTTTAAACAGCCAATAAATTGGCTGGGAAACTGGCATTTTCCAAAACCGGAAGTGGCATTTAATGTCCTTTCACTTTGACTTTTTAGGGTTTAAAGACCTGCTGCATCCATTTTTCACATTTTTAAGCCTTTTTAGACACCTTTTGGGCCACTCGGAGAATTTGGCAAAAATTTGAAAATTTCGAGGAGCACACCCCTCAAAATGGACCCCCCATTTTTATTGCATTTTTATACTCGTTGGAACTTCTTTTTACCAAGGGGTTACCAGAGGGGTGAAAATGAGTTGATTTGAGCCTTAAACAGCCAATAAATTGGCTGGGAATCTGGCATTTTCCAAAACCGGAAGTGGCATTTAATGTCCTTTCTCTTTGACTTTTTAGGGTTTAAAGACCTGCTGCATCCTTTTTTCACATTTTTAAGCCTGTTTAGACACCTTTTGGGCCACTCGGAGTATTTGGCAAAAATTTGAAAATTTCAAGGAGCACACCCCTCAAAATGGACCCCCCATTTTTATTGCATTTTTATACTCGTTGGAACTTCTTTTTACCAAGGGGTTACCGGAGGGGTGAAAATGAGTTGATTTGAGCTTCAAACAGCCAATAAATTGGCTGGGAAACTGGCATTTTCCAAAACCGGAAGTGGCATTTAATGTCCTTTCTCTTTGACTTTTTAGGGTTTAAAGACCTGCTGCATCCATTTTTCACATTTTTAAGCCTTTTTAGACACCTTTTGGGCCACTCGGAGAATTTGGCAAAAATTTGAAAATTTCGAGGAGCACACCCCTCAAAATGGACCCCCCATTTTTATTGCATTTTTATACTCGTTGGAACTTCTTTTTACCAAGGGGTTACCAGAGGGGTGAAAATGAGTTGATTTGAGCCTTAAACAGCCAATAAATTGGCTGTGAATCTGGCATTTTCCAAAACCGGAAGTGGCATTTAATGTCCTTTCTCTTTGACTTTTTAGGGTTTAAAGACCTGCTGCATCCTTTTTTCACATTTTTAAGCCTGTTTAGACACCTTTTGGGCCACTCGGAGTATTTGGCAAAAATTTGAAAATTTCAAGGAGCACACCCCTCAAAATGGACCCCCCATTTTTATTGCATTTTTATACTCGTTGGAACTTCTTTTTACCAAGGGGTTACCGGAGGGGTGAAAATGAGTTGATTTGAGCTTCAAACAGCCAATAAATTGGCTGGGAAACTGGCATTTTCCAAAACCGGAAGTGGCATTTAATGTCCTTTCTCTTTGACTTTTTAGGGTTTAAAGACCTGCTGCATCCATTTTTCACATTTTTAAGCCTTTTTAGACACCTTTTGGGCCACTCGGAGAATTTGGCAAAAATTTGAAAATTTCGAGGAGCACACCCCTCAAAATGGACCCCCCATTTTTATTGCATTTTTATACTCGTTGGAACTTCTTTTTACCAAGGGGTTACCAGAGGGGTGAAAATGAGTTGATTTGAGCCTTAAACAGCCAATAAATTGGCTGTGAATCTGGCATTTTCCAAAACCGGAAGTGGCATTTAATGTCCTTTCTCTTTGTCTTTTTAGGGTTTAAAGACCTGCTGCATCCATTTTTCACATTTTTAAGCCTTTTTAGACACCTTTTGGGCCACTCTGAGAATTTGGCAAAAATTTGAAAATTTCGAGGAGCACACCCCTCAAAATGGACCCCCCATTTTTATTGCATTTTTATACTCGTTGGAACTTCTTTTTACCAAGGGGTTACCAGAGGGGTGAAAATGAGTTGATTTGAGCCTTAAACAGCCAATAAATTGGCTGGGAATCTGGCATTTTCCAAAACCGGAAGTGGCATTTAATGTCCTTTCTCTTTGACTTTTTAGGGTTTAAAGACCTGCTGCATCCTTTTTTCACATTTTTAAGCCTGTTTAGACACCTTTTGGGCCACTCGGAGTATTTGGCAAAAATTTGAAAATTTCGAGGAGCACACCCCTCAAAATGGACCCCCCATTTTTATTGCATTTTTATACTCGTTTGAACTTCTTTTTACCAAGGGGTTACCAGAGGGGTGAAAAATGAGTTGATTTGAGCTTTAAACAGCCAATAAATTGGCGGGGAAACTGGCATTTTCCAAAACCGGAAATGGCATTTAATGTCCTTTCTCTTTGACTTTTTAGGGTTTAAAGACCTGCTGCATCCATTTTTCACATTTTTAAGCCTTTTTAGACACCTTTTGGGCCACTCGGAGAATTTGGCAAAAATTTGAAAATTTCGAGGAGCACACCCCTCAAAATGGACCCCCCATTTTTATTGCATTTTTATACTCGTTGGAACTTCTTTTTACCAAGGGGTTACCAGAGGGGTGAAAATGAGTTGATTTGAGCCTTAAACAGCCAATAAATTGGCTGGGAATCTGGCATTTTCCAAAACCGGAAGTGGCATTTAATGTCCTTTCTCTTTGACTTTTTAGGGTTTAAAGACCTGCTGCATCCTTTTTTCACATTTTTAAGCCTGTTTAGACACCTTTTGGGCCACTCGGAGTATTTGGCAAAAATTTGAAAATTTCGAGGAGCACACCCCTCAAAATGGACCCCCCATTTTTATTGCATTTTTATACTCGTTGGAACTTCTTTTTACCAAGGGGTTACCAGAGGGGTGAAAATGAGTTGATTTGAGCTTTAAACAGCCAATAAATTGGCTGGGAATCTGGCATTTTCCAAAGCCGGAAGTGGCATTTAATGTCCTTTCTCTTTGACTTTTTAGGGTTTAAAGACCTGCTGCATCCATTTTTCACATTTTTAAGCCTTTTTAGACACCTTTTGGGCCACTCGGAGAATTTGGCAAAAATTTGAAAATTTCGAGGAGCACACCCCTCAAAATGGACCCCCCATTTTTATTGCATTTTTATACTCGTTTGAACTTCTTTTTACCAAGGGGTTACCAGAGGGGTGAAAATGAGTTGATTTGAGCCTTAAACAGCCAATAAATTGGCTGGGAATCTGGCATTTTCCAAAACCGGAAGTGGCATTTAATGTCCTTTCTCTTTGTCTTTTTAGGGTTTAAAGACCTGCTGCATCCATTTTTCACATTTTTAAGCCTTTTTAGACACCTTTTGGGCCACTCGGAGAATTTGGCAAAAATTTGAAAATTTCGAGGAGCACACCCCTCAAAATGGACCCCCCATTTTTATTGCATTTTTATACTCGTTTGAACTTCTTTTTACCAAGGGGTTACCAGAGGGGTGAAAATGAGTTGATTTGAGCCTTAAACAGCCAATAAATTGGCTGGGAATCTGGCATTTTCCAAAACCGGAAGTGGCATTTAATGTCCTTTCTCTTTGACTTTTTAGGGTTTAAAGACCTGCTGCATCCTTTTTTCACATTTTTAAGCCTGTTTAGACACCTTTTGGGCCACTCGGAGTATTTGGCAAAAATTTGAAAATTTCGAGGAGCACACCCCTCAAAATGGACCCCCCATTTTTATTGCATTTTTATACTCGTTTGAACTTCTTTTTACCAAGGGGTTACCAGAGGGGTGAAAAATGAGTTGATTTGAGCTTTAAACAGCCAATAAATTGGCTGGGAAACTGGCATTTTCCAAAACCGGAAATGGCATTTAATGTCCTTTCACTTTGACTTTTTAGGGTTTAAAGACCTGCTGCATCCATTTTTCACATTTTTAAGCCTTTTTAGACACCTTTTGGGCCACTCGGAGAATTTGGCAAAAATTTGAAAATTTCGAGGAGCACACCCCTCAAAATGGACCCCCCATTTTTATTGCATTTTTATACTCGTTGGAACTTCTTTTTACCAAGGGGTTACCAGAGGGGTGAAAATGAGTTGATTTGAGCCTTAAACAGCCAATAAATTGGCTGTGAATCTGGCATTTTCCAAAACCGGAAGTGGCATTTAATGTCCTTTCTCTTTGACTTTTTAGGGTTTAAAGACCTGCTGCATCCTTTTTTCACATTTTTAAGCCTGTTTAGACACCTTTTGGGCCACTCGGAGTATTTGGCAAAAATTTGAAAATTTCGAGGAGCACACCCCTCAAAATGGACCCCCCATTTTTATTGCATTTTTATACTCGTTTGAACTTCTTTTTACCAAGGGGTTACCAGAGGGGTGAAAATGAGTTGATTTGAGCCTTAAACAGCCAATAAATTGGCTGGGAATCTGGCATTTTCCAAAACCGGAAGTGGCATTTAATGTCCTTTCTCTTTGACTTTTTAGGGTTTAAAGACCTGCTGCATCCTTTTTTCACATTTTTAAGCCTGTTTAGACACCTTTTGGGCCACTCGGAGTATTTGGCAAAAATTTGAAAATTTCAAGGAGCACACCCCTCAAAATGGACCCCCCATTTTTATTGCATTTTTATACTCGTTGGAACTTCTTTTTACCAAGGGGTTACCGGAGGGGTGAAAATGAGTTGATTTGAGTCTTAAACAGCCAATAAATTGGCTGTGAATCTGGCATTTTCCAAAACCGGAAGTGGCATTTAATGTCCTTTCTCTTTGTCTTTTTAGGGTTTAAAGACCTGCTGCATCCATTTTTCACATTTTTAAGCCTTTTTAGACACCTTTTGGGCCACTCGGAGAATTTGGCAAAAATTTGAAAATTTCGAGGAGCACACCCCTCAAAATGGACCCCCCATTTTTATTGCATTTTTATACTCGTTGGAACTTCTTTTTACCAAGGGGTTACCAGAGGGGTGAAAATGAGTTGATTTGAGCCTTAAACAGCCAATAAATTGGCTGGGAATCTGGCATTTTCCAAAACCGGAAGTGGCATTTAATGTCCTTTCTCTTTGACTTTTTAGGGTTTAAAGACCTGCTGCATCCTTTTTTCACATTTTTAAGCCTGTTTAGACACCTTTTGGGCCACTCGGAGTATTTGGCAAAAATTTGAAAATTTCGAGGAGCACACCCCTCAAAATGGACCCCCCATTTTTATTGCATTTTTATACTCGTTTGAACTTCTTTTTACCAAGGGGTTACCAGAGGGGTGAAAAATGAGTTGATTTGAGCTTTAAACAGCCAATAAATTGGCTGGGAAACTGGCATTTTCCAAAACCGGAAATGGCATTTAATGTCCTTTCACTTTGACTTTTTAGGGTTTAAAGACCTGCTGCATCCATTTTTCACATTTTTAAGCCTTTTTAGACACCTTTTGGGCCACTCGGAGAATTTGGCAAAAATTTGAAAATTTCGAGGAGCACACCCCTCAAAATGGACCCCCCATTTTTATTGCATTTTTATACTCGTTGGAACTTCTTTTTACCAAGGGGTTACCAGAGGGGTGAAAATGAGTTGATTTGAGCCTTAAACAGCCAATAAATTGGCTGGGAATCTGGCATTTTCCAAAACCGGAAGTGGCATTTAATGTCCTTTCTCTTTGACTTTTTAGGGTTTAAAGACCTGCTGCATCCTTTTTTCACATTTTTAAGCCTGTTTAGACACCTTTTGGGCCACTCGGAGTATTTGGCAAAAATTTGAAAATTTCGAGGAGCACACCCCTCAAAATGGACCCCCCATTTTTATTGCATTTTTATACTCGTTGGAACTTCTTTTTACCAAGGGGTTACCGGAGGGGTGAAAATGAGTTGATTTGAGCTTTAAACAGCCAATAAATTGGCTGGGAATCTGGCATTTTCCAAAGCCGGAAGTGGCATTTAATGTCCTTTCTCTTTGACTTTTTAGGGTTTAAAGACCTGCTGCATCCATTTTTCACATTTTTAAGCCTTTTTAGACACCTTTTGGGCCACTCGGAGAATTTGGCAAAAATTTGAAAATTTCGAGGAGCACACCCCTCAAAATGGACCCCCCATTTTTATTGCATTTTTATACTCGTTTGAACTTCTTTTTACCAAGGGGTTACCAGAGGGGTGAAAATGAGTTGATTTGAGCCTTAAACAGCCAATAAATTGGCTGGGAATCTGGCATTTTCCAAAACCGGAAGTGGCATTTAATGTCCTTTCTCTTTGACTTTTTAGGGTTTAAAGACCTGCTGCATCCTTTTTTCACATTTTTAAGCCTGTTTAGACACCTTTTGGGCCACTCGGAGTATTTGGCAAAAATTTGAAAATTTCAAGGAGCACACCCCTCAAAATGGACCCCCCATTTTTATTGCATTTTTATACTCGTTGGAACTTCTTTTTACCAAGGGGTTACCGGAGGGGTGAAAATGAGTTGATTTGAGCTTCAAACAGCCAATAAATTGGCTGGGAAACTGGCATTTTCCAAAACCGGAAGTGGCATTTAATGTCCTTTCTCTTTGACTTTTTAGGGTTTAAAGACCTGCTGCATCCATTTTTCACATTTTTAAGCCTTTTTAGACACCTTTTGGGCCACTCGGAGAATTTGGCAAAAATTTGAAAATTTCGAGGAGCACACCCCTCAAAATGGACCCCCCATTTTTATTGCATTTTTATACTCGTTGGAACTTCTTTTTACCAAGGGGTTACCAGAGGGGTGAAAATGAGTTGATTTGAGCCTTAAACAGCCAATAAATTGGCTGTGAATCTGGCATTTTCCAAAACCGGAAGTGGCATTTAATGTCCTTTCTCTTTGTCTTTTTAGGGTTTAAAGACCTGCTGCATCCATTTTTCACATTTTTAAGCCTTTTTAGACACCTTTTGGGCCACTCGGAGAATTTGGCAAAAATTTGAAAATTTCGAGGAGCACACCCCTCAAAATGGACCCCCCATTTTTATTGCATTTTTATACTCGTTGGAACTTCTTTTTACCAAGGGGTTACCAGAGGGGTGAAAATGAGTTGATTTGAGCCTTAAACAGCCAATAAATTGGCTGGGAATCTGGCATTTTCCAAAACCGGAAGTGGCATTTAATGTCCTTTCTCTTTGACTTTTTAGGGTTTAAAGACCTGCTGCATCCTTTTTTCACATTTTTAAGCCTGTTTAGACACCTTTTGGGCCACTCGGAGTATTTGGCAAAAATTTGAAAATTTCGAGGAGCACACCCCTCAAAATGGACCCCCCATTTTTATTGCATTTTTATACTCTTTTGAACTTCTTTTTACCAAGGGGTTACCAGAGGGGTGAAAAATGAGTTGATTTGAGCTTTAAACAGCCAATAAATTGGCTGGGAAACTGGCATTTTCCAAAACCGGAAATGGCATTTAATGTCCTTTCACTTTGACTTTTTAGGGTTTAAAGACCTGCTGCATCCATTTTTCACATTTTTAAGCCTTTTTAGACACCTTTTGGGCCACTCGGAGAATTTGGCAAAAATTTGAAAATTTCGAGGAGCACACCCCTCAAAATGGACCCCCCATTTTTATTGCATTTTTATACTCGTTGGAACTTCTTTTTACCAAGGGGTTACCAGAGGGGTGAAAATGAGTTGATTTGAGCCTTAAACAGCCAATAAATTGGCTGGGAATCTGGCATTTTCCAAAACCGGAAGTGGCATTTAATGTCCTTTCTCTTTGACTTTTTAGGGTTTAAAGACCTGCTGCATCCTTTTTTCACATTTTTAAGCCTGTTTAGACACCTTTTGGGCCACTCGGAGTATTTGGCAAAAATTTGAAAATTTCGAGGAGCACACCCCTCAAAATGGACCCCCCATTTTTATTGCATTTTTATACTCGTTGGAACTTCTTTTTACCAAGGGGTTACCGGAGGGGTGAAAATGAGTTGATTTGAGCTTCAAACAGCCAATAAATTGGCTGGGAAACTGGCATTTTCCAAAACCGGAAGTGGCATTTAATGTCCTTTCTCTTTGACTTTTTAGGGTTTAAAGACCTGCTGCATCCATTTTTCACATTTTTAAGCCTTTTTAGACACCTTTTGGGCCACTCGGAGAATTTGGCAAAAATTTGAAAATTTCGAGGAGCACACCCCTCAAAATGGACCCCCCATTTTTATTGCATTTTTATACTCGTTGGAACTTCTTTTTACCAAGGGGTTACCAGAGGGGTGAAAATGAGTTGATTTGAGCCTTAAACAGCCAATAAATTGGCTGTGAATCTGGCATTTTCCAAAACCGGAAGTGGCATTTAATGTCCTTTCTCTTTGTCTTTTTAGGGTTTAAAGACCTGCTGCATCCATTTTTCACATTTTTAAGCCTTTTTAGACACCTTTTGGGCCACTCGGAGTATTTGGCAAAAATTTGAAAATTTCGAGGAGCACACCCCTCAAAATGGACCCCCCATTTTTATTGCATTTTTATACTCGTTGGAACTTCTTTTTACCAAGGGGTTACCAGAGGGGTGAAAATGAGTTGATTTGAGCTTTAAACAGCCAATAAATTGGCTGGGAATCTGGCATTTTCCAAAGCCGGAAGTGGCATTTAATGTCCTTTCTCTTTGACTTTTTAGGGTTTAAAGACCTGCTGCATCCATTTTTCACATTTTTAAGCCTTTTTAGACACCTTTTGGGCCACTCGGAGAATTTGGCAAAAATTTGAAAATTTCGAGGAGCACACCCCTCAAAATGGACCCCCCATTTTTATTGCATTTTTATACTCGTTTGAACTTCTTTTTACCAAGGGGTTACCAGAGGGGTGAAAATGAGTTGATTTGAGCCTTAAACAGCCAATAAATTGGCTGGGAATCTGGCATTTTCCAAAACCGGAAGTGGCATTTAATGTCCTTTCTCTTTGACTTTTTAGGGTTTAAAGACCTGCTGCATCCTTTTTTCACATTTTTAAGCCTGTTTAGACACCTTTTGGGCCACTCGGAGTATTTGGCAAAAATTTGAAAATTTCAAGGAGCACACCCCTCAAAATGGACCCCCCATTTTTATTGCATTTTTATACTCGTTGGAACTTCTTTTTACCAAGGGGTTACCGGAGGGGTGAAAATGAGTTGATTTGAGCTTCAAACAGCCAATAAATTGGCTGGGAAACTGGCATTTTCCAAAACCGGAAGTGGCATTTAATGTCCTTTCTCTTTGACTTTTTAGGGTTTAAAGACCTGCTGCATCCATTTTTCACATTTTTAAGCCTTTTTAGACACCTTTTGGGCCACTCGGAGAATTTGGCAAAAATTTGAAAATTTCGAGGAGCACACCCCTCAAAATGGACCCCCCATTTTTATTGCATTTTTATACTCGTTGGAACTTCTTTTTACCAAGGGGTTACCAGAGGGGTGAAAATGAGTTGATTTGAGCCTTAAACAGCCAATAAATTGGCTGTGAATCTGGCATTTTCCAAAACCGGAAGTGGCATTTAATGTCCTTTCTCTTTGTCTTTTTAGGGTTTAAAGACCTGCTGCATCCATTTTTCACATTTTTAAGCCTTTTTAGACACCTTTTGGGCCACTCGGAGAATTTGGCAAAAATTTGAAAATTTCGAGGAGCACACCCCTCAAAATGGACCCCCCATTTTTATTGCATTTTTATACTCGTTGGAACTTCTTTTTACCAAGGGGTTACCAGAGGGGTGAAAATGAGTTGATTTGAGCCTTAAACAGCCAATAAATTGGCTGGGAATCTGGCATTTTCCAAAACCGGAAGTGGCATTTAATGTCCTTTCTCTTTGACTTTTTAGGGTTTAAAGACCTGCTGCATCCTTTTTTCACATTTTTAAGCCTGTTTAGACACCTTTTGGGCCACTCGGAGTATTTGGCAAAAATTTGAAAATTTCGAGGAGCACACCCCTCAAAATGGACCCCCCATTTTTATTGCATTTTTATACTCGTTTGAACTTCTTTTTACCAAGGGGTTACCAGAGGGGTGAAAAATGAGTTGATTTGAGCTTTAAACAGCCAATAAATTGGCTGGGAAACTGGCATTTTCCAAAACCGGAAGTGGCATTTAATGTCCTTTCACTTTGACTTTTTAGGGTTTAAAGACCTGCTGCATCCATTTTTCACATTTTTAAGCCTTTTTAGACACCTTTTGGGCCACTCGGAGAATTTGGCAAAAATTTGAAAATTTCGAGGAGCACACCCCTCAAAATGGACCCCCCATTTTTATTGCATTTTTATACTCGTTGGAACTTCTTTTTACCAAGGGGTTACCAGAGGGGTGAAAATGAGTTGATTTGAGCCTTAAACAGCCAATAAATTGGCTGGGAATCTGGCATTTTCCAAAACCGGAAGTGGCATTTAATGTCCTTTCTCTTTGACTTTTTAGGGTTTAAAGACCTGCTGCATCCTTTTTTCACATTTTTAAGCCTGTTTAGACACCTTTTGGGCCACTCGGAGTATTTGGCAAAAATTTGAAAATTTCAAGGAGCACACCCCTCAAAATGGACCCCCCATTTTTATTGCATTTTTATACTCGTTGGAACTTCTTTTTACCAAGGGGTTACCGGAGGGGTGAAAATGAGTTGATTTGAGCTTCAAACAGCCAATAAATTGGCTGGGAAACTGGCATTTTCCAAAACCGGAAGTGGCATTTAATGTCCTTTCTCTTTGACTTTTTAGGGTTTAAAGACCTGCTGCATCCATTTTTCACATTTTTAAGCCTTTTTAGACACCTTTTGGGCCACTCGGAGAATTTGGCAAAAATTTGAAAATTTCGAGGAGCACACCCCTCAAAATGGACCCCCCATTTTTATTGCATTTTTATACTCGTTGGAACTTCTTTTTACCAAGGGGTTACCAGAGGGGTGAAAATGAGTTGATTTGAGCCTTAAACAGCCAATAAATTGGCTGTGAATCTGGCATTTTCCAAAACCGGAAGTGGCATTTAATGTCCTTTCTCTTTGACTTTTTAGGGTTTAAAGACCTGCTGCATCCTTTTTTCACATTTTTAAGCCTGTTTAGACACCTTTTGGGCCACTCGGAGTATTTGGCAAAAATTTGAAAATTTCGAGGAGCACACCCCTCAAAATGGACCCCCCATTTTTATTGCATTTTTATACTCGTTGGAACTTCTTTTTACCAAGGGGTTACCGGAGGGGTGAAAATGAGTTGATTTGAGCTTCAAACAGCCAATAAATTGGCTGGGAAACTGGCATTTTCCAAAACCGGAAGTGGCATTTAATGTCCTTTCTCTTTGACTTTTTAGGGTTTAAAGACCTGCTGCATCCATTTTTCACATTTTTAAGCCTTTTTAGACACCTTTTGGGCCACTCGGAGAATTTGGCAAAAATTTGAAAATTTCGAGGAGCACACCCCTCAAAATGGACCCCCCATTTTTATTGCATTTTTATACTCGTTGGAACTTCTTTTTACCAAGGGGTTACCAGAGGGGTGAAAATGAGTTGATTTGAGCCTTAAACAGCCAATAAATTGGCTGTGAATCTGGCATTTTCCAAAACCGGAAGTGGCATTTAATGTCCTTTCTCTTTGTCTTTTTAGGGTTTAAAGACCTGCTGCATCCATTTTTCACATTTTTAAGCCTTTTTAGACACCTTTTGGGCCACTCTGAGAATTTGGCAAAAATTTGAAAATTTCGAGGAGCACACCCCTCAAAATGGACCCCCCATTTTTATTGCATTTTTATACTCGTTGGAACTTCTTTTTACCAAGGGGTTACCAGAGGGGTGAAAATGAGTTGATTTGAGCCTTAAACAGCCAATAAATTGGCTGGGAATCTGGCATTTTCCAAAACCGGAAGTGGCATTTAATGTCCTTTCTCTTTGACTTTTTAGGGTTTAAAGACCTGCTGCATCCTTTTTTCACATTTTTAAGCCTGTTTAGACACCTTTTGGGCCACTCGGAGTATTTGGCAAAAATTTGAAAATTTCGAGGAGCACACCCCTCAAAATGGACCCCCCATTTTTATTGCATTTTTATACTCGTTTGAACTTCTTTTTACCAAGGGGTTACCAGAGGGGTGAAAAATGAGTTGATTTGAGCTTTAAACAGCCAATAAATTGGCGGGGAAACTGGCATTTTCCAAAACCGGAAATGGCATTTAATGTCCTTTCTCTTTGACTTTTTAGGGTTTAAAGACCTGCTGCATCCATTTTTCACATTTTTAAGCCTTTTTAGACACCTTTTGGGCCACTCGGAGAATTTGGCAAAAATTTGAAAATTTCGAGGAGCACACCCCTCAAAATGGACCCCCCATTTTTATTGCATTTTTATACTCGTTGGAACTTCTTTTTACCAAGGGGTTACCAGAGGGGTGAAAATGAGTTGATTTGAGCCTTAAACAGCCAATAAATTGGCTGGGAATCTGGCATTTTCCAAAACCGGAAGTGGCATTTAATGTCCTTTCTCTTTGACTTTTTAGGGTTTAAAGACCTGCTGCATCCTTTTTTCACATTTTTAAGCCTGTTTAGACACCTTTTGGGCCACTCGGAGTATTTGGCAAAAATTTGAAAATTTCGAGGAGCACACCCCTCAAAATGGACCCCCCATTTTTATTGCATTTTTATACTCGTTGGAACTTCTTTTTACCAAGGGGTTACCAGAGGGGTGAAAATGAGTTGATTTGAGCTTTAAACAGCCAATAAATTGGCTGGGAATCTGGCATTTTCCAAAGCCGGAAGTGGCATTTAATGTCCTTTCTCTTTGACTTTTTAGGGTTTAAAGACCTGCTGCATCCATTTTTCACATTTTTAAGCCTTTTTAGACACCTTTTGGGCCACTCGGAGAATTTGGCAAAAATTTGAAAATTTCGAGGAGCACACCCCTCAAAATGGACCCCCCATTTTTATTGCATTTTTATACTCGTTTGAACTTCTTTTTACCAAGGGGTTACCAGAGGGGTGAAAATGAGTTGATTTGAGCCTTAAACAGCCAATAAATTGGCTGGGAATCTGGCATTTTCCAAAACCGGAAGTGGCATTTAATGTCCTTTCTCTTTGTCTTTTTAGGGTTTAAAGACCTGCTGCATCCATTTTTCACATTTTTAAGCCTTTTTAGACACCTTTTGGGCCACTCGGAGAATTTGGCAAAAATTTGAAAATTTCGAGGAGCACACCCCTCAAAATGGACCCCCCATTTTTATTGCATTTTTATACTCGTTTGAACTTCTTTTTACCAAGGGGTTACCAGAGGGGTGAAAATGAGTTGATTTGAGCCTTAAACAGCCAATAAATTGGCTGGGAATCTGGCATTTTCCAAAACCGGAAGTGGCATTTAATGTCCTTTCTCTTTGACTTTTTAGGGTTTAAAGACCTGCTGCATCCTTTTTTCACATTTTTAAGCCTGTTTAGACACCTTTTGGGCCACTCGGAGTATTTGGCAAAAATTTGAAAATTTCGAGGAGCACACCCCTCAAAACGGACCCCCCATTTTTATTGCATTTTTATACTCATTGGAACTTCTTTTTACCAAGGGGTTACCAGAGGGGTGAAAAATGAGTTGATTTGAGCTTTAAACAGCCAAAAAAATTGGCTGGGAAACTGGCATTTTCCAAAACCGGAAGTGGCATTTAATGTCCTTTCTCCTTGACTTTTTAGGGTTTAAAGACCTGCTGCATCCATTTTTCACATTTTTAAGCCTGTTTAGACACCTTTTGGGCCACTCGGAGAATTTGGCAAAAATTTGAAAATTTCGAGGAGCACACCCCTCAAAACGGACCCCCCATTTTTATTGCATTTTTATACTCGTTGGAACTTCTTTTTTCCAAGGGGTTACCAGAGGGGTGAAAATGAGTTGATTTGAGCTTTAAACAGCCAATAAATTGGCTGGGAAACTGGCATTTTCCAAAACCGGAAGTGGCATTTAATGTCCTTTCTCTTTGACTTTTTAGGGTTTAAAGACCTGCTTCATCCATTTTTCACATTTTTAAGCCTGCTTAGACACCTTTTGGGCCACTCGGAGAATTTGGCAAAAATTTGAAAATTTCGAGGAGCACACCCCTCAAAACGGACCCCCCATTTTTATTGCATTTTTATACTCGTTGGAACTTCTTTTTTCCAAAGGGTTACCAGAGGGGTGAAAATGAGTTGATTTGAGCTTTAAACAGCCAATAAATTGGCTGGGAAACTGGCATTTTCCAAAACCGGAAGTGGCATTTAATGTCCTTTCTCTTTGACTTTTTAGGGTTTAAAGACCTGCTTCATCCATTTTTCACATTTTTAAGCCTGTTTAGACACCTTTTGGGCCACTCGGAGAATTTGGCAAAAATTTGAAAATTTAGAGGAGCACACCTTTCAAAACGGACCCCCCATTTTTATTGCATTTTTATACTCGTTGGAACTTCTTTTTACCAAGGGGTTACCAGAGGGGTGAAAAATGAGTTGATTTGAGCTTTAAACAGCCAAAAAAATTGGCTGGGAAACTGGCATTTTCCAAAACCGGAAGTGGCATTTAATGCCCTTTCTCCTTGACTTTTTAGGGTTTAAAGACCTGCTGCATCCATTTTTCACATTTTTAAGCCTGTTTAGACACCTTTTGGGCCACTCGGAGAATTTGGCAAAAATTTGAAAATTTCGAGGAGCACACCCCTCAAAACGGACCCCCCATTTTTATTGCATTTTTATACTCGTTGGAACTTCTTTTTTCCAAGGGGTTACCAGAGGGGTGAAAATGAGTTGATTTGAGCTTTAAACAGCCAATAAATTGGCTGGGAAACTGGCATTTTCCAAAACCGGAAGTGGCATTTAATGTCCTTTCTCTTTGACTTTTTAGGGTTTAAAGACCTGCTGCATCCATTTTTCACATTTTTCAGCCTGTTTAGACACCTTTTGGGCCACTCGGAGAATTTGGCAAAAATTTGAAAATTTCGAGGAGCACACCCCTCAAAACGGACCCCCCATTTTTATTGCATTTTTATACTCGTTGGAACTTCTTTTTCCAAAGGGTTACCAGAGGGGTGAAAAATGAGTTGATTTGAGCTTTAAACAGCCAATAAATTGGCTGGGAAACTGGCATTTTCCAAAACCGGAAGTGGCATTTAATGTCCTTTCTCTTTGACTTTTTAGGGTTTAAAGACCTGCTTCATCCATTTTTCACATTTTTAAGCCTGTTTAGACACCTTTTGGGCCACTCGGAGAATTTGGCAAAAATTTGAAAATTTCGAGGAGCACACCCCCTCAAAACGGACCCCCCATTTTTATTGCATTTTTATACTCGTTGGAACTTCTTTTTACCAAGGGGTTACCAGAGGGGTGAAAATGAGTTGATTTGAGCTTTAAACAGCCAATAAATTGGCTGGGAAACTGGCATTTTCCAAAACCGGAAGTGGCATTTAATGTCCTTTCTCTTTGACTTTTTAGGGTTTAAAGATCTGCTGCATCCACTTTTCACATTTTTAAGCCTGTTTAGACACCTTTTGGGCCACTCGGAGAATTTGGCAAAAATTTGAAAATTTCGAGGAGCACACCCCTCAAAACGGACCCCCCATTTTTATTGCATTTTTATACTCATTGGAACTTCTTTTTACCAAGGGGTTACCAGAGGGGTGAAAAATGAGTTGATTTGAGCTTTAAACAGCCAAAAAAATTGGCTGGGAAACTGGCATTTTCCAAAACCGGAAGTGGCATTTAATGTCCTTTCTCCTTGACTTTTTAGGGTTTAAAGACCTGCTGCATCCATTTTTCACATTTTTAAGCCTGTTTAGACACCTTTTGGGCCACTCGGAGAATTTGGCAAAAATTTGAAAATTTCGAGGAGCACACCCCTCAAAACGGACCCCCCATTTTTATTGCATTTTTATACTCGTTGGAACTTCTTTTTTCCAAGGGGTTACCAGAGGGGTGAAAATGAGTTGATTTGAGCTTTAAACAGCCAATAAATTGGCTGGGAAACTGGCATTTTCCAAAACCGGAAGTGGCATTTAATGTCCTTTCTCTTTGACTTTTTAGGGTTTAAAGACCTGCTGCATCCATTTTTCACATTTTTCAGCCTGTTTAGACACCTTTTGGGCCACTCGGAGAATTTGGCAAAAATTTGAAAATTTCGAGGAACACACCCCCTCAAAACGGACCCCCCATTTTTATTGCATTTTTATACTCGTTGGAACTTCTTTTTACCAAGGGGTTACCAGAGGGGTGAAAATGAGTTGATTTGAGCTTTAAACAGCCAATAAATTGGCTGGGAAACTGGCATTTTCCAAAACCGGAAGTGGCATTTAATGTCCTTTCTCTTTGACTTTTTAGGGTTTAAAGACCTGCTGCATCCACTTTTCACATTTTTAAGCCTGTTTAGACACCTTTTGGGCCACTCGGAGAATTTCGCAAAAATTTGAAAATTTCGAGGAGCACACCCCTCAAAACGGACCCCCCATTTTTATTGCATTTTTATACTCGTTGGAACTTCTTTTTTCCAAGGGGTTACCAGAGGGGTGAAAATGAGTTGATTTGAGCTTTAAACAGCCAATAAATTGGCTGGGAAACTGGCATTTTCCAAAACCGGAATTGGCATTTAATGTCCTTTCTCTTTGACTTTTTAGGGTTTAAAGACCTGCTTCATCCATTTTTCACATTTTTAAGCCTGTTTAGACACCTTTTGGGCCACTCGGAGAATTTGGCAAAAATTTGAAAATTTCGAGGAGCACACCCCTCAAAACGGACCCCCCATTTTTATTGCATTTTTATACTCATTGGAACTTCTTTTTACCAAGGGGTTACCAGAGGGGTGAAAAATGAGTTGATTTGAGCTTTAAACAGCCAAAAAAATTGGCTGGGAAACTGGCATTTTCCAAAACCGGAAGTGGCATTTAATGTCCTTTCTCCTTGACTTTTTAGGGTTTAAAGACCTGCTGCATCCATTTTTCACATTTTTAAGCCTGTTTAGACACCTTTTGGGCCACTCGGAGAATTTGGCAAAAATTTGAAAATTTCGAGGAGCACACCCCTCAAAACGGACCCCCCATTTTTATTGCATTTTTATACTCGTTGGAACTTCTTTTTTCCAAGGGGTTACCAGAGGGGTGAAAATGAGTTGATTTGAGCTTTAAACAGCCAATAAATTGGCTGGGAAACTGGCATTTTCCAAAACCGGAAGTGGCATTTAATGTCCTTTCTCCTTGACTTTTTAGGGTTTAAAGACCTGCTGCATCCATTTTTCACATTTTTAAGCCTGTTTAGACACCTTTTGGGCCACTTGGAGAATTTGGCAAAAATTTGAAAATTTCGAGGAGCACACCCCTCAAAACGGACCCCCCATTTTTATTGCATTTTTATACTCGTTGGAACTTCTTTTTTCCAAGGGGTTACCAGAGGGGTGAAAATGAGTTGATTTGAGCTTTAAACAGCCAATAAATTGGCTGGGAAACTGGCATTTTCCAAAACCGGAAGTGGCATTTAATGTCCTTTCTCTTTGACTTTTTAGGGTTTAAAGACCTGCTGCATCCATTTTTCACATTTTTAAGCCTGTTTAGACACCTTTTGGGCCACTCGGAGAATTTGGCAAAAATTTGAAAATTTCGAGGAGCACACCCCTCAAAACGGACCCCCCATTTTTATTGCATTTTTATACTCGTTGGAACTTCTTTTTTCCAAAGGGTTACCAGAGGGGTGAAAATGAGTTGATTTGAGCTTTAAACAGCCAATAAATTGGCTGGGAAACTGGCATTTTCCAAAACCGGAAGTGGCATTTAATGTCCTTTCTCTTTGACTTTTTAGGGTTTAAAGACCTGCTGCATCCATTTTTCACATTTTTAAGCCTGTTTAGACACCTTTTGGGCCACTCGGAGAATTTGGCAAAAATTTGAAAATTTCGAGGAGCACACCCCCTCAAAACGGACCCCCCATTTTTATTGCATTTTTATACTCGTTGGAACTTCTTTTTACCAAGGGGTTACCAGAGGGGTGAAAATGAGTTGATTTGAGCTTTAAACAGCCAATAAATTGGCTGGGAAACTGGCATTTTCCAAAACCGGAAGTGGCATTTAATGTCCTTTCTCTTTGACTTTTTAGGGTTTAAAGACCTGCTGCATCCATTTTTCACATTTTTAAGCCTGTTTAGACACCTTTTGGGCCACTCGGAGAATTTGGCAAAAATTTGAAAATTTCGAGGAGCACACCCCTCAAAACGGACCCCCCATTTTTATTGCATTTTTATACTCGTTGGAACTTCTTTTTCCAAAGGGTTACCAGAGGGGTGAAAAATGAATTGATTTGAGCTTTAAACAGCCAATAAATTGGCTGGGAAACTGGCATTTTCCAAAACCGGAAGTGGCATTTAATGTCCTTTCTCTTTGACTTTTTAGGGTTTAAAGACCTGCTTCATCCATTTTTCACATTTTTAAGCCTGTTTAGACACCTTTTGGGCCACTCGGAGAATTTGGCAAAAATTTGAAAATTTCGAGGAGCACACCCCCTCAAAACGGACCCCCCATTTTTATTGCATTTTTATACTCGTTGGAACTTCTTTTTACCAAGGGGTTACCAGAGGGGTGAAAATGAGTTGATTTGAGCTTTAAACAGCCAATAAATTGGCTGGAAAACTGGCATTTTCCAAAACTGGAAGTGGCATTTAATGTCCTTTCTCTTTGACTTTTTAGGGTTTAAAGACCTGCTGCATCCACTTTTCACATTTTTAAGCCTGTTTAGACACCTTTTGGGCCACTCGGAGAATTTGGCAAAAATTTGAAAATTTCGAGGAGCACACCCCTCAAAACGGACCCCCCATTTTTATTGCATTTTTATACTCGTTGGAACTTCTTTTTTCCAAGGGGTTACCAGAGGGGTGAAAATGAGTTGATTTGAACTTTAAACAGCCAATAAATTGGCTGGGAAACTGGTATTTTCCAAAACCGGAATTGGCATTTAATGTCCTTTCTCTTTGACTTTTTAGGGTTTAAAGACCTGCTTCATCCATTTTTCACATTTTTAAGCCTGTTTAGACACCTTTTGGGCCACTCGGAGAATTTGGCAAAAATTTGAAAATTTCGAGGAGCACACCCCTCAAAACGGACCCCCCATTTTTATTGCATTTTTATACTCATTGGAACTTCTTTTTACCAAGGGGTTACCAGAGGGGTGAAAAATGAGTTGATTTGAGCTTTAAACAGCCAAAAAAATTGGCTGGGAAACTGGCATTTTCCAAAACCGGAAGTGGCATTTAATGTCCTTTCTCCTTGACTTTTTAGGGTTTAAAGACCTGCTGCATCCATTTTTCACATTTTTAAGCCTGTTTAGACACCTTTTGGGCCACTCGGAGAATTTGGCAAAAATTTGAAAATTTCGAGGAGCACACCCCTCAAAACGGACCCCCCATTTTTATTGCATTTTTATACTCGTTGGAACTTCTTTTTTCCAAGGGGTTACCAGAGGGGTGAAAATGAGTTGATTTGAGCTTTAAACAGCCAATAAATTGGCTGGGAAACTGGCATTTTCCAAAACCGGAAGTGGCATTTAATGTCCTTTCTCTTTGACTTTTTAGGGTTTAAAGACCTGCTGCATCCATTTTTCACATTTTTAAGCCTGTTTAGACACCTTTTGGGCCACTCGGAGAATTTGGCAAAAATTTGAAAATTTCGAGGAGCACACCCCTCAAAACGGACCCCCCATTTTTATTGCATTTTTATACTCGTTGGAACTTCTTTTTTCCAAAGGGTTACCAGAGGGGTGAAAATGAGTTGATTTGAGCTTTAAACAGCCAATAAATTGGCTGGGAAACTGGCATTTTCCAAAACCGGAAGTGGCATTTAATGTCCTTTCTCTTTGACTTTTTAGGGTTTAAAGACCTGCTTCATCCATTTTTCACATTTTTAAGCCTGTTTAGACACCTTTTGGGCCACTCGGAGAATTTGGCAAAAATTTGAAAATTTCGAGGAGCACACCCCTCAAAACGGACCCCCCATTTTTATTGCATTTTTATACTCGTTGGAACTTCTTTTTACCAAGGGGTTACCAGAGGGGTGAAAAATGAGTTGATTTGAGCTTTAAACAGCCAATAAAATGGCTGGGAAACTGGCATTTTCCAAAACCGGAAGTGGCATTTAATGTCCTTTCTCCTTGACTTTTTAGGGTTTAAAGACCTGCTGCATCCATTTTTCACATTTTTAAGCCTGTTTAGACACCTTTTGGGCCACTTGGAGAATTTGGCAAAAATTTGAAAATTTCGAGGAGCACACCCCTCAAAACGGACCCCCCATTTTTATTGCATTTTTATACTCGTTGGAACTTCTTTTTTCCAAGGGGTTACCAGAGGGGTGAAAATGAGTTGATTTGAGCTTTAAACAGCCAATAAATTGGCTGGGAAACTGGCATTTTCCAAAACCGGAAGTGGCATTTAATGTCCTTTCTCTTTGACTTTTTAGGGTTTAAAGACCTGCTGCATCCATTTTTCACATTTTTAAGCCTGTTTAGACACCTTTTGGGCCACTCGGAGAATTTGGCAAAAATTTGAAAATTTCGAGGAGCACACCCCTCAAAACGGACCCCCCATTTTTATTGCATTTTTATACTCGTTGGAACTTCTTTTTTCCAAAGGGTTACCAGAGGGGTGAAAATGAGTTGATTTGAGCTTTAAACAGCCAATAAATTGGCTGGGAAACTGGCATTTTCCAAAACCGGAAGTGGCATTTAATGTCCTTTCTCTTTGACTTTTTAGGGTTTAAAGACCTGCTTCATCCATTTTTCACATTTTTAAGCCTGTTTAGACACCTTTTGGGCCACTCGGAGAATTTGGCAAAAATTTGAAAATTTCGAGGAGCACACCCCTCAAAACGGACCCTCCATTTTTATTGCATTTTTATACTCGTTGGAACTTCTTTTTACCAAGGGGTTACCAGAGGGGTGAAAAATGAGTTGATTTGAGCTTTAAACAGCCAAAAAAATTGGCTGGGAAACTGGCATTTTCCAAAACCGGAAGTGGCATTTAATGTCCTTTCTCCTTGACTTTTTAGGGTTTAAAGACCTGCTGCATCCATTTTTCACATTTTTAAGCCTGTTTAGACACCTTTTGGGCCACTCGGAGAATTTGGCAAAAATTTGAAAATTTCGAGGAGCACACCCCTCAAAACGGACCCCCCATTTTTATTGCATTTTTATACTCGTTGGTACTACTTTTTTCCAAGGGGTTACCAGAGGGGTGAAAATGAGTTGATTTGAGCTTTAAACAGCCAATAAATTGGCTGGGAAACTGGCATTTTCCAAAACCGGAAGTGGCATTTAATGTCCTTTCTCTTTGACTTTTTAGGGTTTAAAGACCTGCTGCATCCACTTTTCACATTTTTAAGCCTGTTTAGACACCTTTTGGGCCACTCGGAGAATTTGGCAAAAATTTGAAAATTTCGAGGAGCACACCCCTCAAAACGGACCCCCCATTTTTATTGCATTTTTATACTCGTTGGAACTTCTTTTTTCCAAGGGGTTACATGAGGGGTGAAAATGAGTTGATTTGAGCTTTAAACAGCCAATAAATTGGCTGGGAAACTGGCATTTTCC
The DNA here is from genome assembly GCF_062004578.1 of Staurois parvus. Classification (NCBI taxonomy): domain Eukaryota; kingdom Metazoa; phylum Chordata; class Amphibia; order Anura; family Ranidae; genus Staurois; species Staurois parvus. The sequence continues at coordinate 15,230,382 of NW_028317892.1, read as the reverse complement.
AAAACCGGAAGTGGCATTTAATGTCCTTTCTCTTTGACTTTTTAGGGTTTAAAGACCTGCTGCATCCACTTTTCACATTTTTAAGCCTGTTTAGACACCTTTTGGGCCACTCGGAGAATTTGGCAAAAATTTGAAAATTTCGAGGAGCACACCCCTCAAAACGGACCCCCCATTTTTATTGCATTTTTATACTCGTTGGAACTTCTTTTTTCCAAGGGGTTACCAGAGGGGTGAAAATGAGTTGATTTGAGCTTTAAACAGCCAATAAATTGGCTGGGAAACTGGCATTTTCCAAAACCGGAAGTGGCATTTAATGTCCTTTCTCCTTGACTTTTTAGGGTTTAAAGACCTGCTGCATCCATTTTTCACATTTTTAAGCCTGTTTAGACACCTTTTGGGCCACTTGGAGAATTTGGCAAAAATTTGAAAATTTCGAGGAGCACACCCCTCAAAACGGACCCCCCATTTTTATTGCATTTTTATACTCGTTGGAACTTCTTTTTTCCAAAGGGTTACCAGAGGGGTGAAAATGAGTTGATTTGAGCTTTAAACAGCCAATAAATTGGCTGGGAAACTGGCATTTTCCAAAACCGGAAGTGGCATTTAATGTCCTTTCTCTTTGACTTTTTAGGGTTTAAAGACCTGCTGCATCCATTTTTCACATTTTTAAGCCTGTTTAGACACCTTTTGGGCCACTCGGAGAATTTGGCAAAAATTTGAAAATTTCGAGGAGCACACCCCCTCAAAACGGACCCCCCATTTTTATTGCATTTTTATACTCGTTGGAACTTCTTTTTACCAAGGGGTTACCAGAGGGGTGAAAATGAGTTGATTTGAGCTTTAAACAGCCAATAAATTGGCTGGGAAACTGGCATTTTCCAAAACCGGAAGTGGCATTTAATGTCCTTTCTCTTTGACTTTTTAGGGTTTAAAGACCTGCTTCATCCATTTTTCACATTTTTAAGCCTGTTTAGACACCTTTTGGGCCACTCGGAGAATTTGGCAAAAATTTGAAAATTTCGAGGAGCACACCCCCTCAAAACGGACCCCCCATTTTTATTGCATTTTTATACTCGTTGGAACTTCTTTTTACCAAGGGGTTACCAGAGGGGTGAAAATGAGTTGATTTGAGCTTTAAACAGCCAATAAATTGGCTGGGAAACTGGCATTTTCCAAAACTGGAAGTGGCATTTAATGTCCTTTCTCTTTGACTTTTTAGGGTTTAAAGACCTGCTGCATCCACTTTTCACATTTTTAAGCCTGTTTAGACACCTTTTGGGCCACTCGGAGAATTTGGCAAAAATTTGAAAATTTCGAGGAGCACACCCCTCAAAACGGACCCCCCATTTTTATTGCATTTTTATACTCGTTGGAACTTCTTTTTTCCAAGGGGTTACCAGAGGGGTGAAAATGAGTTGATTTGAACTTTAAACAGCCAATAAATTGGCTGGGAAACTGGCATTTTCCAAAACCGGAATTGGCATTTAATGTCCTTTCTCTTTGACTTTTTAGGGTTTAAAGACCTGCTTCATCCATTTTTCACATTTTTAAGCCTGTTTAGACACCTTTTGGGCCACTCGGAGAATTTGGCAAAAATTTGAAAATTTCGAGGAGCACACCCCTCAAAACGGACCCCCCATTTTTATTGCATTTTTATACTCATTGGAACTTCTTTTTACCAAGGGGTTACCAGAGGGGTGAAAAATGAGTTGATTTGAGCTTTAAACAGCCAAAAAAATTGGCTGGGAAACTGGCATTTTCCAAAACCGGAAGTGGCATTTAATGTCCTTTCTCCTTGACTTTTTAGGGTTTAAAGACCTGCTGCATCCATTTTTCACATTTTTAAGCCTGTTTAGACACCTTTTGGGCCACTCGGAGAATTTGGCAAAAATTTGAAAATTTCGAGGAGCACACCCCTCAAAACGGACCCCCCATTTTTATTGCATTTTTATACTCGTTGGAACTTCTTTTTTCCAAGGGGTTACCAGAGGGGTGAAAATGAGTTGATTTGAGCTTTAAACAGCCAATAAATTGGCTGGGAAACTGGCATTTTCCAAAACCGGAAGTGGCATTTAATGTCCTTTCTCTTTGACTTTTTAGGGTTTAAAGACCTGCTGCATCCATTTTTCACATTTTTAAGCCTGTTTAGACACCTTTTGGGCCACTCGGAGAATTTGGCAAAAATTTGAAAATTTCGAGGAGCACACCCCTCAAAACGGACCCCCCATTTTTATTGCATTTTTATACTCGTTGGAACTTCTTTTTTCCAAAGGGTTACCAGAGGGGTGAAAATGAGTTGATTTGAGCTTTAAACAGCCAATAAATTGGCTGGGAAACTGGCATTTTCCAAAACCGGAAGTGGCATTTAATGTCCTTTCTCTTTGACTTTTTAGGGTTTAAAGACCTGCTTCATCCATTTTTCACATTTTTAAGCCTGTTTAGACACCTTTTGGGCCACTCGGAGAATTTGGCAAAAATTTGAAAATTTCGAGGAGCACACCCCTCAAAACGGACCCCCCATTTTTATTGCATTTTTATACTCGTTGGAACTTCTTTTTACCAAGGGGTTACCAGAGGGGTGAAAAATGAGTTGATTTGAGCTTTAAACAGCCAATAAATTGGCTGGGAAACTGGCATTTTCCAAAACCGGAAGTGGCATTTAATGTCCTTTCTCCTTGACTTTTTAGGGTTTAAAGACCTGCTGCATCCATTTTTCACATTTTTAAGCCTGTTTAGACACCTTTTGGGCCACTTGGAGAATTTGGCAAAAATTTGAAAATTTCGAGGAGCACACCCCTCAAAACGGACCCCCCATTTTTATTGCATTTTTATACTCGTTGGAACTTCTTTTTTCCAAGGGGTTACCAGAGGGGTGAAAATGAGTTGATTTGAGCTTTAAACAGCCAATAAATTGGCTGGGAAACTGGCATTTTCCAAAACCGGAAGTGGCATTTAATGTCCTTTCTCTTTGACTTTTTAGGGTTTAAAGACCTGCTGCATCCATTTTTCACATTTTTAAGCCTGTTTAGACACCTTTTGGGCCACTCGGAGAATTTGGCAAAAATTTGAAAATTTCGAGGAGCACACCCCTCAAAACGGACCCCCCATTTTTATTGCATTTTTATACTCGTTGGAACTTCTTTTTTCCAAAGGGTTACCAGAGGGGTGAAAATGAGTTGATTTGAGCTTTAAACAGCCAATAAATTGGCTGGGAAACTGGCATTTTCCAAAACCGGAAGTGGCATTTAATGTCCTTTCTCTTTGACTTTTTAGGGTTTAAAGACCTGCTTCATCCATTTTTCACTTTTTTAAGCCTGTTTAGACACCTTTTGGGCCACTCGGAGAATTTGGCAAAAATTTGAAAATTTCGAGGAGCACACCCCTCAAAACGGACCCCCCATTTTTATTGCATTTTTATACTCATTGGAACTTCTTTTTACCAAGGGGTTACCAGAGGGGTGAAAAATGAGTTGATTTGAGCTTTAAACAGCCAAAAAAATTGGCTGGGAAACTGGCATTTTCCAAAACCGGAAGTGGCATTTAATGTCCTTTCTCCTTGACTTTTTAGGGTTTAAAGACCTGCTGCATCCATTTTTCACATTTTTAAGCCTGTTTAGACACCTTTTGGGCCACTCGGAGAATTTGGCAAAAATTTGAAAATTTCGAGGAGCACACCCCTCAAAACGGACCCCCCATTTTTATTGCATTTTTATACTCGTTGGAACTTCTTTTTTCCAAGGGGTTACCAGAGGGGTGAAAATGAGTTGATTTGAGCTTTAAACAGCCAATAAATTGGCTGGGAAACTGGCATTTTCCAAAACCGGAAGTGGCATTTAATGTCCTTTCTCCTTGACTTTTTAGGGTTTAAAGACCTGCTGCATCCATTTTTCACATTTTTAAGCCTGTTTAGACACCTTTTGGGCCACTTGGAGAATTTGGCAAAAATTTGAAAATTTCGAGGAGCACACCCCTCAAAACGGACCCCCCATTTTTATTGCATTTTTATACTCGTTGGAACTTCTTTTTTCCAAGGGGTTACCAGAGGGGTGAAAATGAGTTGATTTGAGCTTTAAACAGCCAATAAATTGGCTGGGAAACTGGCATTTTCCAAAACCGGAAGTGGCATTTAATGTCCTTTCTCTTTGACTTTTTAGGGTTTAAAGACCTGCTGCATCCATTTTTCACATTTTTAAGCCTGTTTAGACACCTTTTGGGCCACTCGGAGAATTTGGCAAAAATTTGAAAATTTCGAGGAGCACACCCCTCAAAACGGACCCCCCATTTTTATTGCATTTTTATACTCGTTGGAACTTCTTTTTTCCAAAGGGTTACCAGAGGGGTGAAAATGAGTTGATTTGAGCTTTAAACAGCCAATAAATTGGCTGGGAAACTGGCATTTTCCAAAACCGGAAGTGGCATTTAATGTCCTTTCTCTTTGACTTTTTAGGGTTTAAAGACCTGCTGCATCCATTTTTCACATTTTTAAGCCTGTTTAGACACCTTTTGGGCCACTCGGAGAATTTGGCAAAAATTTGAAAATTTCGAGGAGCACACCCCCTCAAAACGGACCCCCCATTTTTATTGCATTTTTATACTCGTTGGAACTTCTTTTTACCAAGGGGTTACCAGAGGGGTGAAAATGAGTTGATTTGAGCTTTAAACAGCCAATAAATTGGCTGGGAAACTGGCATTTTCCAAAACCGGAAGTGGCATTTAATGTCCTTTCTCTTTGACTTTTTAGGGTTTAAAGACCTGCTGCATCCATTTTTCACATTTTTAAGCCTGTTTAGACACCTTTTGGGCCACTCGGAGAATTTGGCAAAAATTTGAAAATTTCGAGGAGCACACCCCTCAAAACGGACCCCCCATTTTTATTGCATTTTTATACTCGTTGGAACTTCTTTTTCCAAAGGGTTACCAGAGGGGTGAAAAATGAATTGATTTGAGCTTTAAACAGCCAATAAATTGGCTGGGAAACTGGCATTTTCCAAAACCGGAAGTGGCATTTAATGTCCTTTCTCTTTGACTTTTTAGGGTTTAAAGACCTGCTTCATCCATTTTTCACATTTTTAAGCCTGTTTAGACACCTTTTGGGCCACTCGGAGAATTTGGCAAAAATTTGAAAATTTCGAGGAGCACACCCCCTCAAAACAGACCCCCCATTTTTATTGCATTTTTATACTCGTTGGAACTTCTTTTTACCAAGGGGTTACCAGAGGGGTGAAAATGAGTTGATTTGAGCTTTAAACAGCCAATAAATTGGCTGGAAAACTGGCATTTTCCAAAACTGGAAGTGGCATTTAATGTCCTTTCTCTTTGACTTTTTAGGGTTTAAAGACCTGCTGCATCCACTTTTCACATTTTTAAGCCTGTTTAGACACCTTTTGGGCCACTCGGAGAATTTGGCAAAAATTTGAAAATTTCGAGGAGCACACCCCTCAAAACGGACCCCCCATTTTTATTGCATTTTTATACTCGTTGGAACTTCTTTTTTCCAAGGGGTTACCAGAGGGGTGAAAATGAGTTGATTTGAACTTTAAACAGCCAATAAATTGGCTGGGAAACTGGCATTTTCCAAAACCGGAATTGGCATTTAATGTCCTTTCTCTTTGACTTTTTAGGGTTTAAAGACCTGCTTCATCCATTTTTCACATTTTTAAGCCTGTTTAGACACCTTTTGGGCCACTCGGAGAATTTGGCAAAAATTTGAAAATTTCGAGGAGCACACCCCTCAAAACGGACCCCCCATTTTTATTGCATTTTTATACTCATTGGAACTTCTTTTTACCAAGGGGTTACCAGAGGGGTGAAAAATGAGTTGATTTGAGCTTTAAACAGCCAAAAAAATTGGCTGGGAAACTGGCATTTTCCAAAACCGGAAGTGGCATTTAATGTCCTTTCTCCTTGACTTTTTAGGGTTTAAAGACCTGCTGCATCCATTTTTCACATTTTTAAGCCTGTTTAGACACCTTTTGGGCCACTCGGAGAATTTGGCAAAAATTTGAAAATTTCGAGGAGCACACCCCTCAAAACGGACCCCCCATTTTTATTGCATTTTTATACTCGTTGGAACTTCTTTTTTCCAAGGGGTTACCAGAGGGGTGAAAATGAGTTGATTTGAGCTTTAAACAGCCAATAAATTGGCTGGGAAACTGGCATTTTCCAAAACCGGAAGTGGCATTTAATGTCCTTTCTCTTTGACTTTTTAGGGTTTAAAGACCTGCTGCATCCATTTTTCACATTTTTAAGCCTGTTTAGACACCTTTTGGGCCACTCGGAGAATTTGGCAAAAATTTGAAAATTTCGAGGAGCACACCCCTCAAAACGGACCCCCCATTTTTATTGCATTTTTATACTCGTTGGAACTTCTTTTTTCCAAAGGGTTACCAGAGGGGTGAAAATGAGTTGATTTGAGCTTTAAACAGCCAATAAATTGGCTGGGAAACTGGCATTTTCCAAAACCGGAAGTGGCATTTAATGTCCTTTCTCTTTGACTTTTTAGGGTTTAAAGACCTGCTTCATCCATTTTTCACATTTTTAAGCCTGTTTAGACACCTTTTGGGCCACTCGGAGAATTTGGCAAAAATTTGAAAATTTCGAGGAGCACACCCCTCAAAACGGACCCCCCATTTTTATTGCATTTTTATACTCGTTGGAACTTCTTTTTACCAAGGGGTTACCAGAGGGGTGAAAAATGAGTTGATTTGAGCTTTAAACAGCCAATAAATTGGCTGGGAAACTGGCATTTTCCAAAACCGGAAGTGGCATTTAATGTCCTTTCTCCTTGACTTTTTAGGGTTTAAAGACCTGCTGCATCCATTTTTCACATTTTTAAGCCTGTTTAGACACCTTTTGGGCCACTTGGAGAATTTGGCAAAAATTTGAAAATTTCGAGGAGCACACCCCTCAAAACGGACCCCCCATTTTTATTGCATTTTTATACTCGTTGGAACTTCTTTTTTCCAAGGGGTTACCAGAGGGGTGAAAATGAGTTGATTTGAGCTTTAAACAGCCAATAAATTGGCTGGGAAACTGGCATTTTCCAAAACCGGAAGTGGCATTTAATGTCCTTTCTCTTTGACTTTTTAGGGTTTAAAGACCTGCTGCATCCATTTTTCACATTTTTAAGCCTGTTTAGACACCTTTTGGGCCACTCGGAGAATTTGGCAAAAATTTGAAAATTTCGAGGAGCACACCCCTCAAAACGGACCCCCCATTTTTATTGCATTTTTATACTCGTTGGAACTTCTTTTTTCCAAAGGGTTACCAGAGGGGTGAAAATGAGTTGATTTGAGCTTTAAACAGCCAATAAATTGGCTGGGAAACTGGCATTTTCCAAAACCGGAAGTGGCATTTAATGTCCTTTCTCTTTGACTTTTTAGGGTTTAAAGACCTGCTTCATCCATTTTTCACATTTTTAAGCCTGTTTAGACACCTTTTGGGCCACTCGGAGAATTTGGCAAAAATTTGAAAATTTCGAGGAGCACACCCCTCAAAACGGACCCTCCATTTTTATTGCATTTTTATACTCGTTGGAACTTCTTTTTACCAAGGGGTTACCAGAGGGGTGAAAAATGAGTTGATTTGAGCTTTAAACAGCCAAAAAAATTGGCTGGGAAACTGGCATTTTCCAAAACCGGAAGTGGCATTTAATGTCCTTTCTCCTTGACTTTTTAGGGTTTAAAGACCTGCTGCATCCATTTTTCACATTTTTAAGCCTGTTTAGACACCTTTTGGGCCACTCGGAGAATTTGGCAAAAATTTGAAAATTTCGAGGAGCACACCCCTCAAAACGGACCCCCCATTTTTATTGCATTTTTATACTCGTTGGTACTACTTTTTTCCAAGGGGTTACCAGAGGGGTGAAAATGAGTTGATTTGAGCTTTAAACAGCCAATAAATTGGCTGGGAAACTGGCATTTTCCAAAACCGGAAGTGGCATTTAATGTCCTTTCTCTTTGACTTTTTAGGGTTTAAAGACCTGCTGCATCCACTTTTCACATTTTTAAGCCTGTTTAGACACCTTTTGGGCCACTCGGAGAATTTGGCAAAAATTTGAAAATTTCGAGGAGCACACCCCTCAAAACGGACCCCCCATTTTTATTGCATTTTTATACTCGTTGGAACTTCTTTTTTCCAAGGGGTTACATGAGGGGTGAAAATGAGTTGATTTGAGCTTTAAACAGCCAATAAATTGGCTGGGAAACTGGCATTTTCCAAAACCGGAAGTGGCATTTAATGTCCTTTCTCTTTGACTTTTTAGGGTTTAAAGACCTGCTGCATCCACTTTTCACATTTTTAAGCCTGTTTAGACACCTTTTGGGCCACTCGGAGAATTTGGCAAAAATTTGAAAATTTCGAGGAGCACACCCCTCAAAACGGACCCCCCATTTTTATTGCATTTTTATACTCGTTGGAACTTCTTTTTTCCAAGGGGTTACCAGAGGGGTGAAAATGAGTTGATTTGAGCTTTAAACAGCCAATAAATTGGCTGGGAAACTGGCATTTTCCAAAACCGGAAGTGGCATTTAATGTCCTTTCTCCTTGACTTTTTAGGGTTTAAAGACCTGCTGCATCCATTTTTCACATTTTTAAGCCTGTTTAGACACCTTTTGGGCCACTTGGAGAATTTGGCAAAAATTTGAAAATTTCGAGGAGCACACCCCTCAAAACGGACCCCCCATTTTTATTGCATTTTTATACTCGTTGGAACTTCTTTTTTCCAAAGGGTTACCAGAGGGGTGAAAATGAGTTGATTTGAGCTTTAAACAGCCAATAAATTGGCTGGGAAACTGGCATTTTCCAAAACCGGAAGTGGCATTTAATGTCCTTTCTCTTTGACTTTTTAGGGTTTAAAGACCTGCTGCATCCATTTTTCACATTTTTAAGCCTGTTTAGACACCTTTTGGGCCACTCGGAGAATTTGGCAAAAATTTGAAAATTTCGAGGAGCACACCCCCTCAAAACGGACCCCCCATTTTTATTGCATTTTTATACTCGTTGGAACTTCTTTTTACCAAGGGGTTACCAGAGGGGTGAAAATGAGTTGATTTGAGCTTTAAACAGCCAATAAATTGGCTGGGAAACTGGCATTTTCCAAAACCGGAAGTGGCATTTAATGTCCTTTCTCTTTGACTTTTTAGGGTTTAAAGACCTGCTTCATCCATTTTTCACATTTTTAAGCCTGTTTAGACACCTTTTGGGCCACTCGGAGAATTTGGCAAAAATTTGAAAATTTCGAGGAGCACACCCCCTCAAAACGGACCCCCCATTTTTATTGCATTTTTATACTCGTTGGAACTTCTTTTTACCAAGGGGTTACCAGAGGGGTGAAAATGAGTTGATTTGAGCTTTAAACAGCCAATAAATTGGCTGGGAAACTGGCATTTTCCAAAACTGGAAGTGGCATTTAATGTCCTTTCTCTTTGACTTTTTAGGGTTTAAAGACCTGCTGCATCCACTTTTCACATTTTTAAGCCTGTTTAGACACCTTTTGGGCCACTCGGAGAATTTGGCAAAAATTTGAAAATTTCGAGGAGCACACCCCTCAAAACGGACCCCCCATTTTTATTGCATTTTTATACTCGTTGGAACTTCTTTTTTCCAAGGGGTTACCAGAGGGGTGAAAATGAGTTGATTTGAACTTTAAACAGCCAATAAATTGGCTGGGAAACTGGCATTTTCCAAAACCGGAATTGGCATTTAATGTCCTTTCTCTTTGACTTTTTAGGGTTTAAAGACCTGCTTCATCCATTTTTCACATTTTTAAGCCTGTTTAGACACCTTTTGGGCCACTCGGAGAATTTGGCAAAAATTTGAAAATTTCGAGGAGCACACCCCTCAAAACGGACCCCCCATTTTTATTGCATTTTTATACTCATTGGAACTTCTTTTTACCAAGGGGTTACCAGAGGGGTGAAAAATGAGTTGATTTGAGCTTTAAACAGCCAAAAAAATTGGCTGGGAAACTGGCATTTTCCAAAACCGGAAGTGGCATTTAATGTCCTTTCTCCTTGACTTTTTAGGGTTTAAAGACCTGCTGCATCCATTTTTCACATTTTTAAGCCTGTTTAGACACCTTTTGGGCCACTCGGAGAATTTGGCAAAAATTTGAAAATTTCGAGGAGCACACCCCTCAAAACGGACCCCCCATTTTTATTGCATTTTTATACTCGTTGGAACTTCTTTTTTCCAAGGGGTTACCAGAGGGGTGAAAATGAGTTGATTTGAGCTTTAAACAGCCAATAAATTGGCTGGGAAACTGGCATTTTCCAAAACCGGAAGTGGCATTTAATGTCCTTTCTCTTTGACTTTTTAGGGTTTAAAGACCTGCTGCATCCATTTTTCACATTTTTAAGCCTGTTTAGACACCTTTTGGGCCACTCGGAGAATTTGGCAAAAATTTGAAAATTTCGAGGAGCACACCCCTCAAAACGGACCCCCCATTTTTATTGCATTTTTATACTCGTTGGAACTTCTTTTTTCCAAAGGGTTACCAGAGGGGTGAAAATGAGTTGATTTGAGCTTTAAACAGCCAATAAATTGGCTGGGAAACTGGCATTTTCCAAAACCGGAAGTGGCATTTAATGTCCTTTCTCTTTGACTTTTTAGGGTTTAAAGACCTGCTTCATCCATTTTTCACATTTTTAAGCCTGTTTAGACACCTTTTGGGCCACTCGGAGAATTTGGCAAAAATTTGAAAATTTCGAGGAGCACACCCCTCAAAACGGACCCCCCATTTTTATTGCATTTTTATACTCGTTGGAACTTCTTTTTACCAAGGGGTTACCAGAGGGGTGAAAAATGAGTTGATTTGAGCTTTAAACAGCCAATAAATTGGCTGGGAAACTGGCATTTTCCAAAACCGGAAGTGGCATTTAATGTCCTTTCTCCTTGACTTTTTAGGGTTTAAAGACCTGCTGCATCCATTTTTCACATTTTTAAGCCTGTTTAGACACCTTTTGGGCCACTTGGAGAATTTGGCAAAAATTTGAAAATTTCGAGGAGCACACCCCTCAAAACGGACCCCCCATTTTTATTGCATTTTTATACTCGTTGGAACTTCTTTTTTCCAAGGGGTTACCAGAGGGGTGAAAATGAGTTGATTTGAGCTTTAAACAGCCAATAAATTGGCTGGGAAACTGGCATTTTCCAAAACCGGAAGTGGCATTTAATGTCCTTTCTCTTTGACTTTTTAGGGTTTAAAGACCTGCTGCATCCATTTTTCACATTTTTAAGCCTGTTTAGACACCTTTTGGGCCACTCGGAGAATTTGGCAAAAATTTGAAAATTTCGAGGAGCACACCCCTCAAAACGGACCCCCCATTTTTATTGCATTTTTATACTCGTTGGAACTTCTTTTTTCCAAAGGGTTACCAGAGGGGTGAAAATGAGTTGATTTGAGCTTTAAACAGCCAATAAATTGGCTGGGAAACTGGCATTTTCCAAAACCGGAAGTGGCATTTAATGTCCTTTCTCTTTGACTTTTTAGGGTTTAAAGACCTGCTTCATCCATTTTTCACTTTTTTAAGCCTGTTTAGACACCTTTTGGGCCACTCGGAGAATTTGGCAAAAATTTGAAAATTTCGAGGAGCACACCCCCTGAAAACGGACCCCCCATTTTTATTGCATTTTTATACTCGTTGGAACTTCTTTTTACCAAGGGGTTACCAGAGGGGTGAAAATGAGTTGATTTGAGCTTTAAACAGCCAATAAATTGGCTGGGAAACTGGCATTTTCCAAAACCGGAAGTGGCATTTAATGTCCTTTCTCTTTGACTTTTTAGGGTTTAAAGACCTGCTGCATCATTTTTTCACATTTTTAAGCTTGTTTAGACACCTTTTGGGCCACCTGCAGAATTTGGCAAAAATTTGAAAATTTCGAGGAGCACACCCCTCAAAACGGACCCCCCAATTTTATTGCATTTTTATACTCGTTGGAACTTCTTTTTACCAAGGGGTTACCAGAGGGGTGAAAATGAGTTGATTTGAGCTTTAAACAGCCAATAAATTGGCTGGGAAACTGGCATTTTCCAAAACCGGAAGTGACATTTAATGTCCTTTCTCTTTGACTTTTTAGGGTTTAAAGACCTGCTGCATCCATTTTTCACATTTTTAAGCCTGTTTAGACACCTTTTGGGCCACTCGGAGAATTTGGCAAAAATTTGAAAATTTCGAGGAGCACACCCCTCAAAACGGACCCCCCATTTTTATTGCATTTTTATACTCGTTGGAACTTCTTTTTTCCAAGGGGTTACCAGAGGGGTGAAAATGAGTTGATTTGAGCTTTAAACAGCCAATAAATTGGCTGGGAAACTGGCATTTTCCAAAACCGGAAGTGGCATTTAATGTCCTTTCTCTTTGACTTTTTAGGGTTTAAAGACCTGCTGCATCCATTTTTCACATTTTTAAGCCTGTTTAGACACCTTTTGGGCCACTCGGAGAATTTGGCAAAAATTTGAAAATTTCGAGGAGCACACCCCTCAAAACGGACCCCCCATTTTTATTGCATTTTTATACTCGTTGGAACTTCTTTTTTCCAAAGGGTTACCAGAGGGGTGAAAATGAGTTGATTTGAGCTTTAAACAGCCAATAAATTGGCTGGGAAACTGGCATTTTCCAAAACCGGAAGTGGCATTTAATGTCCTTTCTCTTTGACTTTTTAGGGTTTAAAGACCTGCTTCATCCATTTTTCACTTTTTTAAGCCTGTTTAGACACCTTTTGGGCCACTCGGAGAATTTGGCAAAAATTTGAAAATTTCGAGGAGCACACCCCCTGAAAACGGACCCCCCATTTTTATTGCATTTTTATACTCGTTGGAACTTCTTTTTTCCAAGGGGTTACCAGAGGGGTGAAAATGAGTTGATTTGAGCTTTAAACAGCCAATAAATTGGCTGGGAAACTGGCATTTTCCAAAACCGGAAGTGGCATTTAATGTCCTTTCTCTTTGACTTTTTAGGGTTTAAAGACCTGCTGCATCCATTTTTCACATTTTTAAGCCTGTTTAGACACCTTTTGGGCCACTCGGAGAATTTGGCAAAAATTTGAAAATTTCGAGGAGCACACCCCTCAAAACGGACCCCCCATTTTTATTGCATTTTTATACTCGTTGGAACTTCTTTTTTCCAAAGGGTTACCAGAGGGGTGAAAATGAGTTGATTTGAGCTTTAAACAGCCAATAAATTGGCTGGGAAACTGGCATTTTCCAAAACCGGAAGTGGCATTTAATGTCCTTTCTCTTTGACTTTTTAGGGTTTAAAGACCTGCTTCATCCATTTTTCACTTTTTTAAGCCTGTTTAGACACCTTTTGGGCCACTCGGAGAATTTGGCAAAAATTTGAAAATTTCGAGGAGCACACCCCCTGAAAACGGACCCCCCATTTTTATTGCATTTTTATACTCGTTGGAACTTCTTTTTACCAAGGGGTTACCAGAGGGGTGAAAATGAGTTGATTTGAGCTTTAAACAGCCAATAAATTGGCTGGGAAACTGGCATTTTCCAAAACCGGAAGTGGCATTTAATGTCCTTTCTCTTTGACTTTTTAGGGTTTAAAGACCTGCTGCATCCACTTTTCACATTTTTAAGCCTGTTTAGACACCTTTTGGGCCACTCGGAGAATTTGGCAAAAATTTGAAAATTTCGAGGAGCACACCCCTCAAAACGGACCCCCCATTTTTATTGCATTTTTATACTCGTTGGAACTTCTTTTTTCCAAGGGGTTACCAGAGGGGTGAAAATGAGTTGATTTGAGCTTTAAACAGCCAATAAATTGGCTGGGAAACTGGCATTTTCCAAAACCGGAATTGGCATTTAATGTCCTTTCTCTTTGACTTTTTAGGGTTTAAAGACCTGCTTCATCCATTTTTCACATTTTTAAGCCTGTTTAGACACCTTTTGTTCCACTCGGAGAATTTGGCAAAAATTTGAAAATTTCGAGGAGCACACCCCTCAAAACGGACCCCCCATTTTTATTGCATTTTTATACTCGTTGGAACTTCTTTTTACCAAGGGGTTACCAGAGGGGTGAAAAATGAGTTGATTTGAGCTTTAAACAGCCAAAAAAATTGGCTGGGAAACTGGCATTTTCCAAAACCGGAAGTGGCATTTAATGTCCTTTCTCCTTGACTTTTTAGGGTTTAAAGACCTGCTGCATCCATTTTTCACATTTTTAAGCCTGTTTAGACACCTTTTGGGCCACTCGGAGAATTTGGCAAAAATTTGAAAATTTCGAGGAGCACACCCCTCAAAACGGACCCCCCATTTTTATTGCATTTTTATACTCGTTGGAACTTCTTTTTACCAAGGGGTTACCAGAGGGGTGAAAATGAGTTGATTTGAGCTTTAAACAGCCAATAAATTGGCTGGGAAACTGGCATTTTCCAAAACCGGAAGTGGCATTTAATGTCCTTTCTCTTTGACTTTTTAGGGTTTAAAGACCTGCTTCATCCATTTTTCACATTTTTAAGCCTGTTTAGACACCTTTTGGGCCACTCGGAGAATTTGGCAAAAATTTGAAAATTTCGAGGAGCACACCCCTCAAAACGGACCCCCCATTTTTATTGCATTTTTATACTCGTTGGAACTTCTTTTTACCAAGGGGTTACCAGAGGGGTGAAAAATGAGTTGATTTGAGCTTTAAACAGCCAATAAATTGGCTGGGAAACTGGCATTTTCCAAAACCGGAAGTGGCATTTAATGTCCTTTCTCTTTGACTTTTTAGGGTTTAAAGACCTGCTGCATCCATTTTTCACATTTTTAAGCCTGTTTAGACACCTTTTGGGCCACTCGGAGAATTTGGCAAAAATTTGAAAATTTCGAGGAGCACACCCCCTCAAAACGGACCCCCCATTTTTATTGCATTTTTATACTCGTTGGAACTTCTTTTTTCCAAGGGGTTACCAGAGGGGTGAAAATGAGTTGATTTGAGCTTTAAACAGCCAATAAATTGGCTGGGAAACTGGCATTTTCCAAAACCGGAAGTGGCATTTAATGTCCTTTCTCTTTGACTTTTTAGGGTTTAAAGACCTGCTGCATCCATTTTTTCACATTTTTAAGCCTGTTTAGACACCTTTTGGGCCACTCGGAGAATTTGGCAAAAATTTGAAAATTTCGAGGAGCACACCCCTCAAAACGGACCCCCCATTTTTATTGCATTTTTATACTCGTTGGAACTTCTTTTTTCCAAAGGGTTACCAGAGGGGTGAAAATGAGTTGATTTGAGCTTTAAACAGCCAATAAATTGGCTGGGAAACTGGCATTTTCCAAAACCGGAAGTGGCATTTAATGTCCTTTCTCTTTGACTTTTTAGGGTTTAAAGACCTGCTTCATCCATTTTTCACATTTTTAAGCCTGTTTAGACACCTTTTGGGCCACTCGGAGAATTTGGCAAAAATTTGAAAATTTCGAGGAGCACACCCCCTCAAAACGGAACCCCCATTTTTATTGCATTTTTATACTCGTTGGAACTTCTTTTTACCAAGGGGTTACCAGAGGGGTGAAAATGAGTTGATTTGAGCTTTAAACAGCCAATAAATTGGCTGGGAAACTGGCATTTTCCAAAACCAGATGTGGCATTTAATGTCCTTTCTCTTTGACTTTTTAGGGTTTAAAGACCTGCTGCATCCATTTTTCACATTTTTAAGCCTGTTTAGACACCTTTTGGGCCACTCGGAGAATTTGGCAAAAATTTGAAAATTTCGAGGAGCACACCCCTCAAAACGGACCCCCCATTTTTATTGCATTTTTATACTCGTTGGAACTTCTTTTTTCCAAGGGGTTACCAGAGGGGTGAAAATGAGTTGATTTGAGCTTTAAACAGCCAATAAATTGGCTGGGAAACTGGCATTTTCCAAAACCGGAAGTGGCATTTAATGTCCTTTCTCTTTGACTTTTTAGGGTTTAAAGACCTGCTGCATCCATTTTTCACATTTTTAAGCCTGTTTAGACACCTTTTGGGCCACTCGGAGAATTTGGCAAAAATTTGAAAATTTCGAGGAGCACACCCCTCAAAACGGACCCCCCATTTTTATTGCATTTTTATACTCGTTGGAACTTCTTTTTTCCAAAGGGTTACCAGAGGGGTGAAAATGAGTTGATTTGAGCTTTAAACAGCCAATAAATTGGCTGGGAAACTGGCATTTTCCAAAACCGGAAGTGGCATTTAATGTCCTTTCTCTTTGACTTTTTAGGGTTTAAAGACCTGCTTCATCCATTTTTCACTTTTTTAAGCCTGTTTAGACACCTTTTGGGCCACTCGGAGAATTTGGCAAAAATTTGAAAATTTCGAGGAGCACACCCCCTGAAAACGGACCCCCCATTTTTATTGCATTTTTATACTCGTTGGAACTTCTTTTTACCAAGGGGTTACCAGAGGGGTGAAAATGAGTTGATTTGAGCTTTAAACAGCCAATAAATTGGCTGGGAAACTGGCATTTTCCAAAACCGGAAGTGGCATTTAATGTCCTTTCTCTTTGACTTTTTAGGGTTTAAAGACCTGCTGCATCCATTTTTCACATTTTTAAGCCTGTTTAGACACCTTTTGGGCCACTCGGAGAATTTGGCAAAAATTTGAAAATTTCGAGGAGCACACCCCTCAAAACGGACCCCCCATTTTTATTGCATTTTTATACTCGTTGGAACTTCTTTTTCCAAAGGGTTACCAGAGGGGTGAAAAATGAGTTGATTTGAGCTTTAAACAGCCAATAAATTGGCTGGGAAACTGGCATTTTCCAAAACCGGAAGTGGCATTTAATGTCCTTTCTCTTTGACTTTTTAGGGTTTAAAGACCTGCTTCATCCATTTTTCACATTTTTAAGCCTGTTTAGACACCTTTTGGGCCACTCGGAGAATTTGGCAAAAATTTGAAAATTTCGAGGAGCACACCCCCTCAAAACGGACCCCCCATTTTTATTGCATTTTTATACTCGTTGGAACTTCTTTTTACCAAGGGGTTACCAGAGGGGTGAAAATGAGTTGATTTGAGCTTTAAACAGCCAATAAATTGGCTGGGAAACTGGCATTTTCCAAAACCGGAAGTGGCATTTAATGTCCTTTCTCTTTGACTTTTTAGGGTTTAAAGACCTGCTGCATCCACTTTTCACATTTTTAAGCCTGTTTAGACACCTTTTGGGCCACTCGGAGAATTTGGCAAAAATTTGAAAATTTCGAGGAGCACACCCCTCAAAACGGACCCCCCATTTTTATTGCATTTTTATACTCGTTGGAACTTCTTTTTTCCAAGGGGTTACCAGAGGGGTGAAAATGAGTTGATTTGAGCTTTAAACAGCCAATAAATTGGCTGGGAAACTGGCATTTTCCAAAACCGGAATTGGCATTTAATGTCCTTTCTCTTTGACTTTTTAGGGTTTAAAGACCTGCTTCATCCATTTTTCACATTTTTAAGCCTGTTTAGACACCTTTTGGGCCACTCGGAGAATTTGGCAAAAATTTGAAAATTTCGAGGAGCACACCCCTCAAAACGGACCCCCCATTTTTATTGCATTTTTATACTCATTGGAACTTCTTTTTACCAAGGGGTTACCAGAGGGGTGAAAAATGAGTTGATTTGAGCTTTAAACAGCCAAAAAAATTGGCTGGGAAACTGGCATTTTCCAAAACCGGAAGTGGCATTTAATGTCCTTTCTCCTTGACTTTTTAGGGTTTAAAGACCTGCTGCATCCATCTTTCACATTTTTAAGCCTGTTTAGACACCTTTTGGGCCACTCGGAGAATTTGGCAAAAATTTGAAAATTTCGAGGAGCACACCCCTCAAAACGGACCCCCCATTTTTATTGCATTTTTATACTCGTTGGAACTTCTTTTTTCCAAGGGGTTACCAGAGGGGTGAAAATGAGTTGATTTGAGCTTTAAACAGCCAATAAATTGGCTGGGAAACTGGCATTTTCCAAAACCGGAAGTGGCATTTAATGTCCTTTCTCTTTGACTTTTTAGGGTTTAAAGACCTGCTGCATCCATTTTTCACATTTTTAAGCCTGTTTAGACACCTTTTGGGCCACTCGGAGAATTTGGCAAAAATTTGAAAATTTCGAGGAGCACACCCCTCAAAACGGACCCCCCATTTTTATTGCATTTTTATACTCGTTGGAACTTCTTTTTTCCAAAGGGTTACCAGAGGGGTGAAAATGAGTTGATTTGAGCTTTAAACAGCCAATAAATTGGCTGGGAAACTGGCATTTTCCAAAACCGGAAGTGGCATTTAATGTCCTTTCTCTTTGACTTTTTAGGGTTTAAAGACCTGCTTCATCCATTTTTCACTTTTTTAAGCCTGTTTAGACACCTTTTGGGCCACTCGGAGAATTTGGCAAAAATTTGAAAATTTCGAGGAGCACACCCCTCAAAACGGACCCCCCATTTTTATTGCATTTTTATACTCGTTGGAACTTCTTTTTACCAAGGGGTTACCAGAGGGGTGAAAAATGAGTTGATTTGAGCTTTAAACAGCCAATAAATTGGCTGGGAAACTGGCATTTTCCAAAACCGGAAGTGGCATTTAATGTCCTTTCTCTTTGACTTTTTAGGGTTTAAAGACCTGCTGCATCCATTTTTCACATTTTTAAGCCTGTTTAGACACCTTTTGGGCCACTCGGAGAATTTGGCAAAAATTTGAAAATTTCGAGGAGCACACCCCTCAAAACGGACCCCCCATTTTTATTGCATTTTTATACTCGTTGGAACTTCTTTTTTCCAAAGGGTTACCAGAGGGGTGAAAATGAGTTGATTTGAGCTTTAAACAGCCAATAAATTGGCTGGGAAACTGGCATTTTCCAAAACCGGAAGTGGCATTTAATGTCCTTTCTCTTTGACTTTTTAGGGTTTAAAGACCTGCTTCATCCATTTTTCACATTTTTAAGCCTGTTTAGACACCTTTTGGGCCACTCGGAGAATTTGGCAAAAATTTGAAAATTTCGAGGAGCACACCCCCTCAAAACGGACCCCCCATTTTTATTGCATTTTTATACTCGTTGGAACTTCTTTTTACCAAGGGGTTACCAGAGGGGTGAAAATGAGTTGATTTGAGCTTTAAACAGCCAATAAATTGGCTGGGAAACTGGCATTTTCCAAAACCGGAAGTGGCATTTAATGTCCTTTCTCTTTGACTTTTTAGGGTTTAAAGACCTGCTGCATCCATTTTTCACATTTTTAAGCCTGTTTAGACACCTTTTGGGCCACTCGGAGAATTTGGCAAAAATTTGAAAATTTCGAGGAGCACACCCCTCAAAACGGACCCCCCATTTTTATTGCATTTTTATACTCGTTGGAACTTCTTTTTTCCAAGGGGTTACCAGAGGGGTGAAAATGAGTTGATTTGAGCTTTAAACAGCCAATAAATTGGCTGGGAAACTGGCATTTTCCAAAACCGGAAGTGGCATTTAATGTCCTTTCTCTTTGACTTTTTAGGGTTTAAAGACCTGCTGCATCCATTTTTCACATTTTTAAGCCTGTTTAGACACCTTTTGGGCCACTCGGAGAATTTGGCAAAAATTTGAAAATTTCGAGGAGCACACCCCTCAAAACGGACCCCCCATTTTTATTGCATTATTATACTCGTTGGAACTTCTTTTTTCCAAAGGGTTACCAGAGGGGTGAAAATGAGTTGATTTGAGCTTTAAACAGCCAATAAATTGGCTGGGAAACTGGCATTTTCCAAAACCGGAAGTGGCATTTAATGTCCTTTCTCTTTGACTTTTTAGGGTTTAAAGACCTGCTTCATCCATTTTTCACTTTTTTAAGCCTGTTTAGACACCTTTTGGGCCACTCGGAGAATTTGGCAAAAATTTGAAAATTTCGAGGAGCACACCCCCTGAAAACGGACCCCCCATTTTTATTGCATTTTTATACTCGTTGGAACTTCTTTTTACCAAGGGGTTACCAGAGGGGTGAAAATGAGTTGATTTGAGCTTTAAACAGCCAATAAATTGGCTGGGAATCTGGCATTTTCCAAAACCGGAAGTGGCATTTAATGTCCTTTCTCTTTGACTTTTTAGGGTTTAAAGACCTGCTGCATCCATTTTTCACATTTTTAAGCTTGTTTAGACACCTTTTGGGCCACTCGGAGAATTTGGCAAAAATTTGAAAATTTCGAGGAGCACACCCCTCAAAACGGACCCCCCATTTTTATTGCATTTTTATACTCGTTGGAACTTCTTTTTTCCAAGGGGTTACCAGAGGGGTGAAAAATGAGTTGATTTGAGCTTTAAAAAGCCAATCAATTGGCTGGGAAACTGGCATTTTCCAAAACCGGAAGTGGCATTTAGTGTCCTTTCTCCTTGACTTTTTAGGGTTTAAAGACCTGCTGCATCCATTTTTCACATTTTTAAGCCTGTTTAGACACCTTTTGGGCCACTCGGAGAATTTGGCAAAAATTTGAAAATTTCGAGGAGCACACCCCTCAAAACGGACCCCCTATTTTTATTGCATTTTTATACTCGTTGGAACTTCTTTTTTCCAAAGGGTTACCAGAGGGGTGAAAATGAGTTGATTTGAGCTTTAAACAGCCAATAAATTGGCTGGGAAACTGGCATTTTCCAAAACCGGAAGTGGCATTTAATGTCCTTTCTCTTTGACTTTTTAGGGTTTAAAGACCTGCTGCATCCACTTTTCACATTTTTAAGCCTGTTTAGACACCTTTTGGGCCACTCGGAGAATTTGGCAAAAATTTGAAAATTTCGAGGAGCACACCCCTCAAAACGGACCCCCCATTTTTATTGCATTTTTATACTCGTTGGAACTTCTTTTTTCCAAGGGGTTACCAGAGGGGTGAAAATGAGTTGATTTGAGCTTTAAACAGCCAATAAATTGGCTGGGAAACTGGCATTTTCCAAAACCGGAATTGGCATTTAATGTCCTTTCTCTTTGACTTTTTAGGGTTTAAAGACCTGCTTCATCCATTTTTCACATTTTTAAGCCTGTTTAGACACCTTTTGGGCCACTCGGAGAATTTGGCAAAAATTTGAAAATTTCGAGGAGCACACCCCTCAAAACGGACCCCCCATTTTTATTGCATTTTTATACTCATTGGAACTTCTTTTTACCAAGGGGTTACCAGAGGGGTGAAAAATGAGTTGATTTGAGCTTTAAACAGCCAAAAAAATTGGCTGGGAAACTGGCATTTTCCAAAACCGGAAGTGGCATTTAATGTCCTTTCTCCTTGACTTTTTAGGGTTTAAAGACCTGCTGCATCCATCTTTCACATTTTTAAGCCTGTTTAGACACCTTTTGGGCCACTCGGAGAATTTGGCAAAAATTTGAAAATTTCGAGGAGCACACCCCTCAAAACGGACCCCCCATTTTTATTGCATTTTTATACTCGTTGGAACTTCTTTTTCCAAGGGGTTACCAGAGGGGTGAAAATGAGTTGATTTGAGCTTTAAACAGCCAATAAATTGGCTGGGAAACTGGCATTTTCCAAAACCGGAAGTGGCATTTAATGTCCTTTCTCTTTGACTTTTTAGGGTTTAAAGACCTGCTGCATCCATTTTTCACATTTTTAAGCCTGTTTAGACACCTTTTGGGCCACTCGGAGAATTTGGCAAAAATTTGAAAATTTCGAGGAGCACACCCCTCAAAACGGACCCCCCATTTTTATTGCATTTTTATACTCGTTGGAACTTCTTTTTTCCAAAGGGTTACCAGAGGGGTGAAAATGAGTTGATTTGAGCTTTAAACAGCCAATAAATTGGCTGGGAAACTGGCATTTTCCAAAACCGGAAGTGGCATTTAATGTCCTTTCTCTTTGACTTTTTAGGGTTTAAAGACCTGCTTCATCCATTTTTCACTTTTTTAAGCCTGTTTAGACACCTTTTGGGCCACTCGGAGAATTTGGCAAAAATTTGAAAATTTCGAGGAGCACACCCCTCAAAACGGACCCCCCATTTTTATTGCATTTTTATACTCGTTGGAACTTCTTTTTACCAAGGGGTTACCAGAGGGGTGAAAAATGAGTTGATTTGAGCTTTAAACAGCCAATAAATTGGCTGGGAAACTGGCATTTTCCAAAACCGGAAGTGGCATTTAATGTCCTTTCTCTTTGACTTTTTAGGGTTTAAAGACCTGCTGCATCCATTTTTCACATTTTTAAGCCTGTTTAGACACCTTTTGGGCCACTCGGAGAATTTGGCAAAAATTTGAAAATTTCGAGGAGCACACCCCTCAAAACGGACCCCCCATTTTTATTGCATTTTTATACTCGTTGGAACTTCTTTTTTCCAAAGGGTTACCAGAGGGGTGAAAATGAGTTGATTTGAGCTTTAAACAGCCAATAAATTGGCTGGGAAACTGGCATTTTCCAAAACCGGAAGTGGCATTTAATGTCCTTTCTCTTTGACTTTTTAGGGTTTAAAGACCTGCTTCATCCATTTTTCACATTTTTAAGCCTGTTTAGACACCTTTTGGGCCACTCGGAGAATTTGGCAAAAATTTGAAAATTTCGAGGAGCACACCCCCTCAAAACGGACCCCCCATTTTTATTGCATTTTTATACTCGTTGGAACTTCTTTTTACCAAGGGGTTACCAGAGGGGTGAAAATGAGTTGATTTGAGCTTTAAACAGCCAATAAATTGGCTGGGAAACTGGCATTTTCCAAAACCGGAAGTGGCATTTAATGTCCTTTCTCTTTGACTTTTTAGGGTTTAAAGACCTGCTGCATCCATTTTTCACATTTTTAAGCCTGTTTAGACACCTTTTGGGCCACTCGGAGAATTTGGCAAAAATTTGAAAATTTCGAGGAGCACACCCCTCAAAACGGACCCCCCATTTTTATTGCATTTTTATACTCGTTGGAACTTCTTTTTTCCAAGGGGTTACCAGAGGGGTGAAAATGAGTTGATTTGAGCTTTAAACAGCCAATAAATTGGCTGGGAAACTGGCATTTTCCAAAACCGGAAGTGGCATTTAATGTCCTTTCTCTTTGACTTTTTAGGGTTTAAAGACCTGCTGCATCCATTTTTCACATTTTTAAGCCTGTTTAGACACCTTTTGGGCCACTCGGAGAATTTGGCAAAAATTTGAAAATTTCGAGGAGCACACCCCTCAAAACGGACCCCCCATTTTTATTGCATTATTATACTCGTTGGAACTTCTTTTTTCCAAAGGGTTACCAGAGGGGTGAAAATGAGTTGATTTGAGCTTTAAACAGCCAATAAATTGGCTGGGAAACTGGCATTTTCCAAAACCGGAAGTGGCATTTAATGTCCTTTCTCTTTGACTTTTTAGGGTTTAAAGACCTGCTTCATCCATTTTTCACTTTTTTAAGCCTGTTTAGACACCTTTTGGGCCACTCGGAGAATTTGGCAAAAATTTGAAAATTTCGAGGAGCACACCCCCTGAAAACGGACCCCCCATTTTTATTGCATTTTTATACTCGTTGGAACTTCTTTTTACCAAGGGGTTACCAGAGGGGTGAAAATGAGTTGATTTGAGCTTTAAACAGCCAATAAATTGGCTGGGAAACTGGCATTTTCCAAAACCGGAATTGGCATTTAATGTCCTTTCTCTTTGACTTTTTAGGGTTTAAAGACCTGCTTCATCCATTTTTCACATTTTTAAGCCTGTTTAGACACCTTTTGGGCCACTCGGAGAATTTGGCAAAAATTTGAAAATTTCGAGGAGCACACCCCTCAAAACGGACCCCCCATTTTTATTGCATTTTTATACTCGTTGGAACTTCTTTTTACCAAGGGGTTACCAGAGGGGTGAAAAATGAGTTGATTTGAGCTTTAAACAGCCAAAAAAATTGGCTGGGAAACTGGCATTTTCCAAAACCGGAAGTGGCATTTAATGTCCTTTCTCTTTGACTTTTTAGGGTTTAAAGACCTGCTGCATCCATTTTTCACATTTTTAAGCCTGTTTAGACACCTTTTGGGCCACTCGGAGAATTTGGCAAAAATTTGAAAATTTCGAGGAGCACACCCCTCAAAACGGACCCCCCATTTTTATTGCATTTTTATACTCGTTGGAACTTCTTTTTTCCAAGGGGTTACCAGAGGGGTGAAAAATGAGTTGATTTGAGCTTTAAAAAGCCAATCAATTGGCTGGGAAACTGGCATTTTCCAAAACCGGAAGTGGCATTTAGTGTCCTTTCTCCTTGACTTTTTAGGGTTTAAAGACCTGCTGCATCCATTTTTCACATTTTTAAGCCTGTTTAGACACCTTTTGGGCCACTCGGAGAATTTGGCAAAAATTTGAAAATTTCGAGGAGCACACCCCTCAAAACGGACCCCCTATTTTTATTGCATTTTTATACTCGTTGGAACTTCTTTTTTCCAAAGGGTTACCAGAGGGGTGAAAATGAGTTGATTTGAGCTTTAAACAGCCAATAAATTGGCTGGGAAACTGGCATTTTCCAAAACCGGAAGTGGCATTTAATGTCCTTTCTCTTTGACTTTTTAGGGTTTAAAGACCTGCTGCATCCACTTTTCACATTTTTAAGCCTGTTTAGACACCTTTTGGGCCACTCGGAGAATTTGGCAAAAATTTGAAAATTTCGAGGAGCACACCCCTCAAAACGGACCCCCCATTTTTATTGCATTTTTATACTCGTTGGAACTTCTTTTTTCCAAGGGGTTACCAGAGGGGTGAAAATGAGTTGATTTGAGCTTTAAACAGCCAATAAATTGGCTGGGAAACTGGCATTTTCCAAAACCGGAATTGGCATTTAATGTCCTTTCTCTTTGACTTTTTAGGGTTTAAAGACCTGCTTCATCCATTTTTCACATTTTTAAGCCTGTTTAGACACCTTTTGGGCCACTCGGAGAATTTGGCAAAAATTTGAAAATTTCGAGGAGCACACCCCTCAAAACGGACCCCCCATTTTTATTGCATTTTTATACTCATTGGAACTTCTTTTTACCAAGGGGTTACCAGAGGGGTGAAAAATGAGTTGATTTGAGCTTTAAACAGCCAAAAAAATTGGCTGGGAAACTGGCATTTTCCAAAACCGGAAGTGGCATTTAATGTCCTTTCTCCTTGACTTTTTAGGGTTTAAAGACCTGCTGCATCCATCTTTCACATTTTTAAGCCTGTTTAGACACCTTTTGGGCCACTCGGAGAATTTGGCAAAAATTTGAAAATTTCGAGGAGCACACCCCTCAAAACGGACCCCCCATTTTTATTGCATTTTTATACTCGTTGGAACTTCTTTTTCCAAGGGGTTACCAGAGGGGTGAAAATGAGTTGATTTGAGCTTTAAACAGCCAATAAATTGGCTGGGAAACTGGCATTTTCCAAAACCGGAAGTGGCATTTAATGTCCTTTCTCTTTGACTTTTTAGGGTTTAAAGACCTGCTGCATCCATTTTTCACATTTTTAAGCCTGTTTAGACACCTTTTGGGCCACTCGGAGAATTTGGCAAAAATTTGAAAATTTCGAGGAGCACACCCCTCAAAACGGACCCCCCATTTTTATTGCATTTTTATACTCGTTGGAACTTCTTTTTTCCAAAGGGTTACCAGAGGGGTGAAAATGAGTTGATTTGAGCTTTAAACAGCCAATAAATTGGCTGGGAAACTGGCATTTTCCAAAACCGGAAGTGGCATTTAATGTCCTTTCTCTTTGACTTTTTAGGGTTTAAAGACCTGCTTCATCCATTTTTCACTTTTTTAAGCCTGTTTAGACACCTTTTGGGCCACTCGGAGAATTTGGCAAAAATTTGAAAATTTCGAGGAGCACACCCCTCAAAACGGACCCCCCATTTTTATTGCATTTTTATACTCGTTGGAACTTCTTTTTACCAAGGGGTTACCAGAGGGGTGAAAAATGAGTTGATTTGAGCTTTAAACAGCCAATAAATTGGCTGGGAAACTGGCATTTTCCAAAACCGGAAGTGGCATTTAATGTCCTTTCTCTTTGACTTTTTAGGGTTTAAAGACCTGCTGCATCCATTTTTCACATTTTTAAGCCTGTTTAGACACCTTTTGGGCCACTCGGAGAATTTGGCAAAAATTTGAAAATTTCGAGGAGCACACCCCTCAAAACGGACCCCCCATTTTTATTGCATTTTTATACTCGTTGGAACTTCTTTTTTCCAAAGGGTTACCAGAGGGGTGAAAAATGAGTTGATTTGAGCTTTAAACAGCCAAAAAAATTGGCTGGGAAACTGGCATTTTCCAAAACCGGAAGTGGCATTTAATGTCCTTTCTCTTTGACTTTTTAGGGTTTAAAGACCTGCTGCATCCATTTTTCACATTTTTAAGCCTGTTTAGACACCTTTTGGGCCACTCGGAGAATTTGGCAAAAATTTGAAAATTTCGAGGAGCACACCCCTCAAAACGGACCCCCCATTTTTATTGCATTTTTATACTCGTTGGAACTTCTTTTTTCCAAGGGGTTACCAGAGGGGTGAAAATGAGTTGATTTGAGCTTTAAACAGCCAATAAATTGGCTGGGAATCTGGCATTTTCCAAAACCGGAAGTGGCATTTAATGTCCTTTCTCTTTGACTTTTTAGGGTTTAAAGACCTGCTGCATCCATTTTTCACATTTTTAAGCTTGTTTAGACACCTTTTGGGCCACTCGGAGAATTTGGCAAAAATTTGAAAATTTCGAGGAGCACACCCCTCAAAACGGACCCCCCATTTTTATTGCATTTTTATACTCGTTGGAACTTCTTTTTTCCAAGGGGTTACCAGAGGGGTGAAAAATGAGTTGATTTGAGCTTTAAAAAGCCAATCAATTGGCTGGGAAACTGGCATTTTCCAAAACCGGAAGTGGCATTTAGTGTCCTTTCTCCTTGACTTTTTAGGGTTTAAAGACCTGCTGCATCCATTTTTCACATTTTTAAGCCTGTTTAGACACCTTTTGGGCCACTCGGAGAATTTGGCAAAAATTTGAAAATTTCGAGGAGCACACCCCTCAAAACGGACCCCCTATTTTTATTGCATTTTTATACTCGTTGGAACTTCTTTTTTCCAAAGGGTTACCAGAGGGGTGAAAATGAGTTGATTTGAGCTTTAAACAGCCAATAAATTGGCTGGGAAACTGGCATTTTCCAAAACCGGAAGTGGCATTTAATGTCCTTTCTCTTTGACTTTTTAGGGTTTAAAGACCTGCTGCATCCACTTTTCACATTTTTAAGCCTGTTTAGACACCTTTTGGGCCACTCGGAGAATTTGGCAAAAATTTGAAAATTTCGAGGAGCACACCCCTCAAAACGGACCCCCCATTTTTATTGCATTTTTATACTCGTTGGAACTTCTTTTTTCCAAGGGGTTACCAGAGGGGTGAAAATGAGTTGATTTGAGCTTTAAACAGCCAATAAATTGGCTGGGAAACTGGCATTTTCCAAAACCGGAATTGGCATTTAATGTCCTTTCTCTTTGACTTTTTAGGGTTTAAAGACCTGCTTCATCCATTTTTCACATTTTTAAGCCTGTTTAGACACCTTTTGGGCCACTCGGAGAATTTGGCAAAAATTTGAAAATTTCGAGGAGCACACCCCTCAAAACGGACCCCCCATTTTTATTGCATTTTTATACTCATTGGAACTTCTTTTTACCAAGGGGTTACCAGAGGGGTGAAAAATGAGTTGATTTGAGCTTTAAACAGCCAAAAAAATTGGCTGGGAAACTGGCATTTTCCAAAACCGGAAGTGGCATTTAATGTCCTTTCTCCTTGACTTTTTAGGGTTTAAAGACCTGCTGCATCCATCTTTCACATTTTTAAGCCTGTTTAGACACCTTTTGGGCCACTCGGAGAATTTGGCAAAAATTTGAAAATTTCGAGGAGCACACCCCTCAAAACGGACCCCCCATTTTTATTGCATTTTTATACTCGTTGGAACTTCTTTTTCCAAGGGGTTACCAGAGGGGTGAAAATGAGTTGATTTGAGCTTTAAACAGCCAATAAATTGGCTGGGAAACTGGCATTTTCCAAAACCGGAAGTGGCATTTAATGTCCTTTCTCTTTGACTTTTTAGGGTTTAAAGACCTGCTGCATCCATTTTTCACATTTTTAAGCCTGTTTAGACACCTTTTGGGCCACTCGGAGAATTTGGCAAAAATTTGAAAATTTCGAGGAGCACACCCCTCAAAACGGACCCCCCATTTTTATTGCATTTTTATACTCGTTGGAACTTCTTTTTTCCAAAGGGTTACCAGAGGGGTGAAAATGAGTTGATTTGAGCTTTAAACAGCCAATAAATTGGCTGGGAAACTGGCATTTTCCAAAACCGGAAGTGGCATTTAATGTCCTTTCTCTTTGACTTTTTAGGGTTTAAAGACCTGCTTCATCCATTTTTCACTTTTTTAAGCCTGTTTAGACACCTTTTGGGCCACTCGGAGAATTTGGCAAAAATTTGAAAATTTCGAGGAGCACACCCCTCAAAACGGACCCCCCATTTTTATTGCATTTTTATACTCGTTGGAACTTCTTTTTACCAAGGGGTTACCAGAGGGGTGAAAAATGAGTTGATTTGAGCTTTAAACAGCCAATAAATTGGCTGGGAAACTGGCATTTTCCAAAACCGGAAGTGGCATTTAATGTCCTTTCTCTTTGACTTTTTAGGGTTTAAAGACCTGCTGCATCCATTTTTCACATTTTTAAGCCTGTTTAGACACCTTTTGGGCCACTCGGAGAATTTGGCAAAAATTTGAAAATTTCGAGGAGCACACCCCTCAAAACGGACCCCCCATTTTTATTGCATTTTTATACTCGTTGGAACTTCTTTTTTCCAAAGGGTTACCAGAGGGGTGAAAATGAGTTGATTTGAGCTTTAAACAGCCAATAAATTGGCTGGGAAACTGGCATTTTCCAAAACCGGAAGTGGCATTTAATGTCCTTTCTCTTTGACTTTTTAGGGTTTAAAGACCTGCTTCATCCATTTTTCACATTTTTAAGCCTGTTTAGACACCTTTTGGGCCACTCGGAGAATTTGGCAAAAATTTGAAAATTTCGAGGAGCACACCCCCTCAAAACGGACCCCCCATTTTTATTGCATTTTTATACTCGTTGGAACTTCTTTTTACCAAGGGGTTACCAGAGGGGTGAAAATGAGTTGATTTGAGCTTTAAACAGCCAATAAATTGGCTGGGAAACTGGCATTTTCCAAAACCGGAAGTGGCATTTAATGTCCTTTCTCTTTGACTTTTTAGGGTTTAAAGACCTGCTGCATCCATTTTTCACATTTTTAAGCCTGTTTAGACACCTTTTGGGCCACTCGGAGAATTTGGCAAAAATTTGAAAATTTCGAGGAGCACACCCCTCAAAACGGACCCCCCATTTTTATTGCATTTTTATACTCGTTGGAACTTCTTTTTTCCAAGGGGTTACCAGAGGGGTGAAAATGAGTTGATTTGAGCTTTAAACAGCCAATAAATTGGCTGGGAAACTGGCATTTTCCAAAACCGGAAGTGGCATTTAATGTCCTTTCTCTTTGACTTTTTAGGGTTTAAAGACCTGCTGCATCCATTTTTCACATTTTTAAGCCTGTTTAGACACCTTTTGGGCCACTCGGAGAATTTGGCAAAAATTTGAAAATTTCGAGGAGCACACCCCTCAAAACGGACCCCCCATTTTTATTGCATTTTTATACTCGTTGGAACTTCTTTTTTCCAAAGGGTTACCAGAGGGGTGAAAATGAGTTGATTTGAGCTTTAAACAGCCAATAAATTGGCTGGGAAACTGGCATTTTCCAAAACCGGAAGTGGCATTTAATGTCCTTTCTCTTTGACTTTTTAGGGTTTAAAGACCTGCTTCATCCATTTTTCACTTTTTTAAGCCTGTTTAGACACCTTTTGGGCCACTCGGAGAATTTGGCAAAAATTTGAAAATTTCGAGGAGCACACCCCCTGAAAACGGACCCCCCATTTTTATTGCATTTTTATACTCGTTGGAACTTCTTTTTACCAAGGGGTTACCAGAGGGGTGAAAATGAGTTGATTTGAGCTTTAAACAGCCAATAAATTGGCTGGGAAACTGGCATTTTCCAAAACCGGAATTGGCATTTAATGTCCTTTCTCTTTGACTTTTTAGGGTTTAAAGACCTGCTTCATCCATTTTTCACATTTTTAAGCCTGTTTAGACACCTTTTGGGCCACTCGGAGAATTTGGCAAAAATTTGAAAATTTCGAGGAGCACACCCCCTCAAAACGGACCCCCCATTTTTATTGCATTTTTATACTCGTTGGAACTTCTTTTTACCAAGGGGTTACCAGAGGGGTGAAAATGAGTTGATTTGAGCTTTAAACAGCCAATAAATTGGCTGGGAAACTGGCATTTTCCAAAACTGGAAGTGGCATTTAATGTCCTTTCTCTTTGACTTTTTAGGGTTTAAAGACCTGCTGCATCCACTTTTCACATTTTTAAGCCTGTTTAGACACCTTTTGGGCCACTCGGAGAATTTGGCAAAAATTTGAAAATTTCGAGGAGCACACCCCTCAAAACGGACCCCCCATTTTTATTGCATTTTTATACTCGTTGGAACTTCTTTTTTCCAAGGGGTTACCAGAGGGGTGAAAATGAGTTGATTTGAACTTTAAACAGCCAATAAATTGGCTGGGAAACTGGCATTTTCCAAAACCGGAATTGGCATTTAATGTCCTTTCTCTTTGACTTTTTAGGGTTTAAAGACCTGCTTCATCCATTTTTCACATTTTTAAGCCTGTTTAGACACCTTTTGGGCCACTCGGAGAATTTGGCAAAAATTTGAAAATTTCGAGGAGCACACCCCTCAAAACGGACCCCCCATTTTTATTGCATTTTTATACTCATTGGAACTTCTTTTTACCAAGGGGTTACCAGAGGGGTGAAAAATGAGTTGATTTGAGCTTTAAACAGCCAAAAAAATTGGCTGGGAAACTGGCATTTTCCAAAACCGGAAGTGGCATTTAATGTCCTTTCTCCTTGACTTTTTAGGGTTTAAAGACCTGCTGCATCCATTTTTCACATTTTTAAGCCTGTTTAGACACCTTTTGGGCCACTCGGAGAATTTGGCAAAAATTTGAAAATTTCGAGGAGCACACCCCTCAAAACGGACCCCCCATTTTTATTGCATTTTTATACTCGTTGGAACTTCTTTTTTCCAAGGGGTTACCAGAGGGGTGAAAATGAGTTGATTTGAGCTTTAAACAGCCAATAAATTGGCTGGGAAACTGGCATTTTCCAAAACCGGAAGTGGCATTTAATGTCCTTTCTCTTTGACTTTTTAGGGTTTAAAGACCTGCTGCATCCATTTTTCACATTTTTAAGCCTGTTTAGACACCTTTTGGGCCACTCGGAGAATTTGGCAAAAATTTGAAAATTTCGAGGAGCACACCCCTCAAAACGGACCCCCCATTTTTATTGCATTTTTATACTCGTTGGAACTTCTTTTTTCCAAAGGGTTACCAGAGGGGTGAAAATGAGTTGATTTGAGCTTTAAACAGCCAATAAATTGGCTGGGAAACTGGCATTTTCCAAAACCGGAAGTGGCATTTAATGTCCTTTCTCTTTGACTTTTTAGGGTTTAAAGACCTGCTTCATCCATTTTTCACATTTTTAAGCCTGTTTAGACACCTTTTGGGCCACTCGGAGAATTTGGCAAAAATTTGAAAATTTCGAGGAGCACACCCCTCAAAACGGACCCCCCATTTTTATTGCATTTTTATACTCGTTGGAACTTCTTTTTACCAAGGGGTTACCAGAGGGGTGAAAAATGAGTTGATTTGAGCTTTAAACAGCCAATAAATTGGCTGGGAAACTGGCATTTTCCAAAACCGGAAGTGGCATTTAATGTCCTTTCTCCTTGACTTTTTAGGGTTTAAAGACCTGCTGCATCCATTTTTCACATTTTTAAGCCTGTTTAGACACCTTTTGGGCCACTTGGAGAATTTGGCAAAAATTTGAAAATTTCGAGGAGCACACCCCTCAAAACGGACCCCCCATTTTTATTGCATTTTTATACTCGTTGGAACTTCTTTTTTCCAAGGGGTTACCAGAGGGGTGAAAATGAGTTGATTTGAGCTTTAAACAGCCAATAAATTGGCTGGGAAACTGGCATTTTCCAAAACCGGAAGTGGCATTTAATGTCCTTTCTCTTTGACTTTTTAGGGTTTAAAGACCTGCTGCATCCATTTTTCACATTTTTAAGCCTGTTTAGACACCTTTTGGGCCACTCGGAGAATTTGGCAAAAATTTGAAAATTTCGAGGAGCACACCCCTCAAAACGGACCCCCCATTTTTATTGCATTTTTATACTCGTTGGAACTTCTTTTTTCCAAAGGGTTACCAGAGGGGTGAAAATGAGTTGATTTGAGCTTTAAACAGCCAATAAATTGGCTGGGAAACTGGCATTTTCCAAAACCGGAAGTGGCATTTAATGTCCTTTCTCTTTGACTTTTTAGGGTTTAAAGACCTGCTTCATCCATTTTTCACTTTTTTAAGCCTGTTTAGACACCTTTTGGGCCACTCGGAGAATTTGGCAAAAATTTGAAAATTTCGAGGAGCACACCCCCTGAAAACGGACCCCCCATTTTTATTGCATTTTTATACTCGTTGGAACTTCTTTTTACCAAGGGGTTACCAGAGGGGTGAAAATGAGTTGATTTGAGCTTTAAACAGCCAATAAATTGGCTGGGAAACTGGCATTTTCCAAAACCGGAAGTGGCATTTAATGTCCTTTCTCTTTGACTTTTTAGGGTTTAAAGACCTGCTGCATCATTTTTTCACATTTTTAAGCTTGTTTAGACACCTTTTGGGCCACCTGCAGAATTTGGCAAAAATTTGAAAATTTCGAGGAGCACACCCCTCAAAACGGACCCCCCAATTTTATTGCATTTTTATACTCGTTGGAACTTCTTTTTACCAAGGGGTTACCAGAGGGGTGAAAATGAGTTGATTTGAGCTTTAAACAGCCAATAAATTGGCTGGGAAACTGGCATTTTCCAAAACCGGAAGTGACATTTAATGTCCTTTCTCTTTGACTTTTTAGGGTTTAAAGACCTGCTGCATCCATTTTTCACATTTTTAAGCCTGTTTAGACACCTTTTGGGCCACTCGGAGAATTTGGCAAAAATTTGAAAATTTCGAGGAGCACACCCCTCAAAACGGACCCCCCATTTTTATTGCATTTTTATACTCGTTGGAACTTCTTTTTTCCAAGGGGTTACCAGAGGGGTGAAAATGAGTTGATTTGAGCTTTAAACAGCCAATAAATTGGCTGGGAAACTGGCATTTTCCAAAACCGGAAGTGGCATTTAATGTCCTTTCTCTTTGACTTTTTAGGGTTTAAAGACCTGCTGCATCCATTTTTCACATTTTTAAGCCTGTTTAGACACCTTTTGGGCCACTCGGAGAATTTGGCAAAAATTTGAAAATTTCGAGGAGCACACCCCTCAAAACGGACCCCCCATTTTTATTGCATTTTTATACTCGTTGGAACTTCTTTTTTCCAAAGGGTTACCAGAGGGGTGAAAATGAGTTGATTTGAGCTTTAAACAGCCAATAAATTGGCTGGGAAACTGGCATTTTCCAAAACCGGAAGTGGCATTTAATGTCCTTTCTCTTTGACTTTTTAGGGTTTAAAGACCTGCTTCATCCATTTTTCACTTTTTTAAGCCTGTTTAGACACCTTTTGGGCCACTCGGAGAATTTGGCAAAAATTTGAAAATTTCGAGGAGCACACCCCCTGAAAACGGACCCCCCATTTTTATTGCATTTTTATACTCGTTGGAACTTCTTTTTTCCAAGGGGTTACCAGAGGGGTGAAAATGAGTTGATTTGAGCTTTAAACAGCCAATAAATTGGCTGGGAAACTGGCATTTTCCAAAACCGGAAGTGGCATTTAATGTCCTTTCTCTTTGACTTTTTAGGGTTTAAAGACCTGCTGCATCCATTTTTCACATTTTTAAGCCTGTTTAGACACCTTTTGGGCCACTCGGAGAATTTGGCAAAAATTTGAAAATTTCGAGGAGCACACCCCTCAAAACGGACCCCCCATTTTTATTGCATTTTTATACTCGTTGGAACTTCTTTTTTCCAAAGGGTTACCAGAGGGGTGAAAATGAGTTGATTTGAGCTTTAAACAGCCAATAAATTGGCTGGGAAACTGGCATTTTCCAAAACCGGAAGTGGCATTTAATGTCCTTTCTCTTTGACTTTTTAGGGTTTAAAGACCTGCTTCATCCATTTTTCACTTTTTTAAGCCTGTTTAGACACCTTTTGGGCCACTCGGAGAATTTGGCAAAAATTTGAAAATTTCGAGGAGCACACCCCCTGAAAACGGACCCCCCATTTTTATTGCATTTTTATACTCGTTGGAACTTCTTTTTACCAAGGGGTTACCAGAGGGGTGAAAATGAGTTGATTTGAGCTTTAAACAGCCAATAAATTGGCTGGGAAACTGGCATTTTCCAAAACCGGAAGTGGCATTTAATGTCCTTTCTCTTTGACTTTTTAGGGTTTAAAGACCTGCTGCATCCACTTTTCACATTTTTAAGCCTGTTTAGACACCTTTTGGGCCACTCGGAGAATTTGGCAAAAATTTGAAAATTTCGAGGAGCACACCCCTCAAAACGGACCCCCCATTTTTATTGCATTTTTATACTCGTTGGAACTTCTTTTTTCCAAGGGGTTACCAGAGGGGTGAAAATGAGTTGATTTGAGCTTTAAACAGCCAATAAATTGGCTGGGAAACTGGCATTTTCCAAAACCGGAATTGGCATTTAATGTCCTTTCTCTTTGACTTTTTAGGGTTTAAAGACCTGCTTCATCCATTTTTCACATTTTTAAGCCTGTTTAGACACCTTTTGTTCCACTCGGAGAATTTGGCAAAAATTTGAAAATTTCGAGGAGCACACCCCTCAAAACGGACCCCCCATTTTTATTGCATTTTTATACTCGTTGGAACTTCTTTTTACCAAGGGGTTACCAGAGGGGTGAAAAATGAGTTGATTTGAGCTTTAAACAGCCAAAAAAATTGGCTGGGAAACTGGCATTTTCCAAAACCGGAAGTGGCATTTAATGTCCTTTCTCCTTGACTTTTTAGGGTTTAAAGACCTGCTGCATCCATTTTTCACATTTTTAAGCCTGTTTAGACACCTTTTGGGCCACTCGGAGAATTTGGCAAAAATTTGAAAATTTCGAGGAGCACACCCCTCAAAACGGACCCCCCATTTTTATTGCATTTTTATACTCGTTGGAACTTCTTTTTACCAAGGGGTTACCAGAGGGGTGAAAATGAGTTGATTTGAGCTTTAAACAGCCAATAAATTGG
Source organism: Staurois parvus (assembly GCF_062004578.1). Taxonomy (NCBI): domain Eukaryota; kingdom Metazoa; phylum Chordata; class Amphibia; order Anura; family Ranidae; genus Staurois; species Staurois parvus. The sequence goes on along the minus strand of NW_028317892.1, from coordinate 15,195,181 downwards.
CTGGGAAACTGGCATTTTCCAAAACCGGAAGTGGCATTTAATGTCCTTTCTCTTTGACTTTTTAGGGTTTAAAGACCTGCTTCATCCATTTTTCACATTTTTAAGCCTGTTTAGACACCTTTTGGGCCACTCGGAGAATTTGGCAAAAATTTGAAAATTTCGAGGAGCACACCCCTCAAAACGGACCCCCCATTTTTATTGCATTTTTATACTCGTTGGAACTTCTTTTTACCAAGGGGTTACCAGAGGGGTGAAAAATGAGTTGATTTGAGCTTTAAACAGCCAATAAATTGGCTGGGAAACTGGCATTTTCCAAAACCGGAAGTGGCATTTAATGTCCTTTCTCTTTGACTTTTTAGGGTTTAAAGACCTGCTGCATCCATTTTTCACATTTTTAAGCCTGTTTAGACACCTTTTGGGCCACTCGGAGAATTTGGCAAAAATTTGAAAATTTCGAGGAGCACACCCCCTCAAAACGGACCCCCCATTTTTATTGCATTTTTATACTCGTTGGAACTTCTTTTTTCCAAGGGGTTACCAGAGGGGTGAAAATGAGTTGATTTGAGCTTTAAACAGCCAATAAATTGGCTGGGAAACTGGCATTTTCCAAAACCGGAAGTGGCATTTAATGTCCTTTCTCTTTGACTTTTTAGGGTTTAAAGACCTGCTGCATCCATTTTTCACATTTTTAAGCCTGTTTAGACACCTTTTGGGCCACTCGGAGAATTTGGCAAAAATTTGAAAATTTCGAGGAGCACACCCCTCAAAACGGACCCCCCATTTTTATTGCATTTTTATACTCGTTGGAACTTCTTTTTTCCAAAGGGTTACCAGAGGGGTGAAAATGAGTTGATTTGAGCTTTAAACAGCCAATAAATTGGCTGGGAAACTGGCATTTTCCAAAACCGGAAGTGGCATTTAATGTCCTTTCTCTTTGACTTTTTAGGGTTTAAAGACCTGCTTCATCCATTTTTCACATTTTTAAGCCTGTTTAGACACCTTTTGGGCCACTCGGAGAATTTGGCAAAAATTTGAAAATTTCGAGGAGCACACCCCCTCAAAACGGAACCCCCATTTTTATTGCATTTTTATACTCGTTGGAACTTCTTTTTACCAAGGGGTTACCAGAGGGGTGAAAATGAGTTGATTTGAGCTTTAAACAGCCAATAAATTGGCTGGGAAACTGGCATTTTCCAAAACCAGATGTGGCATTTAATGTCCTTTCTCTTTGACTTTTTAGGGTTTAAAGACCTGCTGCATCCATTTTTCACATTTTTAAGCCTGTTTAGACACCTTTTGGGCCACTCGGAGAATTTGGCAAAAATTTGAAAATTTCGAGGAGCACACCCCCTCAAAACGGACCCCCCATTTTTATTGCATTTTTATACTCGTTGGAACTTCTTTTTTCCAAGGGGTTACCAGAGGGGTGAAAATGAGTTGATTTGAGCTTTAAACAGCCAATAAATTGGCTGGGAAACTGGCATTTTCCAAAACCGGAAGTGGCATTTAATGTCCTTTCTCTTTGACTTTTTAGGGTTTAAAGACCTGCTGCATCCATTTTTCACATTTTTAAGCCTGTTTAGACACCTTTTGGGCCACTCGGAGAATTTGGCAAAAATTTGAAAATTTCGAGGAGCACACCCCTCAAAACGGACCCCCCATTTTTATTGCATTTTTATACTCGTTGGAACTTCTTTTTTCCAAAGGGTTACCAGAGGGGTGAAAATGAGTTGATTTGAGCTTTAAACAGCCAATAAATTGGCTGGGAAACTGGCATTTTCCAAAACCGGAAGTGGCATTTAATGTCCTTTCTCTTTGACTTTTTAGGGTTTAAAGACCTGCTTCATCCATTTTTCACATTTTTAAGCCTGTTTAGACACCTTTTGGGCCACTCGGAGAATTTGGCAAAAATTTGAAAATTTCGAGGAGCACACCCCCTCAAAACGGAACCCCCATTTTTATTGCATTTTTATACTCGTTGGAACTTCTTTTTACCAAGGGGTTACCAGAGGGGTGAAAATGAGTTGATTTGAGCTTTAAACAGCCAATAAATTGGCTGGGAAACTGGCATTTTCCAAAACCAGATGTGGCATTTAATGTCCTTTCTCTTTGACTTTTTAGGGTTTAAAGACCTGCTGCATCCATTTTTCACATTTTTAAGCCTGTTTAGACACCTTTTGGGCCACTCGGAGAATTTGGCAAAAATTTGAAAATTTCGAGGAGCACACCCCTCAAAACGGACCCCCCATTTTTATTGCATTTTTATACTCGTTGGAACTTCTTTTTTCCAAGGGGTTACCAGAGGGGTGAAAATGAGTTGATTTGAGCTTTAAACAGCCAATAAATTGGCTGGGAAACTGGCATTTTCCAAAACCGGAAGTGGCATTTAATGTCCTTTCTCTTTGACTTTTTAGGGTTTAAAGACCTGCTGCATCCATTTTTCACATTTTTAAGCCTGTTTAGACACCTTTTGGGCCACTCGGAGAATTTGGCAAAAATTTGAAAATTTCGAGGAGCACACCCCTCAAAACGGACCCCCCATTTTTATTGCATTTTTATACTCGTTGGAACTTCTTTTTTCCAAAGGGTTACCAGAGGGGTGAAAATGAGTTGATTTGAGCTTTAAACAGCCAATAAATTGGCTGGGAAACTGGCATTTTCCAAAACCGGAAGTGGCATTTAATGTCCTTTCTCTTTGACTTTTTAGGGTTTAAAGACCTGCTTCATCCATTTTTCACTTTTTTAAGCCTGTTTAGACACCTTTTGGGCCACTCGGAGAATTTGGCAAAAATTTGAAAATTTCGAGGAGCACACCCCCTGAAAACGGACCCCCCATTTTTATTGCATTTTTATACTCGTTGGAACTTCTTTTTACCAAGGGGTTACCAGAGGGGTGAAAATGAGTTGATTTGAGCTTTAAACAGCCAATAAATTGGCTGGGAAACTGGCATTTTCCAAAACCGGAAGTGGCATTTAATGTCCTTTCTCTTTGACTTTTTAGGGTTTAAAGACCTGCTGCATCCATTTTTCACATTTTTAAGCCTGTTTAGACACCTTTTGGGCCACTCGGAGAATTTGGCAAAAATTTGAAAATTTCGAGGAGCACACCCCTCAAAACGGACCCCCCATTTTTATTGCATTTTTATACTCGTTGGAACTTCTTTTTCCAAAGGGTTACCAGAGGGGTGAAAAATGAGTTGATTTGAGCTTTAAACAGCCAATAAATTGGCTGGGAAACTGGCATTTTCCAAAACCGGAAGTGGCATTTAATGTCCTTTCTCTTTGACTTTTTAGGGTTTAAAGACCTGCTTCATCCATTTTTCACATTTTTAAGCCTGTTTAGACACCTTTTGGGCCACTCGGAGAATTTGGCAAAAATTTGAAAATTTCGAGGAGCACACCCCCTCAAAACGGACCCCCCATTTTTATTGCATTTTTATACTCGTTGGAACTTCTTTTTACCAAGGGGTTACCAGAGGGGTGAAAATGAGTTGATTTGAGCTTTAAACAGCCAATAAATTGGCTGGGAAACTGGCATTTTCCAAAACCGGAAGTGGCATTTAATGTCCTTTCTCTTTGACTTTTTAGGGTTTAAAGACCTGCTGCATCCACTTTTCACATTTTTAAGCCTGTTTAGACACCTTTTGGGCCACTCGGAGAATTTGGCAAAAATTTGAAAATTTCGAGGAGCACACCCCTCAAAACGGACCCCCCATTTTTATTGCATTTTTATACTCGTTGGAACTTCTTTTTTCCAAGGGGTTACCAGAGGGGTGAAAATGAGTTGATTTGAGCTTTAAACAGCCAATAAATTGGCTGGGAAACTGGCATTTTCCAAAACCGGAATTGGCATTTAATGTCCTTTCTCTTTGACTTTTTAGGGTTTAAAGACCTGCTTCATCCATTTTTCACATTTTTAAGCCTGTTTAGACACCTTTTGGGCCACTCGGAGAATTTGGCAAAAATTTGAAAATTTCGAGGAGCACACCCCTCAAAACGGACCCCCCATTTTTATTGCATTTTTATACTCATTGGAACTTCTTTTTACCAAGGGGTTACCAGAGGGGTGAAAAATGAGTTGATTTGAGCTTTAAACAGCCAAAAAAATTGGCTGGGAAACTGGCATTTTCCAAAACCGGAAGTGGCATTTAATGTCCTTTCTCCTTGACTTTTTAGGGTTTAAAGACCTGCTGCATCCATCTTTCACATTTTTAAGCCTGTTTAGACACCTTTTGGGCCACTCGGAGAATTTGGCAAAAATTTGAAAATTTCGAGGAGCACACCCCTCAAAACGGACCCCCCATTTTTATTGCATTTTTATACTCGTTGGAACTTCTTTTTTCCAAGGGGTTACCAGAGGGGTGAAAATGAGTTGATTTGAGCTTTAAACAGCCAATAAATTGGCTGGGAAACTGGCATTTTCCAAAACCGGAAGTGGCATTTAATGTCCTTTCTCTTTGACTTTTTAGGGTTTAAAGACCTGCTGCATCCATTTTTCACATTTTTAAGCCTGTTTAGACACCTTTTGGGCCACTCGGAGAATTTGGCAAAAATTTGAAAATTTCGAGGAGCACACCCCTCAAAACGGACCCCCCATTTTTATTGCATTTTTATACTCGTTGGAACTTCTTTTTTCCAAAGGGTTACCAGAGGGGTGAAAATGAGTTGATTTGAGCTTTAAACAGCCAATAAATTGGCTGGGAAACTGGCATTTTCCAAAACCGGAAGTGGCATTTAATGTCCTTTCTCTTTGACTTTTTAGGGTTTAAAGACCTGCTTCATCCATTTTTCACTTTTTTAAGCCTGTTTAGACACCTTTTGGGCCACTCGGAGAATTTGGCAAAAATTTGAAAATTTCGAGGAGCACACCCCTCAAAACGGACCCCCCATTTTTATTGCATTTTTATACTCGTTGGAACTTCTTTTTACCAAGGGGTTACCAGAGGGGTGAAAAATGAGTTGATTTGAGCTTTAAACAGCCAATAAATTGGCTGGGAAACTGGCATTTTCCAAAACCGGAAGTGGCATTTAATGTCCTTTCTCTTTGACTTTTTAGGGTTTAAAGACCTGCTGCATCCATTTTTCACATTTTTAAGCCTGTTTAGACACCTTTTGGGCCACTCGGAGAATTTGGCAAAAATTTGAAAATTTCGAGGAGCACACCCCTCAAAACGGACCCCCCATTTTTATTGCATTTTTATACTCGTTGGAACTTCTTTTTTCCAAAGGGTTACCAGAGGGGTGAAAATGAGTTGATTTGAGCTTTAAACAGCCAATAAATTGGCTGGGAAACTGGCATTTTCCAAAACCGGAAGTGGCATTTAATGTCCTTTCTCTTTGACTTTTTAGGGTTTAAAGACCTGCTTCATCCATTTTTCACATTTTTAAGCCTGTTTAGACACCTTTTGGGCCACTCGGAGAATTTGGCAAAAATTTGAAAATTTCGAGGAGCACACCCCCTCAAAACGGACCCCCCATTTTTATTGCATTTTTATACTCGTTGGAACTTCTTTTTACCAAGGGGTTACCAGAGGGGTGAAAATGAGTTGATTTGAGCTTTAAACAGCCAATAAATTGGCTGGGAAACTGGCATTTTCCAAAACCGGAAGTGGCATTTAATGTCCTTTCTCTTTGACTTTTTAGGGTTTAAAGACCTGCTGCATCCATTTTTCACATTTTTAAGCCTGTTTAGACACCTTTTGGGCCACTCGGAGAATTTGGCAAAAATTTGAAAATTTCGAGGAGCACACCCCTCAAAACGGACCCCCCATTTTTATTGCATTTTTATACTCGTTGGAACTTCTTTTTTCCAAGGGGTTACCAGAGGGGTGAAAATGAGTTGATTTGAGCTTTAAACAGCCAATAAATTGGCTGGGAAACTGGCATTTTCCAAAACCGGAAGTGGCATTTAATGTCCTTTCTCTTTGACTTTTTAGGGTTTAAAGACCTGCTGCATCCATTTTTCACATTTTTAAGCCTGTTTAGACACCTTTTGGGCCACTCGGAGAATTTGGCAAAAATTTGAAAATTTCGAGGAGCACACCCCTCAAAACGGACCCCCCATTTTTATTGCATTATTATACTCGTTGGAACTTCTTTTTTCCAAAGGGTTACCAGAGGGGTGAAAATGAGTTGATTTGAGCTTTAAACAGCCAATAAATTGGCTGGGAAACTGGCATTTTCCAAAACCGGAAGTGGCATTTAATGTCCTTTCTCTTTGACTTTTTAGGGTTTAAAGACCTGCTTCATCCATTTTTCACTTTTTTAAGCCTGTTTAGACACCTTTTAGGCCACTCGGAGAATTTGGCAAAAATTTGAAAATTTCGAGGAGCACACCCCCTGAAAACGGACCCCCCATTTTTATTGCATTTTTATACTCGTTGGAACTTCTTTTTACCAAGGGGTTACCAGAGGGGTGAAAATGAGTTGATTTGAGCTTTAAACAGCCAATAAATTGGCTGGGAATCTGGCATTTTCCAAAACCGGAAGTGGCATTTAATGTCCTTTCTCTTTGACTTTTTAGGGTTTAAAGACCTGCTGCATCCATTTTTCACATTTTTAAGCTTGTTTAGACACCTTTTGGGCCACTCGGAGAATTTGGCAAAAATTTGAAAATTTCGAGGAGCACACCCCTCAAAACGGACCCCCCATTTTTATTGCATTTTTATACTCGTTGGAACTTCTTTTTTCCAAGGGGTTACCAGAGGGGTGAAAAATGAGTTGATTTGAGCTTTAAAAAGCCAATCAATTGGCTGGGAAACTGGCATTTTCCAAAACCGGAAGTGGCATTTAGTGTCCTTTCTCCTTGACTTTTTAGGGTTTAAAGACCTGCTGCATCCATTTTTCACATTTTTAAGCCTGTTTAGACACCTTTTGGGCCACTCGGAGAATTTGGCAAAAATTTGAAAATTTCGAGGAGCACACCCCTCAAAACGGACCCCCTATTTTTATTGCATTTTTATACTCGTTGGAACTTCTTTTTTCCAAAGGGTTACCAGAGGGGTGAAAATGAGTTGATTTGAGCTTTAAACAGCCAATAAATTGGCTGGGAAACTGGCATTTTCCAAAACCGGAAGTGGCATTTAATGTCCTTTCTCTTTGACTTTTTAGGGTTTAAAGACCTGCTGCATCCACTTTTCACATTTTTAAGCCTGTTTAGACACCTTTTGGGCCACTCGGAGAATTTGGCAAAAATTTGAAAATTTCGAGGAGCACACCCCTCAAAACGGACCCCCCATTTTTATTGCATTTTTATACTCGTTGGAACTTCTTTTTTCCAAGGGGTTACCAGAGGGGTGAAAATGAGTTGATTTGAGCTTTAAACAGCCAATAAATTGGCTGGGAAACTGGCATTTTCCAAAACCGGAATTGGCATTTAATGTCCTTTCTCTTTGACTTTTTAGGGTTTAAAGACCTGCTTCATCCATTTTTCACATTTTTAAGCCTGTTTAGACACCTTTTGGGCCACTCGGAGAATTTGGCAAAAATTTGAAAATTTCGAGGAGCACACCCCTCAAAACGGACCCCCCATTTTTATTGCATTTTTATACTCATTGGAACTTCTTTTTACCAAGGGGTTACCAGAGGGGTGAAAAATGAGTTGATTTGAGCTTTAAACAGCCAAAAAAATTGGCTGGGAAACTGGCATTTTCCAAAACCGGAAGTGGCATTTAATGTCCTTTCTCCTTGACTTTTTAGGGTTTAAAGACCTGCTGCATCCATCTTTCACATTTTTAAGCCTGTTTAGACACCTTTTGGGCCACTCGGAGAATTTGGCAAAAATTTGAAAATTTCGAGGAGCACACCCCTCAAAACGGACCCCCCATTTTTATTGCATTTTTATACTCGTTGGAACTTCTTTTTCCAAGGGGTTACCAGAGGGGTGAAAATGAGTTGATTTGAGCTTTAAACAGCCAATAAATTGGCTGGGAAACTGGCATTTTCCAAAACCGGAAGTGGCATTTAATGTCCTTTCTCTTTGACTTTTTAGGGTTTAAAGACCTGCTGCATCCATTTTTCACATTTTTAAGCCTGTTTAGACACCTTTTGGGCCACTCGGAGAATTTGGCAAAAATTTGAAAATTTCGAGGAGCACACCCCTCAAAACGGACCCCCCATTTTTATTGCATTTTTATACTCGTTGGAACTTCTTTTTTCCAAAGGGTTACCAGAGGGGTGAAAATGAGTTGATTTGAGCTTTAAACAGCCAATAAATTGGCTGGGAAACTGGCATTTTCCAAAACCGGAAGTGGCATTTAATGTCCTTTCTCTTTGACTTTTTAGGGTTTAAAGACCTGCTTCATCCATTTTTCACTTTTTTAAGCCTGTTTAGACACCTTTTGGGCCACTCGGAGAATTTGGCAAAAATTTGAAAATTTCGAGGAGCACACCCCTCAAAACGGACCCCCCATTTTTATTGCATTTTTATACTCGTTGGAACTTCTTTTTACCAAGGGGTTACCAGAGGGGTGAAAAATGAGTTGATTTGAGCTTTAAACAGCCAATAAATTGGCTGGGAAACTGGCATTTTCCAAAACCGGAAGTGGCATTTAATGTCCTTTCTCTTTGACTTTTTAGGGTTTAAAGACCTGCTGCATCCATTTTTCACATTTTTAAGCCTGTTTAGACACCTTTTGGGCCACTCGGAGAATTTGGCAAAAATTTGAAAATTTCGAGGAGCACACCCCTCAAAACGGACCCCCCATTTTTATTGCATTTTTATACTCGTTGGAACTTCTTTTTTCCAAAGGGTTACCAGAGGGGTGAAAATGAGTTGATTTGAGCTTTAAACAGCCAATAAATTGGCTGGGAAACTGGCATTTTCCAAAACCGGAAGTGGCATTTAATGTCCTTTCTCTTTGACTTTTTAGGGTTTAAAGACCTGCTTCATCCATTTTTCACATTTTTAAGCCTGTTTAGACACCTTTTGGGCCACTCGGAGAATTTGGCAAAAATTTGAAAATTTCGAGGAGCACACCCCCTCAAAACGGACCCCCCATTTTTATTGCATTTTTATACTCGTTGGAACTTCTTTTTACCAAGGGGTTACCAGAGGGGTGAAAATGAGTTGATTTGAGCTTTAAACAGCCAATAAATTGGCTGGGAAACTGGCATTTTCCAAAACCGGAAGTGGCATTTAATGTCCTTTCTCTTTGACTTTTTAGGGTTTAAAGACCTGCTGCATCCATTTTTCACATTTTTAAGCCTGTTTAGACACCTTTTGGGCCACTCGGAGAATTTGGCAAAAATTTGAAAATTTCGAGGAGCACACCCCTCAAAACGGACCCCCCATTTTTATTGCATTTTTATACTCGTTGGAACTTCTTTTTTCCAAGGGGTTACCAGAGGGGTGAAAATGAGTTGATTTGAGCTTTAAACAGCCAATAAATTGGCTGGGAAACTGGCATTTTCCAAAACCGGAAGTGGCATTTAATGTCCTTTCTCTTTGACTTTTTAGGGTTTAAAGACCTGCTGCATCCATTTTTCACATTTTTAAGCCTGTTTAGACACCTTTTGGGCCACTCGGAGAATTTGGCAAAAATTTGAAAATTTCGAGGAGCACACCCCTCAAAACGGACCCCCCATTTTTATTGCATTATTATACTCGTTGGAACTTCTTTTTTCCAAAGGGTTACCAGAGGGGTGAAAATGAGTTGATTTGAGCTTTAAACAGCCAATAAATTGGCTGGGAAACTGGCATTTTCCAAAACCGGAAGTGGCATTTAATGTCCTTTCTCTTTGACTTTTTAGGGTTTAAAGACCTGCTTCATCCATTTTTCACTTTTTTAAGCCTGTTTAGACACCTTTTGGGCCACTCGGAGAATTTGGCAAAAATTTGAAAATTTCGAGGAGCACACCCCCTGAAAACGGACCCCCCATTTTTATTGCATTTTTATACTCGTTGGAACTTCTTTTTACCAAGGGGTTACCAGAGGGGTGAAAATGAGTTGATTTGAGCTTTAAACAGCCAATAAATTGGCTGGGAAACTGGCATTTTCCAAAACCGGAATTGGCATTTAATGTCCTTTCTCTTTGACTTTTTAGGGTTTAAAGACCTGCTTCATCCATTTTTCACATTTTTAAGCCTGTTTAGACACCTTTTGGGCCACTCGGAGAATTTGGCAAAAATTTGAAAATTTCGAGGAGCACACCCCTCAAAACGGACCCCCCATTTTTATTGCATTTTTATACTCGTTGGAACTTCTTTTTACCAAGGGGTTACCAGAGGGGTGAAAAATGAGTTGATTTGAGCTTTAAACAGCCAAAAAAATTGGCTGGGAAACTGGCATTTTCCAAAACCGGAAGTGGCATTTAATGTCCTTTCTCTTTGACTTTTTAGGGTTTAAAGACCTGCTGCATCCATTTTTCACATTTTTAAGCCTGTTTAGACACCTTTTGGGCCACTCGGAGAATTTGGCAAAAATTTGAAAATTTCGAGGAGCACACCCCTCAAAACGGACCCCCCATTTTTATTGCATTTTTATACTCGTTGGAACTTCTTTTTTCCAAGGGGTTACCAGAGGGGTGAAAAATGAGTTGATTTGAGCTTTAAAAAGCCAATCAATTGGCTGGGAAACTGGCATTTTCCAAAACCGGAAGTGGCATTTAGTGTCCTTTCTCCTTGACTTTTTAGGGTTTAAAGACCTGCTGCATCCATTTTTCACATTTTTAAGCCTGTTTAGACACCTTTTGGGCCACTCGGAGAATTTGGCAAAAATTTGAAAATTTCGAGGAGCACACCCCTCAAAACGGACCCCCTATTTTTATTGCATTTTTATACTCGTTGGAACTTCTTTTTTCCAAAGGGTTACCAGAGGGGTGAAAATGAGTTGATTTGAGCTTTAAACAGCCAATAAATTGGCTGGGAAACTGGCATTTTCCAAAACCGGAAGTGGCATTTAATGTCCTTTCTCTTTGACTTTTTAGGGTTTAAAGACCTGCTGCATCCACTTTTCACATTTTTAAGCCTGTTTAGACACCTTTTGGGCCACTCGGAGAATTTGGCAAAAATTTGAAAATTTCGAGGAGCACACCCCTCAAAACGGACCCCCCATTTTTATTGCATTTTTATACTCGTTGGAACTTCTTTTTTCCAAGGGGTTACCAGAGGGGTGAAAATGAGTTGATTTGAGCTTTAAACAGCCAATAAATTGGCTGGGAAACTGGCATTTTCCAAAACCGGAATTGGCATTTAATGTCCTTTCTCTTTGACTTTTTAGGGTTTAAAGACCTGCTTCATCCATTTTTCACATTTTTAAGCCTGTTTAGACACCTTTTGGGCCACTCGGAGAATTTGGCAAAAATTTGAAAATTTCGAGGAGCACACCCCTCAAAACGGACCCCCCATTTTTATTGCATTTTTATACTCATTGGAACTTCTTTTTACCAAGGGGTTACCAGAGGGGTGAAAAATGAGTTGATTTGAGCTTTAAACAGCCAAAAAAATTGGCTGGGAAACTGGCATTTTCCAAAACCGGAAGTGGCATTTAATGTCCTTTCTCCTTGACTTTTTAGGGTTTAAAGACCTGCTGCATCCATCTTTCACATTTTTAAGCCTGTTTAGACACCTTTTGGGCCACTCGGAGAATTTGGCAAAAATTTGAAAATTTCGAGGAGCACACCCCTCAAAACGGACCCCCCATTTTTATTGCATTTTTATACTCGTTGGAACTTCTTTTTCCAAGGGGTTACCAGAGGGGTGAAAATGAGTTGATTTGAGCTTTAAACAGCCAATAAATTGGCTGGGAAACTGGCATTTTCCAAAACCGGAAGTGGCATTTAATGTCCTTTCTCTTTGACTTTTTAGGGTTTAAAGACCTGCTGCATCCATTTTTCACATTTTTAAGCCTGTTTAGACACCTTTTGGGCCACTCGGAGAATTTGGCAAAAATTTGAAAATTTCGAGGAGCACACCCCTCAAAACGGACCCCCCATTTTTATTGCATTTTTATACTCGTTGGAACTTCTTTTTTCCAAAGGGTTACCAGAGGGGTGAAAATGAGTTGATTTGAGCTTTAAACAGCCAATAAATTGGCTGGGAAACTGGCATTTTCCAAAACCGGAAGTGGCATTTAATGTCCTTTCTCTTTGACTTTTTAGGGTTTAAAGACCTGCTTCATCCATTTTTCACTTTTTTAAGCCTGTTTAGACACCTTTTGGGCCACTCGGAGAATTTGGCAAAAATTTGAAAATTTCGAGGAGCACACCCCTCAAAACGGACCCCCCATTTTTATTGCATTTTTATACTCGTTGGAACTTCTTTTTACCAAGGGGTTACCAGAGGGGTGAAAAATGAGTTGATTTGAGCTTTAAACAGCCAATAAATTGGCTGGGAAACTGGCATTTTCCAAAACCGGAAGTGGCATTTAATGTCCTTTCTCTTTGACTTTTTAGGGTTTAAAGACCTGCTGCATCCATTTTTCACATTTTTAAGCCTGTTTAGACACCTTTTGGGCCACTCGGAGAATTTGGCAAAAATTTGAAAATTTCGAGGAGCACACCCCTCAAAACGGACCCCCCATTTTTATTGCATTTTTATACTCGTTGGAACTTCTTTTTTCCAAAGGGTTACCAGAGGGGTGAAAAATGAGTTGATTTGAGCTTTAAACAGCCAAAAAAATTGGCTGGGAAACTGGCATTTTCCAAAACCGGAAGTGGCATTTAATGTCCTTTCTCTTTGACTTTTTAGGGTTTAAAGACCTGCTGCATCCATTTTTCACATTTTTAAGCCTGTTTAGACACCTTTTGGGCCACTCGGAGAATTTGGCAAAAATTTGAAAATTTCGAGGAGCACACCCCTCAAAACGGACCCCCCATTTTTATTGCATTTTTATACTCGTTGGAACTTCTTTTTTCCAAGGGGTTACCAGAGGGGTGAAAATGAGTTGATTTGAGCTTTAAACAGCCAATAAATTGGCTGGGAATCTGGCATTTTCCAAAACCGGAAGTGGCATTTAATGTCCTTTCTCTTTGACTTTTTAGGGTTTAAAGACCTGCTGCATCCATTTTTCACATTTTTAAGCTTGTTTAGACACCTTTTGGGCCACTCGGAGAATTTGGCAAAAATTTGAAAATTTCGAGGAGCACACCCCTCAAAACGGACCCCCCATTTTTATTGCATTTTTATACTCGTTGGAACTTCTTTTTTCCAAGGGGTTACCAGAGGGGTGAAAAATGAGTTGATTTGAGCTTTAAAAAGCCAATCAATTGGCTGGGAAACTGGCATTTTCCAAAACCGGAAGTGGCATTTAGTGTCCTTTCTCCTTGACTTTTTAGGGTTTAAAGACCTGCTGCATCCATTTTTCACATTTTTAAGCCTGTTTAGACACCTTTTGGGCCACTCGGAGAATTTGGCAAAAATTTGAAAATTTCGAGGAGCACACCCCTCAAAACGGACCCCCTATTTTTATTGCATTTTTATACTCGTTGGAACTTCTTTTTTCCAAAGGGTTACCAGAGGGGTGAAAATGAGTTGATTTGAGCTTTAAACAGCCAATAAATTGGCTGGGAAACTGGCATTTTCCAAAACCGGAAGTGGCATTTAATGTCCTTTCTCTTTGACTTTTTAGGGTTTAAAGACCTGCTGCATCCACTTTTCACATTTTTAAGCCTGTTTAGACACCTTTTGGGCCACTCGGAGAATTTGGCAAAAATTTGAAAATTTCGAGGAGCACACCCCTCAAAACGGACCCCCCATTTTTATTGCATTTTTATACTCGTTGGAACTTCTTTTTTCCAAGGGGTTACCAGAGGGGTGAAAATGAGTTGATTTGAGCTTTAAACAGCCAATAAATTGGCTGGGAAACTGGCATTTTCCAAAACCGGAATTGGCATTTAATGTCCTTTCTCTTTGACTTTTTAGGGTTTAAAGACCTGCTTCATCCATTTTTCACATTTTTAAGCCTGTTTAGACACCTTTTGGGCCACTCGGAGAATTTGGCAAAAATTTGAAAATTTCGAGGAGCACACCCCTCAAAACGGACCCCCCATTTTTATTGCATTTTTATACTCATTGGAACTTCTTTTTACCAAGGGGTTACCAGAGGGGTGAAAAATGAGTTGATTTGAGCTTTAAACAGCCAAAAAAATTGGCTGGGAAACTGGCATTTTCCAAAACCGGAAGTGGCATTTAATGTCCTTTCTCCTTGACTTTTTAGGGTTTAAAGACCTGCTGCATCCATCTTTCACATTTTTAAGCCTGTTTAGACACCTTTTGGGCCACTCGGAGAATTTGGCAAAAATTTGAAAATTTCGAGGAGCACACCCCTCAAAACGGACCCCCCATTTTTATTGCATTTTTATACTCGTTGGAACTTCTTTTTCCAAGGGGTTACCAGAGGGGTGAAAATGAGTTGATTTGAGCTTTAAACAGCCAATAAATTGGCTGGGAAACTGGCATTTTCCAAAACCGGAAGTGGCATTTAATGTCCTTTCTCTTTGACTTTTTAGGGTTTAAAGACCTGCTGCATCCATTTTTCACATTTTTAAGCCTGTTTAGACACCTTTTGGGCCACTCGGAGAATTTGGCAAAAATTTGAAAATTTCGAGGAGCACACCCCTCAAAACGGACCCCCCATTTTTATTGCATTTTTATACTCGTTGGAACTTCTTTTTTCCAAAGGGTTACCAGAGGGGTGAAAATGAGTTGATTTGAGCTTTAAACAGCCAATAAATTGGCTGGGAAACTGGCATTTTCCAAAACCGGAAGTGGCATTTAATGTCCTTTCTCTTTGACTTTTTAGGGTTTAAAGACCTGCTTCATCCATTTTTCACTTTTTTAAGCCTGTTTAGACACCTTTTGGGCCACTCGGAGAATTTGGCAAAAATTTGAAAATTTCGAGGAGCACACCCCTCAAAACGGACCCCCCATTTTTATTGCATTTTTATACTCGTTGGAACTTCTTTTTACCAAGGGGTTACCAGAGGGGTGAAAAATGAGTTGATTTGAGCTTTAAACAGCCAATAAATTGGCTGGGAAACTGGCATTTTCCAAAACCGGAAGTGGCATTTAATGTCCTTTCTCTTTGACTTTTTAGGGTTTAAAGACCTGCTGCATCCATTTTTCACATTTTTAAGCCTGTTTAGACACCTTTTGGGCCACTCGGAGAATTTGGCAAAAATTTGAAAATTTCGAGGAGCACACCCCTCAAAACGGACCCCCCATTTTTATTGCATTTTTATACTCGTTGGAACTTCTTTTTTCCAAAGGGTTACCAGAGGGGTGAAAATGAGTTGATTTGAGCTTTAAACAGCCAATAAATTGGCTGGGAAACTGGCATTTTCCAAAACCGGAAGTGGCATTTAATGTCCTTTCTCTTTGACTTTTTAGGGTTTAAAGACCTGCTTCATCCATTTTTCACATTTTTAAGCCTGTTTAGACACCTTTTGGGCCACTCGGAGAATTTGGCAAAAATTTGAAAATTTCGAGGAGCACACCCCCTCAAAACGGACCCCCCATTTTTATTGCATTTTTATACTCGTTGGAACTTCTTTTTACCAAGGGGTTACCAGAGGGGTGAAAATGAGTTGATTTGAGCTTTAAACAGCCAATAAATTGGCTGGGAAACTGGCATTTTCCAAAACCGGAAGTGGCATTTAATGTCCTTTCTCTTTGACTTTTTAGGGTTTAAAGACCTGCTGCATCCATTTTTCACATTTTTAAGCCTGTTTAGACACCTTTTGGGCCACTCGGAGAATTTGGCAAAAATTTGAAAATTTCGAGGAGCACACCCCTCAAAACGGACCCCCCATTTTTATTGCATTTTTATACTCGTTGGAACTTCTTTTTTCCAAGGGGTTACCAGAGGGGTGAAAATGAGTTGATTTGAGCTTTAAACAGCCAATAAATTGGCTGGGAAACTGGCATTTTCCAAAACCGGAAGTGGCATTTAATGTCCTTTCTCTTTGACTTTTTAGGGTTTAAAGACCTGCTGCATCCATTTTTCACATTTTTAAGCCTGTTTAGACACCTTTTGGGCCACTCGGAGAATTTGGCAAAAATTTGAAAATTTCGAGGAGCACACCCCTCAAAACGGACCCCCCATTTTTATTGCATTTTTATACTCGTTGGAACTTCTTTTTTCCAAAGGGTTACCAGAGGGGTGAAAATGAGTTGATTTGAGCTTTAAACAGCCAATAAATTGGCTGGGAAACTGGCATTTTCCAAAACCGGAAGTGGCATTTAATGTCCTTTCTCTTTGACTTTTTAGGGTTTAAAGACCTGCTTCATCCATTTTTCACTTTTTTAAGCCTGTTTAGACACCTTTTGGGCCACTCGGAGAATTTGGCAAAAATTTGAAAATTTCGAGGAGCACACCCCCTGAAAACGGACCCCCCATTTTTATTGCATTTTTATACTCGTTGGAACTTCTTTTTACCAAGGGGTTACCAGAGGGGTGAAAATGAGTTGATTTGAGCTTTAAACAGCCAATAAATTGGCTGGGAAACTGGCATTTTCCAAAACCGGAATTGGCATTTAATGTCCTTTCTCTTTGACTTTTTAGGGTTTAAAGACCTGCTTCATCCATTTTTCACATTTTTAAGCCTGTTTAGACACCTTTTGGGCCACTCGGAGAATTTGGCAAAAATTTGAAAATTTCGAGGAGCACACCCCTCAAAACGGACCCCCCATTTTTATTGCATTTTTATACTCGTTGGAACTTCTTTTTACCAAGGGGTTACCAGAGGGGTGAAAAATGAGTTGATTTGAGCTTTAAACAGCCAAAAAAATTGGCTGGGAAACTGGCATTTTCCAAAACCGGAAGTGGCATTTAATGTCCTTTCTCTTTGACTTTTTAGGGTTTAAAGACCTGCTGCATCCATTTTTCACATTTTTAAGCCTGTTTAGACACCTTTTGGGCCACTCGGAGAATTTGGCAAAAATTTGAAAATTTCGAGGAGCACACCCCTCAAAACGGACCCCCCATTTTTATTGCATTTTTATACTCGTTGGAACTTCTTTTTTCCAAGGGGTTACCAGAGGGGTGAAAATGAGTTGATTTGAGCTTTAAACAGCCAATAAATTGGCTGGGAATCTGGCATTTTCCAAAACCGGAAGTGGCATTTAATGTCCTTTCTCTTTGACTTTTTAGGGTTTAAAGACCTGCTGCATCCATTTTTCACATTTTTAAGCTTGTTTAGACACCTTTTGGGCCACTCGGAGAATTTGGCAAAAATTTGAAAATTTCGAGGAGCACACCCCTCAAAACGGACCCCCCATTTTTATTGCATTTTTATACTCGTTGGAACTTCTTTTTTCCAAGGGGTTACCAGAGGGGTGAAAAATGAGTTGATTTGAGCTTTAAAAAGCCAATCAATTGGCTGGGAAACTGGCATTTTCCAAAACCGGAAGTGGCATTTAGTGTCCTTTCTCCTTGACTTTTTAGGGTTTAAAGACCTGCTGCATCCATTTTTCACATTTTTAAGCCTGTTTAGACACCTTTTGGGCCACTCGGAGAATTTGGCAAAAATTTGAAAATTTCGAGGAGCACACCCCTCAAAACGGACCCCCTATTTTTATTGCATTTTTATACTCGTTGGAACTTCTTTTTTCCAAAGGGTTACCAGAGGGGTGAAAATGAGTTGATTTGAGCTTTAAACAGCCAATAAATTGGCTGGGAAACTGGCATTTTCCAAAACCGGAAGTGGCATTTAATGTCCTTTCTCTTTGACTTTTTAGGGTTTAAAGACCTGCTGCATCCACTTTTCACATTTTTAAGCCTGTTTAGACACCTTTTGGGCCACTCGGAGAATTTGGCAAAAATTTGAAAATTTCGAGGAGCACACGCCTCAAAACGGACCCCCCATTTTTATTGCATTTTTATACTCGTTGGAACTTCTTTTTTCCAAGGGGTTACCAGAGGGGTGAAAATGAGTTGATTTGAGCTTTAAACAGCCAATAAATTGGCTGGGAAACTGGCATTTTCCAAAACCGGAAGTGGCATTTAATGTCCTTTCTCTTTGACTTTTTAGGGTTTAAAGACCTGCTTCATCCATTTTTCACATTTTTAAGCCTGTTTAGACACCTTTTGGGCAACTCGGAGAATTTGGCAAAAATTTGAAAATTTCGAGGAGCACACCCCTCAAAACGGACCCCCCATTTTTATTGCATTTTTATACTCGTTGGAACTTCTTTTTTCCAAGGGGTTACCAGAGGGGTGAAAATGAATTGATTTGAGCTTTAAACAGCCAATAAATTGGCTGGGAAACTGGCATTTTCCAAAACCGGAAGTGGCATTTAATGTCCTTTCTCTTTGACTTTTTAGGGTTTAAAGACCTGCTGCATCCATTTTTCACATTTTTAAGCCTGTTTAGACACCTTTTGGGCCACTCGGAGAATTTGGCAAAAATTTGAAAATTTCGAGGAGCACACCCCTCAAAACGGACCCCCCATTTTTATTGCATTTTTATACTCGTTGGAACTTCTTTTTTCCAAAGGGTTACCAGAGGGGTGAAAATGAGTTGATTTGAGCTTTAAACAGCCAATAAATTGGCTGGGAAACTGGCATTTTCCAAAACCGGAAGTGGCATTTAATGTCCTTTCTCTTTGACTTTTTAGGGTTTAAAGACCTGCTTCATCCATTTTTCACTTTTTTAAGCCTGTTTAGACACCTTTTGGGCCACTCGGAGAATTTGGCAAAAATTTGAAAATTTCGAGGAGCACACCCCCTGAAAACGGACCCCCCATTTTTATTGCATTTTTATACTCGTTGGAACTTCTTTTTACCAAGGGGTTACCAGAGGGGTGAAAATGAGTTGATTTGAGCTTTAAACAGCCAATAAATTGGCTGGGAAACTGGCATTTTCCAAAACCGGAAGTGGCATTTAATGTCCTTTCTCTTTGACTTTTTAGGGTTTAAAGACCTGCTGCATCATTTTTTCACATTTTTAAGCTTGTTTAGACACCTTTTGGGCCACCTGCAGAATTTGGCAAAAATTTGAAAATTTCGAGGAGCACACCCCTCAAAACGGACCCCCCAATTTTATTGCATTTTTATACTCGTTGGAACTTCTTTTTACCAAGGGGTTACCAGAGGGGTGAAAATGAGTTGATTTGAGCTTTAAACAGCCAATAAATTGGCTGGGAAACTGGCATTTTCCAAAACCGGAAGTGACATTTAATGTCCTTTCTCTTTGACTTTTTAGGGTTTAAAGACCTGCTGCATCCATTTTTCACATTTTTAAGCCTGTTTAGACACCTTTTGGGCCACTCGGAGAATTTGGCAAAAATTTGAAAATTTCGAGGAGCACACCCCTCAAAACGGACCCCCCATTTTTATTGCATTTTTATACTCGTTGGAACTTCTTTTTTCCAATGGGTTACCAGAGGGGTGAAAATGAGTTGATTTGAGCTTTAAACAGCCAATAAATTGGCTGGGAAACTGGCATTTTCCAAAACCGGAAGTGGCATTTAATGTCCTTTCTCTTTGACTTTTTAGGGTTTAAAGACCTGCTGCATCCATTTTTCACATTTTTAAGCCTGTTTAGACACCTTTTGGGCCACTCGGAGAATTTGGCAAAAATTTGAAAATTTCGAGGAGCACACCCCTCAAAACGGACCCCCCATTTTTATTGCATTTTTATACTCGTTGGAACTTCTTTTTTCCAAAGGGTTACCAGAGGGGTGAAAATGAGTTGATTTGAGCTTTAAACAGCCAATAAATTGGCTGGGAAACTGGCATTTTCCAAAACCGGAAGTGGCATTTAATGTCCTTTCTCTTTGACTTTTTAGGGTTTAAAGACCTGCTTCATCCATTTTTCACTTTTTTAAGCCTGTTTAGACACCTTTTGGGCCACTCGGAGAATTTGGCAAAAATTTGAAAATTTCGAGGAGCACACCCACTGAAAACGGACCCCCCATTTTTATTGCATTTTTATACTCGTTGGAACTTCTTTTTACCAAGGGGTTACCAGAGGGGTGAAAATGAGTTGATTTGAGCTTTAAACAGCCAATAAATTGGCTGGGAAACTGGCATTTTCCAAAACCGGAAGTGGCATTTAATGTCCTTTCTCTTTGACTTTTTAGGGTTTAAAGACCTGCTGCATCATTTTTTCACATTTTTAAGCTTGTTTAGACACCTTTTGGGCCACCTGCAGAATTTGGCAAAAATTTGAAAATTTCGAGGAGCACACCCCTCAAAACGGACCCCCCATTTTTATTGCATTTTTATACTCGTTGGAACTTCTTTTTACCAAGGGGTTACCAGATGGGTGAAAAATGAGTTGATTTGAGCTTTAAACAGCCAAAAAAATTGGCTGGGAAACTGGCATTTTCCAAAACCGGAAGTGGCATTTAATGTCCTTTCTCTTTGACTTTTTAGGGTTTAAAGACCTGCTGCATCCATTTTTCACATTTTTAAGCCTGTTTAGACACCTTTTGGGCCACTCGGAGAATTTGGCAAAAATTTGAAAATTTCGAGGAGCACACCCCTCAAAACGGACCCCCCATTTTTATTGCATTTTTATACTCGTTGGAACTTCTTTTTTCCAAGGGGTTACCAGAGGGGTGAAAATGAGTTGATTTGAGCTTTAAACAGCCAATAAATTGGCTGGGAATCTGGCATTTTCCAAAACCGGAAGTGGCATTTAATGTCCTTTCTCTTTGACTTTTTAGGGTTTAAAGACCTGCTGCATCCATTTTTCACATTTTTAAGCTTGTTTAGACACCTTTTGGGCCACTCGGAGAATTTGGCAAAAATTTGAAAATTTCGAGGAGCACACCCCTCAAAACGGACCCCCCATTTTTATTGCATTTTTATACTCGTTGGAACTTCTTTTTTCCAAGGAGTTACCAGAGGGGTGAAAAATGAGTTGATTTGAGCTTTAAAAAGCCAATCAATTGGCTGAGAAACTGGCATTTTCCAAAACCGGAAGTGGCATTTAGTGTCCTTTCTCCTTGACTTTTTAGGGTTTAAAGACCTGCTGCATCCATTTTTCACATTTTTAAGCCTGTTTAGACACCTTTTGGGCCACTCGGAGAATTTGGCAAAAATTTGAAAATTTCGAGGAGCACACCCCTCAAAACGGACCCCCCATTTTTATTGCATTTTTATACTCGTTGGAACTTCTTTTTTCCAAAGGGTTACCAGAGGGGTGAAAATGAGTTGATTTGAGCTTTAAACAGCCAATAAATTGGCTGGGAAACTGGCATTTTCCAAAACCGGAAGTGGCATTTAATGTCCTTTCTCTTTGACTTTTTAGGGTTTAAAGACCTGCTGCATCCACTTTTCACATTTTTAAGCCTGTTTAGACACCTTTTGGGCCACTCGGAGAATTTGGCAAAAATTTGAAAATTTCGAGGAGCACACGCCTCAAAACGGACCCCCCATTTTTATTGCATTTTTATACTCGTTGGAACTTCTTTTTTCCAAGGGGTTACCAGAGGGGTGAAAATGAGTTGATTTGAGCTTTAAACAGCCAATAAATTGGCTGGGAAACTGGCATTTTCCAAAACCGGAAGTGGCATTTAATGTCCTTTCTCTTTGACTTTTTAGGGTTTAAAGACCTGCTTCATCCATTTTTCACATTTTTAAGCCTGTTTAGACACCTTTTGGGCAACTCGGAGAATTTGGCAAAAATTTGAAAATTTCGAGGAGCACACCCCTCAAAACGGACCCCCCATTTTTATTGCATTTTTATACTCGTTGGAACTTCTTTTTTCCAAGGGGTTACCAGAGGGGTGAAAATGAGTTGATTTGAGCTTTAAACAGCCAATAAATTGGCTGGGAAACTGGCATTTTCCAAAACCGGAAGTGGCATTTAATGTCCTTTCTCTTTGACTTTTTAGGGTTTAAAGACCTGCTGCATCCATTTTTCACATTTTTAAGCCTGTTTAGACACCTTTTGGGCCACTCGGAGAATTTGGCAAAAATTTGAAAATTTCGAGGAGCACACCCCTCAAAACGGACCCCCCATTTTTATTGCATTTTTATACTCGTTGGAACTTCTTTTTTCCAAGGGGTTACCAGAGGGGTGAAAATGAGTTGATTTGAGCTTTAAACAGCCAATAAATTGGCTGGGAAACTGGCATTTTCCAAAACCGGAAGTGGCATTTAATGTCCTTTCTCTTTGACTTTTTAGGGTTTAAAGACCTGCTGCATCCATTTTTCACATTTTTAATCCTGTTTAGACACCTTTTGGGCCACTCGGAGAATTTGGCAAAAATTTGAAAATTTCGAGGAGCACACCCCTCAAAACGGACCCCCCATTTTTATTGCATTTTTATACTCGTTGGAACTTCTTTTTTCCAAAGGGTTACCAGAGGGGTGAAAATGAGTTGATTTGAGCTTTAAACAGCCAATAAATTGGCTGGGAAACTGGCATTTTCCAAAACCGGAAGTGGCATTTAATGTCCTTTCTCTTTGACTTTTTAGGGTTTAAAGACCTGCTTCATCCATTTTTCACTTTTTTAAGCCTGTTTAGACACCTTTTGGGCCACTCGGAGAATTTGGCAAAAATTTGAAAATTTCGAGGAGCACACCCCCTGAAAACGGACCCCCCATTTTTATTGCATTTTTATACTCGTTGGAACTTCTTTTTACCAAGGGGTTACCAGAGGGGTGAAAATGAGTTGATTTGAGCTTTAAACAGCCAATAAATTGGCTGGGAAACTGGCATTTTCCAAAACCGGAAGTGGCATTTAATGTCCTTTCTCTTTGACTTTTTAGGGTTTAAAGACCTGCTGCATCATTTTTTCACATTTTTAAGCTTGTTTAGACACCTTTTGGGCCACCTGTAGAATTTGGCAAAAATTTGAAAATTTCGAGGAGCACACCCCTCAAAACGGACCCCCCAATTTTATTGCATTTTTATACTCGTTGGAACTTCTTTTTACCAAGGGGTTACCAGAGGGGTGAAAATGAGTTGATTTGAGCTTTAAACAGCCAATAAATTGGCTGGGAAACTGGCATTTTCCAAAACCGGAAGTGGCATTTAATGTCCTTTCTCTTTGACTTTTTAGGGTTTAAAGACCTGCTGCATCCATTTTTCACATTTTTAAGCCTGTTTAGACACCTTTTGGGCCACTCGGAGAATTTGGCAAAAATTTGAAAATTTCGAGGAGCACACCCCTCAAAACGGACCCCCCATTTTTATTGCATTTTTATACTCGTTGGAACTTCTTTTTTCCAAAGGGTTACCAGAGGGGTGAAAAATGAGTTGATTTGAGCTTTAAACAGCCAATAAATTGGCTGGGAAACTGGCATTTTCCAAAACCGGAAGTGGCATTTAATGTCCTTTCTCTTTGACTTTTTAGGGTTTAAAGACCTGCTTCATCCATTTTTCACATTTTTAAGCCTGTTTAGACACCTTTTGGGCCACTCGGAGAATTTGGCAAAAATTTGAAAATTTCGAGGAGCACACCCCTCAAAACGGACCCCCCATTTTTATTGCATTTTTATACTCGTTGGAACTTCTTTTTTCCAAGGGGTTACCAGAGGGGTGAAAATGAGTTGATTTGAGCTTTAAACAGCCAATAAATTGGCTGGGAAACTGGCATTTTCCAAAACCGGAAGTGGCATTTAATGTCCTTTCTCTTTGACTTTTTAGGGTTTAAAGACCTGCTGCATCCATTTTTCACATTTTTAAGCCTGTTTAGACACCTTTTGGGCCACTCGGAGAATTTGGCAAAAATTTGAAAATTTCGAGGAGCACACCCCTCAAAACGGACCCCCCATTTTTATTGCATTTTTATACTCGTTGGAACTTCTTTTTTCCAAAGGGTTACCAGAGGGGTGAAAATGAGTTGATTTGAGCTTTAAACAGCCAATAAATTGGCTGGGAAACTGGCATTTTCCAAAACCGGAAGTGGCATTTAATGTCCTTTCTCTTTGACTTTTTAGGGTTTAAAGACCTGCTGCATCCATTTTTCACATTTTTAAGCCTGTTTAGACACCTTTTGGGCCACTCGGAGAATTTGGCAAAAATTTGAAAATTTCGAGGAGCACACCCCTCAAAACGGACCCCCCATTTTTATTGCATTTTTATACTCGTTGGAACTTCTTTTTTCCAAGGGGTTACCAGAGGGGTGAAAATGAGTTGATTTGAGCTTTAAACAGCCAATAAATTGGCTGGGAAACTGGCATTTTCCAAAACCGGAAGTGGCATTTAATGTCCTTTCTCTTTGACTTTTTAGGGTTTAAAGACCTGCTGCATCCATTTTTCACATTTTTAAGCCTGTTTAGACACCTTTTGGGCCACTCGGAGAATTTGGCAAAAATTTGAAAATTTCGAGGAGCACACCCCTCAAAACGGACCCCCCATTTTTATTGCATTTTTATACTCGTTGGAACTTCTTTTTTCCAAAGGGTTACCAGAGGGGTGAAAATGAGTTGATTTGAGCTTTAAACAGCCAATAAATTGGCTGGGAAACTGGCATTTTCCAAAACCGGAAGTGGCATTTAATGTCCTTTCTCTTTGACTTTTTAGGGTTTAAAGACCTGCTTCATCCATTTTTCACTTTTTTAAGCCTGTTTAGACACCTTTTGGGCCACTCGGAGAATTTGGCAAAAATTTGAAAATTTCGAGGAGCACACCCCCTGAAAACGGACCCCCCATTTTTATTGCATTTTTATACTCGTTGGAACTTCTTTTTACCAAGGGGTTACCAGAGGGGTGAAAATGAGTTGATTTGAGCTTTAAACAGCCAATAAATTGGCTGGGAAACTGGCATTTTCCAAAACCGGAAGTGGCATTTAATGTCCTTTCTCTTTGACTTTTTAGGGTTTAAAGACCTGCTGCATCCATTTTTCACATTTTTAAGCCTGTTTAGACACCTTTTGGGCCACTCGGAGAATTTGGCAAAAATTTGAAAATTTCGAGGAGCACACCCCTCAAAACGGACCCCCCATTTTTATTGCATTTTTATACTCGTTGGAACTTCTTTTTTCCAAAGGGTTACCAGAGGGGTGAAAATGAGTTGATTTGAGCTTTAAACAGCCAATAAATTGGCTGGGAAACTGGCATTTTCCAAAACCGGAAGTGGCATTTAATGTCCTTTCTCTTTGACTTTTTAGGGTTTAAAGACCTGCTTCATCCATTTTTCACTTTTTTAAGCCTGTTTAGACACCTTTTGGGCCACTCGGAGAATTTGGCAAAAATTTGAAAATTTCGAGGAGCACACCCCCTGAAAACGGACCCCCCATTTTTATTGCATTTTTATACTCGTTGGAACTTCTTTTTACCAAGGGGTTACCAGAGGGGTGAAAATGAGTTGATTTGAGCTTTAAACAGCCAATAAATTGGCTGGGAAACTGGCATTTTCCAAAACCGGAAGTGGCATTTAATGTCCTTTCTCTTTGACTTTTTAGGGTTTAAAGACCTGCTGCATCCATTTTTCACATTTTTAAGCCTGTTTAGACACCTTTTGGGCCACTCGGAGAATTTGGCAAAAATTTGAAAATTTCGAGGAGCACACCCCTCAAAACGGACCCCCCATTTTTATTGCATTTTTATACTCGTTGGAACTTCTTTTTTCCAAAGGGTTACCAGAGGGGTGAAAATGAGTTGATTTGAGCTTTAAACAGCCAATAAATTGGCTGGGAAACTGGCATTTTCCAAAACCGGAAGTGGCATTTAATGTCCTTTCTCTTTGACTTTTTAGGGTTTAAAGACCTGCTTCATCCATTTTTCACATTTTTAAGCCTGTTTAGACACCTTTTGGGCCACTCGGAGAATTTGGCAAAAATTTGAAAATTTCGAGGAGCACACCCCTCAAAACGGACCCCCCATTTTTATTGCATTTTTATACTCGTTGGAACTTCTTTTTACCAAGGGGTTACCAGAGGGGTGAAAAATGAGTTGATTTGAGCTTTAAACAGCCAATAAATTGGCTGGGAAACTGGCATTTTCCAAAACCGGAAGTGGCATTTAATGTCCTTTCTCCTTGACTTTTTAGGGTTTAAAGACCTGCTGCATCCATTTTTCACATTTTTAAGCCTGTTTAGACACCTTTTGGGCCACTCGGAGAA
Source organism: Staurois parvus (assembly GCF_062004578.1). Classification (NCBI taxonomy): domain Eukaryota; kingdom Metazoa; phylum Chordata; class Amphibia; order Anura; family Ranidae; genus Staurois; species Staurois parvus. Next base: position 15,169,217 of record NW_028317892.1, on the reverse strand, counting down.
TTTGGCAAAAATTTGAAAATTTCGAGGAGCACACCCCTCAAAACGGACCCCCCATTTTTATTGCATTTTTATACTCGTTGGAACTTCTTTTTTCCAAGGGGTTACCAGAGGGGTGAAAATGAGTTGATTTGAGCTTTAAACAGCCAATAAATTGGCTGGGAAACTGGCATTTTCCAAAACCGGAAGTGGCATTTAATGTCCTTTCTCTTTGACTTTTTAGGGTTTAAAGACCTGCTGCATCCATTTTTCACATTTTTAAGCCTGTTTAGACACCTTTTGGGCCACTCGGAGAATTTGGCAAAAATTTGAAAATTTCGAGGAGCACACCCCTCAAAACGGACCCCCCATTTTTATTGCATTTTTATACTCGTTGGAACTTCTTTTTTCCAAAGGGTTACCAGAGGGGTGAAAATGAGTTGATTTGAGCTTTAAACAGCCAATAAATTGGCTGGGAAACTGGCATTTTCCAAAACCGGAAGTGGCATTTAATGTCCTTTCTCTTTGACTTTTTAGGGTTTAAAGACCTGCTTCATCCATTTTTCACATTTTTAAGCCTGTTTAGACACCTTTTGGGCCACTCGGAGAATTTGGCAAAAATTTGAAAATTTCGAGGAGCACACCCCCTCAAAACGGACCCCCCATTTTTATTGCATTTTTATACTCGTTGGAACTTCTTTTTACCAAGGGGTTACCAGAGGGGTGAAAATGAGTTGATTTGAGCTTTAAACAGCCAATAAATTGGCTGGGAAACTGGCATTTTCCAAAACCGGAAGTGGCATTTAATGTCCTTTCTCTTTGACTTTTTAGGGTTTAAAGACCTGCTGCATCCATTTTTCACATTTTTAAGCCTGTTTAGACACCTTTTGGGCCACTCGGAGAATTTGGCAAAAATTTGAAAATTTCGAGGAGCACACCCCTCAAAACGGACCCCCCATTTTTATTGCATTTTTATACTCGTTGGAACTTCTTTTTCCAAAGGGTTACCAGAGGGGTGAAAAATGAGTTGATTTGAGCTTTAAACAGCCAATAAATTGGCTGGGAAACTGGCATTTTCCAAAACCGGAAGTGGCATTTAATGTCCTTTCTCTTTGACTTTTTAGGGTTTAAAGACCTGCTTCATCCATTTTTCACATTTTTAAGCCTGTTTAGACACCTTTTGGGCCACTCGGAGAATTTGGCAAAAATTTGAAAATTTCGAGGAGCACACCCCCTCAAAACGGACCCCCCATTTTTATTGCATTTTTATACTCGTTGGAACTTCTTTTTACCAAGGGGTTACCAGAGGGGTGAAAATGAGTTGATTTGAGCTTTAAACAGCCAATAAATTGGCTGGGAAACTGGCATTTTCCAAAACCGGAAGTGGCATTTAATGTCCTTTCTCTTTGACTTTTTAGGGTTTAAAGACCTGCTGCATCCACTTTTCACATTTTTAAGCCTGTTTAGACACCTTTTGGGCCACTCGGAGAATTTGGCAAAAATTTGAAAATTTCGAGGAGCACACCCCTCAAAACGGACCCCCCATTTTTATTGCATTTTTATACTCGTTGGAACTTCTTTTTTCCAAGGGGTTACCAGAGGGGTGAAAATGAGTTGATTTGAGCTTTAAACAGCCAATAAATTGGCTGGGAAACTGGCATTTTCCAAAACCGGAATTGGCATTTAATGTCCTTTCTCTTTGACTTTTTAGGGTTTAAAGACCTGCTTCATCCATTTTTCACATTTTTAAGCCTGTTTAGACACCTTTTGGGCCACTCGGAGAATTTGGCAAAAATTTGAAAATTTCGAGGAGCACACCCCTCAAAACGGACCCCCCATTTTTATTGCATTTTTATACTCATTGGAACTTGTTTTTACCAAGGGGTTACCAGAGGGGTGAAAAATGAGTTGATTTGAGCTTTAAACAGCCAAAAAAATTGGCTGGGAAACTGGCATTTTCCAAAACCGGAAGTGGCATTTAATGTCCTTTCTCCTTGACTTTTTAGGGTTTAAAGACCTGCTGCATCCATTTTTCACATTTTTAAGCCTGTTTAGACACCTTTTGGGCCACTCGGAGAATTTGGCAAAAATTTGAAAATTTCGAGGAGCACACCCCTCAAAACGGACCCCCCATTTTTATTGCATTTTTATACTCGTTGGAACTTCTTTTTTCCAAGGGGTTACCAGAGGGGTGAAAATGAGTTGATTTGAGCTTTAAACAGCCAATAAATTGGCTGGGAAACTGGCATTTTCCAAAACCGGAAGTGGCATTTAATGTCCTTTCTCTTTGACTTTTTAGGGTTTAAAGACCTGCTGCATCCATTTTTCACATTTTTAAGCCTGTTTAGACACCTTTTGGGCCACTCGGAGAATTTGGCAAAAATTTGAAAATTTCGAGGAGCACACCCCTCAAAACGGACCCCCCATTTATATTGCATTTTTATACTCGTTGGAACTTCTTTTTTCCAAAGGGTTACCAGAGGGGTGAAAAATGAGTTGATTTGAGCTTTAAAAAGCCAATCAATTGGCTGAGAAACTGGCATTTTCCAAAACCGGAAGTGGCATTTAGTGTCCTTTCTCCTTGACTTTTTAGGGTTTAAAGACCTGCTGCATCCATTTTTCACATTTTTAAGCCTGTTTAGACACCTTTTGGGCCACTCGGAGAATTTGGCAAAAATTTGAAAATTTCGAGGAGCACACCCCTCAAAACGGACCCCCCATTTTTATTGCATTTTTATACTCGTTGGAACTTCTTTTTTCCAAAGGGTTACCAGAGGGGTGAAAATGAGTTGATTTGAGCTTTAAACAGCCAATAAATTGGCTGGGAAACTGGCATTTTCCAAAACCGGAAGTGGCATTTAATGTCCTTTCTCTTTGACTTTTTAGGGTTTAAAGACCTGCTTCATCCATTTTTCACTTTTTTAAGCCTGTTTAGACACCTTTTGGGCCACTCGGAGAATTTGGCAAAAATTTGAAAATTTCGAGGAGCACACCCACTGAAAACGGACCCCCCATTTTTATTGCATTTTTATACTCGTTGGAACTTCTTTTTACCAAGGGGTTACCAGAGGGGTGAAAATGAGTTGATTTGAGCTTTAAACAGCCAATAAATTGGCTGGGAAACTGGCATTTTCCAAAACCGGAAGTGGCATTTAATGTCCTTTCTCTTTGACTTTTTAGGGTTTAAAGACCTGCTGCATCATTTTTTCACATTTTTAAGCTTGTTTAGACACCTTTTGGGCCACCTGCAGAATTTGGCAAAAATTTGAAAATTTCGAGGAGCACACCCCTCAAAACGGACCCCCCATTTTTATTGCATTTTTATACTCGTTGGAACTTCTTTTTACCAAGGGGTTACCAGATGGGTGAAAAATGAGTTGATTTGAGCTTTAAACAGCCAAAAAAATTGGCTGGGAAACTGGCATTTTCCAAAACCGGAAGTGGCATTTAATGTCCTTTCTCTTTGACTTTTTAGGGTTTAAAGACCTGCTGCATCCATTTTTCACATTTTTAAGCCTGTTTAGACACCTTTTGGGCCACTCGGAGAATTTGGCAAAAATTTGAAAATTTCGAGGAGCACACCCCTCAAAACGGACCCCCCATTTTTATTGCATTTTTATACTCGTTGGAACTTCTTTTTTCCAAGGGGTTACCAGAGGGGTGAAAATGAGTTGATTTGAGCTTTAAACAGCCAATAAATTGGCTGGGAATCTGGCATTTTCCAAAACCGGAAGTGGCATTTAATGTCCTTTCTCTTTGACTTTTTAGGGTTTAAAGACCTGCTGCATCCATTTTTCACATTTTTAAGCTTGTTTAGACACCTTTTGGGCCACTCGGAGAATTTGGCAAAAATTTGAAAATTTCGAGGAGCACACCCCTCAAAACGGACCCCCCATTTTTATTGCATTTTTATACTCGTTGGAACTTCTTTTTTCCAAGGAGTTACCAGAGGGGTGAAAAATGAGTTGATTTGAGCTTTAAAAAGCCAATCAATTGGCTGAGAAACTGGCATTTTCCAAAACCGGAAGTGGCATTTAGTGTCCTTTCTCCTTGACTTTTTAGGGTTTAAAGACCTGCTGCATCCATTTTTCACATTTTTAAGCCTGTTTAGACACCTTTTGGGCCACTCGGAGAATTTGGCAAAAATTTGAAAATTTCGAGGAGCACACCCCTCAAAACGGACCCCCCATTTTTATTGCATTTTTATACTCGTTGGAACTTCTTTTTTCCAAAGGGTTACCAGAGGGGTGAAAATGAGTTGATTTGAGCTTTAAACAGCCAATAAATTGGCTGGGAAACTGGCATTTTCCAAAACCGGAAGTGGCATTTAATGTCCTTTCTCTTTGACTTTTTAGGGTTTAAAGACCTGCTGCATCCACTTTTCACATTTTTAAGCCTGTTTAGACACCTTTTGGGCCACTCGGAGAATTTGGCAAAAATTTGAAAATTTCGAGGAGCACACCCCTCAAAACGGACCCCCCATTTTTATTGCATTTTTATACTCGTTGGAACTTCTTTTTTCCAAGGGGTTACCAGAGGGGTGAAAATGAGTTGATTTGAGCTTTAAACAGCCAATAAATTGGCTGGGAAACTGGCATTTTCCAAAACCGGAAGTGGCATTTAATGTCCTTTCTCTTTGACTTTTTAGGGTTTAAAGACCTGCTGCATCCATTTTTCACATTTTTAATCCTGTTTAGACACCTTTTGGGCCACTCGGAGAATTTGGCAAAAATTTGAAAATTTCGAGGAGCACACCCCTCAAAACGGACCCCCCATTTTTATTGCATTTTTATACTCGTTGGAACTTCTTTTTTCCAAAGGGTTACCAGAGGGGTGAAAATGAGTTGATTTGAGCTTTAAACAGCCAATAAATTGGCTGGGAAACTGGCATTTTCCAAAACCGGAAGTGGCATTTAATGTCCTTTCTCTTTGACTTTTTAGGGTTTAAAGACCTGCTTCATCCATTTTTCACTTTTTTAAGCCTGTTTAGACACCTTTTGGGCCACTCGGAGAATTTGGCAAAAATTTGAAAATTTCGAGGAGCACACCCCCTGAAAACGGACCCCCCATTTTTATTGCATTTTTATACTCGTTGGAACTTCTTTTTACCAAGGGGTTACCAGAGGGGTGAAAATGAGTTGATTTGAGCTTTAAACAGCCAATAAATTGGCTGGGAAACTGGCATTTTCCAAAACCGGAAGTGGCATTTAATGTCCTTTCTCTTTGACTTTTTAGGGTTTAAAGACCTGCTGCATCATTTTTTCACATTTTTAAGCTTGTTTAGACACCTTTTGGGCCACCTGTAGAATTTGGCAAAAATTTGAAAATTTCGAGGAGCACACCCCTCAAAACGGACCCCCCAATTTTATTGCATTTTTATACTCGTTGGAACTTCTTTTTACCAAGGGGTTACCAGAGGGGTGAAAATGAGTTGATTTGAGCTTTAAACAGCCAATAAATTGGCTGGGAAACTGGCATTTTCCAAAACCGGAAGTGGCATTTAATGTCCTTTCTCTTTGACTTTTTAGGGTTTAAAGACCTGCTGCATCCATTTTTCACATTTTTAAGCCTGTTTAGACACCTTTTGGGCCACTCGGAGAATTTGGCAAAAATTTGAAAATTTCGAGGAGCACACCCCTCAAAACGGACCCCCCATTTTTATTGCATTTTTATACTCGTTGGAACTTCTTTTTTCCAAAGGGTTACCAGAGGGGTGAAAAATGAGTTGATTTGAGCTTTAAACAGCCAATAAATTGGCTGGGAAACTGGCATTTTCCAAAACCGGAAGTGGCATTTAATGTCCTTTCTCTTTGACTTTTTAGGGTTTAAAGACCTGCTTCATCCATTTTTCACATTTTTAAGCCTGTTTAGACACCTTTTGGGCCACTCGGAGAATTTGGCAAAAATTTGAAAATTTCGAGGAGCACACCCCTCAAAACGGACCCCCCATTTTTATTGCATTTTTATACTCGTTGGAACTTCTTTTTTCCAAGGGGTTACCAGAGGGGTGAAAATGAGTTGATTTGAGCTTTAAACAGCCAATAAATTGGCTGGGAAACTGGCATTTTCCAAAACCGGAAGTGGCATTTAATGTCCTTTCTCTTTGACTTTTTAGGGTTTAAAGACCTGCTGCATCCATTTTTCACATTTTTAAGCCTGTTTAGACACCTTTTGGGCCACTCGGAGAATTTGGCAAAAATTTGAAAATTTCGAGGAGCACACCCCTCAAAACGGACCCCCCATTTTTATTGCATTTTTATACTCGTTGGAACTTCTTTTTTCCAAAGGGTTACCAGAGGGGTGAAAATGAGTTGATTTGAGCTTTAAACAGCCAATAAATTGGCTGGGAAACTGGCATTTTCCAAAACCGGAAGTGGCATTTAATGTCCTTTCTCTTTGACTTTTTAGGGTTTAAAGACCTGCTGCATCCATTTTTCACATTTTTAAGCCTGTTTAGACACCTTTTGGGCCACTCGGAGAATTTGGCAAAAATTTGAAAATTTCGAGGAGCACACCCCTCAAAACGGACCCCCCATTTTTATTGCATTTTTATACTCGTTGGAACTTCTTTTTTCCAAGGGGTTACCAGAGGGGTGAAAATGAGTTGATTTGAGCTTTAAACAGCCAATAAATTGGCTGGGAAACTGGCATTTTCCAAAACCGGAAGTGGCATTTAATGTCCTTTCTCTTTGACTTTTTAGGGTTTAAAGACCTGCTGCATCCATTTTTCACATTTTTAAGCCTGTTTAGACACCTTTTGGGCCACTCGGAGAATTTGGCAAAAATTTGAAAATTTCGAGGAGCACACCCCTCAAAACGGACCCCCCATTTTTATTGCATTTTTATACTCGTTGGAACTTCTTTTTTCCAAAGGGTTACCAGAGGGGTGAAAATGAGTTGATTTGAGCTTTAAACAGCCAATAAATTGGCTGGGAAACTGGCATTTTCCAAAACCGGAAGTGGCATTTAATGTCCTTTCTCTTTGACTTTTTAGGGTTTAAAGACCTGCTTCATCCATTTTTCACTTTTTTAAGCCTGTTTAGACACCTTTTGGGCCACTCGGAGAATTTGGCAAAAATTTGAAAATTTCGAGGAGCACACCCCCTGAAAACGGACCCCCCATTTTTATTGCATTTTTATACTCGTTGGAACTTCTTTTTACCAAGGGGTTACCAGAGGGGTGAAAATGAGTTGATTTGAGCTTTAAACAGCCAATAAATTGGCTGGGAAACTGGCATTTTCCAAAACCGGAAGTGGCATTTAATGTCCTTTCTCTTTGACTTTTTAGGGTTTAAAGACCTGCTGCATCCATTTTTCACATTTTTAAGCCTGTTTAGACACCTTTTGGGCCACTCGGAGAATTTGGCAAAAATTTGAAAATTTCGAGGAGCACACCCCTCAAAACGGACCCCCCATTTTTATTGCATTTTTATACTCGTTGGAACTTCTTTTTTCCAAAGGGTTACCAGAGGGGTGAAAATGAGTTGATTTGAGCTTTAAACAGCCAATAAATTGGCTGGGAAACTGGCATTTTCCAAAACCGGAAGTGGCATTTAATGTCCTTTCTCTTTGACTTTTTAGGGTTTAAAGACCTGCTTCATCCATTTTTCACTTTTTTAAGCCTGTTTAGACACCTTTTGGGCCACTCGGAGAATTTGGCAAAAATTTGAAAATTTCGAGGAGCACACCCCCTGAAAACGGACCCCCCATTTTTATTGCATTTTTATACTCGTTGGAACTTCTTTTTACCAAGGGGTTACCAGAGGGGTGAAAATGAGTTGATTTGAGCTTTAAACAGCCAATAAATTGGCTGGGAAACTGGCATTTTCCAAAACCGGAAGTGGCATTTAATGTCCTTTCTCTTTGACTTTTTAGGGTTTAAAGACCTGCTGCATCCATTTTTCACATTTTTAAGCCTGTTTAGACACCTTTTGGGCCACTCGGAGAATTTGGCAAAAATTTGAAAATTTCGAGGAGCACACCCCTCAAAACGGACCCCCCATTTTTATTGCATTTTTATACTCGTTGGAACTTCTTTTTTCCAAAGGGTTACCAGAGGGGTGAAAATGAGTTGATTTGAGCTTTAAACAGCCAATAAATTGGCTGGGAAACTGGCATTTTCCAAAACCGGAAGTGGCATTTAATGTCCTTTCTCTTTGACTTTTTAGGGTTTAAAGACCTGCTTCATCCATTTTTCACATTTTTAAGCCTGTTTAGACACCTTTTGGGCCACTCGGAGAATTTGGCAAAAATTTGAAAATTTCGAGGAGCACACCCCTCAAAACGGACCCCCCATTTTTATTGCATTTTTATACTCGTTGGAACTTCTTTTTACCAAGGGGTTACCAGAGGGGTGAAAAATGAGTTGATTTGAGCTTTAAACAGCCAATAAATTGGCTGGGAAACTGGCATTTTCCAAAACCGGAAGTGGCATTTAGTGTCCTTTCTCCTTGACTTTTTAGGGTTTAAAGACCTGCTGCATCCATTTTTCACATTTTTAAGCCTGTTTAGACACCTTTTGGGCCACTCGGAGAATTTGGCAAAAATTTGAAAATTTCGAGGAGCACACCCCTCAAAACGGACCCCCCATTTTTATTGCATTTTTATACTCGTTGGAACTTCTTTTTTCCAAAGGGTTACCAGAGGGGTGAAAATGAGTTGATTTGAGCTTTAAACAGCCAATAAATTGGCTGGGAAACTGGCATTTTCCAAAACCGGAAGTGGCATTTAATGTCCTTTCTCTTTGACTTTTTAGGGTTTAAAGACCTGCTGCATCCACTTTTCACATTTTTAAGCCTGTTTAGACACCTTTTGGGCCACTCGGAGAATTTGGCAAAAATTTGAAAATTTCGAGGAGCACACCCCTCAAAACGGACCCCCCATTTTTATTGCATTTTTATACTCGTTGGAACTTCTTTTTTCCAAGGGGTTACCAGAGGGGTGAAAATGAGTTGATTTGAGCTTTAAACAGCCAATAAATTGGCTGGGAAACTGGCATTTTCCAAAACCGGAAGTGGCATTTAATGTCCTTTCTCTTTGACTTTTTAGGGTTTAAAGACCTGCTGCATCCATTTTTCACATTTTTAATCCTGTTTAGACACCTTTTGGGCCACTCGGAGAATTTGGCAAAAATTTGAAAATTTCGAGGAGCACACCCCTCAAAACGGACCCCCCATTTTTATTGCATTTTTATACTCGTTGGAACTTCTTTTTTCCAAAGGGTTACCAGAGGGGTGAAAATGAGTTGATTTGAGCTTTAAACAGCCAATAAATTGGCTGGGAAACTGGCATTTTCCAAAACCGGAAGTGGCATTTAATGTCCTTTCTCTTTGACTTTTTAGGGTTTAAAGACCTGCTTCATCCATTTTTCACTTTTTTAAGCCTGTTTAGACACCTTTTGGGCCACTCGGAGAATTTGGCAAAAATTTGAAAATTTCGAGGAGCACACCCCCTGAAAACGGACCCCCCATTTTTATTGCATTTTTATACTCGTTGGAACTTCTTTTTACCAAGGGGTTACCAGAGGGGTGAAAATGAGTTGATTTGAGCTTTAAACAGCCAATAAATTGGCTGGGAAACTGGCATTTTCCAAAACCGGAAGTGGCATTTAATGTCCTTTCTCTTTGACTTTTTAGGGTTTAAAGACCTGCTGCATCATTTTTTCACATTTTTAAGCTTGTTTAGACACCTTTTGGGCCACCTGTAGAATTTGGCAAAAATTTGAAAATTTCGAGGAGCACACCCCTCAAAACGGACCCCCCAATTTTATTGCATTTTTATACTCGTTGGAACTTCTTTTTACCAAGGGGTTACCAGAGGGGTGAAAATGAGTTGATTTGAGCTTTAAACAGCCAATAAATTGGCTGGGAAACTGGCATTTTCCAAAACCGGAAGTGGCATTTAATGTCCTTTCTCTTTGACTTTTTAGGGTTTAAAGACCTGCTGCATCCATTTTTCACATTTTTAAGCCTGTTTAGACACCTTTTGGGCCACTCGGAGAATTTGGCAAAAATTTGAAAATTTCGAGGAGCACACCCCTCAAAACGGACCCCCCATTTTTATTGCATTTTTATACTCGTTGGAACTTCTTTTTTCCAAAGGGTTACCAGAGGGGTGAAAAATGAGTTGATTTGAGCTTTAAACAGCCAATAAATTGGCTGGGAAACTGGCATTTTCCAAAACCGGAAGTGGCATTTAATGTCCTTTCTCTTTGACTTTTTAGGGTTTAAAGACCTGCTTCATCCATTTTTCACATTTTTAAGCCTGTTTAGACACCTTTTGGGCCACTCGGAGAATTTGGCAAAAATTTGAAAATTTCGAGGAGCACACCCCTCAAAACGGACCCCCCATTTTTATTGCATTTTTATACTCGTTGGAACTTCTTTTTTCCAAGGGGTTACCAGAGGGGTGAAAATGAGTTGATTTGAGCTTTAAACAGCCAATAAATTGGCTGGGAAACTGGCATTTTCCAAAACCGGAAGTGGCATTTAATGTCCTTTCTCTTTGACTTTTTAGGGTTTAAAGACCTGCTGCATCCATTTTTCACATTTTTAAGCCTGTTTAGACACCTTTTGGGCCACTCGGAGAATTTGGCAAAAATTTGAAAATTTCGAGGAGCACACCCCTCAAAACGGACCCCCCATTTTTATTGCATTTTTATACTCGTTGGAACTTCTTTTTTCCAAAGGGTTACCAGAGGGGTGAAAATGAGTTGATTTGAGCTTTAAACAGCCAATAAATTGGCTGGGAAACTGGCATTTTCCAAAACCGGAAGTGGCATTTAATGTCCTTTCTCTTTGACTTTTTAGGGTTTAAAGACCTGCTGCATCCATTTTTCACATTTTTAAGCCTGTTTAGACACCTTTTGGGCCACTCGGAGAATTTGGCAAAAATTTGAAAATTTCGAGGAGCACACCCCTCAAAACGGACCCCCCATTTTTATTGCATTTTTATACTCGTTGGAACTTCTTTTTTCCAAGGGGTTACCAGAGGGGTGAAAATGAGTTGATTTGAGCTTTAAACAGCCAATAAATTGGCTGGGAAACTGGCATTTTCCAAAACCGGAAGTGGCATTTAATGTCCTTTCTCTTTGACTTTTTAGGGTTTAAAGACCTGCTGCATCCATTTTTCACATTTTTAAGCCTGTTTAGACACCTTTTGGGCCACTCGGAGAATTTGGCAAAAATTTGAAAATTTCGAGGAGCACACCCCTCAAAACGGACCCCCCATTTTTATTGCATTTTTATACTCGTTGGAACTTCTTTTTTCCAAAGGGTTACCAGAGGGGTGAAAATGAGTTGATTTGAGCTTTAAACAGCCAATAAATTGGCTGGGAAACTGGCATTTTCCAAAACCGGAAGTGGCATTTAATGTCCTTTCTCTTTGACTTTTTAGGGTTTAAAGACCTGCTTCATCCATTTTTCACTTTTTTAAGCCTGTTTAGACACCTTTTGGGCCACTCGGAGAATTTGGCAAAAATTTGAAAATTTCGAGGAGCACACCCCCTGAAAACGGACCCCCCATTTTTATTGCATTTTTATACTCGTTGGAACTTCTTTTTACCAAGGGGTTACCAGAGGGGTGAAAATGAGTTGATTTGAGCTTTAAACAGCCAATAAATTGGCTGGGAAACTGGCATTTTCCAAAACCGGAAGTGGCATTTAATGTCCTTTCTCTTTGACTTTTTAGGGTTTAAAGACCTGCTGCATCCATTTTTCACATTTTTAAGCCTGTTTAGACACCTTTTGGGCCACTCGGAGAATTTGGCAAAAATTTGAAAATTTCGAGGAGCACACCCCTCAAAACGGACCCCCCATTTTTATTGCATTTTTATACTCGTTGGAACTTCTTTTTTCCAAAGGGTTACCAGAGGGGTGAAAATGAGTTGATTTGAGCTTTAAACAGCCAATAAATTGGCTGGGAAACTGGCATTTTCCAAAACCGGAAGTGGCATTTAATGTCCTTTCTCTTTGACTTTTTAGGGTTTAAAGACCTGCTTCATCCATTTTTCACTTTTTTAAGCCTGTTTAGACACCTTTTGGGCCACTCGGAGAATTTGGCAAAAATTTGAAAATTTCGAGGAGCACACCCCCTGAAAACGGACCCCCCATTTTTATTGCATTTTTATACTCGTTGGAACTTCTTTTTACCAAGGGGTTACCAGAGGGGTGAAAATGAGTTGATTTGAGCTTTAAACAGCCAATAAATTGGCTGGGAAACTGGCATTTTCCAAAACCGGAAGTGGCATTTAATGTCCTTTCTCTTTGACTTTTTAGGGTTTAAAGACCTGCTGCATCCATTTTTCACATTTTTAAGCCTGTTTAGACACCTTTTGGGCCACTCGGAGAATTTGGCAAAAATTTGAAAATTTCGAGGAGCACACCCCTCAAAACGGACCCCCCATTTTTATTGCATTTTTATACTCGTTGGAACTTCTTTTTTCCAAAGGGTTACCAGAGGGGTGAAAATGAGTTGATTTGAGCTTTAAACAGCCAATAAATTGGCTGGGAAACTGGCATTTTCCAAAACCGGAAGTGGCATTTAATGTCCTTTCTCTTTGACTTTTTAGGGTTTAAAGACCTGCTTCATCCATTTTTCACATTTTTAAGCCTGTTTAGACACCTTTTGGGCCACTCGGAGAATTTGGCAAAAATTTGAAAATTTCGAGGAGCACACCCCTCAAAACGGACCCCCCATTTTTATTGCATTTTTATACTCGTTGGAACTTCTTTTTACCAAGGGGTTACCAGAGGGGTGAAAAATGAGTTGATTTGAGCTTTAAACAGCCAATAAATTGGCTGGGAAACTGGCATTTTCCAAAACCGGAAGTGGCATTTAATGTCCTTTCTCCTTGACTTTTTAGGGTTTAAAGACCTGCTGCATCCATTTTTCACATTTTTAAGCCTGTTTAGACACCTTTTGGGCCACTCGGAGAATTTGGCAAAAATTTGAAAATTTCGAGGAGCACACCCCTCAAAACGGACCCCCCATTTTTATTGCATTTTTATACTCGTTGGAACTTCTTTTTTCCAAGGGGTTACCAGAGGGGTGAAAATGAGTTGATTTGAGCTTTAAACAGCCAATAAATTGGCTGGGAAACTGGCATTTTCCAAAACCGGAAGTGGCATTTAATGTCCTTTCTCTTTGACTTTTTAGGGTTTAAAGACCTGCTGCATCCATTTTTCACATTTTTAAGCCTGTTTAGACACCTTTTGGGCCACTCGGAGAATTTGGCAAAAATTTGAAAATTTCGAGGAGCACACCCCTCAAAACGGACCCCCCATTTTTATTGCATTTTTATACTCGTTGGAACTTCTTTTTTCCAAAGGGTTACCAGAGGGGTGAAAATGAGTTGATTTGAGCTTTAAACAGCCAATAAATTGGCTGGGAAACTGGCATTTTCCAAAACCGGAAGTGGCATTTAATGTCCTTTCTCTTTGACTTTTTAGGGTTTAAAGACCTGCTTCATCCATTTTTCACATTTTTAAGCCTGTTTAGACACCTTTTGGGCCACTCGGAGAATTTGGCAAAAATTTGAAAATTTCGAGGAGCACACCCCCTCAAAACGGACCCCCCATTTTTATTGCATTTTTATACTCGTTGGAACTTCTTTTTACCAAGGGGTTACCAGAGGGGTGAAAATGAGTTGATTTGAGCTTTAAACAGCCAATAAATTGGCTGGGAAACTGGCATTTTCCAAAACCGGAAGTGGCATTTAATGTCCTTTCTCTTTGACTTTTTAGGGTTTAAAGACCTGCTGCATCCATTTTTCACATTTTTAAGCCTGTTTAGACACCTTTTGGGCCACTCGGAGAATTTGGCAAAAATTTGAAAATTTCGAGGAGCACACCCCTCAAAACGGACCCCCCATTTTTATTGCATTTTTATACTCGTTGGAACTTCTTTTTCCAAAGGGTTACCAGAGGGGTGAAAAATGAGTTGATTTGAGCTTTAAACAGCCAATAAATTGGCTGGGAAACTGGCATTTTCCAAAACCGGAAGTGGCATTTAATGTCCTTTCTCTTTGACTTTTTAGGGTTTAAAGACCTGCTTCATCCATTTTTCACATTTTTAAGCCTGTTTAGACACCTTTTGGGCCACTCGGAGAATTTGGCAAAAATTTGAAAATTTCGAGGAGCACACCCCCTCAAAACGGACCCCCCATTTTTATTGCATTTTTATACTCGTTGGAACTTCTTTTTACCAAGGGGTTACCAGAGGGGTGAAAATGAGTTGATTTGAGCTTTAAACAGCCAATAAATTGGCTGGGAAACTGGCATTTTCCAAAACCGGAAGTGGCATTTAATGTCCTTTCTCTTTGACTTTTTAGGGTTTAAAGACCTGCTGCATCCACTTTTCACATTTTTAAGCCTGTTTAGACACCTTTTGGGCCACTCGGAGAATTTGGCAAAAATTTGAAAATTTCGAGGAGCACACCCCTCAAAACGGACCCCCCATTTTTATTGCATTTTTATACTCGTTGGAACTTCTTTTTTCCAAGGGGTTACCAGAGGGGTGAAAATGAGTTGATTTGAGCTTTAAACAGCCAATAAATTGGCTGGGAAACTGGCATTTTCCAAAACCGGAATTGGCATTTAATGTCCTTTCTCTTTGACTTTTTAGGGTTTAAAGACCTGCTTCATCCATTTTTCACATTTTTAAGCCTGTTTAGACACCTTTTGGGCCACTCGGAGAATTTGGCAAAAATTTGAAAATTTCGAGGAGCACACCCCTCAAAACGGACCCCCCATTTTTATTGCATTTTTATACTCATTGGAACTTGTTTTTACCAAGGGGTTACCAGAGGGGTGAAAAATGAGTTGATTTGAGCTTTAAACAGCCAAAAAAATTGGCTGGGAAACTGGCATTTTCCAAAACCGGAAGTGGCATTTAATGTCCTTTCTCCTTGACTTTTTAGGGTTTAAAGACCTGCTGCATCCATTTTTCACATTTTTAAGCCTGTTTAGACACCTTTTGGGCCACTCGGAGAATTTGGCAAAAATTTGAAAATTTCGAGGAGCACACCCCTCAAAACGGACCCCCCATTTTTATTGCATTTTTATACTCGTTGGAACTTCTTTTTTCCAAGGGGTTACCAGAGGGGTGAAAATGAGTTGATTTGAGCTTTAAACAGCCAATAAATTGGCTGGGAAACTGGCATTTTCCAAAACCGGAAGTGGCATTTAATGTCCTTTCTCTTTGACTTTTTAGGGTTTAAAGACCTGCTGCATCCATTTTTCACATTTTTAAGCCTGTTTAGACACCTTTTGGGCCACTCGGAGAATTTGGCAAAAATTTGAAAATTTCGAGGAGCACACCCCTCAAAACGGACCCCCCATTTATATTGCATTTTTATACTCGTTGGAACTTCTTTTTTCCAAAGGGTTACCAGAGGGGTGAAAAATGAGTTGATTTGAGCTTTAAAAAGCCAATCAATTGGCTGAGAAACTGGCATTTTCCAAAACCGGAAGTGGCATTTAGTGTCCTTTCTCCTTGACTTTTTAGGGTTTAAAGACCTGCTGCATCCATTTTTCACATTTTAAAGCCTGTTTAGACACCTTTTGGGCCACTCGGAGAATTTGGCAAAAATTTGAAAATTTCGAGGAGCACACCCCTCAAAACGGACCCCCCATTTTTATTGCATTTTTATACTCGTTGGAACTTCTTTTTTCCAAAGGGTTACCAGAGGGGTGAAAATGAGTTGATTTGAGCTTTAAACAGCCAATAAATTGGCTGGGAAACTGGCATTTTCCAAAACCGGAAGTGGCATTTAATGTCCTTTCTCTTTGACTTTTTAGGGTTTAAAGACCTGCTGCATCCACTTTTCACATTTTTAAGCCTGTTTAGACACCTTTTGGGCCACTCGGAGAATTTGGCAAAAATTTGAAAATTTCGAGGAGCACACGCCTCAAAACGGACCCCCCATTTTTATTGCATTTTTATACTCGTTGGAACTTCTTTTTTCCAAGGGGTTACCAGAGGGGTGAAAATGAGTTGATTTGAGCTTTAAACAGCCAATAAATTGGCTGGGAAACTGGCATTTTCCAAAACCGGAAGTGGCATTTAATGTCCTTTCTCTTTGACTTTTTAGGGTTTAAAGACCTGCTTCATCCATTTTTCACATTTTTAAGCCTGTTTAGACACCTTTTGGGCAACTCGGAGAATTTGGCAAAAATTTGAAAATTTCGAGGAGCACACCCCTCAAAACGGACCCCCCATTTTTATTGCATTTTTATACTCGTTGGAACTTCTTTTTTCCAAGGGGTTACCAGAGGGGTGAAAATGAGTTGATTTGAGCTTTAAACAGCCAATAAATTGGCTGGGAAACTGGCATTTTCCAAAACCGGAAGTGGCATTTAATGTCCTTTCTCTTTGACTTTTTAGGGTTTAAAGACCTGCTGCATCCATTTTTCACATTTTTAAGCCTGTTTAGACACCTTTTGGGCCACTCGGAGAATTTGGCAAAAATTTGAAAATTTCGAGGAGCACACCCCTCAAAACGGACCCCCCATTTTTATTGCATTTTTATACTCGTTGGAACTTCTTTTTTCCAAGGGGTTACCAGAGGGGTGAAAATGAGTTGATTTGAGCTTTAAACAGCCAATAAATTGGCTGGGAAACTGGCATTTTCCAAAACCGGAAGTGGCATTTAATGTCCTTTCTCTTTGACTTTTTAGGGTTTAAAGACCTGCTGCATCCATTTTTCACATTTTTAAGCCTGTTTAGACACCTTTTGGGCCACTCGGAGAATTTGGCAAAAATTTGAAAATTTCGAGGAGCACACCCCTCAAAACGGACCCCCCATTTTTATTGCATTTTTATACTCGTTGGAACTTCTTTTTTCCAAAGGGTTACCAGAGGGGTGAAAATGAGTTGATTTGAGCTTTAAACAGCCAATAAATTGGCTGGGAAACTGGCATTTTCCAAAACCGGAAGTGGCATTTAATGTCCTTTCTCTTTGACTTTTTAGGGTTTAAAGACCTGCTTCATCCATTTTTCACTTTTTTAAGCCTGTTTAGACACCTTTTGGGCCACTCGGAGAATTTGGCAAAAATTTGAAAATTTCGAGGAGCACACCCCCTGAAAACGGACCCCCCATTTTTATTGCATTTTTATACTCGTTGGAACTTCTTTTTACCAAGGGGTTACCAGAGGGGTGAAAATGAGTTGATTTGAGCTTTAAACAGCCAATAAATTGGCTGGGAAACTGGCATTTTCCAAAACCGGAAGTGGCATTTAATGTCCTTTCTCTTTGACTTTTTAGGGTTTAAAGACCTGCTGCATCCATTTTTCACATTTTTAAGCCTGTTTAGACACCTTTTGGGCCACTCGGAGAATTTGGCAAAAATTTGAAAATTTCGAGGAGCACACCCCTCAAAACGGACCCCCCATTTTTATTGCATTTTTATACTCGTTGGAACTTCTTTTTTCCAAAGGGTTACCAGAGGGGTGAAAATGAGTTGATTTGAGCTTTAAACAGCCAATAAATTGGCTGGGAAACTGGCATTTTCCAAAACCGGAAGTGGCATTTAATGTCCTTTCTCTTTGACTTTTTAGGGTTTAAAGACCTGCTTCATCCATTTTTCACTTTTTTAAGCCTGTTTAGACACCTTTTGGGCCACTCGGAGAATTTGGCAAAAATTTGAAAATTTCGAGGAGCACACCCCCTGAAAACGGACCCCCCATTTTTATTGCATTTTTATACTCGTTGGAACTTCTTTTTACCAAGGGGTTACCAGAGGGGTGAAAATGAGTTGATTTGAGCTTTAAACAGCCAATAAATTGGCTGGGAAACTGGCATTTTCCAAAACCGGAAGTGGCATTTAATGTCCTTTCTCTTTGACTTTTTAGGGTTTAAAGACCTGCTGCATCCATTTTTCACATTTTTAAGCCTGTTTAGACACCTTTTGGGCCACTCGGAGAATTTGGCAAAAATTTGAAAATTTCGAGGAGCACACCCCTCAAAACGGACCCCCCATTTTTATTGCATTTTTATACTCGTTGGAACTTCTTTTTTCCAAAGGGTTACCAGAGGGGTGAAAATGAGTTGATTTGAGCTTTAAACAGCCAATAAATTGGCTGGGAAACTGGCATTTTCCAAAACCGGAAGTGGCATTTAATGTCCTTTCTCTTTGACTTTTTAGGGTTTAAAGACCTGCTTCATCCATTTTTCACATTTTTAAGCCTGTTTAGACACCTTTTGGGCCACTCGGAGAATTTGGCAAAAATTTGAAAATTTCGAGGAGCACACCCCTCAAAACGGACCCCCCATTTTTATTGCATTTTTATACTCGTTGGAACTTCTTTTTACCAAGGGGTTACCAGAGGGGTGAAAAATGAGTTGATTTGAGCTTTAAACAGCCAATAAATTGGCTGGGAAACTGGCATTTTCCAAAACCGGAAGTGGCATTTAATGTCCTTTCTCCTTGACTTTTTAGGGTTTAAAGACCTGCTGCATCCATTTTTCACATTTTTAAGCCTGTTTAGACACCTTTTGGGCCACTCGGAGAATTTGGCAAAAATTTGAAAATTTCGAGGAGCACACCCCTCAAAACGGACCCCCCATTTTTATTGCATTTTTATACTCGTTGGAACTTCTTTTTTCCAAGGGGTTACCAGAGGGGTGAAAATGAGTTGATTTGAGCTTTAAACAGCCAATAAATTGGCTGGGAAACTGGCATTTTCCAAAACCGGAAGTGGCATTTAATGTCCTTTCTCTTTGACTTTTTAGGGTTTAAAGACCTGCTGCATCCATTTTTCACATTTTTAAGCCTGTTTAGACACCTTTTGGGCCACTCGGAGAATTTGGCAAAAATTTGAAAATTTCGAGGAGCACACCCCTCAAAACGGACCCCCCATTTTTATTGCATTTTTATACTCGTTGGAACTTCTTTTTTCCAAAGGGTTACCAGAGGGGTGAAAATGAGTTGATTTGAGCTTTAAACAGCCAATAAATTGGCTGGGAAACTGGCATTTTCCAAAACCGGAAGTGGCATTTAATGTCCTTTCTCTTTGACTTTTTAGGGTTTAAAGACCTGCTTCATCCATTTTTCACATTTTTAAGCCTGTTTAGACACCTTTTGGGCCACTCGGAGAATTTGGCAAAAATTTGAAAATTTCGAGGAGCACACCCCCTCAAAACGGACCCCCCATTTTTATTGCATTTTTATACTCGTTGGAACTTCTTTTTACCAAGGGGTTACCAGAGGGGTGAAAATGAGTTGATTTGAGCTTTAAACAGCCAATAAATTGGCTGGGAAACTGGCATTTTCCAAAACCGGAAGTGGCATTTAATGTCCTTTCTCTTTGACTTTTTAGGGTTTAAAGACCTGCTGCATCCATTTTTCACATTTTTAAGCCTGTTTAGACACCTTTTGGGCCACTCGGAGAATTTGGCAAAAATTTGAAAATTTCGAGGAGCACACCCCTCAAAACGGACCCCCCATTTTTATTGCATTTTTATACTCGTTGGAACTTCTTTTTCCAAAGGGTTACCAGAGGGGTGAAAAATGAGTTGATTTGAGCTTTAAACAGCCAATAAATTGGCTGGGAAACTGGCATTTTCCAAAACCGGAAGTGGCATTTAATGTCCTTTCTCTTTGACTTTTTAGGGTTTAAAGACCTGCTTCATCCATTTTTCACATTTTTAAGCCTGTTTAGACACCTTTTGGGCCACTCGGAGAATTTGGCAAAAATTTGAAAATTTCGAGGAGCACACCCCCTCAAAACGGACCCCCCATTTTTATTGCATTTTTATACTCGTTGGAACTTCTTTTTACCAAGGGGTTACCAGAGGGGTGAAAATGAGTTGATTTGAGCTTTAAACAGCCAATAAATTGGCTGGGAAACTGGCATTTTCCAAAACCGGAAGTGGCATTTAATGTCCTTTCTCTTTGACTTTTTAGGGTTTAAAGACCTGCTGCATCCACTTTTCACATTTTTAAGCCTGTTTAGACACCTTTTGGGCCACTCGGAGAATTTGGCAAAAATTTGAAAATTTCGAGGAGCACACCCCTCAAAACGGACCCCCCATTTTTATTGCATTTTTATACTCGTTGGAACTTCTTTTTTCCAAGGGGTTACCAGAGGGGTGAAAATGAGTTGATTTGAGCTTTAAACAGCCAATAAATTGGCTGGGAAACTGGCATTTTCCAAAACCGGAATTGGCATTTAATGTCCTTTCTCTTTGACTTTTTAGGGTTTAAAGACCTGCTTCATCCATTTTTCACATTTTTAAGCCTGTTTAGACACCTTTTGGGCCACTCGGAGAATTTGGCAAAAATTTGAAAATTTCGAGGAGCACACCCCTCAAAACGGACCCCCCATTTTTATTGCATTTTTATACTCATTGGAACTTGTTTTTACCAAGGGGTTACCAGAGGGGTGAAAAATGAGTTGATTTGAGCTTTAAACAGCCAAAAAAATTGGCTGGGAAACTGGCATTTTCCAAAACCGGAAGTGGCATTTAATGTCCTTTCTCCTTGACTTTTTAGGGTTTAAAGACCTGCTGCATCCATTTTTCACATTTTTAAGCCTGTTTAGACACCTTTTGGGCCACTCGGAGAATTTGGCAAAAATTTGAAAATTTCGAGGAGCACACCCCTCAAAACGGACCCCCCATTTTTATTGCATTTTTATACTCGTTGGAACTTCTTTTTTCCAAGGGGTTACCAGAGGGGTGAAAATGAGTTGATTTGAGCTTTAAACAGCCAATAAATTGGCTGGGAAACTGGCATTTTCCAAAACCGGAAGTGGCATTTAATGTCCTTTCTCTTTGACTTTTTAGGGTTTAAAGACCTGCTGCATCCATTTTTCACATTTTTAAGCCTGTTTAGACACCTTTTGGGCCACTCGGAGAATTTGGCAAAAATTTGAAAATTTCGAGGAGCACACCCCTCAAAACGGACCCCCCATTTATATTGCATTTTTATACTCGTTGGAACTTCTTTTTTCCAAAGGGTTACCAGAGGGGTGAAAAATGAGTTGATTTGAGCTTTAAAAAGCCAATCAATTGGCTGAGAAACTGGCATTTTCCAAAACCGGAAGTGGCATTTAGTGTCCTTTCTCCTTGACTTTTTAGGGTTTAAAGACCTGCTGCATCCATTTTTCACATTTTTAAGCCTGTTTAGACACCTTTTGGGCCACTCGGAGAATTTGGCAAAAATTTGAAAATTTCGAGGAGCACACCCCTCAAAACGGACCCCCCATTTTTATTGCATTTTTATACTCGTTGGAACTTCTTTTTTCCAAAGGGTTACCAGAGGGGTGAAAATGAGTTGATTTGAGCTTTAAACAGCCAATAAATTGGCTGGGAAACTGGCATTTTCCAAAACCGGAAGTGGCATTTAATGTCCTTTCTCTTTGACTTTTTAGGGTTTAAAGACCTGCTGCATCCACTTTTCACATTTTTAAGCCTGTTTAGACACCTTTTGGGCCACTCGGAGAATTTGGCAAAAATTTGAAAATTTCGAGGAGCACACGCCTCAAAACGGACCCCCCATTTTTATTGCATTTTTATACTCGTTGGAACTTCTTTTTTCCAAGGGGTTACCAGAGGGGTGAAAATGAGTTGATTTGAGCTTTAAACAGCCAATAAATTGGCTGGGAAACTGGCATTTTCCAAAACCGGAAGTGGCATTTAATGTCCTTTCTCTTTGACTTTTTAGGGTTTAAAGACCTGCTTCATCCATTTTTCACATTTTTAAGCCTGTTTAGACACCTTTTGGGCAACTCGGAGAATTTGGCAAAAATTTGAAAATTTCGAGGAGCACACCCCTCAAAACGGACCCCCCATTTTTATTGCATTTTTATACTCGTTGGAACTTCTTTTTTCCAAGGGGTTACCAGAGGGGTGAAAATGAGTTGATTTGAGCTTTAAACAGCCAATAAATTGGCTGGGAAACTGGCATTTTCCAAAACCGGAAGTGGCATTTAATGTCCTTTCTCTTTGACTTTTTAGGGTTTAAAGACCTGCTGCATCCATTTTTCACATTTTTAAGCCTGTTTAGACACCTTTTGGGCCACTCGGAGAATTTGGCAAAAATTTGAAAATTTCGAGGAGCACACCCCTCAAAACGGACCCCCCATTTTTATTGCATTTTTATACTCGTTGGAACTTCTTTTTTCCAAGGGGTTACCAGAGGGGTGAAAATGAGTTGATTTGAGCTTTAAACAGCCAATAAATTGGCTGGGAAACTGGCATTTTCCAAAACCGGAAGTGGCATTTAATGTCCTTTCTCTTTGACTTTTTAGGGTTTAAAGACCTGCTGCATCCATTTTTCACATTTTTAAGCCTGTTTAGACACCTTTTGGGCCACTCGGAGAATTTGGCAAAAATTTGAAAATTTCGAGGAGCACACCCCTCAAAACGGACCCCCCATTTTTATTGCATTTTTATACTCGTTGGAACTTCTTTTTTCCAAAGGGTTACCAGAGGGGTGAAAATGAGTTGATTTGAGCTTTAAACAGCCAATAAATTGGCTGGGAAACTGGCATTTTCCAAAACCGGAAGTGGCATTTAATGTCCTTTCTCTTTGACTTTTTAGGGTTTAAAGACCTGCTTCATCCATTTTTCACTTTTTTAAGCCTGTTTAGACACCTTTTGGGCCACTCGGAGAATTTGGCAAAAATTTGAAAATTTCGAGGAGCACACCCCCTGAAAACGGACCCCCCATTTTTATTGCATTTTTATACTCGTTGGAACTTCTTTTTACCAAGGGGTTACCAGAGGGGTGAAAATGAGTTGATTTGAGCTTTAAACAGCCAATAAATTGGCTGGGAAACTGGCATTTTCCAAAACCGGAAGTGGCATTTAATGTCCTTTCTCTTTGACTTTTTAGGGTTTAAAGACCTGCTGCATCATTTTTTCACATTTTTAAGCTTGTTTAGACACCTTTTGGGCCACCTGGAGAATTTGGCAAAAATTTGAAAATTTCGAGGAGCACACCCCTCAAAACGGACCCCCCAATTTTATTGCATTTTTATACTCGTTGGAACTTCTTTTTACCAAGGGGTTACCAGAGGGGTGAAAATGAGTTGATTTGAGCTTTAAACAGCCAATAAATTGGCTGGGAAACTGGCATTTTCCAAAACCGGAAGTGGCATTTAATGTCCTTTCTCTTTGACTTTTTAGGGTTTAAAGACCTGCTGCATCCATTTTTCACATTTTTAAGCCTGTTTAGACACCTTTTGGGCCACTCGGAGAATTTGGCAAAAATTTGAAAATTTCGAGGAGCACACCCCTCAAAACGGACCCCCCATTTTTATTGCATTTTTATACTCGTTGGAACTTCTTTTTTCCAAAGGGTTACCAGAGGGGTGAAAAATGAGTTGATTTGAGCTTTAAACAGCCAATAAATTGGCTGGGAAACTGGCATTTTCCAAAACCGGAAGTGGCATTTAATGTCCTTTCTCTTTGACTTTTTAGGGTTTAAAGACCTGCTTCATCCATTTTTCACATTTTTAAGCCTGTTTAGACACCTTTTGGGCCACTCGGAGAATTTTGCAAAAATTTGAAAATTTCGAGGAGCACACCCCCTCAAAACGGACCCCCCATTTTTATTGCATTTTTATACTCGTTGGAACTTCTTTTTACCAAGGGGTTACCAGAGGGGTGAAAATGAGTTGATTTGAGCTTTAAACAGCCAATAAATTGGCTGGGAAACTGGCATTTTCCAAAACCGGAAGTGGCATTTAATGTCCTTTCTCTTTGACTTTTTAGGGTTTAAAGACCTGCTGCATCCACTTTTCACATTTTTAAGCCTGTTTAGACACCTTTTGGGCCACTCGGAGAATTTGGCAAAAATTTCAAAAATTTCGAGGAGCACACCCCTCAAAACGGACCCCCCATTTTTATTGCATTTTTATACTCGTTGGAACTTCTTTTTTCCAAGGGGTTACCAGAGGGGTGAAAATGAGTTGATTTGAGCTTTAAACAGCCAATAAATTGGCTGGGAAACTGGCATTTTCCAAAACCGGAAGTGGCATTTAATGTCCTTTCTCTTTGACTTTTTAGGGTTTAAAGACCTGCTTCATCCATTTTTCACATTTTTAAGCCTGTTTAGACACCTTTTGGGCCACTCGGAGAATTTGGCAAAAATTTGAAAATTTCGAGGAGCACACCCCCTCAAAACGGACCCCCCATTTTTATTGCATTTTTATACTCGTTGGAACTTCTTTTTACCAAGGGGTTACCAGAGGGGTGAAAATGAGTTGATTTGAGCTTTAAACAGCCAATAAATTGGCTGGGAAACTGGCATTTTCCAAAACCGGAAGTGGCATTTAATGTCCTTTCTCTTTGACTTTTTAGGGTTTAAAGACCTGCTGCATCCACTTTTCACATTTTTAAGCCTGTTTAGACACCTTTTGGGCCACTCTGAGAATTTGGCAAAAATTTGAAAATTTCGAGGAGCACACCCCTCAAAACGGACCCCCCATTTTTATTGCATTTTTATACTCGTTGGAACTTCTTTTTTCCAAGGGGTTACCAGAGGGGTGAAAATGAGTTGATTTGAGCTTTAAACAGCCAATAAATTGGCTGGGAAACTGGCATTTTCCAAAACCGGAATTGGCATTTAATGTCCTTTCTCCTTGACTTTTTAGGGTTTAAAGACCTGCTGCATCCATTTTTCACATTTTTAAGCCTGTTTAGACACCTTTTGGGCCACTCGGAGAATTTGGCAAAAATTTGAAAATTTCGAGGAGCACACCCCTCAAAACGGACCCCCCATTTTTATTGCATTTTTATACTCGTTGGAACTTCTTTTTACCAAGGGGTTACCAGAGGGGTGAAAATGAGTTGATTTGAGCTTTAAACAGCCAATAAATTGGCTGGGAAACTGGCATTTTCCAAAACCGGAAGTGGCATTTAATGTCCTTTCTCTTTGACTTTTTAGGGTTTAAAGACCTGCTGCATCCATTTTTCACATTTTTAAGCCTGTTTAGACACCTTTTGGGCCACTCGGAGAATTTGGCAAAAATTTGAAAATTTCGAGGAGCACACCCCTCAAAACGGACCCCCCATTTTTATTGCATTTTTATACTCGTTGGAACTTCTTTTTTCCAAAGCGTTACCAGAGGGGTGAAAATGAGTTGATTTGAGCTTTAAACAGCCAATAAATTGGCTGGGAAACTGGCATTTTCCAAAACCGGAAGTGGCATTTAATGTCCTTTCTCTTTGACTTTTTAGGGTTTAAAGACCTGCTTCATCCATTTTTCACATTTTTAAGCCTGTTTAGACACCTTTTGGGCCACTCGGAGAATTTGGCAAAAATTTGAAAATTTCGAGGAGCACACCCCTCAAAACGGACCCCCCATTTTTATTGCATTTTTATACTCGTTGGAACTTCTTTTTACCAAGGGGTTACCAGAGGGGTGAAAAATGAGTTGATTTGAGCTTTAAACAGCCAATAAATTGGCTGGGAAACTGGCATTTTCCAAAACCGGAAGTGGCATTTAATGTCCTTTCTCTTTGACTTTTTAGGGTTTAAAGACCTGCTGCATCCATTTTTCACATTTTTAAGCCTGTTTAGACACCTTTTGGGCCACTCGGAGAATTTGGCAAAAATTTGAAAATTTCGAGGAGCACACCCCTCAAAACGGACCCCCCATTTTTATTGCATTTTTATACTCGTTGGAACTTCTTTTTTCCAAGGGGTTACCAGAGGGGTGAAAATGAGTTGATTTGAGCTTTAAACAGCCAATAAATTGGCTGGGAAACTGGCATTTTCCAAAACCGGAAGTGGCATTTAATGTCCTTTCTCTTTGACTTTTTAGGGTTTAAAGACCTGCTGCATCCATTTTTCACATTTTTAAGCCTGTTTAGACACCTTTTGGGCCACTCGGAGAATTTGGCAAAAATTTGAAAATTTCGAGGAGCACACCCCTCAAAACGGACCCCCCATTTTTATTGCATTTTTATACTCGTTGGAACTTCTTTTTTCCAAAGGGTTACCAGAGGGGTGAAAATGAGTTGATTTGAGCTTTAAACAGCCAATAAATTGGCTGGGAAACTGGCATTTTCCAAAACCGGAAGTGGCATTTAATGTCCTTTCTCTTTGACTTTTTAGGGTTTAAAGACCTGCTGCATCCATTTTTCACATTTTTAAGCCTGTTTAGACACCTTTTGGGCCACTCGGAGAATTTGGCAAAAATTTGAAAATTTCGAGGAGCACACCCCTCAAAACGGACCCCCCATTTTTATTGCATTTTTATACTCGTTGGAACTTCTTTTTTCCAAGGGGTTACCAGAGGGGTGAAAATGAGTTGATTTGAGCTTTAAACAGCCAATAAATTGGCTGGGAAACTGGCATTTTCCAAAACCGGAAGTGGCATTTAATGTCCTTTCTCTTTGACTTTTTAGGGTTTAAAGACCTGCTGCATCCATTTTTCACATTTTTAAGCCTGTTTAGACACCTTTTGGGCCACTCGGAGAATTTGGCAAAAATTTGAAAATTTCGAGGAGCACACCCCTCAAAACGGACCCCCCATTTTTATTGCATTTTTATACTCGTTGGAACTTCTTTTTTCCAAAGGGTTACCAGAGGGGTGAAAATGAGTTGATTTGAGCTTTAAACAGCCAATAAATTGGCTGGGAAACTGGCATTTTCCAAAACCGGAAGTGGCATTTAATGTCCTTTCTCTTTGACTTTTTAGGGTTTAAAGACCTGCTTCATCCATTTTTCACTTTTTTAAGCCTGTTTAGACACCTTTTGGGCCACTCGGAGAATTTGGCAAAAATTTGAAAATTTCGAGGAGCACACCCCCTGAAAACGGACCCCCCATTTTTATTGCATTTTTATACTCGTTGGAACTTCTTTTTACCAAGGGGTTACCAGAGGGGTGAAAATGAGTTGATTTGAGCTTTAAACAGCCAATAAATTGGCTGGGAAACTGGCATTTTCCAAAACCGGAAGTGGCATTTAATGTCCTTTCTCTTTGACTTTTTAGGGTTTAAAGACCTGCTGCATCCATTTTTCACATTTTTAAGCCTGTTTAGACACCTTTTGGGCCACTCGGAGAATTTGGCAAAAATTTGAAAATTTCGAGGAGCACACCCCTCAAAACGGACCCCCCATTTTTATTGCATTTTTATACTCGTTGGAACTTCTTTTTTCCAAAGGGTTACCAGAGGGGTGAAAATGAGTTGATTTGAGCTTTAAACAGCCAATAAATTGGCTGGGAAACTGGCATTTTCCAAAACCGGAAGTGGCATTTAATGTCCTTTCTCTTTGACTTTTTAGGGTTTAAAGACCTGCTTCATCCATTTTTCACTTTTTTAAGCCTGTTTAGACACCTTTTGGGCCACTCGGAGAATTTGGCAAAAATTTGAAAATTTCGAGGAGCACACCCCCTGAAAACGGACCCCCCATTTTTATTGCATTTTTATACTCGTTGGAACTTCTTTTTACCAAGGGGTTACCAGAGGGGTGAAAATGAGTTGATTTGAGCTTTAAACAGCCAATAAATTGGCTGGGAAACTGGCATTTTCCAAAACCGGAAGTGGCATTTAATGTCCTTTCTCTTTGACTTTTTAGGGTTTAAAGACCTGCTGCATCCATTTTTCACATTTTTAAGCCTGTTTAGACACCTTTTGGGCCACTCGGAGAATTTGGCAAAAATTTGAAAATTTCGAGGAGCACACCCCTCAAAACGGACCCCCCATTTTTATTGCATTTTTATACTCGTTGGAACTTCTTTTTTCCAAAGGGTTACCAGAGGGGTGAAAATGAGTTGATTTGAGCTTTAAACAGCCAATAAATTGGCTGGGAAACTGGCATTTTCCAAAACCGGAAGTGGCATTTAATGTCCTTTCTCTTTGACTTTTTAGGGTTTAAAGACCTGCTTCATCCATTTTTCACATTTTTAAGCCTGTTTAGACACCTTTTGGGCCACTCGGAGAATTTGGCAAAAATTTGAAAATTTCGAGGAGCACACCCCTCAAAACGGACCCCCCATTTTTATTGCATTTTTATACTCGTTGGAACTTCTATTTACCAAGGGGTTACCAGAGGGGTGAAAAATGAGTTGATTTGAGCTTTAAACAGCCAATAAATTGGCTGGGAAACTGGCATTTTCCAAAACCGGAAGTGGCATTTAATGTCCTTTCTCCTTGACTTTTTAGGGTTTAAAGACCTGCTGCATCCATTTTTCACATTTTTAAGCCTGTTTAGACACCTTTTGGGCCACTCGGAGAATTTGGCAAAAATTTGAAAATTTCGAGGAGCACACCCCTCAAAACGGACCCCCCATTTTTATTGCATTTTTATACTCGTTGGAACTTCTTTTTTCCAAGGGGTTACCAGAGGGGTGAAAATGAGTTGATTTGAGCTTTAAACAGCCAATAAATTGGCTGGGAAACTGGCATTTTCCAAAACCGGAAGTGGCATTTAATGTCCTTTCTCTTTGACTTTTTAGGGTTTAAAGACCTGCTGCATCCATTTTTCACATTTTTAAGCCTGTTTAGACACCTTTTGGGCCACTCGGAGAATTTGGCAAAAATTTGAAAATTTCGAGGAGCACACCCCTCAAAACGGACCCCCCATTTTTATTGCATTTTTATACTCGTTGGAACTTCTTTTTTCCAAAGGGTTACCAGAGGGGTGAAAATGAGTTGATTTGAGCTTTAAACAGCCAATAAATTGGCTGGGAAACTGGCATTTTCCAAAACCGGAAGTGGCATTTAATGTCCTTTCTCTTTGACTTTTTAGGGTTTAAAGACCTGCTTCATCCATTTTTCACATTTTTAAGCCTGTTTAGACACCTTTTGGGCCACTCGGAGAATTTGGCAAAAATTTGAAAATTTCGAGGAGCACACCCCCTCAAAACGGACCCCCCATTTTTATTGCATTTTTATACTCGTTGGAACTTCTTTTTACCAAGGGGTTACCAGAGGGGTGAAAATGAGTTGATTTGAGCTTTAAACAGCCAATAAATTGGCTGGGAAACTGGCATTTTCCAAAACCGGAAGTGGCATTTAATGTCCTTTCTCTTTGACTTTTTAGGGTTTAAAGACCTGCTGCATCCATTTTTCACATTTTTAAGCCTGTTTAGACACCTTTTGGGCCACTCGGAGAATTTGGCAAAAATTTGAAAATTTCGAGGAGCACACCCCTCAAAACGGACCCCCCATTTTTATTGCATTTTTATACTCGTTGGAACTTCTTTTTCCAAAGGGTTACCAGAGGGGTGAAAAATGAGTTGATTTGAGCTTTAAACAGCCAATAAATTGGCTGGGAAACTGGCATTTTCCAAAACCGGAAGTGGCATTTAATGTCCTTTCTCTTTGACTTTTTAGGGTTTAAAGACCTGCTTCATCCATTTTTCACATTTTTAAGCCTGTTTAGACACCTTTTGGGCCACTCGGAGAATTTGGCAAAAATTTGAAAATTTCGAGGAGCACACCCCCTCAAAACGGACCCCCCATTTTTATTGCATTTTTATACTCGTTGGAACTTCTTTTTACCAAGGGGTTACCAGAGGGGTGAAAATGAGTTGATTTGAGCTTTAAACAGCCAATAAATTGGCTGGGAAACTGGCATTTTCCAAAACCGGAAGTGGCATTTAATGTCCTTTCTCTTTGACTTTTTAGGGTTTAAAGACCTGCTGCATCCACTTTTCACATTTTTAAGCCTGTTTAGACACCTTTTGGGCCACTCGGAGAATTTGGCAAAAATTTGAAAATTTCGAGGAGCACACCCCTCAAAACGGACCCCCCATTTTTATTGCATTTTTATACTCGTTGGAACTTCTTTTTTCCAAGGGGTTACCAGAGGGGTGAAAATGAGTTGATTTGAGCTTTAAACAGCCAATAAATTGGCTGGGAAACTGGCATTTTCCAAAACCGGAATTGGCATTTAATGTCCTTTCTCTTTGACTTTTTAGGGTTTAAAGACCTGCTTCATCCATTTTTCACATTTTTAAGCCTGTTTAGACACCTTTTGGGCCACTCGGAGAATTTGGCAAAAATTTGAAAATTTCGAGGAGCACACCCCTCAAAACGGACCCCCCATTTTTATTGCATTTTTATACTCATTGGAACTTCTTTTTACCAAGGGGTTACCAGAGGGGTGAAAAATGAGTTGATTTGAGCTTTAAACAGCCAAAAAAATTGGCTGGGAAACTGGCATTTTCCAAAACCGGAAGTGGCATTTAATGTCCTTTCTCCTTGACTTTTTAGGGTTTAAAGACCTGCTGCATCCATTTTTCACATTTTTAAGCCTGTTTAGACACCTTTTGGGCCACTCGGAGAATTTGGCAAAAATTTGAAAATTTCGAGGAGCACACCCCTCAAAACGGACCCCCCATTTTTATTGCATTTTTATACTCGTTGGAACTTCTTTTTTCCAAGGGGTTACCAGAGGGGTGAAAATGAGTTGATTTGAGCTTTAAACAGCCAATAAATTGGCTGGGAAACTGGCATTTTCCAAAACCGGAAGTGGCATTTAATGTCCTTTCTCTTTGACTTTTTAGGGTTTAAAGACCTGCTGCATCCATTTTTCACATTTTTAAGCCTGTTTAGACACCTTTTGGGCCACTCGGAGAATTTGGCAAAAATTTGAAAATTTCGAGGAGCACACCCCTCAAAACGGACCCCCCATTTATATTGCATTTTTATACTCGTTGGAACTTCTTTTTTCCAAAGGGTTACCAGAGGGGTGAAAATGAGTTGATTTGAGCTTTAAACAGCCAATAAATTGGCTGGGAAACTGGCATTTTCCAAAACCGGAAGTGGCATTTAATGTCCTTTCTCTTTGACTTTTTAGGGTTTAAAGACCTGCTTCATCCATTTTTCACATTTTTAAGCCTGTTTAGACACCTTTTGGGCCACTCGGAGAATTTGGCAAAAATTTGAAAATTTCGAGGAGCACACCCCTCAAAACGGACCCCCCATTTTTATTGCATTTTTATACTCGTTGGAACTTCTTTTTACCAAGGGGTTACCAGAGGGGTGAAAAATGAGTTTATTTGAGCTTTAAACAGCCAATAAATTGGCTGGGAAACTGGCATTTTCCAAAACCGGAAGTGGCATTTAATGTCCTTTCTCTTTGACTTTTTAGGGTTTAAAGACCTGCTGCATCCATTTTTCACATTTTTAAGCCTGTTTAGACACCTTTTGGGCCACTCGGAGAATTTGGCAAAAATTTGAAAATTTCGAGGAGCACACCCCTCAAAACGGACCCCCCATTTTTATTGCATTTTTATACTCGTTGGAACTTCTTTTTTCCAAAGGGTTACCAGAGGGGTGAAAATGAGTTGATTTGAGCTTTAAACAGCCAATAAATTGGCTGGGAAACTGGCATTTTCCAAAACCGGAAGTGGCATTTAATGTCCTTTCTCTTTGACTTTTTAGGGTTTAAAGACCTGCTTCATCCATTTTTCACATTTTTAAGCCTGTTTAGACACCTTTTGGGCCACTCGGAGAATTTGGCAAAAATTTGAAAATTTCGAGGAGCACACCCCCTCAAAAAGGACCCATTTTTATTGCATTTTTATACTCGTTGGAACTTCTTTTTACCAAGGGGTTACCAGAGGGGTGAAAATGAGTTGATTTGAGCTTTAAACAGCCAATAAATTGGCTGGGAAACTGGCATTTTCCAAAACCGGAAGTGGCATTTAATGTCCTTTCTCTTTGACTTTTTAGGGTTTAAAGACCTGCTGCATCCATTTTTCACATTTTTAAGCCTGTTTAGACACCTTTTGGGCCACTCGGAGAATTTGGCAAAAATTTGAAAATTTCGAGGAGCACACCCCTCAAAACGGACCCCCCATTTTTATTGCATTTTTATACTCGTTGGAACTTCTTTTTTCCAAAGGGTTACCAGAGGGGTGAAAATGAGTTGATTTGAGCTTTAAACAGCCAATAAATTGGCTGGGAAACTGGCATTTTCCAAAACCGGAAGTGGCATTTAATGTCCTTTCTCTTTGACTTTTTAGGGTTTAAAGACCTGCTTCATCCATTTTTCACTTTTTTAAGCCTGTTTAGACACCTTTTGGGACACTCGGAGAATTTGGCAAAAATTTGAAAATTTCGAAGAGCACACCCCCTGAAAACGGACCCCCCATTTTTATTGCATTTTTATACTCGTTGGAACTTCTTTTTACCAAGGGGTTACCAGAGGGGTGAAAATGAGTTGATTTGAGCTTTAAACAGCCAATAAATTGGCTGGGAAACTGGCATTTTCCAAAACCGGAAGTGGCATTTAATGTCCTTTCTCTTTGACTTTTTAGGGTTTAAAGACCTGCTGCATCCACTTTTCACATTTTTAAGCCTGTTTAGACACCTTTTGGGCCACTCGGAGAATTTGGCAAAAATTTGAAAATTTCGAGGAGCACACCCCTCAAAACGGACCACCCATTTTTATTGCATTTTTATACTCGTTGGAACTTCTTTTTTCCAAGGGGTTACCAGAGGGGTGAAAATGAGTTGATTTGAGCTTTAAACAGCCAATAAATTGGCTGGGAAACTGGCATTTTCCAAAACCGGAATTGGCATTTAATGTCCTTTCTCTGTGACTTTTTAGGGTTTAAAGACCTGCTTCATCCATTTTTCACATTTTTAAGCCTGTTTAGACACCTTTTGTTCCACTCGGAGAATTTGGCAAAAATTTGAAAATTTCGAGGAGCACACCCCTCAAAACGGACCCCCCATTTTTATTGCATTTTTATACTCGTTGGAACTTCTTTTTACCAAGGGGTTACCAGAGGGGTGAAAAATGAGTTGATTTGAGCTTTAAACAGCCAAAAAAATTGGCTGGGAAACTGGCATTTTCCAAAACCGGAAGTGGCATTTAATGTCCTTTCTCCTTGACTTTTTAGGGTTTAAAGACCTGCTGCATCCATTTTTCACATTTTTAAGCCTGTTTAGACACCTTTTGGGCCACTCGGAGAATTTGGCAAAAATTTGAAAATTTCGAGGAGCACACCCCTCAAAACGGACCCCCCATTTTTATTGCATTTTTATACTCGTTGGAACTTCTTTTTTCCAAGGGGTTACCAGAGGGGTGAAAATGAGTTGATTTGATCTTTAAACAGCCAATAAATTGGCTGGGAAACTGGCATTTTCCAAAACCGGAAGTGGCATTTAATGTCCTTTCTCTTTGACTTTTTAGGGTTTAAAGACCTGCTGCATCCACTTTTCACATTTTTAAGCCTGTTTAGACACCTTTTGGGCCACTCGGAGAATTTGGCAAAAATTTGAAAATTTCGAGGAGCACACCCCTCAAAACGGACCCCCCATTTTTATTGCATTTTTATACTCGTTGGAACTTCTTTTTTCCAAGGGGTTACCAGAGGGGTGAAAATGAGTTGATTTGAGCTTTAAACAGCCAATAAATTGGCTGGGAAACTGGCATTTTCCAAAACCGGAAGTGGCATTTAATGTCCTTTCTCTTTGACTTTTTAGGGTTTAAAGACCTGCTTCATCCATTTTTCACATTTTTAAGCCTGTTTAGACACCTTTTGGGCCACTCGGAGAATTTTGCAAAAATTTTAAAATTTCGAGGAGCACACCCCTCAGAACGGACCCCCCATTTTTATTGCATTTTTATACTCGTTGGAACTTCTTTTTACCAAGGGGTTACCAGAGGGGTGAAAATGAGTTGATTTGAGCTTTAAACAGCCAATAAATTGGCTGGGAAACTGGCATTTTCCAAAACCGGAAGTGGCATTTAATGTCCTTTCTCTTTGACTTTTTAGGGTTTAAAGACCTGCTGCATCCATTTTTCACATTTTTAAGCCTTTTTAGACACCTTTTGGGCCACTCGGAGAATTTGGCAAAAATTTGAAAATTTCGAGGAGCACACCCCTCAAAACGGACCCCCCATTTTTATTGCATTTTTATACTCGTTGGAACTTCTTTTTACCAAGGGGTTACCAGAGGGGTGAAAATGAGTTGATTTGAGCTTTAAACAGCCAATAAATTGGCTGGGAAACTGGCATTTTCCAAAACCGGAAGTGGCATTTAATGTCCTTTCTCTTTGACTTTTTAGGGTTTAAAGACCTGCTTCATCCATTTTTCACATTTTTAAGCCTGTTTAGACACCTTTTGGGCCACTCGGAGAATTTGGCAAAAATTTGAAAATTTCGAGGAGCACACCCCCTCAAAACGGACCCCCCATTTTTATTGCATTTTTATACTCGTTGGAACTTCTTTTTACCAAGGGGTTACCAGAGGGGTGAAAATGAGTTGATTTGAGCTTTAAACAGCCAATAAATTGGCTGGGAAACTGGCATTTTCCAAAACCGGAAGTGGCATTTAATGTCCTTTCTCTTTGACTTTTTAGGGTTTAAAGACCTGCTGCATCCATTTTTCACATTTTTAAGCCTGTTTAGACACCTTTTGGGCCACTCGGAGAATTTGGCAAAAATTTGAAAATTTCGAGGAGCACACCCCTCAAAACGGACCCCCCATTTTTATTGCATTTTTATACTCGTTGGAACTTCTTTTTTCCAAGGGGTTACCAGAGGGGTGAAAATGAGTTGATTTGAGCTTTAAACAGCCAATAAATTGGCTGAGAAACTGGCATTTTCCAAAACCGGAAGTGGCATTTAATGTCCTTTCTCTTTGACTTTTTAGGGTTTAAAGACCTGCTGCATCCATTTTTCACATTTTTAAGCCTGTTTAGACACCTTTTGGGCCACTCGGAGAATTTGGCAAAAATTTGAAAATTTCGAGGAGCACACCCCTCAAAACGGACCCCCCATTTTTATTGCATTTTTATACTCGTTGGAACTTCTTTTTTCCAAAGGGTTACCAGAGGGGTGAAAATGAGTTGATTTGAGCTTTAAACAGCCAATAAATTGGCTGGGAAACTGGCATTTTCCAAAACCGGAAGTGGCATTTAATGTCCTTTCTCTTTGACTTTTTAGGGTTTAAAGACCTGCTTCATCCATTTTTCACATTTTTAAGCCTGTTTAGACACCTTTTGGGCCACTCGGAGAATTTGGCAAAAATTTGAAAATTTCGAGGAGCACACCCCTCAAAACGGACCCCCCATTTTTATTGCATTTTTATACTCGTTGGAACTTCTTTTTACCAAGGGGTTACCAGAGGGGTGAAAAATGAGTTGATTTGAGCTTTAAACAGCCAATAAATTGGCTGGGAAACTGGCATTTTCCAAAACCGGAAGTGGCATTTAATGTCCTTTCTCCTTGACTTTTTAGGGTTTAAAGACCTGCTGCATCCATTTTTCACATTTTTAAGCCTGTTTAGACACCTTTTGGGCCACTCGGAGAATTTGGCAAAAATTTGAAAATTTCGAGGAGCACACCCCTCAAAACGGACCCCCCATTTTTATTGCATTTTTATACTCGTTGGAACTTCTTTTTTCCAAGGGGTTACCAGAGGGGTGAAAATGAGTTGATTTGAGCTTTAAACAGCCAATAAATTGGCTGGGAAACTGGCATTTTCCAAAACCGGAAGTGGCATTTAATGTCCTTTCTCTTTGACTTTTTAGGGTTTAAAGACCTGCTGCATCCATTTTTCACATTTTTAAGCCTGTTTAGACACCTTTTGGGCCACTCGGAGAATTTGGCAAAAATTTGAAAATTTCGAGGAGCACACCCCTCAAAACGGACCCCCCATTTTTATTGCATTTTTATACTCGTTGGAACTTCTTTTTTCCAAAGGGTTACCAGAGGGGTGAAAATGAGTTGATTTGAGCTTTAAACAGCCAATAAATTGGCTGGGAAACTGGCATTTTCCAAAACCGGAAGTGGCATTTAATGTCCTTTCTCTTTGACTTTTTAGGGTTTAAAGACCTGCTTCATCCATTTTTCACATTTTTAAGCCTGTTTAGACACCTTTTGGGCCACTCGGAGAATTTGGCAAAAATTTGAAAATTTCGAGGAGCACACCCCCTCAAAACGGACCCCCCATTTTTATTGCATTTTTATACTCGTTGGAACTTCTTTTTACCAAGGGGTTACCAGAGGGGTGAAAATGAGTTGATTTGAGCTTTAAACAGCCAATAAATTGGCTGGGAAACTGGCATTTTCCAAAACCGGAAGTGGCATTTAATGTCCTTTCTCTTTGACTTTTTAGGGTTTAAAGACCTGCTGCATCCATTTTTCACATTTTTAAGCCTGTTTAGACACCTTTTGGGCCACTCGGAGAATTTGGCAAAAATTTGAAAATTTCGAGGAGCACACCCCTCAAAACGGACCCCCCATTTTTATTGCATTTTTATACTCGTTGGAACTTCTTTTTCCAAAGGGTTACCAGAGGGGTGAAAAATGAGTTGATTTGAGCTTTAAACAGCCAATAAATTGGCTGGGAAACTGGCATTTTCCAAAACCGGAAGTGGCATTTAATGTCCTTTCTCTTTGACTTTTTAGGGTTTAAAGACCTGCTTCATCCATTTTTCACATTTTTAAGCCTGTTTAGACACCTTTTGGGCCACTCGGAGAATTTGGCAAAAATTTGAAAATTTCGAGGAGCACACCCCCTCAAAACGGACCCCCCATTTTTATTGCATTTTTATACTCGTTGGAACTTCTTTTTACCAAGGGGTTACCAGAGGGGTGAAAATGAGTTGATTTGAGCTTTAAACAGCCAATAAATTGGCTGGGAAACTGGCATTTTCCAAAACCGGAAGTGGCATTTAATGTCCTTTCTCTTTGACTTTTTAGGGTTTAAAGACCTGCTGCATCCACTTTTCACATTTTTAAGCCTGTTTAGACACCTTTTGGGCCACTCGGAGAATTTGGCAAAAATTTGAAAATTTCGAGGAGCACACCCCTCAAAACGGACCCCCCATTTTTATTGCATTTTTATACTCGTTGGAACTTCTTTTTTCCAAGGGGTTACCAGAGGGGTGAAAATGAGTTGATTTGAGCTTTAAACAGCCAATAAATTGGCTGGGAAACTGGCATTTTCCAAAACCGGAATTGGCATTTAATGTCCTTTCTCTTTGACTTTTTAGGGTTTAAAGACCTGCTTCATCCATTTTTCACATTTTTAAGCCTGTTTAGACACCTTTTGGGCCACTCGGAGAATTTGGCAAAAATTTGAAAATTTCGAGGAGCACACCCCTCAAAACGGACCCCCCATTTTTATTGCATTTTTATACTCATTGGAACTTCTTTTTACCAAGGGGTTACCAGAGGGGTGAAAAATGAGTTGATTTGAGCTTTAAACAGCCAAAAAAATTGGCTGGGAAACTGGCATTTTCCAAAACCGGAAGTGGCATTTAATGTCCTTTCTCTTTGACTTTTTAGGGTTTAAAGACCTGCTGCATCCATTTTTCACATTTTTAAGCCTGTTTAGACACCTTTTGGGCCACTCGGAGAATTTGGCAAAAATTTGAAAATTTCGAGGAGCACACCCCTCAAAACGGACCCCCCATTTTTATTGCATTTTTATACTCGTTGGAACTTCTTTTTTCCAAGGGGTTACCAGAGGGGTGAAAATGAGTTGATTTGAGCTTTAAACAGCCAATAAATTGGCTGGGAAACTGGCATTTTCCAAAACCGGAAGTGGCATTTAATGTCCTTTCTCTTTGACTTTTTAGGGTTTAAAGACCTGCTGCATCCATTTTTCACATTTTTAAGCCTGTTTAGACACCTTTTGGGCCACTCGGAGAATTTGGCAAAAATTTGAAAATTTCGAGGAGCACACCCCTCAAAACGGACCCCCCATTTTTATTGCATTTTTATACTCGTTGGAACTTCTTTTTTCCAAAGGGTTACCAGAGGGGTGAAAATGAGTTGATTTGAGCTTTAAACAGCCAATAAATTGGCTGGGAAACTGGCATTTTCCAAAACCGGAAGTGGCATTTAATGTCCTTTCTCTTTGACTTTTTAGGGTTTAAAGACCTGCTTCATCCATTTTTCACTTTTTTAAGCCTGTTTAGACACCTTTTGGGACACTCGGAGAATTTGGCAAAAATTTGAAAATTTCGAGGAGCACACCCCCTGAAAACGGACCCCCCATTTTTATTGCATTTTTATACTCGTTGGAACTTCTTTTTACCAAGGGGTTACCAGAGGGGTGAAAATGAGTTGATTTGAGCTTTAAACAGCCAATAAATTGGCTGGGAAACTGGCATTTTCCAAAACCGGAAGTGGCATTTAATGTCCTTTCTCTTTGACTTTTTAGGGTTTAAAGACCTGCTGCATCCACTTTTCACATTTTTAAGCCTGTTTAGACACCTTTTGGGCCACTCGGAGAATTTGGCAAAAATTTGAAAATTTCGAGGAGCACACCCCTCAAAACGGACCACCCATTTTTATTGCATTTTTATACTCGTTGGAACTTCTTTTTTCCAAGGGGTTACCAGAGGGGTGAAAATGAGTTGATTTGAGCTTTAAACAGCCAATAAATTGGCTGGGAAACTGGCATTTTCCAAAACCGGAATTGGCATTTAATGTCCTTTCTCTGTGACTTTTTAGGGTTTAAAGACCTGCTTCATCCATTTTTCACATTTTTAAGCCTGTTTAGACACCTTTTGTTCCACTCGGAGAATTTGGCAAAAATTTGAAAATTTCGAGGAGCACACCCCTCAAAACGGACCCCCCATTTTTATTGCATTTTTATACTCGTTGGAACTTCTTTTTACCAAGGGGTTACCAGAGGGGTGAAAAATGAGTTGATTTGAGCTTTAAACAGCCAAAAAAATTGGCTGGGAAACTGGCATTTTCCAAAACCGGAAGTGGCATTTAATGTCCTTTCTCCTTGACTTTTTAGGGTTTAAAGACCTGCTGCATCCATTTTTCACATTTTTAAGCCTGTTTAGACACCTTTTGGGCCACTCGGAGAATTTGGCAAAAATTTGAAAATTTCGAGGAGCACACCCCTCAAAACGGACCCCCCATTTTTATTGCATTTTTATACTCGTTGGAACTTCTTTTTTCCAAGGGGTTACCAGAGGGGTGAAAATGAGTTGATTTGATCTTTAAACAGCCAATAAATTGGCTGGGAAACTGGCATTTTCCAAAACCGGAAGTGGCATTTAATGTCCTTTCTCTTTGACTTTTTAGGGTTTAAAGACCTGCTGCATCCACTTTTCACATTTTTAAGCCTGTTTAGACACCTTTTGGGCCACTCGGAGAATTTGGCAAAAATTTGAAAATTTCGAGGAGCACACCCCTCAAAACGGACCCCCCATTTTTATTGCATTTTTATACTCGTTGGAACTTCTTTTTTCCAAGGGGTTACCAGAGGGGTGAAAATGAGTTGATTTGAGCTTTAAACAGCCAATAAATTGGCTGGGAAACTGGCATTTTCCAAAACCGGAAGTGGCATTTAATGTCCTTTCTCTTTGACTTTTTAGGGTTTAAAGACCTGCTTCATCCATTTTTCACATTTTTAAGCCTGTTTAGACACCTTTTGGGCCACTCGGAGAATTTTGCAAAAATTTGAAAATTTCGAGGAGCACACCCCTCAGAACGGACCCCCCATTTTTATTGCATTTTTATACTCGTTGGAACTTCTTTTTACCAAGGGGTTACCAGAGGGGTGAAAATGAGTTGATTTGAGCTTTAAACAGCCAATAAATTGGCTGGGAAACTGGCATTTTCCAAAACCGGAAGTGGCATTTAATGTCCTTTCTCTTTGACTTTTTAGGGTTTAAAGACCTGCTGCATCCATTTTTCACATTTTTAAGCCTTTTTAGACACCTTTTGGGCCACTCGGAGAATTTGGCAAAAATTTGAAAATTTCGAGGAGCACACCCCTCAAAACGGACCCCCCATTTTTATTGCATTTTTATACTCGTTGGAACTTCTTTTTACCAAGGGGTTACCAGAGGGGTGAAAATGAGTTGATTTGAGCTTTAAACAGCCAATAAATTGGCTGGGAAACTGGCATTTTCCAAAACCGGAAGTGGCATTTAATGTCCTTTCTCTTTGACTTTTTAGGGTTTAAAGACCTGCTTCATCCATTTTTCACATTTTTAAGCCTGTTTAGACACCTTTTGGGCCACTCGGAGAATTTGGCAAAAATTTGAAAATTTCGAGGAGCACACCCCCTCAAAACGGACCCCCCATTTTTATTGCATTTTTATACTCGTTGGAACTTCTTTTTACCAAGGGGTTACCAGAGGGGTGAAAATGAGTTGATTTGAGCTTTAAACAGCCAATAAATTGGCTGGGAAACTGGCATTTTCCAAAACCGGAAGTGGCATTTAATGTCCTTTCTCTTTGACTTTTTAGGGTTTAAAGACCTGCTGCATCCATTTTTCACATTTTTAAGCCTGTTTAGACACCTTTTGGGCCACTCGGAGAATTTGGCAAAAATTTGAAAATTTCGAGGAGCACACCCCTCAAAACGGACCCCCCATTTTTATTGCATTTTTATACTCGTTGGAACTTCTTTTTTCCAAGGGGTTACCAGAGGGGTGAAAATGAGTTGATTTGAGCTTTAAACAGCCAATAAATTGGCTGAGAAACTGGCATTTTCCAAAACCGGAAGTGGCATTTAATGTCCTTTCTCTTTGACTTTTTAGGGTTTAAAGACCTGCTGCATCCATTTTTCACATTTTTAAGCCTGTTTAGACACCTTTTGGGCCACTCGGAGAATTTGGCAAAAATTTGAAAATTTCGAGGAGCACACCCCTCAAAACGGACCCCCCATTTTTATTGCATTTTTATACTCGTTGGAACTTCTTTTTTCCAAAGGGTTACCAGAGGGGTGAAAATGAGTTGATTTGAGCTTTAAACAGCCAATAAATTGGCTGGGAAACTGGCATTTTCCAAAACCGGAAGTGGCATTTAATGTCCTTTCTCTTTGACTTTTTAGGGTTTAAAGACCTGCTTCATCCATTTTTCACATTTTTAAGCCTGTTTAGACACCTTTTGGGCCACTCGGAGAATTTGGCAAAAATTTGAAAATTTCGAGGAGCACACCCCTCAAAACGGACCCCCCATTTTTATTGCATTTTTATACTCGTTGGAACTTCTTTTTACCAAGGGGTTACCAGAGGGGTGAAAAATGAGTTGATTTGAGCTTTAAACAGCCAATAAATTGGCTGGGAAACTGGCATTTTCCAAAACCGGAAGTGGCATTTAATGTCCTTTCTCCTTGACTTTTTAGGGTTTAAAGACCTGCTGCATCCATTTTTCACATTTTTAAGCCTGTTTAGACACCTTTTGGGCCACTCGGAGAATTTGGCAAAAATTTGAAAATTTCGAGGAGCACACCCCTCAAAACGGACCCCCCATTTTTATTGCATTTTTATACTCGTTGGAACTTCTTTTTTCCAAGGGGTTACCAGAGGGGTGAAAATGAGTTGATTTGAGCTTTAAACAGCCAATAAATTGGCTGGGAAACTGGCATTTTCCAAAACCGGAAGTGGCATTTAATGTCCTTTCTCTTTGACTTTTTAGGGTTTAAAGACCTGCTGCATCCATTTTTCACATTTTTAAGCCTGTTTAGACACCTTTTGGGCCACTCGGAGAATTTGGCAAAAATTTGAAAATTTCGAGGAGCACACCCCTCAAAACGGACCCCCCATTTTTATTGCATTTTTATACTCGTTGGAACTTCTTTTTTCCAAAGGGTTACCAGAGGGGTGAAAATGAGTTGATTTGAGCTTTAAACAGCCAATAAATTGGCTGGGAAACTGGCATTTTCCAAAACCGGAAGTGGCATTTAATGTCCTTTCTCTTTGACTTTTTAGGGTTTAAAGACCTGCTTCATCCATTTTTCACATTTTTAAGCCTGTTTAGACACCTTTTGGGCCACTCGGAGAATTTGGCAAAAATTTGAAAATTTCGAGGAGCACACCCCCTCAAAACGGACCCCCCATTTTTATTGCATTTTTATACTCGTTGGAACTTCTTTTTACCAAGGGGTTACCAGAGGGGTGAAAATGAGTTGATTTGAGCTTTAAACAGCCAATAAATTGGCTGGGAAACTGGCATTTTCCAAAACCGGAAGTGGCATT
This sequence comes from Staurois parvus, assembly GCF_062004578.1. Taxonomy (NCBI): domain Eukaryota; kingdom Metazoa; phylum Chordata; class Amphibia; order Anura; family Ranidae; genus Staurois; species Staurois parvus. Next base: position 15,127,359 of record NW_028317892.1, on the reverse strand, counting down.
TAATGTCCTTTCTCTTTGACTTTTTAGGGTTTAAAGACCTGCTGCATCCATTTTTCACATTTTTAAGCCTGTTTAGACACCTTTTGGGCCACTCGGAGAATTTGGCAAAAATTTGAAAATTTCGAGGAGCACACCCCTCAAAACGGACCCCCCATTTTTATTGCATTTTTATACTCGTTGGAACTTCTTTTTCCAAAGGGTTACCAGAGGGGTGAAAAATGAGTTGATTTGAGCTTTAAACAGCCAATAAATTGGCTGGGAAACTGGCATTTTCCAAAACCGGAAGTGGCATTTAATGTCCTTTCTCTTTGACTTTTTAGGGTTTAAAGACCTGCTTCATCCATTTTTCACATTTTTAAGCCTGTTTAGACACCTTTTGGGCCACTCGGAGAATTTGGCAAAAATTTGAAAATTTCGAGGAGCACACCCCCTCAAAACGGACCCCCCATTTTTATTGCATTTTTATACTCGTTGGAACTTCTTTTTACCAAGGGGTTACCAGAGGGGTGAAAATGAGTTGATTTGAGCTTTAAACAGCCAATAAATTGGCTGGGAAACTGGCATTTTCCAAAACCGGAAGTGGCATTTAATGTCCTTTCTCTTTGACTTTTTAGGGTTTAAAGACCTGCTGCATCCACTTTTCACATTTTTAAGCCTGTTTAGACACCTTTTGGGCCACTCGGAGAATTTGGCAAAAATTTGAAAATTTCGAGGAGCACACCCCTCAAAACGGACCCCCCATTTTTATTGCATTTTTATACTCGTTGGAACTTCTTTTTTCCAAGGGGTTACCAGAGGGGTGAAAATGAGTTGATTTGAGCTTTAAACAGCCAATAAATTGGCTGGGAAACTGGCATTTTCCAAAACCGGAATTGGCATTTAATGTCCTTTCTCTTTGACTTTTTAGGGTTTAAAGACCTGCTTCATCCATTTTTCACATTTTTAAGCCTGTTTAGACACCTTTTGGGCCACTCGGAGAATTTGGCAAAAATTTGAAAATTTCGAGGAGCACACCCCTCAAAACGGACCCCCCATTTTTATTGCATTTTTATACTCATTGGAACTTCTTTTTACCAAGGGGTTACCAGAGGGGTGAAAAATGAGTTGATTTGAGCTTTAAACAGCCAAAAAAATTGGCTGGGAAACTGGCATTTTCCAAAACCGGAAGTGGCATTTAATGTCCTTTCTCCTTGACTTTTTAGGGTTTAAAGACCTGCTGCATCCATTTTTCACATTTTTAAGCCTGTTTAGACACCTTTTGGGCCACTCGGAGAATTTGGCAAAAATTTGAAAATTTCGAGGAGCACACCCCTCAAAACGGACCCCCCATTTTTATTGCATTTTTATACTCGTTGGAACTTCTTTTTTCCAAGGGGTTACCAGAGGGGTGAAAATGAGTTGATTTGAGCTTTAAACAGCCAATAAATTGGCTGGGAAACTGGCATTTTCCAAAACCGGAAGTGGCATTTAATGTCCTTTCTCTTTGACTTTTTAGGGTTTAAAGACCTGCTGCATCCATTTTTCACATTTTTAAGCCTGTTTAGACACCTTTTGGGCCACTCGGAGAATTTGGCAAAAATTTGAAAATTTCGAGGAGCACACCCCTCAAAACGGACCCCCCATTTATATTGCATTTTTATACTCGTTGGAACTTCTTTTTTCCAAAGGGTTACCAGAGGGGTGAAAATGAGTTGATTTGAGCTTTAAACAGCCAATAAATTGGCTGGGAAACTGGCATTTTCCAAAACCGGAAGTGGCATTTAATGTCCTTTCTCTTTGACTTTTTAGGGTTTAAAGACCTGCTTCATCCATTTTTCACATTTTTAAGCCTGTTTAGACACCTTTTGGGCCACTCGGAGAATTTGGCAAAAATTTGAAAATTTCGAGGAGCACACCCCCTCAAAACGGACCCCCCATTTTTATTGCATTTTTATACTCGTTGGAACTTCTTTTTACCAAGGGGTTACCAGAGGGGTGAAAATGAGTTGATTTGAGCTTTAAACAGCCAATAAATTGGCTGGGAAACTGGCATTTTCCAAAACCGGAAGTGGCATTTAATGTCCTTTCTCTTTGACTTTTTAGGGTTTAAAGACCTGCTGCATCCACTTTTCACATTTTTAAGCCTGTTTAGACACCTTTTGGGCCACTCGGAGAATTTGGCAAAAATTTGAAAATTTCGAGGAGCACACCCATCAAAACGGACCCCCCATTTTTATTGCATTTTTATACTCGTTGGAACTTCTTTTTTCCAAGGGGTTACCAGAGGGGTGAAAATGAGTTGATTTGAGCTTTAAACAGCCAATAAATTGGCTGGGAAACTGGCATTTTCCAAAACCGGAATTGGCATTTAATGTCCTTTCTCTTTGACTTTTTAGGGTTTAAAGACCTGCTTCATCCATTTTTCACATTTTTAAGCCTGTTTAGACACCTTTTGGGCCACTCGGAGAATTTGGCAAAAATTTGAAAATTTCGAGGAGCACACCCCTCAAAACGGACCCCCCATTTTTATTGCATTTTTATACTCGTTGGAACTTCTTTTTACCAAGGGGTTACCAGAGGGGTGAAAAATGAGTTGATTTGAGCTTTAAACAGCCAAAAAAATTGGCTGGGAAACTGGCATTTTCCAAAACCGGAAGTGGCATTTAATGTCCTTTCTCTTTGACTTTTTAGGGTTTAAAGACCTGCTGCATCCATTTTTCACATTTTTAAGCCGGTTTAGACACCTTTTGGGCCACTCGGAGAATTTGGCAAAAATTTGAAAATTTCGAGGAGCACACCCCTCAAAACGGACCCCCCATTTTTATTGCATTTTTATACTCGTTGGAACTTCTTTTTTCCAAGGGGTTACCAGAGGGGTGAAAATGAGTTGATTTGAGCTTTAAACAGCCAATAAATTGGCTGGGAATCTGGCATTTTCCAAAACCGGAAGTGGCATTTAATGTCCTTTCTCTTTGACTTTTTAGGGTTTAAAGACCTGCTGCATCCATTTTTCACATTTTTAAGCTTGTTTAGACACCTTTTGGGCCACTCGGAGAATTTGGCAAAAATTTGAAAATTTCGATGAGCACACCCCTCAAAACGGACCCCCCATTTTTATTGCATTTTTATACTCGTTGGAACTTCTTTTTTCCAAGGGGTTACCAGAGGGGTGAAAAATGAGTTGATTTGAGCTTTAAAAAGCCAATCAATTGGCTGAGAAACTGGCATTTTCCAAAACCGGAAGTGGCATTTAGTGTCCTTTCTCCTTGACTTTTTAGGGTTTAAAGACCTGCTGCATCCATTTTTCACATTTTTAAGCCTGTTTAGACACCTTTTGGGCCACTCGGAGAATTTGGCAAAAATTTGAAAATTTCGAGGAGCACACCCCTCAAAACGGACCCCCTATTTTTATTGCATTTTTATACTCGTTGGAACTTCTTTTTTCCAAAGGGTTACCAGAGGGGTGAAAATGAGTTGATTTGAGCTTTAAACAGCCAATAAATTGGCTGGGAAACTGGCATTTTCCAAAACCGGAAGTGGCATTTAATGTCCTTTCTCTTTGACTTTTTAGGGTTTAAAGACCTGCTGCATCCACTTTTCACATTTTTAAGCCTGTTTAGACACCTTTTGGGCAACTCGGAGAATTTGGCAAAAATTTGAAAATTTCGAGGAGCACACGCCTCAAAACGGACCCCCCATTTTTATTGCATTTTTATACTCGTTGGAACTTCTTTTTTCCAAGGGGTTACCAGAGGGGTGAAAATGAGTTGATTTGAGCTTTAAACAGCCAATAAATTGGCTGGGAAACTGGCATTTTCCAAAACCGGAAGTGGCATTTAATGTCCTTTCTCTTTGACTTTTTAGGGTTTAAAGACCTGCTTCATCCATTTTTCACATTTTTAAGCCTGTTTAGACACCTTTTGGGCAACTCGGAGAATTTGGCAAAAATTTGAAAATTTCGAGGAGCACACCCCTCAAAACGGACCCCCCATTTTTATTGCATTTTTATACTCGTTGGAACTTCTTTTTTCCAAGGGGTTACCAGAGGGGTGAAAATGAGTTGATTTGAGCTTTAAACAGCCAATAAATTGGCTGGGAAACTGGCATTTTCCAAAACCGGAAGTGGCATTTAATGTCCTTTCTCTTTGACTTTTTAGGGTTTAAAGACCTGCTGCATCCATTTTTCACATTTTTAAGCCTGTTTAGACACCTTTTGGGCCACTCGGACAATTTGGCAAAAATTTGAAAATTTCGAGGAGCACACCCCTCAAAACGGACCCCCCATTTTTATTGCATTTTTATACTCGTTGGAACTTCTTTTTTCCAAGGGGTTACCAGAGGGGTGAAAATGAGTTGATTTGAGCTTTAAACAGCCAATAAATTGGCTGGGAAACTGGCATTTTCCAAAACCGGAAGTGGCATTTAATGTCCTTTCTCTTTGACTTTTTAGGGTTTAAAGACCTGCTGCATCCATTTTTCACATTTTTAAGCCTGTTTAGACACCTTTTGGGCCACTTGGAGAATTTGGCAAAAATTTGAAAATTTCGAGGAGCACACCCCTCAAAACGGACCCCCCATTTTTATTGCATTTTTATACTCGTTGGAACTTCTTTTTTCCAAAGGGTTACCAGAGGGGTGAAAATGAGTTGATTTGAGCTTTAAACAGCCAATAAATTGGCTGGGAAACTGGCATTTTCCAAAACCGGAAGTGGCATTTAATGTCCTTTCTCTTTGACTTTTTAGGGTTTAAAGACCTGCTTCATCCATTTTTCACTTTTTTAAGCCTGTTTAGACACCTTTTGGGCCACTCGGAGAATTTGGCAAAAATTTGAAAATTTCGAGGAGCACACCCCCTGAAAACGGACCCCCCATTTTTATTGCATTTTTATACTCGTTGGAACTTCTTTTTACCAAGGGGTTACCAGAGGGGTGAAAATGAGTTGATTTGAGCTTTAAACAGCCAATAAATTGGCTGGGAAACTGGCATTTTCCAAAACCGGAAGTGGCATTTAATGTCCTTTCTCTTTGACTTTTTAGGGTTTAAAGACCTGCTGCATCATTTTTTCACATTTTTAAGCTTGTTTAGACACCTTTTGGGCCACCTGCAGAATTTGGCAAAAATTTGAAAATTTCGAGGAGCACACCCCTCAAAACGGACCCCCCATTTTTATTGCATTTTTATACTCGTTGGAACTTCTTTTTACCAAGGGGTTACCAGAGGGGTGAAAATGAGTTGATTTGAGCTTTAAACAGCCAATAAATTGGCTGGGAAACTGGCATTTTCCAAAACCGGAAGTGACATTTAATGTCCTTTCTCTTTGACTTTTTAGGGTTTAAAGACCTGCTGCATCCATTTTTCACATTTTTAAGCCTGTTTAGACACCTTTTGGGCCACTCGGAGAATTTGGCAAAAATTTGAAAATTTCGAGGAGCACACCCCTCAAAACGGACCCCCCATTTTTATTGCATTTTTATACTCGTTGGAACTTCTTTTTTCCAAGGGGTTACCAGAGGGGTGAAAATGAGTTGATTTGAGCTTTAAACAGCCAATAAATTGGCTGGGAAACTGGCATTTTCCAAAACCGGAAGTGGCATTTAATGTCCTTTCTCTTTGACTTTTTAGGGTTTAAAGACCTGCTGCATCCATTTTTCACATTTTTAAGCCTGTTTAGACACCTTTTGGGCCACTCGGAGAATTTGGCAAAAATTTGAAAATTTCGAGGAGCACACCCCTCAAAACGGACCCCCCATTTTTATTGCATTTTTATACTCGTTGGAACTTCTTTTTTCCAAAGGGTTACCAGAGGGGTGAAAATGAGTTGATTTGAGCTTTAAACAGCCAATAAATTGGCTGGGAAACTGGCATTTTCCAAAACCGGAAGTGGCATTTAATGTCCTTTCTCTTTGACTTTTTAGGGTTTAAAGACCTGCTTCATCCATTTTTCACTTTTTTAAGCCTGTTTAGACACCTTTTGGGCCACTCGGAGAATTTGGCAAAAATTTGAAAATTTCGAGGAGCACACCCCCTGAAAACGGACCCCCCATTTTTATTGCATTTTTATACTCGTTGGAACTTCTTTTTACCAAGGGGTTACCAGAGGGGTGAAAATGAGTTGATTTGAGCTTTAAACAGCCAATAAATTGGCTGGGAAACTGGCATTTTCCAAAACCGGAAGTGGCATTTAATGTCCTTTCTCTTTGACTTTTTAGGGTTTAAAGACCTGCTGCATCCACTTTTCACATTTTTAAGCCTGTTTAGACACCTTTTGGGCCACTCGGAGAATTTGGCAAAAATTTGAAAATTTCGAGGAGCACACCCCTCAAAACGGACCACCCATTTTTATTGCATTTTTATACTCGTTGGAACTTCTTTTTTCCAAGGGGTTACCAGAGGGGTGAAAATGAGTTGATTTGAGCTTTAAACAGCCAATAAATTGGCTGGGAAACTGGCATTTTCCAAAACCGGAATTGGCATTTAATGTCCTTTCTCTTTGACTTTTTAGGGTTTAAAGACCTGCTTCATCCATTTTTCACATTTTTAAGCCTGTTTAGACACCTTTTGTTCCACTCGGAGAATTTGGCAAAAATTTGAAAATTTCGAGGAGCACACCCCTCAAAACGGACCCCCCATTTTTATTGCATTTTTATACTCGTTGGAACTTCTTTTTACCAAGGGGTTACCAGAGGGGTGAAAAATGAGTTGATTTGAGCTTTAAACAGCCAAAAAAATTGGCTGGGAAACTGGCATTTTCCAAAACCGGAAGTGGCATTTAATGTCCTTTCTCCTTGACTTTTTAGGGTTTAAAGACCTGCTGCATCCATTTTTCACATTTTTAAGCCTGTTTAGACACCTTTTGGGCCACTCGGAGAATTTGGCAAAAATTTGAAAATTTCGAGGAGCACACCCCTCAAAACGGACCCCCCATTTTTATTGCATTTTTATACTCGTTGGAACTTCTTTTTTCCAAGGGGTTACCAGAGGGGTGAAAATGAGTTGATTTGAGCTTTAAACAGCCAATAAATTGGCTGGGAAACTGGCATTTTCCAAAACCGGAAGTGGCATTTAATGTCCTTTCTCTTTGACTTTTTAGGGTTTAAAGACCTGCTGCATCCACTTTTCACATTTTTAAGCCTGTTTAGACACCTTTTGGGCCACTCGGAGAATTTGGCAAAAATTTGAAAATTTCGAGGAGCACACCCCTCAAAACGGACCCCCCATTTTTATTGCATTTTTATACTCGTTGGAACTTCTTTTTTCCAAGGGGTTACCAGAGGGGTGAAAATGAGTTGATTTGAGCTTTAAACAGCCAATAAATTGGCTGGGAAACTGGCATTTTCCAAAACCGGAAGTGGCATTTAATGTCCTTTCTCTTTGACTTTTTAGGGTTTAAAGACCTGCTTCATCCATTTTTCACATTTTTAAGCCTGTTTAGACACCTTTTGGGCCACTCGGAGAATTTGGCAAAAATTTGAAAATTTCGAGGAGCACACCCCTCAAAACGGACCACCCATTTTTATTGCATTTTTATACTCGTTGGAACTTCTTTTTTCCAAGGGGTTACCAGAGGGGTGAAAATGAGTTGATTTGAGCTTTAAACAGCCAATAAATTGGCTGGGAAACTGGCATTTTCCAAAACCGGAATTGGCATTTAATGTCCTTTCTCTTTGACTTTTTAGGGTTTAAAGACCTGCTTCATCCATTTTTCACATTTTTAAGCCTGTTTAGACACCTTTTGTTCCACTCGGAGAATTTGGCAAAAATTTGAAAATTTCGAGGAGCACACCCCTCAAAACGGACCCCCCATTTTTATTGCATTTTTATACTCGTTGGAACTTCTTTTTACCAAGGGGTTACCAGAGGGGTGAAAAATGAGTTGATTTGAGCTTTAAACAGCCAAAAAAATTGGCTGGGAAACTGGCATTTTCCAAAACCGGAAGTGGCATTTAATGTCCTTTCTCCTTGACTTTTTAGGGTTTAAAGACCTGCTGCATCCATTTTTCACATTTTTAAGCCTGTTTAGACACCTTTTGGGCCACTCGGAGAATTTGGCAAAAATTTGAAAATTTCGAGGAGCACACCCCTCAAAACGGACCCCCCATTTTTATTGCATTTTTATACTCGTTGGAACTTCTTTTTTCCAAGGGGTTACCAGAGGGGTGAAAATGAGTTGATTTGAGCTTTAAACAGCCAATAAATTGGCTGGGAAACTGGCATTTTCCAAAACCGGAAGTGGCATTTAATGTCCTTTCTCTTTGACTTTTTAGGGTTTAAAGACCTGCTGCATCCACTTTTCACATTTTTAAGCCTGTTTAGACACCTTTTGGGCCACTCGGAGAATTTGGCAAAAATTTGAAAATTTCGAGGAGCACACCCCTCAAAACGGACCCCCCATTTTTATTGCATTTTTATACTCGTTGGAACTTCTTTTTTCCAAGGGGTTACCAGAGGGGTGAAAATGAGTTGATTTGAGCTTTAAACAGCCAATAAATTGGCTGGGAAACTGGCATTTTCCAAAACCGGAAGTGGCATTTAATGTCCTTTCTCTTTGACTTTTTAGGGTTTAAAGACCTGCTTCATCCATTTTTCACATTTTTAAGCCTGTTTAGACACCTTTTGGGCCACTCGGAGAATTTGGCAAAAATTTGAAAATTTCGAGGAGCACACCCCTCAGAACGGACCCCCCATTTTTATTGCATTTTTATACTCGTTGGAACTTCTTTTTACCAAGGGGTTACCAGAGGGGTGAAAATGAGTTGATTTGAGCTTTAAACAGCCAATAAATTGGCTGGGAAACTGGCATTTTCCAAAACCGGAAGTGGCATTTAATGTCCTTTCTCTTTGACTTTTTAGGGTTTAAAGACCTGCTGCATCCATTTTTCACATTTTTAAGCCTTTTTAGACACCTTTTGGGCCACTCGGAGAATTTGGCAAAAATTTGAAAATTTCGAGGAGCACACCCCTCAAAACGGACCCCCCATTTTTATTGCATTTTTATACTCGTTGGAACTTCTTTTTACCAAGGGGTTACCAGAGGGGTGAAAATGAGTTGATTTGAGCCTTAAACAGAAAAATAAATTGGCTGGGAATCTAGCATTTTCCAAAACCGGAAGTGGCATTTAATGTCCTTTCTCTTTGACTTTTTAGGGTTTAAAGACCTGCTGCATCCTTTTTTCACATTTTTAAGCCTTTTTAGACACCTTTTGGGCCACTCAGAGAATTTGTCAAAAATTTGAAAATTTCGAGGAGCACACCCCTCAAAATGGACCCCCCATTTTTATTGCATTTTTATACTCGTTGGAACTTCTTTTTACCAAGGGGTTACCAGAGGGGTGAAAATGAGTTGATTTGAGCCTTAAACAGCCAATAAATTGGCTGGGAATATGGCATTTTCCAAAACCGGAAGTGGCATTTAATGTCCTTTCTCTTTGACTTTTTAGGGTTTAAAGACCTGCTGCATCCATTTTTCACATTTTTAAGCCTTTTTAGACACCTTTTGGGCAACTCGGAGTATTTGGCAAAAATTTGAAAATTTCGAGGAGCACACCCCTCAAAATGGACCCCCCATTTTTATTGCATTTTTATACTCGTTGGAACTTCTTTTTACCAAGGGGTTACCAGAGGGGTGAAAAATGAGTTGATTTGAGCTTTAAACAGCCAATAAATTGGCTGGGAAACTGGCATTTTCCAAAACCGGAAGTGGCATTTAATGTCCTTTCTCTTTGACTTTTTAGGGTTTAAAGACCTGCTGCATCCATTTTTCAAATTTTTAAGCCTGTTTAGACACCTTTTGGGCCACTCGGAGAATTTGGCAAAAATTTGAAAATTTCGAGGAGCACACCCCTCAAAATGGACCCCCCAATTTTATTGCATTTTTATACTCGTTGGAACTTCTTTTTACCAAGGGGTTACCAGAGGGGTGAAAAATGAGTTGATTTGAGCTTTAAACAGCCAATAAATTGGCTGGGAAACTGGCATTTTCCAAAACTGGAAGTGGCATTTAATGTCCTTTCTCTTTGACTTTTTAGGGTTTAAAGACCTGCTGCATCCATTTTTCACATTTTTAAGCCTTTTTAGACACCTTTTGGGCCACTCGGAGAATTTGGCAAAAATTTAAAAATTTCGAGGAGCACACCCCTCAAAACGGACCCCCCATTTTTATTGCATTTTTATGCTCGTTGGAACTTCTTTTTTCCAAGGGGTTACCAGAGGGGTGAAAATGAGTTGATTTGAGCTTTAAACAGCCAATAAATTGGCTGGGAAACTGGCATTTTCCAAAACCGGAAGTGGCATTTAATGTCCTTTTTCTTTGACTTTTTAGGGTTTAAAGACCTGCTGCATCCATTTTTCACATTTTTAAGCCTGTTTAGACACCTTTTGGGCCACTCGGAGAATTTGGCAAAAATTTAAAAATTTCGAGGAGCACACCCCTCAAAACGGACCCCCCATTTTTATTGCATTTTTATACTCGTTGGAACTTCTTTTTTCCAAGGGGTTACCAGAGGGGTGAAAATGAGTTGATTTGAGCTTTAAACAGCCAATAAATTGGCTGGGAATCTGGCATTTTCCAAAACCGGAAGTGGCATTTAATGTCCTTTCTCTTTGACTTTTTAGGGTTTAAAGACCTGCTGCATCCATTTTTCACATTTTTAAGCTTGTTTAGACACCTTTTGGGCCACTCGGAGAATTTGGCAAAAATTTGAAAATTTCGAGGAGCACACCCCTCAAAACGGACCCCCCATTTTTATTGCATTTTTATACTCGTTGGAACTTCTTTTTTCCAAGGGGTTACCAGAGGGGTGAAAAATGAGTTGATTTGAGCTTTAAAAAGCCAATCAATTGGCTGAGAAACTGGCATTTTCCAAAACCGGAAGTGGCATTTAGTGTCCTTTCTCCTTGACTTTTTAGGGTTTAAAGACCTGCTGCATCCATTTTTCACATTTTTAAGCCTGTTTAGACACCTTTTGGGCCACTCGGAGAATTTGGCAAAAATTTGAAAATTTCGAGGATCACACCCCTCAAAACGGACCCCCCATTTTTATTGCATTTTTATACTCGTTGGAACTTCTTTTTTCCAAAGGGTTACCAGAGGGGTGAAAATGAGTTGATTTGAGCTTTAAACAGCCAATAAATTGGCTGGGAAACTGGCATTTTCCAAAACCGGAAGTGGCATTTAATGTCCTTTCTCTTTGACTTTTTAGGGTTTAAAGACCTGCTGCATCCACTTTTCACATTTTTAAGCCTGTTTAGACACCTTTTGGGCCACTCGGAGAATTTGGCAAAAATTTGAAAATTTCGAGGAGCACACGCCTCAAAACGGACCCCCCATTTTTATTGCATTTTTATACTCGTTGGAACTTCTTTTTTCCAAGGGGTTACCAGAGGGGTGAAAATGAGTTGATTTGAGCTTTAAACAGCCAATAAATTGGCTGGGAAACTGGCATTTTCCAAAACCGGAAGTGGCATTTAATGTCCTTTCTCTATGACTTTTTAGGGTTTAAAGACCTGCTTCATCCATTTTTCACATTTTTAAGCCTGTTTAGACACCTTTTGGGCCACTCGGAGAATTTGGCAAAAATTTGAAAATTTCGAGGAGCACACCCCTCAAAACGGACCCCCCATTTTTATTGCATTTTTATACTCGTTGGAACTTCTTTTTTCCAAGGGGTTACCAGAGGGGTGAAAATGAGTTGATTTGAGCTTTAAACAGCCAATAAATTGGCTGGGAAACTGGCATTTTCCAAAACCGGAAGTGGCATTTAATGTCCTTTCTCTTTGACTTTTTAGGGTTTAAAGACCTGCTGCATCCATTTTTCACATTTTTAAGCCTGTTTAGACACCTTTTGGGCCACTCGGAGAATTTGGCAAAAATTTGAAAATTTCGAGGAGCACACCCCTCAAAACGGACCCCCCATTTTTATTGCATTTTTATACTCGTTGGAACTTCTTTTTTCCAAAGGGTTACCAGAGGGGTGAAAATGAGTTGATTTGAGCTTTAAACAGCCAATAAATTGGCTGGGAAACTGGCATTTTCCAAAACCGGAAGTGGCATTTAATGTCCTTTCTCTTTGACTTTTTAGGGTTTAAAGACCTGCTTCACCCATTTTTCACATTTTTAAGCCTGTTTAGACACCTTTTGGGCCACTCGGAGAATTTGGCAAAAATTTGAAAATTTCGAGGAGCACACCCCTCAAAACGGACCCCCCATTTTTATTGCATTTTTATACTCGTTGGAACTTCTTTTTTCCAAGGGGTTACCAGAGGGGTGAAAATGAGTTGATTTGAGCTTTAAACAGCCAATAAATTGGCTGGGAAACTGGCATTTTCCAAAACCGGAAGTGGCATTTAATGTCCTTTCTCTTTGACTTTTTAGGGTTTAAAGACCTGCTTCATCCATTTTTCACATTTTTAAGCCTGTTTAGACACCTTTTGGGCCACTCGGAGAATGGAAAAGAAGTTCCAACGAGTATAAAAATGCAATAAAAATGGGGGGTCCGTTTTGAGGGGTGTGCTCCTCGAAATTTTCAAATTTTTGCCAAATTCTCCGAGTGGCCCAAAAGGTGTCTAAACAGGCTTAAAAATGTGAAAAATGGATGAAGCAGGTCTTTAAACCCTAAAAAGTCAAAGAGAAAGGACATTAAATGCCAATTCCGGTTTTGGAAAATGCCAGTTTCCCAGCCAATTTATTGGCTGTTTAAAGCTCAAATCAACTCATTTTTCACCCCTCTGGTAACCCCTTGGTAAAAAGAAGTTCCAACGAGTATAAAAATGCAATAAAAATGGGGGGTCCGTTTTGAGGGGTGTGCTCCTCGAAATTTTCAAATTTTTGCCAAATTCTCCGAGTGGCCCAAAAGGTGTCTAAACAGGCTTAAAAATGTGAAAAATGGATGAAGCAGGTCTTTAAACCCTAAAAAGTCAAAGAGAAAGGACATTAAATGCCACTTCCGGTTTTGGAAAATGCCAGTTTCCCAGCCAATTTATTGGCTGTTTAAAGCTCAAATCAACTCATTTTCACCCCTCTGGTAACCCCTTGGAAAAAAGAAGTTCCAACGAGTATAAAAATGCAATAAAAATGGGGGGTCCGTTTTGAGGGGTGTGCTCCTCGAAATTTTCAAATTTTTGCCAAATTCTCCGAGTGGCCCAAAAGGTGTCTAAACAGGCTTAAAAATGTGAAAAGTAGATGCAGCAGGTCTTTAAACCCTAAAAAGTCAAAGAGAAAGGACATTAAATGCCACTTCCGGTTTTGGAAAATGCCAGTTTCCCAGCCAATTTATTGGCTGTTTAAAGCTCAAATCAACTCATTTTCACCCCTCTGGTAACCCTTTGGAAAAAAGAAGTTCCAACGAGAATAAAAATGCAATAAAAATGGGGCGTCCGTTTTGAGGGGTGTGCTCCTCGAAATTTTCAAATTTTTGCCAAATTCTCCGAGTGGCCCAAAAGGTGTCTAAACAGGCTTAAAAATGTGAAAAAATGATGCAGCAGGTCTTTAAACCCTAAAAAGTCAAAGAGAAAGGACATTAAATGCCACTTCCGGTTTTGGAAAATGCCAGTTTCCCAGCCAATTTATTGGCTGTTTAAAGCTCAAATCAACTCATTTTCACCCCTCTGGTAACCCCTTGGTAAAAAGAAGTTCCAACGAGTATAAAAATGCAATAAAAATGGGGGGTCCGTTTTGAGGGGGTGTGCTCCTCGAAATTTTCAAATTTTTGCCAAATTCTCCGAGTGGCCCAAAAGGTGTCTAAACAGGCTTAAAAATGTGAAAAATGGATGCAGCAGGTCTTTAAACCCTAAAAAGTCAAAGAGAAAGGACATTAAATGCCACTTCCGGTTTTGGAAAATGAAAGTTTCCCAGCCAATTTATTGGCTGTTTAAAGCTCAAATCAACTCATTTTCACCCCTCTGGTAACCCCTTGGAAAAAAGAAGTTCCAACGAGTATAAAAATGCAATAAAAATGGGGGGGCCGTTTTGAGGGGTGTGCTCCTCGAAATTTTCAAATTTTTGCCAAATTCTCCGAGTGGCCCAAAAGGTGTCTAAACAGGCTTAAAAATGTGAAAAATGGATGCAGCAGGTCTTTAAACCCTAAAAAGTCAAGGTGAAAGGACATTAAATGCCACTTCCGGTTTTGGAAAATGCCAGTTTCCTAGCCAATTTATTGGCTGTTTAAAGCTCAAATCAACTCATTTTCACCCCTCTGGTAACCCCTTGGTAAAAAGAAGTTCCAACGAGTATAAAAATGCAATAAAAATGGGGGGTCCGTTTTGAGGGGTGTGCTCCTCGAAATTTTCAAATTTTTGCCAAATTCTCCGAGTGGCCCAAAAGGTGTCTAAACAGGCTTAAAAATGTGAAAAATGGATGAAGCAGGTCTTTAAACCCTAAAAAGTCAAAGAGAAAGGACATTAAATGCCAATTCCGGTTTTGGAAAATGCCAGTTTCCTAGCCAATTTATTGGCTGTTTAAAGCTCAAATCAACTCATTTTCACCCCTCTGGTAACCCCTTGGTAAAAAGAAGTTCCAACGAGTATAAAAATGCAATAAAAATGGGGGGTCCGTTTTGAGGGGGTGTGCTCCTCGAAATTTTCAAATTTTTGCCAAATTCTCCGAGTGGCCCAAAAGGTGTCTAAACAGGCTTAAAAATTTGAAAAATGGATGAAGCAGGTCTTTAAACCCTAAAAAGTCAAAGAGAAAGGACATTAAATGCCACTTCCGGTTTTGGAAAATGCCAATTTCCCAGCCAATTGATTGGCTGTTTAAAGCTCAAATCAACTCATTTTCACCCCTCTGGTAACCCTTTGGAAAAAAGAAGTTCCAACGAGTATAAAAATGCAATAAAAATGGGGGGTCCGTTTTGAGGGGTGTGCTCCTCGAAATTTTCAAATTTTTGCCAAATTCTCCGAGTGGCCCAAAAGGTGTCTAAACAGGCTTAAAAATGTGAAAAAATGATGCAGCAGGTCTTTAAACCCTAAAAAGTCAAAGAGAAAGGACATTAAATGCCACTTCCGGTTTTGGAAAATGCCAGTTTCCCAGCCAATTTATTGGCTGTTTAAAGCTCAAATCAACTCATTTTCACCCCTCTGGTAACCCCTTGGTAAAAAGAAGTTCCAACGAGTATAAAAATGCAATAAAAATGGGGGGTCCGTTTTGAGGGGGTGTGCTCCTCGAAATTTTCAAATTTTTGCCAAATTCTCCGAGTGGCCCAAAAGGTGTCTAAACAGGCTTAAAAATGTGAAAAATGGATGCAGCAGGTCTTTAAACCCTAAAAAGTCAAGGAGAAAGGACATTAAATGCCACTTCCGGTTTTGGAAAATGCCAGTTTCCCAGCCAATTTTTTTGGCTGTTTAAGGCTCAAATCAACTCATTTTTCACCCCTCTGGTAACCCCTTGGTAAAAAGAAGTTCCAACGAGTATAAAAATGCAATAAAAATGGGGGGTCCGTTTTGAGGGGTGTGCTCCTCGAAATTTTGAAATTTTTGCCAAATTCTCCGAGTGGCTCAAAAGGTGTCTAAACAGGCTTAAAAATTTGAAAAATGGATGAAGCAGGTCTTTAAACCCTAAAAAGTCAAAGAGAAAGGACATTAAATGCCACTTCCGGTTTTGGAAAATGCCAATTTCCCAGCCAATTTATTGGCTGTTTAAAGCTCAAATCAACTCATTTTCACCCCTCTGGTAACCCTTTGGAAAAAAGTTCCAACGAGTATAAAAATGCAATAAAAATGGGAGGTCCGTTTTGAGGGGTGTGCTCCTCGAAATTTTCAAATTTTTGCCAAATTCTCCGAGTGGCCCAAAAGGTGTCTAAACAGGCTTAAAAATGTGAAAAAATGATGCAGCAGGTCTTTAAACCCTAAAAAGTCAAAGAGAAAGGACATTAAATGCCACTTCCGGTTTTGGAAAATGCCAGTTTCCCAGCCAATTTATTGGCTGTTTAAAGCTCAAATCAACTCATTTTCACCCCTCTGGTAACCCCTTGGTAAAAAGAAGTTCCAACGAGTATAAAAATGCAATAAAAATGGGGGGTCCGTTTTGAGGGGGTGTGCTCCTCGAAATTTTCAAATTTTTGCCAAATTCTCCGAGTGGCCCAAAAGGTGTCTAAACAGGCTTAAAAATGTGAAAAATGGATGCAGCAGGTCTTTAAACCCTAAAAAGTCAAGGAGAAAGGACATTAAATGCCACTTCCGGTTTTGGAAAATGCCAGTTTCCCAGCCAATTTTTTTGGCTGTTTAAAGCTCAAATCAACTCGTTTTTCACCCCTCTGGTAACCCCTTGGTAAAAAGAAGTTCCAACGAGTATAAAAATGCAATAAAAATGGGGGGTCCGTTTTGAGGGGTGTGCTCCTCGAAATTTTGAAATTTTTGCCAAATTCTCCGAGTGGCCCAAAAGGTGTCTAAACAGGCTTAAAAATTTGAAAAATGGATGAAGCAGGTCTTTAAACCCTAAAAAGTCAAAGAGAAAGGACATTAAATGCCACTTCCGGTTTTGGAAAATGCCAATTTCCCAGCCAATTTATTGGCTGTTTAAAGCTCAAATCAACTCATTTTCACCCCTCTGGTAACCCTTTGGAAAAAAGAAGTTCCAACGAGTATAAAAATGCAATAAAAATGGGGGGTCCGTTTTGAGGGGTGTGCTCCTCGAAATTTTCAAATTTTTGCCAAATTCTCCGAGTGGCCCAAAAGGTGTCTAAACAGGCTTAAAAATGTGAAAAATGATGCAGCAGGTCTTTAAACCCTAAAAAGTCAAAGAGAAAGGACATTAAATGCCACTTCCGGTTTTGGAAAATGCCAGTTTCCCAGCCAATTTATTGGCTGTTTAAAGCTCAAATCAACTCATTTTCACCCCTCTGGTAACCCCTTGGTAAAAAGAAGTTCCAACGAGTATAAAAATGCAATAAAAATGGGGGGTCCGTTTTGAGGGGGTGTGCTCCTCGAAATTTTCAAATTTTTGCCAAATTCTCCGAGTGGCCCAAAAGGTGTCTAAACAGGCTTAAAAATGTGAAAACTGGATGCAGCAGGTCTTTAAACCCTAAAAAGTCAAGGAGAAAGGACATTAAATGCCACTTCCGGTTTTGGAAAATGCCAGTTTCCCAGCCAATTTTTTTGGCTGTTTAAAGCTCAAATCAACTCATTTTTCACCCCTCTGGTAACCCCTTGGTAAAAAGAAGTTCCAACGAGTATAAAAATGCAATAAAAATGGGGGGTCCGTTTTGAGGGGTGTGCTCCTCGAAATTTTCAAATTTTTGCCAAATTCTCCGAGTGGCCCAAAAGGTGTCTAAACAGGCTTAAAAATGTGAAAAATGGATGAAGCAGGTCTTTAAACCCTAAAAAGTCAAAGAGAAAGGACATTAAATGCCAATTCCGGTTTTGGAAAATGCCAGTTTCCCAGCCAATTTATTGGCTGTTTAAAGCTCAAATCAACTCATTTTTCACCCCTCTGGTAACCCCTTGGTAAAAAGAAGTTCCAACGAGTATAAAAATGCAATAAAAATGGGGGGTCCGTTTTGAGGGGTGTGCTCCTCGAAATTTTCAAATTTTTGCCAAATTCTCCGAGTGGCCCAAAAGGTGTCTAAACAGGCTTAAAAATGTAAAAAATGGATGAAGCAGGTCTTTAAACCCTAAAAAGTCAAAGAGAAAGGACATTAAATGCCACTTCCGGTTTTGGAAAATGCCAGTTTCCCAGCCAATTTATTGGCTGTTTAAAGCTCAAATCAACTCATTTTCACCCCTCTGGTAACCCCTTGGAAAAAAGAAGTTCCAACGAGTATAAAAATGCAATAAAAATGGGGGGTCCGTTTTGAGTGGTGTGCTCCTCGAAATTTTCAAATTTTTGCCAAATTCTCCAAGTGGCCCAAAAGGTGTCTAAACAGGCTTAAAAATGTGAAAAGTGGATGCAGCAGGTCTTTAAACCCTAAAAAGTCAAAGAGAAAGGACATTAAATGCCACTTCCGGTTTTGGAAAATGCCAGTTTCCCAGCCAATTTATTGGCTGTTTAAAACTCAAATCAACTCATTTTCACCCCTCTGGTAACCCCTTGGTAAAAAGAAGTTCCAACGAGTATAAAAATGCAATAAAAATGGGGGGTCCGTTTTGAGGGGGTGTGCTCCTCGAAATTTTCAAATTTTTGCCAAATTCTCCGAGTGGCCCAAAAGGTGTCTAAACAGGCTTAAAAATGTGAAAAATGGATGAAGCAGGTCTTTAAACCCTAAAAAGTCAAAGAGAAAGGACATTAAATGCCACTTCCGGTTTTGGAAAATGCCAGTTTCCCAGCCAATTTATTGGCTGTTTAAAGCTCAAATCAACTCATTTTCACCCCTCTGGTAACCCTTTGGAAAAAAAAGTTCCAACGAGAATAAAAATGCAATAAAAATGGGGGGTCCGTTTTGAGGAGTGTGCTCCTCGAAATTTTCAAATTTTTGCCAAATTCTCCGAGTAGCCCAAAAGGTGTCTAAACAGGCTTAAAAATGTGAAAAAATGATGCAGAAGGTCTTTAAACCCTAAAAAGTCAAAGAGAAAGGACATTAAATGCCACTTCCGGTTTTGGAAAATGCCAGTTTCCCAGCCAATTTATTGGCTGTTTAAAGCTCAAATCAACTCATTTTCACCCCTCTGGTAACCCCTTGGTAAAAAGAAGTTCCAACGAGTATAAAAATGCAATAAAAATGGGGGGTCCGTTTTGAGGGGGTGTGCTCCTCGAAATTTTCAAATTTTTGCCAAATTCTCCGAGTGGCCCAAAAGGTGTCTAAACAGGCTTAAAAATGTGAAAAATGGATGAAGCAGGTCTTTAAACCCTAAAAAGTCAAAGAGAAAGGACATTAAATGCCACTTCCGGTTTTGGAAAATGCCAGTTTCCCAGCCAATTTATTGGCTGTTTAAAGCTCAAATCAACTCATTTTCACCCCTCTGGTAACCCTTTGGAAAA
Source organism: Staurois parvus (assembly GCF_062004578.1). Taxonomy (NCBI): domain Eukaryota; kingdom Metazoa; phylum Chordata; class Amphibia; order Anura; family Ranidae; genus Staurois; species Staurois parvus. The sequence goes on along the minus strand of NW_028317892.1, from coordinate 15,108,475 downwards.
AAGAAGTTCCAACGAGTATAAAAATGCAATAAAAATGGGGGGTCCGTTTTGAGGGGTGTGCTCCTTGAAATTTTCAAATTTTTGCCAAATTCTCCGAGTGGCCCAAAAGGTGTCTAAACCGGCTTAAAAATGTGAAAAATGGATGAAGCAGGTCTTTAAACCCTAAAAAGTCAAAGAGAAAGGACATTAAATGCCACTTCCGGTTTTGGAAAATGCCAGTTTCCCAGCCAATTTATTGGCTGTTTAAAGCTCAAATCAACTAATTTTCACCCCTCTGGTAACCCCTTGGAAAAAAGAAGTTCCAACGAGTATAAAAATGCAATAAAAATGGGGGGTCCGTTTTGAGGGGTGTGCTCCTCGAAATTTTCAAATTTTTGCCAAATTCTCCGAGTGGCCCAAAAGGTGTCTAAACAGGCTTAAAAATGTGAAAAATGGATGCAGCAGGTCTTTAAACCCTAAAAAGTCAAGGAGAAAGGACACTTAATGCCACTTCCGGTTTTGGAAAATGCCAGTTTCTCAGCCAATTGATTGGCTTTTTAAAGCTCAAATCAACTCATTTTTCACCCCTCTGGTAACCCCTTGGAAAAAAGAAGTTCCAACGAGTATAAAAATGCAATAAAAATGGGGGGTCCGTTTTGAGGGGTGTGCTCCTCGAAATTTTCAAATTTTTGCCAAATTCTCCGAGTGGCCCAAAAGGTGTCTAAAAAGGCTTAAAAATGTGAAAAATGGATGCAGCAGGTCTTCAAACCCTAAAAAGTCAAAGAGAAAGGACATTAAATGCCACTTCCGGTTTTGGAAAATGCCAGTTTCCCAGCCAATTTATTGGCTGTTTAAAGCTCAAATCAATTCATTTTTCACCCCTCTGGTAACCCCTTGGTAAAAAGAAGTTCCAACGAGTATAAAAATGCAATAAAAATGGGGGGTCCGTTTTGAGGGGTGTGCTCCTCGAAATTTTCAAATTTTTGCCAAATTCTCCGAGTGGCCCAAAAGGTGTCTAAACAGGCTTAAAAATGTGAAAAATGGATGAAGCAGGTCTTTAAACCCTAAAAAGTCAAGAGAAAGGACATTAAATGCCACTTCCGGTTTTGGAAAATGCCAGTTTCCCAGCCAATTTATTGGCTGTTTAAAGCTCAAATCAACTCATTTTCACCCCTCTGGTAACCCCTTTGAAAAAAGAAGTTCCAACGAGTATAAAAATGCAATAAAAATGGGGGGTCCGTTTTGAGGGGTGTGCTCCTCGAAATTTTCAAATTTTTGCCAAATTCTCCGAGTGGCCCAAAAGGTGTCTAAACAGGCTTAAAAATGTGAAAAATGGATGAAGCAGGTCTTTAAACCCTAAAAAGTCAAAGAGAAAGGACATTAAATGCCACTTCCGGTTTTGGAAAATGCCAGTTTCCCAGCCAATTTATTGGCTGTTTAAAGCTCAAATCAACTCATTTTCACCCCTCTGGTAACCCCTTGGAAAAAAGAAGTTCCAACGAGTATAAAAATGCAATAAAAATGGGGGGTCCGTTTTGAGGGGTGTGCTCCTCGAAATTTTCAAATTTTTGCCAAATTCTCCGAGTGGCCCAAAAGGTGTCTAAACAGGCTTAAAAATGTGAAAAATGGATGCAGCAGGTCTTTAAACCCTAAAAAGTCAAAGAGAAAGGACATTAAATGCCACTTCCGGTTTTGGAAAATGCCAGATTCCCAGCCAATTTATTGGCTGTTTAAAGCTCAAATCAACTCATTTTTCACCCCTCTGGAAACACCTTGGTAAAAAGAAGTTCCAACGAGTATAAAAATGCAATAAAAATGGGGGGTCCGTTTTGAGGGGTGTGCTCCTTGAAATTTTCAAATTTTTGCCAAATTCTCCGAGTGGCCCAAAAGGTGTCTAAACAGGCTTAAAAATGTGAAAAATGGATGAAGCAGGTCTTTAAACCCTAAAAAGTCAAAGAGAAAGGACATTAAATGCCACTTCCGGTTTTGGAAAATGCCAGTTTCCCAGCCAATTTATTGGCTGTTTAAAGCTCAAATCAACTAATTTTCACCCCTCTGGTAACCCCTTGGAAAAAAGAAGTTCCAACGAGTATAAAAATGCAATAAAAATGGGGGGTCCGTTTTGAGGGGTGTGCTCCTCGAAATTTTCAAATTTTTGCCAAATTCTCCGAGTGGCCCAAAAGGTGTCTAAACAGGCTTAAAAATGTGAAAAATGGATGCAGCAGGTCTTTAAACCCTAAAAAGTCAAGGAGAAAGGACACTTAATGCCACTTCCGGTTTTGGAAAATGCCAGTTTCTCAGCCAATTGATTGGCTTTTTAAAGCTCAAATCAACTCATTTTTCACCCCTCTGGTAACCCCTTGGAAAAAAGAAGTTCCAACGAGTATAAAAATGCAATAAAAATGGGGGGTCCGTTTTGAGGGGTGTGCTCCTCGAAATTTTCAAATTTTTGCCAAATTCTCCAGGTGGCCCAAAAGGTGTCTAAACAGGCTTAAAAATGTGAAAAATGGATGCAGCAGGTCTTTAAACCCTAAAAAGTCAAAGAGAAAGGACAGTAAATGCCACTTCCGGTTTTGGAAAATGCCAGATTCCCAGCCAATTTATTGGCTGTTTAAAGCTCAAATCAACTCATTTTCACCCCTCTGGTAACCCCTTGGTAAAAAGAAGTTCCAACGAGTATAAAAATGCAATAAAAATGGGGGGTCCGTTTTGAGGGGTGTGCTCCTCGAAATTTTCAAATTTTTGCCAAATTCTCCGAGTGGCCCAAAAGGTGTCTAAAAAGGCTTAAAAATGTGAAAAATGGATGCAGCAGGTCTTCAAACCCTAAAGAGTCAAAGAGAAAGGACATTAAATGCCACTTCCGGTTTTGGAAAATGCCAGTTTCCCAGCCAATTTATTGGCTGTTTAAAGCCCAAATCAATTCATTTTTCACCCCTCTGGTAACCCCTTGGTAAAAAGAAGTTCCAACGAGTATAAAAATGCAATAAAAATGGGGGGTCCGTTTTGAGGGGTGTGCTCCTCGAAATTTTCAAATTTTTGCCAAATTCTCCGAGTGGCCCAAAAGGTGTCTAAACAGGCTTAAAAATGTGAAAAATGGATGAAGCAGGTCTTTAAACCCTAAAAAGTCAAGAGAAAGGACATTAAATGCCACTTCCGGTTTTGGAAAATGCCAGTTTCCCAGCCAATTTATTGGCTGTTTAAAGCTCAAATCAACTCATTTTCACCCCTCTGGTAACCCCTTGGTAAAAAGAAGTTCCAACGAGTATAAAAATGCAATAAAAATGGGGGGTCCGTTTTGAGGGGGTGTGCTCCTCGAAATTTTCAAATTTTTGCCAAATTCTCCGAGTGGCCCAAAAGGTGTCTAAACAGGCTTAAAAATTTGAAAAATGGATGAAGCAGGTCTTTAAACCCTAAGAAGTCAAAGAGAAAGGACATTAAATGCCACTTCCGGTTTTGGAAAATGCCAGTTTCTCAGCCAATTGATTGGCTTTTTAAAGCTCAAATCAACTCATTTTTCACCCCTCTGGTAACCCCTTGGAAAAAAGAAGTTCCAACGAGTATAAAAATGCAATAAAAATGGGGGGTCCGTTTTGAGGGGTGTGCTCCTCGAAATTTTCAAATTTTTGCCAAATTCTCCAGGTGGCCCAAAAGGTGTCTAAACAGGCTTAAAAATGTGAAAAATGGATGCAGCAGGTCTTTAAACCCTAAAAAGTCAAAGAGAAAGGACAGTAAATGCCACTTCCGGTTTTGGAAAATGCCAGATTCCCAGCCAATTTATTGGCTGTTTAAAGCTCAAATCAACTCATTTTCACCCCTCTGGTAACCCCTTGGTAAAAAGAAGTTCCAACGAGTATAAAAATGCAATAAAAATGGGGGGTCCGTTTTGAGGGGTGTGCTCCTCGAAATTTTCAAATTTTTGCCAAATTCTCCGAGTGGCCCAAAAGGTGTCTAAAAAGGCTTAAAAATGTGAAAAATGGATGCAGCAGGTCTTTAAACCCTAAAAAGTCAAAGAGAAAGGACATTAAATGCCACTTCCGGTTTTGGAAAATGCCAGTTTCCCAGCCAATTTATTGGCTGTTTAAAGCTCAAATCAACTCATTTTTCACCCCTCTGGTAACCCCTTGGTAAAAAGAAGTTCCAACGAGTATAAAAATGCAATAAAAATGGGGGGTCCGTTTTGAGGGGTGTGCTCCTCGAAATTTTCAAATTTTTGCCAAATTCTCTGAGTGGCCCAAAAGGTGTCTAAACAAGCTTAAAAATGTGAAAAATGGATGCAGCAGGTCTTTAAACCCTAAAAAGTCAAAGAGAAAGGACATTAAATGCCACTTCCGGTTTTGGAAAATGCCAGATTCCCAGCCAATTTATTGGCTGTTTAAAGCTCAAATCAACTCATTTTCACCCCTCTGGTAACCCCTTGGAAAAAAGAAGTTCCAACGAGTATAAAAATGCAATAAAAATGGGGGGTCCGTTTTGAGGGGTGTGCTCCTCGAAATTTTCAAATTTTTGCCAAATTCTCCGAGTGGCCCAAAAGGTGTCTAAACAGGCTTAAAATGTGAAAAATGGATGAAGCAGGTCTTTAAACCCTAAAAAGTCAAAGAGAAAGGACATTAAATGCCACTTCCGGTTTTGGAAAATGCCAGTTTCCCAGCCAATTGATTGGCTGTTTAAAGCTCAAATCAACTCATTTTTCACCCCTCTGGTAACCCTTTTGAAAAAAGAAGTTCCAACGAGTATAAAAATGCAATAAAAATGGGGGGTCCGTTTTGAGGGGTGTGCTCCTCGAAATTTTCAAATTTTTGCCAAATTCTCCAGGTGGCCCAAAAGGTGTCTAAACAGGCTTAAAAATGTGAAAAATGGATGCAGCAGGTCTTTAAACCCTAAAAAGTCAAAGAGAAAGGACAGTAAATGCCACTTCCGGTTTTGGAAAATGCCAGATTCCCAGCCAATTTATTGGCTGTTTAAAGCTCAAATCAACTCATTTTCACCCCTCTGGTAACCCCTTGGTAAAAAGAAGTTCCAACGAGTATAAAAATGCAATAAAAATGGGGGGTCCTTTTTGAGGGGTGTGCTCCTCGAAATTTTCAAATTTTTGCCAAATTCTCCGAGTGGCCCAAAAGGTGTCTAAAAAGGCTTAAAAATGTGAAAAATGGATGAAGCAGGTCTTTAAACCCTAAAAAGTCAAAGAGAAAGGACATTAAATGCCACTTCCGGTTTTGGAAAATGCCAGTTTCCCAGCCAATTTATTGGCTGTTTAAAGCTCAAATCAACTCATTTTCACCCCTCTGGTAACCCCTTGGAAAAAAGAAGTTCCAACGAGTATAAAAATGCAATAAAAATGGGGGGTCCGTTTTGAGGGGTGTGCTCCTCGAAATTTTCAAATTTTTGCCAAATTCTCCGAGTGGCCCAAAAGGTGTCTAAACAGGCTTAAAAATGTGAAAAGTGGATGCAGCAGGTCTTTAAACCCTAAAAAGTCAAAGAGAAAGGACATTAAATGCCACTTCCGGTTTTGGAAAATGCCAGTTTCCCAGCCAATTTATTGGCTGTTTAAAGCTCAAATCAACTCATTTTCACCCCTCTGGTAACCCCTTGGTAAAAAGAAGTTCCAACGAGTATAAAAATGCAATAAAAATGGGGTGTCCGTTTTGAGGGGGTGTGCTCCTCGAAATTTTCAAATTTTTGCCAAATTCTCCGAGTGGCCCAAAAGGTGTCTAAACAGGCTTAAAAATTTGAAAAATGGATGAAGCAGGTCTTTAAACCCTAAGAAGTCAAAGAGAAAGGACATTAAATGCCACTTCCGGTTTTGGAAAATGCCAGTTTCTCAGCCAATTGATTGGCTTTTTAAAGCTCAAATCAACTCATTTTTCACCCCTCTGGTAACCCCTTGGAAAAAAGAAGTTCCAACGAGTATAAAAATGCAATAAAAATGGGGGGTCCGTTTTGAGGGGTGTGCTCCTCGAAATTTTCAAATTTTTGCCAAATTCTCTGAGTGGCCCAAAAGGTGTCTAAACAAGCTTAAAAATGTGAAAAATGGATGCAGCAGGTCTTTAAACCCTAAAAAGTCAAAGAGAAAGGACATTAAATGCCACTTCCGGTTTTGGAAAATGCCAGATTCCCAGCCAATTTATTGGCTGTTTAAAGCTCAAATCAACTCATTTTCACCCCTCTGGTAACCCCTTGGAAAAAAGAAGTTCCAACGAGTATAAAAATGCAATAAAAATGGGGGGTCCGTTTTGAGGGGTGTGCTCCTCGAAATTTTCAAATTTTTGCCAAATTCTCCGAGTGGCCCAAAAGGTGTCTAAACAGGCTTAAAATGTGAAAAATGGATGAAGCAGGTCTTTAAACCCTAAAAAGTCAAAGAGAAAGGACATTAAATGCCACTTCCGGTTTTGGAAAATGCCAGTTTCCCAGCCAATTTATTGGCTGTTTAAAGCTCAAATCAACTCATTTTTCACCCCTCTGGTAACCCTTTGGAAAAAAGAAGTTCCAACGAGTATAAAAATGCAATAAAAATGGGGGGTCCGTTTTGAGGGGTGTGCTCCTCGAAATTTTCAAATTTTTGCCAAATTCTCCAGGTGGCCCAAAAGGTGTCTAAACAGGCTTAAAAATGTGAAAAATGGATGCAGCAGGTCTTTAAACCCTAAAAAGTCAAAGAGAAAGGACAGTAAATGCCACTTCCGGTTTTGGAAAATGCCAGATTCCCAGCCAATTTATTGGCTGTTTAAAGCTCAAATCAACTCATTTTCACCCCTCTGGTAACCCCTTGGTAAAAAGAAGTTCCAACGAGTATAAAAATGCAATAAAAATGGGGGGTCCGTTTTGAGGGGTGTGCTCCTCGAAATTTTCAAATTTTTGCCAAATTTTCCGAGTGGCCCAAAAGGTGTCTAAACAGGCTTAAAAATGTGAAAAATGGATGCAGCAGGTCTTTAAACCCTAAAAAGTCAAAGAGAAAGGACATTAAATGCCACTTCCGATTTTGGAAAATGCCAGATTCCCAGCCAATTTATTGGCTGTTTAAAGCTCAAATCAACTCATTTTCACCCCTCTGGTAACCCCTTGGAAAAAAGAAGTTCCAACGAGTATAAAAATGCAATAAAAATGGTGGGTCCGTTTTGAGGGGTGTGCTCCTCGAAATTTTCAAATTTTTGCCAAATTCTCCGAGTGGCCCAAAAGGTGTCTAAACAGGCTTAAAAATGTGAAAAGTGGATGCAGCAGGTCTTTAAACCCTAAAAAGTCAAAGAGAAAGGACATTAAATGCCACTTCCGGTTTTGGAAAATGCCAGTTTCCCAGCCAATTTATTGGCTGTTTAAAGCTCAAATCAACTCATTTTCACCCCTCTGGTAACCCCTTGGTAAAAAGAAGTTCCAACGAGTATAAAAATGCAATAAAAATGGGGTGTCCGTTTTGAGGGGGTGTGCTCCTCGAAATTTTCAAATTTTTGCCAAATTCTCCGAGTGGCCCAAAAGGTGTCTAAACAGGCTTAAAAATTTGAAAAATGGATGAAGCAGGTCTTTAAACCCTAAGAAGTCAAAGAGAAAGGACATTAAATGCCACTTCCGGTTTTGGAAAATGCCAGTTTCTCAGCCAATTGATTGGCTTTTTAAAGCTCAAATCAACTCATTTTTCACCCCTCTGGTAACCCCTTGGAAAAAAGAAGTTCCAACGAGTATAAAAATGCAATAAAAATGGGGGGTCCGTTTTGAGGGGTGTGCTCCTCGAAATTTTCAAATTTTTGCCAAATTCTCTGAGTGGCCCAAAAGGTGTCTAAACAAGCTTAAAAATGTGAAAAATGGATGCAGCAGGTCTTTAAACCCTAAAAAGTCAAAGAGAAAGGACATTAAATGCCACTTCCGGTTTTGGAAAATGCCAGATTCCCAGCCAATTTATTGGCTGTTTAAAGCTCAAATCAACTCATTTTCACCCCTCTGGTAACCCCTTGGAAAAAAGAAGTTCCAACGAGTATAAAAATGCAATAAAAATGGGGGGTCCGTTTTGAGGGGTGTGCTCCTCGAAATTTTCAAATTTTTGCCAAATTCTCCGAGTGGCCCAAAAGGTGTCTAAACAGGCTTAAAATGTGAAAAATGGATGAAGCAGGTCTTTAAACCCTAAAAAGTCAAAGAGAAAGGACATTAAATGCCACTTCCGGTTTTGGAAAATGCCAGTTTCCCAGCCAATTGATTGGCTGTTTAAAGCTCAAATCAACTCATTTTTCACCCCTCTGGTAACCCTTTGGAAAAAAGAAGTTCCAACGAGTATAAAAATGCAATAAAAATGGGGGGTCCGTTTTGAGGGGTGTGCTCCTCGAAATTTTCAAATTTTTGCCAAATTCTCCAGGTGGCCCAAAAGGTGTCTAAACAGGCTTAAAAATGTGAAAAATGGATGCAGCAGGTCTTTAAACCCTAAAAAGTCAAAGAGAAAGGACAGTAAATGCCACTTCCGGTTTTGGAAAATGCCAGATTCCCAGCCAATTTATTGGCTGTTTAAAGCTCAAATCAACTCATTTTCACCCCTCTGGTAACCCCTTGGTAAAAAGAAGTTCCAACGAGTATAAAAATGCAATAAAAATGGGGGGTCCGTTTTGAGGGGTGTGCTCCTCGAAATTTTCAAATTTTTGCCAAATTCTCCGAGTGGCCCAAAAGGTGTCTAAACAGGCTTAAAAATGTGAAAAATGGATGCAGCAGGTCTTTAAACCCTAAAAAGTCAAAGAGAAAGGACATTAAATGCCACTTCCGATTTTGGAAAATGCCAGATTCCCAGCCAATTTATTGGCTGTTTAAAGCTCAAATCAACTCATTTTCACCCCTCTGGTAACCCCTTGGTAAAAAGAAGTTCCAACGAGTATAAAAATGCAATAAAAATGGGGGGTCCTTTTTGAGGGGTGTGCTCCTCGAAATTTTAAAATTTTTGCCAAATTCTCCGAGTGGCCCAAAAGGTGTCTAAACAGGCTTAAAAATGTGAAAAGTGGATGCAGCAGGTCTTTAAACCCTAAAAAGTCAAAGAGAAAGGACATTAAATGCCACTTCCGATTTTGGAAAATGCCAGATTCCCAGCCAATTTATTGGCTGTTTAAAGCTCAAATCAACTCATTTTCACCCCTCTGGTAACCCCTTGGTAAAAAGAAGTTCCAACGAGTATAAAAATGCAATAAAAATGGGGGGTCCTTTTTGAGGGGTGTGCTCCTCGAAATTTTAAAATTTTTGCCAAATTCTCCGAGTGGCCCAAAAGGTGTCTAAACAGGCTTAAAAATGTGAAAAGTGGATGCAGCAGGTCTTTAAACCCTAAAAAGTCAAAGAGAAAGGACATTAAATGCCACTTCCGGTTTTGGAAAATGCCAGTTTCCCAGCCAATTTATTGGCTGTTTAAAGCTCAAATCAACTCATTTTCACCCCTCTGGTAACCCCTTGGTAAAAAGAAGTTCCAACGAGTATAAAAATGCAATAAAAATGGGGGGTCCGTTTTGAGGGGGTGTGCTCCTCGAAATTTTCAAATTTTTGCCAAATTCTCCAGGTGGCCCAAAAGGTGTCTAAACAGGCTTAAAAATTTGAAAAATGGATGAAGCAGGTCTTTAAACCCTAAGAAGTCAAAGAGAAAGGACATTAAATGCCACTTCCGGTTTTGGAAAATGCCAGATTCCCAGCCAATTTATTGGCTGTTTAAAGCTCAAATCAACTCATTTTCACCCCTCTGGTAACCCCTTGGTAAAAAGAAGTTCCAACGAGTATAAAAATGCAATAAAAATGGGGGGTCCGTTTTGAGGGGTGTGCTCCTCGAAATTTTCAAATTTTTGCCAAATTCTCCGAGTGGCCCAAAAGGTGTCTAAACAGGCTTAAAAATGTGAAAAATGGATGCAGCAGGTCTTTAAACCCTAAAAAGTCAAAGAGAAAGGACATTAAATGCCACTTCCGGTTTTGGAAAATGCCAGATTCCCAGCCAATTTATTGGCTGTTTAAAGCTCAAATCAACTCATTTTCACCCCTCTGGTAACCCCTTGGAAAAAAGAAGTTCCAACGAGTATAAAAATGCAATAAAAATGGGGGGTCCGTTTTGAGGGGTGTGCTCCTCGAAATTTTCAAATTTTTGCCAAATTCTCCGAGTGGCCCAAAAGGTGTCTAAACAGGCTTAAAAATGTGAAAAATGGATGAAGCAGGTCTTTAAACCCTAAAAAGTCAAAGAGAAAGGACATTAAATGCCACTTCCGGTTTTGGAAAATGCCAGTTTCCCAGCCAATTTATTGGCTGTTTAAAGCTCAAATCAACTCATTTTCACCCCTCTGGTAACCCCTTGGAAAAAAGAAGTTCCAACGAGTATAAAAATGCAATAAAAATGGGGGGTCCGTTTTGAGGGGTGTGCTCCTCGAAATTTTCAAATTTTTGCCAAATTCTCCGAGTGGCCCAAAAGGTGTCTAAACAGGCTTAAAAATGTGAAAAATGGATGCAGCAGGTCTTTAAACCCTAAAAAGTCAAAGAGAAAGGACAGTAAATGCCACTTCCGGTTTTGGAAAATGCCAGATTCCCAGCCAATTTATTGGCTGTTTAAAGCTCAAATCAACTCATTTTTCACCCCTCTGGAAACCCCTTGGTAAAAAGAAGTTCCAACGAGTATAAAAATGCAATAAAAATGGGGGGTCCGTTTTGAGGGGTGTGCTCCTTGAAATTTTCAAATTTTTGCCAAATTCTCCGAGTGGCCCAAAAGGTGTCTAAACAGGCTTAAAAATGTGAAAAATGGATGAAGCAGGTCTTTAAACCCTAAAAAGTCAAAGAGAAAGGACATTAAATGCCACTTCCGGTTTTGGAAAATGCCAGTTTCCCAGCCAATTTATTGGCTGTTTAAAGCTCAAATCAACTAATTTTCACCCCTCTGGTAACCCCTTGGAAAAAAGAAGTTCCAACGAGTATAAAAATGCAATAAAAATGGGGGGTCCGTTTTGAGGGGTGTGCTCCTCGAAATTTTCAAATTTTTGCCAAATTCTCCGAGTGGCCCAAAAGGTGTCTAAACAGGCTTAAAAATGTGAAAAATGGATGCAGCAGGTCTTTAAACCCTAAAAAGTCAAAGAGAAAGGACATTAAATGCCACTTCCGGTTTTGGAAAATGCCAGTTTCCCAGCCAATTTATTGGCTGTTTAAAGCTCAAATCAACTCATTTTTCACCCCTCTGGTAACCCCTTGGTAAAAAGAAGTTCCAACGAGTATAAAAATGCAATAAAAATGGGGGGTCCGTTTTGAGGGGTGTGCTCCTCGAAATTTTCAAATTTTTGCCAAATTCTCCGAGTGGCCCAAAAGGTGTCTAAACAGGCTTAAAAATGTGAAAAATGGATGAAGCAGGTCTTTAAACCCTAAAAAGTCAAAGAGAAAGGACATTAAATGCAACTTCCGGTTTTGGAAAATGCCAGTTTCCCAGCCAATTTATTGGCTGTTTAAAGCTCAAATCAACTCATTTTCACCACTCTGGTAACCCCTTGGTAAAAAGAAGTTCCAACGAGTATAAAAATGCAATAAAAATGGGGGGTCCGTTTTGAGGGGGTGTGCTCCTCGAAATTTTCAAATTTTTGCCAAATTCTCCAGGTGGCCCAAAAGGTGTCTAAACAGGCTTAAAAATTTGAAAAATGGATGAAGCAGGTCTTTAAACCCTAAGAAGTCAAAGAGAAAGGACATTAAATGCCACTTCCGGTTTTGGAAAATGCCAGTTTCTCAGCCAATTGATTGGCTTTTTAAAGCTCAAATCAACTCATTTTTCACCCCTCTGGTAACCCCTTGGAAAAAAGAAGTTCCAACGAGTATAAAAATGCAATAAAAATGGGGGGTCCGTTTTGAGGGGTGTGCTCCTCGAAATTTTCAAATTTTTGCCAAATTCTCCAGGTGGCCCAAAAGGTGTCTAAACAGGCTTAAAAATGTGAAAAATGGATGCAGCAGGTCTTTAAACCCTAAAAAGTCAAAGAGAAAGGACAGTAAATGCCACTTCCGGTTTTGGAAAATGCCAGATTCCCAGCCAATTTATTGGCTGTTTAAAGCTCAAATCAACTCATTTTCACCCCTCTGGTAACCCCTTGGTAAAAAGAAGTTCCAACGAGTATAAAAATGCAATAAAAATGGGGGGTCCGTTTTGAGGGGTGTGCTCCTCGAAATTTTCAAATTTTTGCCAAATTCTCCGAGTGGCCCAAAAGGTGTCTAAACAGGCTTAAAAATGTGAAAAGTGGATGCAGCAGGTCTTTAAACCCTAAAAAGTCAAAGAGAAAGGACATTAAATGCCACTTCCGGTTTTGGAAAATGCCAGTTTCCCAGCCAATTTATTGGCTGTTTAAAGCTCAAATCAACTCATTTTCACCCCTCTGGTAACCCCTTGGTAAAAAGAAGTTCCAACGAGTATAAAAATGCAATAAAAATGGTGGGTCCGTTTTGAGGGGTGTGCTCCTCGAAATTTTCAAATTTTTGCCAAATTCTCCAGGTGGCCCAAAAGGTGTCTAAAAAGGCTTAAAAATGTGAAAAATGGATGCAGCAGGTCTTCAAACCCTAAAAAGTCAAAGAGAAAGGACATTAAATGCCACTTCCGGTTTTGGAAAATGCCAGTTTCCCAGCCAATTTATTGGCTGTTTAAAGCTCAAATCAACTCATTTTCACCCCTCTGGTAACCCCTTGGAAAAAAGAAGTTCCAACGAGTATAAAAATGCAATAAAAATGGGGGGTCCGTTTTGAGGGGTGTGCTCCTCGAAATTTTCAAATTTTTGCCAAATTCTCCGAGTGGCCCAAAAGGTGTCTAAACAGGCTTAAAAATGTGAAAAATGGATGAAGCAGGTCTTTAAACCCTAAAAAGTCAAGAGAAAGGACATTAAATGCCACTTCCGGTTTTGGAAAATGCCAGTTTCCCAGCCAATTTATTGGCTGTTTAAAGCTCAAATCAACTCATTTTCACCCCTCTGGTAACCCCTTTGAAAAAAGAAGTTCCAACGAGTATAAAAATGCAATAAAAATGGGGGGTCCGTTTTGAGGGGTGTGCTCCTCGAAATTTTCAAATTTTTGCCAAATTCTCCGAGTGGCCCAAAAGGTGTCTAAACAGGCTTAAAAATGTGAAAAATGGATGAAGCAGGTCTTTAAACCCTAAAAAGTCAAAGAGAAAGGACATTAAATGCCACTTCCGGTTTTGGAAAATGCCAGTTTCCCAGCCAATTTATTGGCTGTTTAAAGCTCAAATCAACTCATTTTCACCACTCTGGTAACCCCTTGGTAAAAAGAAGTTCCAACGAGTATAAAAATGCAATAAAAATGGGGGGTCCGTTTTGAGGGGGTGTGCTCCTCGAAATTTTCAAATTTTTGCCAAATTCTCCAGGTGGCCCAAAAGGTGTCTAAACAGGCTTAAAAATTTGAAAAATGGATGAAGCAGGTCTTTAAACCCTAAGAAGTCAAAGAGAAAGGACATTAAATGCCACTTCCGGTTTTGGAAAATGCCAGTTTCTCAGCCAATTGATTGGCTTTTTAAAGCTCAAATCAACTCATTTTTCACCCCTCTGGTAACCCCTTGGAAAAAAGAAGTTCCAACGAGTATAAAAATGCAATAAAAATGGGGGGTCCGTTTTGAGGGGTGTGCTCCTCGAAATTTTCAAATTTTTGCCAAATTCTCCAGGTGGCCCAAAAGGTGTCTAAACAGGCTTAAAAATGTGAAAAATGGATGCAGCAGGTCTTTAAACCCTAAAAAGTCAAAGAGAAAGGACAGTAAATGCCACTTCCGGTTTTGGAAAATGCCAGATTCCCAGCCAATTTATTGGCTGTTTAAAGCTCAAATCAACTCATTTTCACCCCTCTGGTAACCCCTTGGTAAAAAGAAGTTCCAACGAGTATAAAAATGCAATAAAAATGGGGGGTCCGTTTTGAGGGGTGTGCTCCTCGAAATTTTCAAATTTTTGCCAAATTCTCCGAGTGGCCCAAAAGGTGTCTAAACAGGCTTAAAAATGTGAAAAATGGATGAAGCAGGTCTTTAAACCCTAAGAAGTCAAAGAGAAAGGACATTAAATGCCACTTCCGGTTTTGGAAAATGCCAGTTTCTCAGCCAATTGATTGGCTTTTTAAAGCTCAAATCAACTCATTTTTCACCCCTCTGGTAACCCCTTGGAAAAAAGAAGTTCCAACGAGTATAAAAATGCAATAAAAATGGGGGGTCCGTTTTGAGGGGTGTGCTCCTCGAAATTTTCAAATTTTTGCCAAATTCTCCGAGTGGCCCAAAAGGTGTCTAAACAGGCTTAAAAATGTGAAAAATGGATGCAGCAGGTCTTTAAACCCTAAAAAGTCAAAGAGAAAGGACATTAAATGCCACTTCCGATTTTGGAAAATGCCAGATTCCCAGCCAATTTATTGGGTGTTTAAAGCTCAAATCAACTCATTTTCACCCCTCTGGTAACCCCTTGGTAAAAAGAAGTTCCAACGAGTATAAAAATGCAATAAAAATGGGGGGTCCTTTTTGAGGGGTGTGCTCCTCGAAATTTTCAAATTTTTGCCAAATTCTCCGAGTGGCCCAAAAGGTGTCTAAAAAGGCTTAAAAATGTGAAAAATGGATGCAGCAGGTCTTTAAACCCTAAAAAGTCAAAGAGAAAGGACAGTAAATGCCACTTCCGGTTTTGGAAAATGCCAGTTTCCCAGCCAATTGATTGGCTGTTTAAAGCTCAAATCAACTCATTTTTCACCCCTCTGGTAACCCCTTGGTAAAAAGAAGTTCCAACGAGTATAAAAATGCAATAAAAATGGGGGGTCCGTTTTGAGGGGTGTGCTCCTCGAAATTTTCAAATTTTTGCCAAATTCTCCGAGTGGCCCAAAAGGTGTCTAAACAGGCTTAAAAATGTGAAAAATGGATGAAGCAGGTCTTTAAACCCTAAAAAGTCAAAGAGAAAGGACATTAAATGCCATTTCCGGTTTTGGAAAATGCCAGTTTCCCAGCCAATTTATTGGCTGTTTAAAGCTCAAATCAACTCATTTTCACCCCTCTGGTAACCCCTGGGAAAAAAGAAGTTCCAACGAGTATAAAAATGCAATAAAAATGGGGGGTCCGTTTTGAGGGGTGTGCTCCTCGAAATTTTCAAATTTTTGCCAAATTCTCCGAGTGGCCCAAAAGGTGTCTAAACAGGCTTAAAAATGTGAAAAGTGGATGCAGCAGGTCTTTAAACCCTAAAAAGTCAAAGAGAAAGGACATTAAATGCCACTTCCGGTTTTGGAAAATGCCAGTTTCCCAGCCAATTTATTGGCTGTTTAAAGCTCAAATCAACTCATTTTCACCCCTCTGGTAACCCCTTGGTAAAAAGAAGTTCCAACGAGTATAAAAATGCAATAAAAATGGGGGGTCCGTTTTGAGGGGGTGTGCTCCTCGAAATTTTCAAATTTTTGCCAAATTCTCCAGGTGGCCCAAAAGGTGTCTAAACAGGCTTAAAAATGTGAAAAATGGATGCAGCAGGTCTTTAAACCCTAAAAAGTCAAAGAGAAAGGACAGTAAATGCCACTTCCGGTTTTGGAAAATGCCAGATTCCCAGCCAATTTATTGGCTGTTTAAAGCTCAAATCAACTCATTTTCACCCCTCTGGTAACCCCTTGGTAAAAAGAAGTTCCAACGAGTATAAAAATGCAATAAAAATGGGGGGTCCGTTTTGAGGGGTGTGCTCCTCGAAATTTTCAAATTTTTGCCAAATTCTCCGAGTGGCCCAAAAGGTGTCTAAACAGGCTTAAAAATGTGAAAAATGGATGCAGCAGGTCTTTAAACCCTAAAAAGTCAAAGAGAAAGGACATTAAATGCCACTTCCGATTTTGGAAAATGCCAGATTCCCAGCCAATTTATTGGCTGTTTAAAGCTCAAATCAACTCATTTTCACCCCTCTGGTAACCCCTTGGTAAAAAGAAGTTCCAACGAGTATAAAAATGCAATAAAAATGGGGGGTTCGTTTTGAGGGGGTGTGCTCCTCGAAATTTTCAAATTTTTGCCAAATTCTCCAGGTGGCCCAAAAGGTGTCTAAACAGGCTTAAAAATTTGAAAAATGGATGAAGCAGGTCTTTAAACCCTAAGAAGTCAAAGAGAAAGGACATTAAATGCCACTTCCGGTTTTGGAAAATGCCAGTTTCTCAGCCAATTGATTGGCTTTTTAAAGCTCAAATCAACTCATTTTTCACCCCTCTGGTAACCCCTTGGAAAAAAGAAGTTCCAACGAGTATAAAAATGCAATAAAAATGGGGGATCCGTTTTGAGGGGTGTGCTCCTCGAAATTTTCAAATTTTTGCCAAATTCTCCAGGTGGCCCAAAAGGTGTCTAAACAGGCTTAAAAATGTGAAAAATGGATGCAGCAGGTCTTTAAACCCTAAAAAGTCAAAGAGAAAGGACAGTAAATGCCACTTCCGGTTTTGGAAAATGCCAGATTCCCAGCCAATTTATTGGCTGTTTAAAGCTCAAATCAACTCATTTTCACCCCTCTGGTAACCCCTTGGTAAAAAGAAGTTCCAACGAGTATAAAAATGCAATAAAAATGGGGGGTCCGTTTTGAGGGGTGTGCTCCTCGAAATTTTCAAATTTTTGCCAAATTCTCCGAGTGGCCCAAAAGGTGTCTAAACAGGCTTAAAAATGTGAAAAATGGATGCAGCAGGTCTTTAAACCCTAAAAAGTCAAAGAGAAAGGACATTAAATGCCACTTCCGGTTTTGGAAAATGCCAGATTCCCAGCCAATTTATTGGCTGTTTAAAGCTCAAATCAACTCATTTTCACCCCTCTGGTAACCCCTTGGAAAAAAGAAGTTCCAACGAGTATAAAAATGCAATAAAAATGGGGGGTCCGTTTTGAGGGGTGTGCTCCTCGAAATTTTCAAATTTTTGCCAAATTCTCCGAGTGGCCCAAAAGGTGTCTAAAAAGGCTTAAAAATGTGAAAAATGGATGCAGCAGGTCTTCAAACCCTAAAAAGTCAAAGAGAAAGGACATTAAATGCCACTTCCGGTTTTGGAAAATGCCAGTTTCCCAGCCAATTTATTGGCTGTTTAAAGCTCAAATCAATTCATTTTTCACCCCTCTGGTAACCCCTTGGTAAAAAGAAGTTCCAACGAGTATAAAAATGCAATAAAAATGGGGGGTCCGTTTTGAGGGGTGTGCTCCTCGAAATTTTCAAATTTTTGCCAAATTCTCCGAGTGGCCCAAAAGGTGTCTAAACAGGCTTAAAAATGTGAAAAATGGATGAAGCAGGTCTTTAAACCCTAAAAAGTCAAGAGAAAGGACATTAAATGCCACTTCCGGTTTTGGAAAATGCCAGTTTCCCAGCCAATTTATTGGCTGTTTAAAGCTCAAATCAACTCATTTTCACCCCTCTGGTAACCCCTTTGAAAAAAGAAGTTCCAACGAGTATAAAAATGCAATAAAAATGGGGGGTCCGTTTTGAGGGGTGTGCTCCTCGAAATTTTCAAATTTTTGCCAAATTCTCCGAGTGGCCCAAAAGGTGTCTAAACAGGCTTAAAAATGTGAAAAATGGATGAAGCAGGTCTTTAAACCCTAAAAAGTCAAAGAGAAAGGACATTAAATGCCACTTCCGGTTTTGGAAAATGCCAGTTTCCCAGCCAATTTATTGGCTGTTTAAAGCTCAAATCAACTCATTTTCACCCCTCTGGTAACCCCTTGGAAAAAAGAAGTTCCAACGAGTATAAAAATGCAATAAAAATGGGGGGTCCGTTTTGAGGGGTGTGCTCCTCGAAATTTTCAAATTTTTGCCAAATTCTCCGAGTGGCCCAAAAGGTGTCTAAACAGGCTTAAAAATGTGAAAAATGGATGCAGCAGGTCTTTAAACCCTAAAAAGTCAAAGAGAAAGGACAGTAAATGCCACTTCCGGTTTTGGAAAATGCCAGATTCCCAGCCAATTTATTGGCTGTTTAAAGCTCAAATCAACTCATTTTTCACCCCTCTGGAAACCCCTTGGTAAAAAGAAGTTCCAACGAGTATAAAAATGCAATAAAAATGGGGGGTCCGTTTTGAGGGGTGTGCTCCTTGAAATTTTCAAATTTTTGCCAAATTCTCCGAGTGGCCCAAAAGGTGTCTAAACAGGCTTAAAAATGTGAAAAATGGATGAAGCAGGTCTTTAAACCCTAAAAAGTCAAAGAGAAAGGACATTAAATGCCACTTCCGGTTTTGGAAAATGCCAGTTTCCCAGCCAATTTATTGGCTGTTTAAAGCTCAAATCAACTAATTTTCACCCCTCTGGTAACCCCTTGGAAAAAAGAAGTTCCAACGAGTATAAAAATGCAATAAAAATGGGGGGTCCGTTTTGAGGGGTGTGCTCCTCGAAATTTTCAAATTTTTGCCAAATTCTCCGAGTGGCCCAAAAGGTGTCTAAACAGGCTTAAAAATGTGAAAAATGGATGCAGCAGGTCTTTAAACCCTAAAAAGTCAAGGAGAAAGGACACTTAATGCCACTTCCGGTTTTGGAAAATGCCAGTTTCTCAGCCAATTGATTGGCTTTTTAAAGCTCAAATCAACTCATTTTTCACCCCTCTGGTAACCCCTTGGAAAAAAGAAGTTCCAACGAGTATAAAAATGCAATAAAAATGGGGGGTCCGTTTTGAGGGGTGTGCTCCTCGAAATTTTCAAATTTTTGCCAAATTCTCCAGGTGGCCCAAAAGGTGTCTAAACAGGCTTAAAAATGTGAAAAATGGATGCAGCAGGTCTTTAAACCCTAAAAAGTCAAAGAGAAAGGACAGTAAATGCCACTTCCGGTTTTGGAAAATGCCAGATTCCCAGCCAATTTATTGGCTGTTTAAAGCTCAAATCAACTCATTTTCACCCCTCTGGTAACCCCTTGGTAAAAAGAAGTTCCAACGAGTATAAAAATGCAATAAAAATGGGGGGTCCGTTTTGAGGGGTGTGCTCCTCGAAATTTTCAAATTTTTGCCAAATTCTCCGAGTGGCCCAAAAGGTGTCTAAAAAGGCTTAAAAATGTGAAAAATGGATGCAGCAGGTCTTCAAACCCTAAAGAGTCAAAGAGAAAGGACATTAAATGCCACTTCCGGTTTTGGAAAATGCCAGTTTCCCAGCCAATTTATTGGCTGTTTAAAGCCCAAATCAATTCATTTTTCACCCCTCTGGTAACCCCTTGGTAAAAAGAAGTTCCAACGAGTATAAAAATGCAATAAAAATGGGGGGTCCGTTTTGAGGGGTGTGCTCCTCGAAATTTTCAAATTTTTGCCAAATTCTCCGAGTGGCCCAAAAGGTGTCTAAACAGGCTTAAAAATGTGAAAAATGGATGAAGCAGGTCTTTAAACCCTAAAAAGTCAAGAGAAAGGACATTAAATGCCACTTCCGGTTTTGGAAAATGCCAGTTTCCCAGCCAATTTATTGGCTGTTTAAAGCTCAAATCAACTCATTTTCACCCCTCTGGTAACCCCTTGGTAAAAAGAAGTTCCAACGAGTATAAAAATGCAATAAAAATGGGGGGTCCGTTTTGAGGGGGTGTGCTCCTCGAAATTTTCAAATTTTTGCCAAATTCTCCGAGTGGCCCAAAAGGTGTCTAAACAGGCTTAAAAATTTGAAAAATGGATGAAGCAGGTCTTTAAACCCTAAGAAGTCAAAGAGAAAGGACATTAAATGCCACTTCCGGTTTTGGAAAATGCCAGTTTCTCAGCCAATTGATTGGCTTTTTAAAGCTCAAATCAACTCATTTTTCACCCCTCTGGTAACCCCTTGGAAAAAAGAAGTTCCAACGAGTATAAAAATGCAATAAAAATGGGGGGTCCGTTTTGAGGGGTGTGCTCCTCGAAATTTTCAAATTTTTGCCAAATTCTCCAGGTGGCCCAAAAGGTGTCTAAACAGGCTTAAAAATGTGAAAAATGGATGCAGCAGGTCTTTAAACCCTAAAAAGTCAAAGAGAAAGGACAGTAAATGCCACTTCCGGTTTTGGAAAATGCCAGATTCCCAGCCAATTTATTGGCTGTTTAAAGCTCAAATCAACTCATTTTCACCCCTCTGGTAACCCCTTGGTAAAAAGAAGTTCCAACGAGTATAAAAATGCAATAAAAATGGGGGGTCCGTTTTGAGGGGTGTGCTCCTCGAAATTTTCAAATTTTTGCCAAATTCTCCGAGTGGCCCAAAAGGTGTCTAAAAAGGCTTAAAAATGTGAAAAATGGATGCAGCAGGTCTTTAAACCCTAAAAAGTCAAAGAGAAAGGACATTAAATGCCACTTCCGGTTTTGGAAAATGCCAGTTTCCCAGCCAATTTATTGGCTGTTTAAAGCTCAAATCAACTCATTTTTCACCCCTCTGGTAACCCCTTGGTAAAAAGAAGTTCCAACGAGTATAAAAATGCAATAAAAATGGGGGGTCCGTTTTGAGGGGTGTGCTCCTCGAAATTTTCAAATTTTTGCCAAATTCTCCGAGTGGCCCAAAAGGTGTCTAAAAAGGCTTAAAAATGTGAAAAATGGATGAAGCAGGTCTTTAAACCCTAAAAAGTCAAAGAGAAAGGACATTAAATGCCACTTCCGGTTTTGGAAAATGCCAGTTTCCCAGCCAATTTATTGGCTGTTTAAAGCTCAAATCAACTCATTTTCACCCCTCTGGTAACCCCTTGGAAAAAAGAAATTCCAACGAGTATAAAAATGCAATAAAAATGGGGGGTCCGTTTTGAGGGGTGTGCTCCTCGAAATTTTCAAATTTTTGCCAAATTCTCCGAGTGGCCCAAAAGGTGTCTAAACAGGCTTAAAAATGTGAAAAGTGGATGCAGCAGGTCTTTAAACCCTAAAAAGTCAAAGAGAAAGGACATTAAATGCCACTTCCGGTTTTGGAAAATGCCAGTTTCCCAGCCAATTTATTGGCTGTTTAAAGCTCAAATCAACTCATTTTCACCCCTCTGGTAACCCCTTGGTAAAAAGAAGTTCCAACGAGTATAAAAATGCAATAAAAATGGGGTGTCCGTTTTGAGGGGGTGTGCTCCTCGAAATTTTCAAATTTTTGCCAAATTCTCCGAGTGGCCCAAAAGGTGTCTAAACAGGCTTAAAAATTTGAAAAATGGATGAAGCAGGTCTTTAAACCCTAAGAAGTCAAAGAGAAAGGACATTAAATGCCACTTCCGGTTTTGGAAAATGCCAGTTTCTCAGCCAATTGATTGGCTTTTTAAAGCTCAAATCAACTCATTTTTCACCCCTCTGGTAACCCCTTGGAAAAAAGAAGTTCCAACGAGTATAAAAATGCAATAAAAATGGGGGGTCCGTTTTGAGGGGTGTGCTCCTCGAAATTTTCAAATTTTTGCCAAATTCTCTGAGTGGCCCAAAAGGTGTCTAAACAAGCTTAAAAATGTGAAAAATGGATGCAGCAGGTCTTTAAACCCTAAAAAGTCAAAGAGAAAGGACATTAAATGCCACTTCCGGTTTTGGAAAATGCCAGATTCCCAGCCAATTTATTGGCTGTTTAAAGCTCAAATCAACTCATTTTCACCCCTCTGGTAACCCCTTGGAAAAAAGAAGTTCCAACGAGTATAAAAATGCAATAAAAATGGGGGGTCCGTTTTGAGGTGTGTGCTCCTCGAAATTTTCAAATTTTTGCCAAATTCTCCGAGTGGCCCAAAAGGTGTCTAAACAGGCTTAAAATGTGAAAAATGGATGAAGCAGGTCTTTAAACCCTAAAAAGTCAAAGAGAAAGGACATTAAATGCCACTTCCGGTTTTGGAAAATGCCAGTTTCCCAGCCAATTGATTGGCTGTTTAAAGCTCAAATCAACTCATTTTTCACCCCTCTGGTAACCCTTTGGAAAAAAGAAGTTCCAACGAGTATAAAAATGCAATAAAAATGGGGGGTCCGTTTTGAGGGGGTGTGCTCCTCGAAATTTTCAAATTTTTGCCAAATTCTCCAGGTGGCCCAAAAGGTGTCTAAACAGGCTTAAAAATGTGAAAAGTGGATGCAGCAGGTCTTTAAACCCTAAAAAGTCAAAGAGAAAGGACATTAAATGCCACTTCCGGTTTTGGAAAATGCCAGTTTCCCAGCCAATTTATTGGCTGTTTAAAGCTCAAATCAACTCATTTTCACCCCTCTGGTAACCCCTTGGTAAAAAGAAGTTCCAACGAGTATAAAAATGCAATAAAAATGGTGGGTCCGTTTTGAGGGGGTGTGCTCCTCGAAATTTTCAAATTTTTGCCAAATTCTCCAGGTGGCCCAAAAGGTGTCTAAAAAGGCTTAAAAATGTGAAAAATGGATGCAGCAGGTCTTCAAACCCTAAAAAGTCAAAGAGAAAGGACATTAAATGCCACTTCCGGTTTTGGAAAATGCCAGTTTCCCAGCCAATTTATTGGCTGTTTAAAGCTCAAATCAATTCATTTTTCACCCCTCTGGTAACCCCTTGGTAAAAAGAAGTTCCAACGAGTATAAAAATGCAATAAAAATGGGGGGTCCGTTTTGAGGGGTGTGCTCCTCGAAATTTTCAAATTTTTGCCAAATTCTCCGAGTGGCCCAAAAGGTGTCTAAACAGGCTTAAAAATGTGAAAAATGGATGAAGCAGGTCTTTAAACCCTAAAAAGTCAAAGAGAAAGGACATTAAATGCCACTTCCGGTTTTGGAAAATGCCAGTTTCCCAGCCAATTTATTGGCTGTTTAAAGCTCAAATCAACTCATTTTCACCCCTCTGGTAACCCCTTGGAAAAAAGAAGTTCCAACGAGTATAAAAATGCAATAAAAATGGGGGGTCCGTTTTGAGGGGTGTGCTCCTCGAAATTTTCAAATTTTTGCCAAATTCTCCGAGTGGCCCAAAAGGTGTCTAAACAGGCTTAAAAATGTGAAAAATGGATGCAGCAGGTCTTTAAACCCTAAAAAGTCAAAGAGAAAGGACAGTAAATGCCACTTCCGGTTTTGGAAAATGCCAGATTCCCAGCCAATTTATTGGCTGTTTAAAGCTCAAATCAACTCATTTTTCACCCCTCTGGAAACCCCTTGGTAAAAAGAAGTTCCAACGAGTATAAAAATGCAATAAAAATGGGGGGTCCGTTTTGAGGGGTGTGCTCCTTGAAATTTTCAAATTTTTGCCAAATTCTCCGAGTGGCCCAAAAGGTGTCTAAACAGGCTTAAAAATGTGAAAAATGGATGAAGCAGGTCTTTAAACCCTAAAAAGTCAAAGAGAAAGGACATTAAATGCCACTTCCGGTTTTGGAAAATGCCAGTTTCCCAGCCAATTTATTGGCTGTTTAAAGCTCAAATCAACTAATTTTCACCCCTCTGGTAACCCCTTGGAAAAAAGAAGTTCCAACGAGTATAAAAATGCAATAAAAATGGGGGGTCCGTTTTGAGGGGTGTGCTCCTCGAAATTTTCAAATTTTTGCCAAATTCTCCGAGTGGCCCAAAAGGTGTCTAAACAGGCTTAAAAATGTGAAAAATGGATGCAGCAGGTCTTTAAACCCTAAAAAGTCAAGGAGAAAGGACACTTAATGCCACTTCCGGTTTTGGAAAATGCCAGTTTCTCAGCCAATTGATTGGCTTTTTAAAGCTCAAATCAACTCATTTTTCACCCCTCTGGTAACCCCTTGGAAAAAAGAAGTTCCAACGAGTATAAAAATGCAATAAAAATGGGGGGTCCGTTTTGAGGGGTGTGCTCCTCGAAATTTTCAAATTTTTGCCAAATTCTCCAGGTGGCCCAAAAGGTGTCTAAACAGGCTTAAAAATGTGAAAAATGGATGCAGCAGGTCTTTAAACCCTAAAAAGTCAAAGAGAAAGGACAGTAAATGCCACTTCCGGTTTTGGAAAATGCCAGATTCCCAGCCAATTTATTGGCTGTTTAAAGCTCAAATCAACTCATTTTCACCCCTCTGGTAACCCCTTGGTAAAAAGAAGTTCCAACGAGTATAAAAATGCAATAAAAATGGGGGGTCCGTTTTGAGGGGTGTGCTCCTCGAAATTTTCAAATTTTTGCCAAATTCTCCGAGTGGCCCAAAAGGTGTCTAAAAAGGCTTAAAAATGTGAAAAATGGATGCAGCAGGTCTTCAAACCCTAAAGAGTCAAAGAGAAAGGACATTAAATGCCACTTCCGGTTTTGGAAAATGCCAGTTTCCCAGCCAATTTATTGGCTGTTTAAAGCCCAAATCAATTCATTTTTCACCCCTCTGGTAACCCCTTGGTAAAAAGAAGTTCCAACGAGTATAAAAATGCAATAAAAATGGGGGGTCCGTTTTGAGGGGTGTGCTCCTCGAAATTTTCAAATTTTTGCCAAATTCTCCGAGTGGCCCAAAAGGTGTCTAAACAGGCTTAAAAATGTGAAAAATGGATGAAGCAGGTCTTTAAACCCTAAAAAGTCAAGAGAAAGGACATTAAATGCCACTTCCGGTTTTGGAAAATGCCAGTTTCCCAGCCAATTTATTGGCTGTTTAAAGCTCAAATCAACTCATTTTCACCCCTCTGGTAACCCCTTGGTAAAAAGAAGTTCCAACGAGTATAAAAATGCAATAAAAATGGGGGGTCCGTTTTGAGGGGGTGTGCTCCTCGAAATTTTCAAATTTTTGCCAAATTCTCCGAGTGGCCCAAAAGGTGTCTAAACAGGCTTAAAAATGTGAAAAATGGATGCAGCAGGTCTTTAAACCCTAAAAAGTCAAAGAGAAAGGACAGTAAATGCCACTTCCGGTTTTGGAAAATGCCAGATTCCCAGCCAATTTATTGGCTGTTTAAAGCTCAAATCAACTCATTTTCACCCCTCTGGTAACCCCTTGGTAAAAAGAAGTTCCAACGAGTATAAAAATGCAATAAAAATGGGGGGTCCGTTTTGAGGGGTGTGCTCCTCGAAATTTTCAAATTTTTGCCAAATTCTCCGAGTGGCCCAAAAGGTGTCTAAAAAGGCTTAAAAATGTGAAAAATGGATGCAGCAGGTCTTTAAACCCTAAAAAGTCAAAGAGAAAGGACATTAAATGCCACTTCCGGTTTTGGAAAATGCCAGTTTCCCAGCCAATTTATTGGCTGTTTAAAGCTCAAATCAACTCATTTTTCACCCCTCTGGTAACCCCTTGGTAAAAAGAAGTTCCAACGAGTATAAAAATGCAATAAAAATGGGGGGTCCGTTTTGAGGGGTGTGCTCCTCGAAATTTTCAAATTTTTGCCAAATTCTCCGAGTGGCCCAAAAGGTGTCTAAAAAGGCTTAAAAATGTGAAAAATGGATGAAGCAGGTCTTTAAACCCTAAAAAGTCAAAGAGAAAGGACATTAAATGCCACTTCCGGTTTTGGAAAATGCCAGTTTCCCAGCCAATTTATTGGCTGTTTAAAGCTCAAATCAACTCATTTTCACCCCTCTGGTAACCCCTTGGAAAAAAGAAATTCCAACGAGTATAAAAATGCAATAAAAATGGGGGGTCCGTTTTGAGGGGTGTGCTCCTCGAAATTTTCAAATTTTTGCCAAATTCTCCGAGTGGCCCAAAAGGTGTCTAAACAGGCTTAAAAATGTGAAAAGTGGATGCAGCAGGTCTTTAAACCCTAAAAAGTCAAAGAGAAAGGACATTAAATGCCACTTCCGGTTTTGGAAAATGCCAGTTTCCCAGCCAATTTATTGGCTGTTTAAAGCTCAAATCAACTCATTTTCACCCCTCTGGTAACCCCTTGGTAAAAAGAAGTTCCAACGAGTATAAAAATGCAATAA
Source organism: Staurois parvus (assembly GCF_062004578.1). Lineage (NCBI taxonomy): Eukaryota > Metazoa > Chordata > Amphibia > Anura > Ranidae > Staurois > Staurois parvus. Next base: position 15,082,917 of record NW_028317892.1, on the reverse strand, counting down.
AAATGGGGTGTCCGTTTTGAGGGGGTGTGCTCCTCGAAATTTTCAAATTTTTGCCAAATTCTCCGAGTGGCCCAAAAGGTGTCTAAACAGGCTTAAAAATTTGAAAAATGGATGAAGCAGGTCTTTAAACCCTAAGAAGTCAAAGAGAAAGGACATTAAATGCCACTTCCGGTTTTGGAAAATGCCAGTTTCTCAGCCAATTGATTGGCTTTTTAAAGCTCAAATCAACTCATTTTTCACCCCTCTGGTAACCCCTTGGAAAAAAGAAGTTCCAACGAGTATAAAAATGCAATAAAAATGGGGGGTCCGTTTTGAGGGGTGTGCTCCTCGAAATTTTCAAATTTTTGCCAAATTCTCTGAGTGGCCCAAAAGGTGTCTAAACAAGCTTAAAAATGTGAAAAATGGATGCAGCAGGTCTTTAAACCCTAAAAAGTCAAAGAGAAAGGACATTAAATGCCACTTCCGGTTTTGGAAAATGCCAGATTCCCAGCCAATTTATTGGCTGTTTAAAGCTCAAATCAACTCATTTTCACCCCTCTGGTAACCCCTTGGAAAAAAGAAGTTCCAACGAGTATAAAAATGCAATAAAAATGGGGGGTCCGTTTTGAGGGGTGTGCTCCTCGAAATTTTCAAATTTTTGCCAAATTCTCCGAGTGGCCCAAAAGGTGTCTAAACAGGCTTAAAATGTGAAAAATGGATGAAGCAGGTCTTTAAACCCTAAAAAGTCAAAGAGAAAGGACATTAAATGCCACTTCCGGTTTTGGAAAATGCCAGTTTCCCAGCCAATTGATTGGCTGTTTAAAGCTCAAATCAACTCATTTTTCACCCCTCTGGTAACCCTTTTGAAAAAAGAAGTTCCAACGAGTATAAAAATGCAATAAAAATGGGGGGTCCGTTTTGAGGGGTGTGCTCCTCGAAATTTTCAAATTTTTGCCAAATTCTCCAGGTGGCCCAAAAGGTGTCTAAACAGGCTTAAAAATGTGAAAAATGGATGCAGCAGGTCTTTAAACCCTAAAAAGTCAAAGAGAAAGGACAGTAAATGCCACTTCCGGTTTTGGAAAATGCCAGATTCCCAGCCAATTTATTGGCTGTTTAAAGCTCAAATCAACTCATTTTCACCCCTCTGGTAACCCCTTGGTAAAAAGAAGTTCCAACGAGTATAAAAATGCAATAAAAATGGGGGGTCCGTTTTGAGGGGTGTGCTCCTCGAAATTTTCAAATTTTTGCCAAATTCTCCGAGTGGCCCAAAAGGTGTCTAAACAGGCTTAAAAATGTGAAAAATGGATGCAGCAGGTCTTTAAACCCTAAAAAGTCAAAGAGAAAGGACATTAAATGCCACTTCCGATTTTGGAAAATGCCAGATTCCCAGCCAATTTATTGGCTGTTTAAAGCTCAAATCAACTCATTTTCACCCCTCTGGTAACCCCTTGGTAAAAAGAAGTTCCAACGAGTATAAAAATGCAATAAAAATGGGGGGTCCTTTTTGAGGGGTGTGCTCCTCGAAATTTTCAAATTTTTGCCAAATTCTCCGAGTGGCCCAAAAGGTGTCTAAAAAGGCTTAAAAATGTGAAAAATGGATGAAGCAGGTCTTTAAACCCTAAAAAGTCAAAGAGAAAGGACATTAAATGCCACTTCCGGTTTTGGAAAATGCCAGTTTCCCAGCCAATTTATTGGCTGTTTAAAGCTCAAATCAACTCATTTTCACCCCTCTGGTAACCCCTTGGAAAAAAGAAGTTCCAACGAGTATAAAAATGCAATAAAAATGGGGGGTCCGTTTTGAGGGGTGTGCTCCTCGAAATTTTCAAATTTTTGCCAAATTCTCCGAGTGGCCCAAAAGGTGTCTAAACAGGCTTAAAAATGTGAAAAGTGGATGCAGCAGGTCTTTAAACCCTAAAAAGTCAAAGAGAAAGGACATTAAATGCCACTTCCGGTTTTGGAAAATGCCAGTTTCCCAGCCAATTTATTGGCTGTTTAAAGCTCAAATCAACTCATTTTCACCCCTCTGGTAACCCCTTGGTAAAAAGAAGTTCCAACGAGTATAAAAATGCAATAAAAATGGGGTGTCCGTTTTGAGGGGGTGTGCTCCTCGAAATTTTCAAATTTTTGCCAAATTCTCCGAGTGGCCCAAAAGGTGTCTAAACAGGCTTAAAAATTTGAAAAATGGATGAAGCAGGTCTTTAAACCCTAAGAAGTCAAAGAGAAAGGACATTAAATGCCACTTCCGGTTTTGGAAAATGCCAGTTTCTCAGCCAATTGATTGGCTTTTTAAAGCTCAAATCAACTCATTTTTCACCCCTCTGGTAACCCCTTGGAAAAAAGAAGTTCCAACGAGTATAAAAATGCAATAAAAATGGGGGGTCCGTTTTGAGGGGTGTGCTCCTCGAAATTTTCAAATTTTTGCCAAATTCTCTGAGTGGCCCAAAAGGTGTCTAAACAAGCTTAAAAATGTGAAAAATGGATGCAGCAGGTCTTTAAATTCTAAAAAGTCAAAGAGAAAGGACATTAAATGCCACTTCCGGTTTTGGAAAATGCCAGTTTCCCAGCCAATTTATTGGCTGTTTAAAGCTCAAATCAACTCATTTTCACCCCTCTGGTAACCCCTTGGTAAAAAGAAGTTCCAACGAGTATAAAAATGCAATAAAAATGGGGTGTCCGTTTTGAGGGGGTGTGCTCCTCGAAATTTTCAAATTTTTGCCAAATTCTCCGAGTGGCCCAAAAGGTGTCTAAACAGGCTTAAAAATTTGAAAAATGGATGAAGCAGGTCTTTAAACCCTAAGAAGTCAAAGAGAAAGGACATTAAATGCCACTTCCGGTTTTGGAAAATGCCAGTTTCTCAGCCAATTGATTGGCTTTTTAAAGCTCAAATCAACTCATTTTTCACCCCTCTGGTAACCCCTTGGAAAAAAGAAGTTCCAACGAGTATAAAAATGCAATAAAAATGGGGGGTCCGTTTTGAGGGGTGTGCTCCTCGAAATTTTCAAATTTTTGCCAAATTCTCTGAGTGGCCCAAAAGGTGTCTAAACAAGCTTAAAAATGTGAAAAATGGATGCAGCAGGTCTTTAAACCCTAAAAAGTCAAAGAGAAAGGACATTAAATGCCACTTCCGGTTTTGGAAAATGCCAGATTCCCAGCCAATTTATTGGCTGTTTAAAGCTCAAATCAACTCATTTTCACCCCTCTGGTAACCCCTTGGAAAAAAGAAGTTCCAACGAGTATAAAAATGCAATAAAAATGGGGGGTCCGTTTTGAGGGGTGTGCTCCTCGAAATTTTCAAATTTTTGCCAAATTCTCCGAGTGGCCCAAAAGGTGTCTAAACAGGCTTAAAATGTGAAAAATGGATGAAGCAGGTCTTTAAACCCTAAAAAGTCAAAGAGAAAGGACATTAAATGCCACTTCCGGTTTTGGAAAATGCCAGTTTCCCAGCCAATTGATTGGCTGTTTAAAGCTCAAATCAACTCATTTTTCACCCCTCTGGTAACCCTTTGGAAAAAAGAAGTTCCAACGAGTATAAAAATGCAATAAAAATGGGGGGTCCGTTTTGAGGGGTGTGCTCCTCGAAATTTTCAAATTTTTGCCAAATTCTCCAGGTGGCCCAAAAGGTGTCTAAACAGGCTTAAAAATGTGAAAAATGGATGCAGCAGGTCTTTAAACCCTAAAAAGTCAAAGAGAAAGGACAGTAAATGCCACTTCCGGTTTTGGAAAATGCCAGATTCCCAGCCAATTTATTGGCTGTTTAAAGCTCAAATCAACTCATTTTCACCCCTCTGGTAACCCCTTGGTAAAAAGAAGTTCCAACGAGTATAAAAATGCAATAAAAATGGGGGGTCCGTTTTGAGGGGTGTGCTCCTCGAAATTTTCAAATTTTTGCCAAATTCTCCGAGTGGCCCAAAAGGTGTCTAAACAGGCTTAAAAATGTGAAAAATGGATGCAGCAGGTCTTTAAACCCTAAAAAGTCAAAGAGAAAGGACATTAAATGCCACTTCCGATTTTGGAAAATGCCAGATTCCCAGCCAATTTATTGGCTGTTTAAAGCTCAAATCAACTCATTTTCACCCCTCTGGTAACCCCTTGGTAAAAAGAAGTTCCAACGAGTATAAAAATGCAATAAAAATGGGGGGTCCTTTTTGAGGGGTGTGCTCCTCGAAATTTTAAAATTTTTGCCAAATTCTCCGAGTGGCCCAAAAGGTGTCTAAACAGGCTTAAAAATGTGAAAAGTGGATGCAGCAGGTCTTTAAACCCTAAAAAGTCAAAGAGAAAGGACATTAAATGCCACTTCCGATTTTGGAAAATGCCAGATTCCCAGCCAATTTATTGGCTGTTTAAAGCTCAAATCAACTCATTTTCACCCCTCTGGTAACCCCTTGGTAAAAAGAAGTTCCAACGAGTATAAAAATGCAATAAAAATGGGGGGTCCTTTTTGAGGGGTGTGCTCCTCGAAATTTTAAAATTTTTGCCAAATTCTCCGAGTGGCCCAAAAGGTGTCTAAACAGGCTTAAAAATGTGAAAAGTGGATGCAGCAGGTCTTTAAACCCTAAAAAGTCAAAGAGAAAGGACATTAAATGCCACTTCCGGTTTTGGAAAATGCCAGTTTCCCAGCCAATTTATTGGCTGTTTAAAGCTCAAATCAACTCATTTTCACCCCTCTGGTAACCCCTTGGTAAAAAGAAGTTCCAACGAGTATAAAAATGCAATAAAAATGGGGGGTCCGTTTTGAGGGGGTGTGCTCCTCGAAATTTTCAAATTTTTGCCAAATTCTCCAGGTGGCCCAAAAGGTGTCTAAACAGGCTTAAAAATTTGAAAAATGGATGAAGCAGGTCTTTAAACCCTAAGAAGTCAAAGAGAAAGGACATTAAATGCCACTTCCGGTTTTGGAAAATGCCAGTTTCTCAGCCAATTGATTGGCTTTTTAAAGCTCAAATCAACTCATTTTTCACCCCTCTGGTAACCCCTTGGAAAAAAGAAGTTCCAACGAGTATAAAAATGCAATAAAAATGGGGGGTCCGTTTTGAGGGGTGTGCTCCTCGAAATTTTCAAATTTTTGCCAAATTCTCCAGGTGGCCCAAAAGGTGTCTAAACAGGCTTAAAAATGTGAAAAATGGATGCAGCAGGTCTTTAAACCCTAAAAAGTCAAAGAGAAAGGACATTAAATGCCACTTCCGGTTTTGGAAAATGCCAGATTCCCAGCCAATTTATTGGCTGTTTAAAGCTCAAATCAACTCATTTTCACCCCTCTGGTAACCCCTTGGTAAAAAGAAGTTCCAACGAGTATAAAAATGCAATAAAAATGGGGGGTCCGTTTTGAGGGGTGTGCTCCTCGAAATTTTCAAATTTTTGCCAAATTCTCCGAGTGGCCCAAAAGGTGTCTAAACAGGCTTAAAAATGTGAAAAATGGATGCAGCAGGTCTTTAAACCCTAAAAAGTCAAAGAGAAAGGACATTAAATGCCACTTCCGGTTTTGGAAAATGCCAGATTCCCAGCCAATTTATTGGCTGTTTAAAGCTCAAATCAACTCATTTTCACCCCTCTGGTAACCCCTTGGAAAAAAGAAGTTCCAACGAGTATAAAAATGCAATAAAAATGGGGGGTCCGTTTTGAGGGGTGTGCTCCTCGAAATTTTCAAATTTTTGCCAAATTCTCCGAGTGGCCCAAAAGGTGTCTAAACAGGCTTAAAAATGTGAAAAATGGATGAAGCAGGTCTTTAAACCCTAAAAAGTCAAAGAGAAAGGACATTAAATGCCACTTCCGGTTTTGGAAAATGCCAGTTTCCCAGCCAATTTATTGGCTGTTTAAAGCTCAAATCAACTCATTTTCACCCCTCTGGTAACCCCTTGGAAAAAAGAAGTTCCAACGAGTATAAAAATGCAATAAAAATGGGGGGTCCGTTTTGAGGGGTGTGCTCCTCGAAATTTTCAAATTTTTGCCAAATTCTCCGAGTGGCCCAAAAGGTGTCTAAACAGGCTTAAAAATGTGAAAAATGGATGAAGCAGGTCTTTAAACCCTAAAAAGTCAAAGAGAAAGGACATTAAATGCCACTTCCGGTTTTGGAAAATGCCAGTTTCCCAGCCAATTTATTGGCTGTTTAAAGCTCAAATCAACTAATTTTCACCCCTCTGGTAACCCCTTGGAAAAAAGAAGTTCCAACGAGTATAAAAATGCAATAAAAATGGGGGGTCCGTTTTGAGGGGTGTGCTCCTCGAAATTTTCAAATTTTTGCCAAATTCTCCGAGTGGCCCAAAAGGTGTCTAAAAAGGCTTAAAAATGTGAAAAATGGATGCAGCAGGTCTTTAAACCCTAAAAAGTCAAAGAGAAAGGACATTAAATGCCACTTCCGGTTTTGGAAAATGCCAGTTTCCCAGCCAATTTATTGGCTGTTTAAAGCTCAAATCAACTCATTTTTCACCCCTCTGGTAACCCCTTGGTAAAAAGAAGTTCCAACGAGTATAAAAATGCAATAAAAATGGGGGGTCCGTTTTGAGGGGTGTGCTCCTCGAAATTTTCAAATTTTTGCCAAATTCTCCGAGTGGCCCAAAAGGTGTCTAAACAGGCTTAAAAATGTGAAAAATGGATGAAGCAGGTCTTTAAACCCTAAAAAGTCAAAGAGAAAGGACATTAAATGCAACTTCCGGTTTTGGAAAATGCCAGTTTCCCAGCCAATTTATTGGCTGTTTAAAGCTCAAATCAACTCATTTTCACCACTCTGGTAACCCCTTGGTAAAAAGAAGTTCCAACGAGTATAAAAATGCAATAAAAATGGGGGGTCCGTTTTGAGGGGGTGTGCTCCTCGAAATTTTCAAATTTTTGCCAAATTCTCCAGGTGGCCCAAAAGGTGTCTAAACAGGCTTAAAAATTTGAAAAATGGATGAAGCAGGTCTTTAAACCCTAAGAAGTCAAAGAGAAAGGACATTAAATGCCACTTCCGGTTTTGGAAAATGCCAGTTTCTCAGCCAATTGATTGGCTTTTTAAAGCTCAAATCAACTCATTTTTCACCCCTCTGGTAACCCCTTGGAAAAAAGAAGTTCCAACGAGTATAAAAATGCAATAAAAATGGGGGGTCCGTTTTGAGGGGTGTGCTCCTCGAAATTTTCAAATTTTTGCCAAATTCTCCAGGTGGCCCAAAAGGTGTCTAAACAGGCTTAAAAATGTGAAAAATGGATGCAGCAGGTCTTTAAACCCTAAAAAGTCAAAGAGAAAGGACAGTAAATGCCACTTCCGGTTTTGGAAAATGCCAGATTCCCAGCCAATTTATTGGCTGTTTAAAGCTCAAATCAACTCATTTTCACCCCTCTGGTAACCCCTTGGTAAAAAGAAGTTCCAACGAGTATAAAAATGCAATAAAAATGGGGGGTCCGTTTTGAGGGGTGTGCTCCTCGAAATTTTCAAATTTTTGCCAAATTCTCCGAGTGGCCCAAAAGGTGTCTAAACAGGCTTAAAAATGTGAAAAGTGGATGCAGCAGGTCTTTAAACCCTAAAAAGTCAAAGAGAAAGGACATTAAATGCCACTTCCGGTTTTGGAAAATGCCAGTTTCCCAGCCAATTTATTGGCTGTTTAAAGCTCAAATCAACTCATTTTCACCCCTCTGGTAACCCCTTGGTAAAAAGAAGTTCCAACGAGTATAAAAATGCAATAAAAATGGTGGGTCCGTTTTGAGGGGGTGTGCTCCTCGAAATTTTCAAATTTTTGCCAAATTCTCCAGGTGGCCCAAAAGGTGTCTAAAAAGGCTTAAAAATGTGAAAAATGGATGCAGCAGGTCTTCAAACCCTAAAAAGTCAAAGAGAAAGGACATTAAATGCCACTTCCGGTTTTGGAAAATGCCAGTTTCCCAGCCAATTTATTGGCTGTTTAAAGCTCAAATCAATTCATTTTTCACCCCTCTGGTAACCCCTTGGTAAAAAGAAGTTCCAACGAGTATAAAAATGCAATAAAAATGGGGGGTCCGTTTTGAGGGGTGTGCTCCTCGAAATTTTCAAATTTTTGCCAAATTCTCCGAGTGGCCCAAAAGGTGTCTAAACAGGCTTAAAAATGTGAAAAATGGATGAAGCAGGTCTTTAAACCCTAAAAAGTCAAGAGAAAGGACATTAAATGCCACTTCCGGTTTTGGAAAATGCCAGTTTCCCAGCCAATTTATTGGCTGTTTAAAGCTCAAATCAACTCATTTTCACCCCTCTGGTAACCCCTTTGAAAAAAGAAGTTCCAACGAGTATAAAAATGCAATAAAAATGGGGGGTCCGTTTTGAGGGGTGTGCTCCTCGAAATTTTCAAATTTTTGCCAAATTCTCCGAGTGGCCCAAAAGGTGTCTAAACAGGCTTAAAAATGTGAAAAATGGATGAAGCAGGTCTTTAAACCCTAAAAAGTCAAAGAGAAAGGACATTAAATGCCACTTCCGGTTTTGGAAAATGCCAGTTTCCCAGCCAATTTATTGGCTGTTTAAAGCTCAAATCAACTCATTTTCACCACTCTGGTAACCCCTTGGTAAAAAGAAGTTCCAACGAGTATAAAAATGCAATAAAAATGGGGGGTCCGTTTTGAGGGGGTGTGCTCCTCGAAATTTTCAAATTTTTGCCAAATTCTCCAGGTGGCCCAAAAGGTGTCTAAACAGGCTTAAAAATTTGAAAAATGGATGAAGCAGGTCTTTAAACCCTAAGAAGTCAAAGAGAAAGGACATTAAATGCCACTTCCGGTTTTGGAAAATGCCAGTTTCTCAGCCAATTGATTGGCTTTTTAAAGCTCAAATCAACTCATTTTTCACCCCTCTGGTAACCCCTTGGAAAAAAGAAGTTCCAACGAGTATAAAAATGCAATAAAAATGGGGGGTCCGTTTTGAGGGGTGTGCTCCTCGAAATTTTCAAATTTTTGCCAAATTCTCCAGGTGGCCCAAAAGGTGTCTAAACAGGCTTAAAAATGTGAAAAATGGATGCAGCAGGTCTTTAAACCCTAAAAAGTCAAAGAGAAAGGACAGTAAATGCCACTTCCGGTTTTGGAAAATGCCAGATTCCCAGCCAATTTATTGGCTGTTTAAAGCTCAAATCAACTCATTTTCACCCCTCTGGTAACCCCTTGGTAAAAAGAAGTTCCAACGAGTATAAAAATGCAATAAAAATGGGGGGTCCGTTTTGAGGGGTGTGCTCCTCGAAATTTTCAAATTTTTGCCAAATTCTCCGAGTGGCCCAAAAGGTGTCTAAACAGGCTTAAAAATGTGAAAAATGGATGAAGCAGGTCTTTAAACCCTAAGAAGTCAAAGAGAAAGGACATTAAATGCCACTTCCGGTTTTGGAAAATGCCAGTTTCTCAGCCAATTGATTGGCTTTTTAAAGCTCAAATCAACTCATTTTTCACCCCTCTGGTAACCCCTTGGAAAAAAGAAGTTCCAACGAGTATAAAAATGCAATAAAAATGGGGGGTCCGTTTTGAGGGGTGTGCTCCTCGAAATTTTCAAATTTTTGCCAAATTCTCCGAGTGGCCCAAAAGGTGTCTAAACAGGCTTAAAAATGTGAAAAATGGATGCAGCAGGTCTTTAAACCCTAAAAAGTCAAAGAGAAAGGACATTAAATGCCACTTCCGATTTTGGAAAATGCCAGATTCCCAGCCAATTTATTGGGTGTTTAAAGCTCAAATCAACTCATTTTCACCCCTCTGGTAACCCCTTGGTAAAAAGAAGTTCCAACGAGTATAAAAATGCAATAAAAATGGGGGGTCCTTTTTGAGGGGTGTGCTCCTCGAAATTTTCAAATTTTTGCCAAATTCTCCGAGTGGCCCAAAAGGTGTCTAAAAAGGCTTAAAAATGTGAAAAATGGATGCAGCAGGTCTTTAAACCCTAAAAAGTCAAAGAGAAAGGACAGTAAATGCCACTTCCGGTTTTGGAAAATGCCAGTTTCCCAGCCAATTGATTGGCTGTTTAAAGCTCAAATCAACTCATTTTTCACCCCTCTGGTAACCCCTTGGTAAAAAGAAGTTCCAACGAGTATAAAAATGCAATAAAAATGGGGGGTCCGTTTTGAGGGGTGTGCTCCTCGAAATTTTCAAATTTTTGCCAAATTCTCCGAGTGGCCCAAAAGGTGTCTAAACAGGCTTAAAAATGTGAAAAATGGATGAAGCAGGTCTTTAAACCCTAAAAAGTCAAAGAGAAAGGACATTAAATGCCATTTCCGGTTTTGGAAAATGCCAGTTTCCCAGCCAATTTATTGGCTGTTTAAAGCTCAAATCAACTCATTTTCACCCCTCTGGTAACCCCTGGGAAAAAAGAAGTTCCAACGAGTATAAAAATGCAATAAAAATGGGGGGTCCGTTTTGAGGGGTGTGCTCCTCGAAATTTTCAAATTTTTGCCAAATTCTCCGAGTGGCCCAAAAGGTGTCTAAACAGGCTTAAAAATGTGAAAAGTGGATGCAGCAGGTCTTTAAACCCTAAAAAGTCAAAGAGAAAGGACATTAAATGCCACTTCCGGTTTTGGAAAATGCCAGTTTCCCAGCCAATTTATTGGCTGTTTAAAGCTCAAATCAACTCATTTTCACCCCTCTGGTAACCCCTTGGTAAAAAGAAGTTCCAACGAGTATAAAAATGCAATAAAAATGGGGGGTCCGTTTTGAGGGGGTGTGCTCCTCGAAATTTTCAAATTTTTGCCAAATTCTCCAGGTGGCCCAAAAGGTGTCTAAACAGGCTTAAAAATGTGAAAAATGGATGCAGCAGGTCTTTAAACCCTAAAAAGTCAAAGAGAAAGGACAGTAAATGCCACTTCCGGTTTTGGAAAATGCCAGATTCCCAGCCAATTTATTGGCTGTTTAAAGCTCAAATCAACTCATTTTCACCCCTCTGGTAACCCCTTGGTAAAAAGAAGTTCCAACGAGTATAAAAATGCAATAAAAATGGGGGGTCCGTTTTGAGGGGTGTGCTCCTCGAAATTTTCAAATTTTTGCCAAATTCTCCGAGTGGCCCAAAAGGTGTCTAAACAGGCTTAAAAATGTGAAAAATGGATGCAGCAGGTCTTTAAACCCTAAAAAGTCAAAGAGAAAGGACATTAAATGCCACTTCCGATTTTGGAAAATGCCAGATTCCCAGCCAATTTATTGGCTGTTTAAAGCTCAAATCAACTCATTTTCACCCCTCTGGTAACCCCTTGGTAAAAAGAAGTTCCAACGAGTATAAAAATGCAATAAAAATGGGGGGTTCGTTTTGAGGGGGTGTGCTCCTCGAAATTTTCAAATTTTTGCCAAATTCTCCAGGTGGCCCAAAAGGTGTCTAAACAGGCTTAAAAATTTGAAAAATGGATGAAGCAGGTCTTTAAACCCTAAGAAGTCAAAGAGAAAGGACATTAAATGCCACTTCCGGTTTTGGAAAATGCCAGTTTCTCAGCCAATTGATTGGCTTTTTAAAGCTCAAATCAACTCATTTTTCACCCCTCTGGTAACCCCTTGGAAAAAAGAAGTTCCAACGAGTATAAAAATGCAATAAAAATGGGGGATCCGTTTTGAGGGGTGTGCTCCTCGAAATTTTCAAATTTTTGCCAAATTCTCCAGGTGGCCCAAAAGGTGTCTAAACAGGCTTAAAAATGTGAAAAATGGATGCAGCAGGTCTTTAAACCCTAAAAAGTCAAAGAGAAAGGACAGTAAATGCCACTTCCGGTTTTGGAAAATGCCAGATTCCCAGCCAATTTATTGGCTGTTTAAAGCTCAAATCAACTCATTTTCACCCCTCTGGTAACCCCTTGGTAAAAAGAAGTTCCAACGAGTATAAAAATGCAATAAAAATGGGGGGTCCGTTTTGAGGGGTGTGCTCCTCGAAATTTTCAAATTTTTGCCAAATTCTCCGAGTGGCCCAAAAGGTGTCTAAACAGGCTTAAAAATGTGAAAAATGGATGCAGCAGGTCTTTAAACCCTAAAAAGTCAAAGAGAAAGGACATTAAATGCCACTTCCGGTTTTGGAAAATGCCAGATTCCCAGCCAATTTATTGGCTGTTTAAAGCTCAAATCAACTCATTTTCACCCCTCTGGTAACCCCTTGGAAAAAAGAAGTTCCAACGAGTATAAAAATGCAATAAAAATGGGGGGTCCGTTTTGAGGGGTGTGCTCCTCGAAATTTTCAAATTTTTGCCAAATTCTCCGAGTGGCCCAAAAGGTGTCTAAAAAGGCTTAAAAATGTGAAAAATGGATGCAGCAGGTCTTCAAACCCTAAAAAGTCAAAGAGAAAGGACATTAAATGCCACTTCCGGTTTTGGAAAATGCCAGTTTCCCAGCCAATTTATTGGCTGTTTAAAGCTCAAATCAATTCATTTTTCACCCCTCTGGTAACCCCTTGGTAAAAAGAAGTTCCAACGAGTATAAAAATGCAATAAAAATGGGGGGTCCGTTTTGAGGGGTGTGCTCCTCGAAATTTTCAAATTTTTGCCAAATTCTCCGAGTGGCCCAAAAGGTGTCTAAACAGGCTTAAAAATGTGAAAAATGGATGAAGCAGGTCTTTAAACCCTAAAAAGTCAAGAGAAAGGACATTAAATGCCACTTCCGGTTTTGGAAAATGCCAGTTTCCCAGCCAATTTATTGGCTGTTTAAAGCTCAAATCAACTCATTTTCACCCCTCTGGTAACCCCTTTGAAAAAAGAAGTTCCAACGAGTATAAAAATGCAATAAAAATGGGGGGTCCGTTTTGAGGGGTGTGCTCCTCGAAATTTTCAAATTTTTGCCAAATTCTCCGAGTGGCACAAAAGGTGTCTAAACAGGCTTAAAAATGTGAAAAATGGATGAAGCAGGTCTTTAAACCCTAAAAAGTCAAAGAGAAAGGACATTAAATGCCACTTCCGGTTTTGGAAAATGCCAGTTTCCCAGCCAATTTATTGGCTGTTTAAAGCTCAAATCAACTCATTTTCACCCCTCTGGTAACCCCTTGGAAAAAAGAAGTTCCAACGAGTATAAAAATGCAATAAAAATGGGGGGTCCGTTTTGAGGGGTGTGCTCCTCGAAATTTTCAAATTTTTGCCAAATTCTCCGAGTGGCCCAAAAGGTGTCTAAACAGGCTTAAAAATGTGAAAAATGGATGCAGCAGGTCTTTAAACCCTAAAAAGTCAAAGAGAAAGGACAGTAAATGCCACTTCCGGTTTTGGAAAATGCCAGATTCCCAGCCAATTTATTGGCTGTTTAAAGCTCAAATCAACTCATTTTTCACCCCTCTGGAAACCCCTTGGTAAAAAGAAGTTCCAACGAGTATAAAAATGCAATAAAAATGGGGGGTCCGTTTTGAGGGGTGTGCTCCTTGAAATTTTCAAATTTTTGCCAAATTCTCCGAGTGGCCCAAAAGGTGTCTAAACAGGCTTAAAAATGTGAAAAATGGATGAAGCAGGTCTTTAAACCCTAAAAAGTCAAAGAGAAAGGACATTAAATGCCACTTCCGGTTTTGGAAAATGCCAGTTTCCCAGCCAATTTATTGGCTGTTTAAAGCTCAAATCAACTAATTTTCACCCCTCTGGTAACCCCTTGGAAAAAAGAAGTTCCAACGAGTATAAAAATGCAATAAAAATGGGGGGTCCGTTTTGAGGGGTGTGCTCCTCGAAATTTTCAAATTTTTGCCAAATTCTCCGAGTGGCCCAAAAGGTGTCTAAACAGGCTTAAAAATGTGAAAAATGGATGCAGCAGGTCTTTAAACCCTAAAAAGTCAAGGAGAAAGGACACTTAATGCCACTTCCGGTTTTGGAAAATGCCAGTTTCTCAGCCAATTGATTGGCTTTTTAAAGCTCAAATCAACTCATTTTTCACCCCTCTGGTAACCCCTTGGAAAAAAGAAGTTCCAACGAGTATAAAAATGCAATAAAAATGGGGGGTCCGTTTTGAGGGGTGTGCTCCTCGAAATTTTCAAATTTTTGCCAAATTCTCCAGGTGGCCCAAAAGGTGTCTAAACAGGCTTAAAAATGTGAAAAATGGATGCAGCAGGTCTTTAAACCCTAAAAAGTCAAAGAGAAAGGACAGTAAATGCCACTTCCGGTTTTGGAAAATGCCAGATTCCCAGCCAATTTATTGGCTGTTTAAAGCTCAAATCAACTCATTTTCACCCCTCTGGTAACCCCTTGGTAAAAAGAAGTTCCAACGAGTATAAAAATGCAATAAAAATGGGGGGTCCGTTTTGAGGGGTGTGCTCCTCGAAATTTTCAAATTTTTGCCAAATTCTCCGAGTGGCCCAAAAGGTGTCTAAAAAGGCTTAAAAATGTGAAAAATGGATGCAGCAGGTCTTCAAACCCTAAAGAGTCAAAGAGAAAGGACATTAAATGCCACTTCCGGTTTTGGAAAATGCCAGTTTCCCAGCCAATTTATTGGCTGTTTAAAGCCCAAATCAATTCATTTTTCACCCCTCTGGTAACCCCTTGGTAAAAAGAAGTTCCAACGAGTATAAAAATGCAATAAAAATGGGGGGTCCGTTTTGAGGGGTGTGCTCCTCGAAATTTTCAAATTTTTGCCAAATTCTCCGAGTGGCCCAAAAGGTGTCTAAACAGGCTTAAAAATGTGAAAAATGGATGAAGCAGGTCTTTAAACCCTAAAAAGTCAAGAGAAAGGACATTAAATGCCACTTCCGGTTTTGGAAAATGCCAGTTTCCCAGCCAATTTATTGGCTGTTTAAAGCTCAAATCAACTCATTTTCACCCCTCTGGTAACCCCTTGGTAAAAAGAAGTTCCAACGAGTATAAAAATGCAATAAAAATGGGGGGTCCGTTTTGAGGGGGTGTGCTCCTCGAAATTTTCAAATTTTTGCCAAATTCTCCGAGTGGCCCAAAAGGTGTCTAAACAGGCTTAAAAATTTGAAAAATGGATGAAGCAGGTCTTTAAACCCTAAGAAGTCAAAGAGAAAGGACATTAAATGCCACTTCCGGTTTTGGAAAATGCCAGTTTCTCAGCCAATTGATTGGCTTTTTAAAGCTCAAATCAACTCATTTTTCACCCCTCTGGTAACCCCTTGGAAAAAAGAAGTTCCAACGAGTATAAAAATGCAATAAAAATGGGGGGTCCGTTTTGAGGGGTGTGCTCCTCGAAATTTTCAAATTTTTGCCAAATTCTCCAGGTGGCCCAAAAGGTGTCTAAACAGGCTTAAAAATGTGAAAAATGGATGCAGCAGGTCTTTAAACCCTAAAAAGTCAAAGAGAAAGGACAGTAAATGCCACTTCCGGTTTTGGAAAATGCCAGATTCCCAGCCAATTTATTGGCTGTTTAAAGCTCAAATCAACTCATTTTCACCCCTCTGGTAACCCCTTGGTAAAAAGAAGTTCCAACGAGTATAAAAATGCAATAAAAATGGGGGGTCCGTTTTGAGGGGTGTGCTCCTCGAAATTTTCAAATTTTTGCCAAATTCTCCGAGTGGCCCAAAAGGTGTCTAAAAAGGCTTAAAAATGTGAAAAATGGATGCAGCAGATCTTTAAACCCTAAAAAGTCAAAGAGAAAGGACATTAAATGCCACTTCCGGTTTTGGAAAATGCCAGTTTCCCAGCCAATTTATTGGCTGTTTAAAGCTCAAATCAACTCATTTTTCACCCCTCTGGTAACCCCTTGGTAAAAAGAAGTTCCAACGAGTATAAAAATGCAATAAAAATGGGGGGTCCGTTTTGAGGGGTGTGCTCCTCGAAATTTTCAAATTTTTGCCAAATTCTCCGAGTGGCCCAAAAGGTGTCTAAAAAGGCTTAAAAATGTGAAAAATGGATGAAGCAGGTCTTTAAACCCTAAAAAGTCAAAGAGAAAGGACATTAAATGCCACTTCCGGTTTTGGAAAATGCCAGTTTCCCAGCCAATTTATTGGCTGTTTAAAGCTCAAATCAACTCATTTTCACCCCTCTGGTAACCCCTTGGAAAAAAGAAATTCCAACGAGTATAAAAATGCAATAAAAATGGGGGGTCCGTTTTGAGGGGTGTGCTCCTCGAAATTTTCAAATTTTTGCCAAATTCTCCGAGTGGCCCAAAAGGTGTCTAAACAGGCTTAAAAATGTGAAAAGTGGATGCAGCAGGTCTTTAAACCCTAAAAAGTCAAAGAGAAAGGACATTAAATGCCACTTCCGGTTTTGGAAAATGCCAGTTTCCCAGCCAATTTATTGGCTGTTTAAAGCTCAAATCAACTCATTTTCACCCCTCTGGTAACCCCTTGGTAAAAAGAAGTTCCAACGAGTATAAAAATGCAATAAAAATGGGGTGTCCGTTTTGAGGGGGTGTGCTCCTCGAAATTTTCAAATTTTTGCCAAATTCTCCGAGTGGCCCAAAAGGTGTCTAAACAGGCTTAAAAATTTGAAAAATGGATGAAGCAGGTCTTTAAACCCTAAGAAGTCAAAGAGAAAGGACATTAAATGCCACTTCCGGTTTTGGAAAATGCCAGTTTCTCAGCCAATTGATTGGCTTTTTAAAGCTCAAATCAACTCATTTTTCACCCCTCTGGTAACCCCTTGGAAAAAAGAAGTTCCAACGAGTATAAAAATGCAATAAAAATGGGGGGTCCATTTTGAGGGGTGTGCTCCTCGAAATTTTCAAATTTTTGCCAAATTCTCTGAGTGGCCCAAAAGGTGTCTAAACAAGCTTAAAAATGTGAAAAATGGATGCAGCAGGTCTTTAAACCCTAAAAAGTCAAAGAGAAAGGACATTAAATGCCACTTCCGGTTTTGGAAAATGCCAGATTCCCAGCCAATTTATTGGCTGTTTAAAGCTCAAATCAACTCATTTTCACCCCTCTGGTAACCCCTTGGAAAAAAGAAGTTCCAACGAGTATAAAAATGCAATAAAAATGGGGGGTCCGTTTTGAGGGGTGTGCTCCTCGAAATTTTCAAATTTTTGCCAAATTCTCCGAGTGGCCCAAAAGGTGTCTAAACAGGCTTAAAATGTGAAAAATGGATGAAGCAGGTCTTTAAACCCTAAAAAGTCAAAGAGAAAGGACATTAAATGCCACTTCCGGTTTTGGAAAATGCCAGTTTCCCAGCCAATTGATTGGCTGTTTAAAGCTCAAATCAACTCATTTTTCACCCCTCTGGTAACCCTTTGGAAAAAAGAAGTTCCAACGAGTATAAAAATGCAATAAAAATGGGGGGTCCGTTTTGAGGGGTGTGCTCCTCGAAATTTTCAAATTTTTGCCAAATTCTCCAGGTGGCCCAAAAGGTGTCTAAACAGGCTTAAAAATGTGAAAAATGGATGCAGCAGGTCTTTAAACCCTAAAAAGTCAAAGAGAAAGGACAGTAAATGCCACTTCCGGTTTTGGAAAATGCCAGATTCCCAGCCAATTTATTGGCTGTTTAAAGCTCAAATCAACTCATTTTCACCCCTCTGGTAACCCCTTGGTAAAAAGAAGTTCCAACGAGTATAAAAATGCAATAAAAATGGGGGGTCCGTTTTGAGGGGTGTGCTCCTCGAAATTTTCAAATTTTTGCCAAATTCTCCGAGTGGCCCAAAAGGTGTCTAAACAGGCTTAAAAATGTGAAAAATGGATGCAGCAGGTCTTTAAACCCTAAAAAGTCAAAGAGAAAGGACATTAAATGCCACTTCCGATTTTGGAAAATGCCAGATTCCCAGCCAATTTATTGGCTGTTTAAAGCTCAAATCAACTCATTTTCACCCCTCTGGTAACCCCTTGGTAAAAAGAAGTTCCAACGAGTATAAAAATGCAATAAAAATGGGGGGTCCTTTTTGAGGGGTGTGCTCCTCGAAATTTTCAAATTTTTGCCAAATTCTCCGAGTGGCCCAAAAGGTGTCTAAAAAGGCTTAAAAATGTGAAAAATGGATGAAGCAGGTCTTTAAACCCTAAAAAGTCAAAGAGAAAGGACATTAAATGCCACTTCCGGTTTTGGAAAATGCCAGTTTCCCAGCCAATTTATTGGCTGTTTAAAGCTCAAATCAACTCATTTTCACCCCTCTGGTAACCCCTTGGTAAAAAGAAGTTCCAACGAGTATAAAAATGCAATAAAAATGGGGTGTCCGTTTTGAGGGGGTGTGCTCCTCGAAATTTTCAAATTTTTGCCAAATTCTCCGAGTGGCCCAAAAGGTGTCTAAACAGGCTTAAAAATTTGAAAAATGGATGAAGCAGGTCTTTAAACCCTAAGAAGTCAAAGAGAAAGGACATTAAATGCCACTTCCGGTTTTGGAAAATGCCAGTTTCTCAGCCAATTGATTGGCTTTTTAAAGCTCAAATCAACTCATTTTTCACCCCTCTGGTAACCCCTTGGAAAAAAGAAGTTCCAACGAGTATAAAAATGCAATAAAAATGGGGGGTCCGTTTTGAGGGGTGTGCTCCTCGAAATTTTCAAATTTTTGCCAAATTCTCTGAGTGGCCCAAAAGGTGTCTAAACAAGCTTAAAAATGTGAAAAATGGATGCAGCAGGTCTTTAAACCCTAAAAAGTCAAAGAGAAAGGACATTAAATGCCACTTCCGGTTTTGGAAAATGCCAGATTCCCAGCCAATTTATTGGCTGTTTAAAGCTCAAATCAACTCATTTTCACCCCTCTGGTAACCCCTTGGAAAAAAGAAGTTCCAACGAGTATAAAAATGCAATAAAAATGGGGGGTCCGTTTTGAGGGGTGTGCTCCTCGAAATTTTCAAATTTTTGCCAAATTCTCCGAGTGGCCCAAAAGGTGTCTAAACAGGCTTAAAATGTGAAAAATGGATGAAGCAGGTCTTTAAACCCTAAAAAGTCAAAGAGAAAGGACATTAAATGCCACTTCCGGTTTTGGAAAATGCCAGTTTCCCAGCCAATTGATTGGCTGTTTAAAGCTCAAATCAACTCATTTTTCACCCCTCTGGTAACCCTTTGGAAAAAAGAAGTTCCAACGAGTATAAAAATGCAATAAAAATGGGGGGTCCGTTTTGAGGGGTGTGCTCCTCGAAATTTTCAAATTTTTGCCAAATTCTCCAGGTGGCCCAAAAGGTGTCTAAACAGGCTTAAAAATGTGAAAAATGGATGCAGCAGGTCTTTAAACCCTAAAAAGTCAAAGAGAAAGGACAGTAAATGCCACTTCCGGTTTTGGAAAATGCCAGATTCCCAGCCAATTTATTGGCTGTTTAAAGCTCAAATCAACTCATTTTCACCCCTCTGGTAACCCCTTGGTAAAAAGAAGTTCCAACGAGTATAAAAATGCAATAAAAATGGGGGGTCCGTTTTGAGGGGTGTGCTCCTCGAAATTTTCAAATTTTTGCCAAATTCTCCGAGTGGCCCAAAAGGTGTCTAAACAGGCTTAAAAATGTGAAAAATGGATGCAGCAGGTCTTTAAACCCTAAAAAGTCAAAGAGAAAGGACATTAAATGCCACTTCCGATTTTGGAAAATGCCAGATTCCCAGCCAATTTATTGGCTGTTTAAAGCTCAAATCAACTCATTTTCACCCCTCTGGTAACCCCTTGGTAAAAAGAAGTTCCAACGAGTATAAAAATGCAATAAAAATGGGGGGTCCTTTTTGAGGGGTGTGCTCCTCGAAATTTTAAAATTTTTGCCAAATTCTCCGAGTGGCCCAAAAGGTGTCTAAACAGGCTTAAAAATGTGAAAAGTGGATGCAGCAGGTCTTTAAACCCTAAAAAGTCAAAGAGAAAGGACATTAAATGCCACTTCCGGTTTTGGAAAATGCCAGTTTCCCAGCCAATTTATTGGCTGTTTAAAGCTCAAATCAACTCATTTTCACCCCTCTGGTAACCCCTTGGTAAAAAGAAGTTCCAACGAGTATAAAAATGCAATAAAAATGGGGGGTCCGTTTTGAGGGGGTGTGCTCCTCGAAATTTTCAAATTTTTGCCAAATTCTCCAGGTGGCCCAAAAGGTGTCTAAACAGGCTTAAAAATTTGAAAAATGGATGAAGCAGGTCTTTAAACCCTAAGAAGTCAAAGAGAAAGGACATTAAATGCCACTTCCGGTTTTGGAAAATGCCAGTTTCTCAGCCAATTGATTGGCTTTTTAAAGCTCAAATCAACTCATTTTTCACCCCTCTGGTAACCCCTTGGAAAAAAGAAGTTCCAACGAGTATAAAAATGCAATAAAAATGGGGGGTCCGTTTTGAGGGGTGTGCTCCTCGAAATTTTCAAATTTTTGCCAAATTCTCCAGGTGGCCCAAAAGGTGTCTAAACAGGCTTAAAAATGTGAAAAATGGATGCAGCAGGTCTTTAAACCCTAAAAAGTCAAAGAGAAAGGACATTAAATGCCACTTCCGGTTTTGGAAAATGCCAGATTCCCAGCCAATTTATTGGCTGTTTAAAGCTCAAATCAACTCATTTTCACCCCTCTGGTAACCCCTTGGTAAAAAGAAGTTCCAACGAGTATAAAAATGCAATAAAAATGGGGGGTCCGTTTTGAGGGGTGTGCTCCTCGAAATTTTCAAATTTTTGCCAAATTCTCCGAGTGGCCCAAAAGGTGTCTAAACAGGCTTAAAAATGTGAAAAATGGATGCAGCAGGTCTTTAAACCCTAAAAAGTCAAAGAGAAAGGACATTAAATGCCACTTCCGGTTTTGGAAAATGCCAGATTCCCAGCCAATTTATTGGCTGTTTAAAGCTCAAATCAACTCATTTTCACCCCTCTGGTAACCCCTTGGAAAAAAGAAGTTCCAACGAGTATAAAAATGCAATAAAAATGGGGGGTCCGTTTTGAGGGGTGTGCTCCTCGAAATTTTCAAATTTTTGCCAAATTCTCCGAGTGGCCCAAAAGGTGTCTAAACAGGCTTAAAAATGTGAAAAATGGATGAAGCAGGTCTTTAAACCCTAAAAAGTCAAAGAGAAAGGACATTAAATGCCACTTCCGGTTTTGGAAAATGCCAGTTTCCCAGCCAATTTATTGGCTGTTTAAAGCTCAAATCAACTCATTTTCACCCCTCTGGTAACCCCTTGGAAAAAAGAAGTTCCAACGAGTATAAAAATGCAATAAAAATGGGGGGTCCGTTTTGAGGGGTGTGCTCCTCGAAATTTTCAAATTTTTGCCAAATTCTCCGAGTGGCCCAAAAGGTGTCTAAACAGGCTTAAAAATGTGAAAAATGGATGCAGCAGGTCTTTAAACCCTAAAAAGTCAAAGAGAAAGGACAGTAAATGCCACTTCCGGTTTTGGAAAATGCCAGATTCCCAGCCAATTTATTGGCTGTTTAAAGCTCAAATCAACTCATTTTTCACCCCTCTGGAAACCCCTTGGTAAAAAGAAGTTCCAACGAGTATAAAAATGCCATAAAAATGGGGGGTCCGTTTTGAGGGGTGTGCTCCTTGAAATTTTCAAATTTTTGCCAAATTCTCCGAGTGGCCCAAAAGGTGTCTAAACAGGCTTAAAAATGTGAAAAATGGATGAAGCAGGTCTTTAAACCCTAAAAAGTCAAAGAGAAAGGACATTAAATGCCACTTCCGGTTTTGGAAAATGCCAGTTTCCCAGCCAATTTATTGGCTGTTTAAAGCTCAAATCAACTAATTTTCACCCCTCTGGTAACCCCTTGGAAAAAAGAAGTTCCAACGAGTATAAAAATGCAATAAAAATGGGGGGTCCGTTTTGAGGGGTGTGCTCCTCGAAATTTTCAAATTTTTGCCAAATTCTCCGAGTGGCCCAAAAGGTGTCTAAACAGGCTTAAAAATGTGAAAAATGGATGCAGCAGGTCTTTAAACCCTAAAAAGTCAAAGAGAAAGGACATTAAATGCCACTTCCGGTTTTGGAAAATGCCAGTTTCCCAGCCAATTTATTGGCTGTTTAAAGCTCAAATCAACTCATTTTTCACCCCTCTGGTAACCCCTTGGTAAAAAGAAGTTCCAACGAGTATAAAAATGCAATAAAAATGGGGGGTCCGTTTTGAGGGGTGTGCTCCTCGAAATTTTCAAATTTTTGCCAAATTCTCCGAGTGGCCCAAAAGGTGTCTAAACAGGCTTAAAAATGTGAAAAATGGATGAAGCAGGTCTTTAAACCCTAAAAAGTCAAAGAGAAAGGACATTAAATGCAACTTCCGGTTTTGGAAAATGCCAGTTTCCCAGCCAATTTATTGGCTGTTTAAAGCTCAAATCAACTCATTTTCACCACTCTGGTAACCCCTTGGTAAAAAGAAGTTCCAACGAGTATAAAAATGCAATAAAAATGGGGGGTCCGTTTTGAGGGGGTGTGCTCCTCGAAATTTTCAAATTTTTGCCAAATTCTCCAGGTGGCCCAAAAGGTGTCTAAACAGGCTTAAAAATTTGAAAAATGGATGAAGCAGGTCTTTAAACCCTAAGAAGTCAAAGAGAAAGGACATTAAATGCCACTTCCGGTTTTGGAAAATGCCAGTTTCTCAGCCAATTGATTGGCTTTTTAAAGCTCAAATCAACTCATTTTTCACCCCTCTGGTAACCCCTTGGAAAAAAGAAGTTCCAACGAGTATAAAAATGCAATAAAAATGGGGGGTCCGTTTTGAGGGGTGTGCTCCTCGAAATTTTCAAATTTTTGCCAAATTCTCCAGGTGGCCCAAAAGGTGTCTAAACAGGCTTAAAAATGTGAAAAATGGATGCAGCAGGTCTTTAAACCCTAAAAAGTCAAAGAGAAAGGACAGTAAATGCCACTTCCGGTTTTGGAAAATGCCAGATTCCCAGCCAA